>NC_140499.1:14391617-14991617 GCF_964271855.1 Acomys minous | reverse complement strand
ATGTACCACAGAGACCCTCAGCCATGGCTGCTAGGTTAGTTACGCCTTACACTTAGTATTGGCCCTGGGTGTTAAAATACTTTTACCCTGAAGTGCTCTTCCTGGAGAGTTCTCAGTTCTGCTTTAATTTCCTTTGCTTCCAGGATGCTATTCAGTACTCTCAAGACTGTTTTTTGTTCATGATTTTTTAAAATAAAAAATTTGAGATTATTACACAATTACATCATTTGCTACTTTCCTCCCTCCAAACCCTCCCATATACTTCTCGTTGCTCTCTTTCAACTTCATAGCTTCTTTTTTCATTTATTGTTGTTTATGCATATATATATATACACACACATATATATAGGTAGATATAGATATAGATATAGATATAGATGATATAGATATAACCTGCTCAGTCTGTGTAATGCTACCTGTATGCTTTTAGGGCTGACCATTTGGCACTGGATGACTAAGTGGTGTGCTCTTCACTAGGGAAGACCATCTTTCCTGCTCTCAGCATTCCTTAGTTGCGCATAGTCCTTTGTGTATGGTTGAGGCCTTCCGGGCTTTCCCCATTCACTTAGGGATAACTAGTGCTGTTGTCCTTGTTCAACTGTTGATCAGGCAGTCATGCTGGTGAGACTTTACGGCTGTAGCTTCTCACATTACTTGGAGACACAATTTCAACGCAAACTACCTGATCCTCTGGCTCTTACAATCTCTCTGCCCCATCATCCACAGTGTTCCCTAAGCCTTAGGTGCGTCCAATGGGACTGGGCTTCATTCCTCTGCACATTGATCGGTTGCACTTCTGTGCAGTGGCCTCTGTTGCAAAGAGAAATGTTCTTTATGAAGGATGAAGACTACATTTACCTGTGGGTTAGAGTACAGCTCTGCTTGTTACCTTTGTGGTCCTTATAATCCTCTTAATATATAACTGTGTGAGTTTATAAAGGGGGCTCCCAGCCCGTCACTGGGCAGTGTCATTGGCATACTCAGTAACAATGCTTGATCTCTTTCAGGCATTGCTGCTGGAGCAGATTAATGATTCAACCACCATCTCTGAAAACAACCTGCAGATGTAGATTGCTAATAATGATCATTACCCTTAGAAAGACTTTGGAAAAACAGATTTTTCAACAAGGTTAGGTAGAGATGTTTTTGCTAGTGGCTCTGACATAGAAAGTCTTAGGGAAGAATGGATTGTTTAGCAAAGTAAGGTAAAGATATTTTTGCTAGTGGCCCTGATGCAGGAAATCTTAGGGGACAATCGAAGTTTAGAGAAAGTACATTCTTATTAGTAAAGTTGGGGACTTTTTGAGGTCGGCAAAGCAAAAACAATGGCCATAGCAGCACTGGCTGATGTGACTCTTTCAATCTGGGCTGGTGACTGAGATGACGATTGACTACTTTATTCTATTTTTCTGCCCTCAGCTTCTTGATATGATTTAATAAAACATATGAATGGGTGGATGAGCACCTTTAGGACTTAAAATAGAAATGGCTGGTTATTTTTATATAGGAGTTTAGATTAGTGGTTCTTTTAAGATCTTCATACGATTACTTCTTAAGGTAATTGATTCCTTCTTTGTAGTCGCAAACTGCAGTCTGCCAGTAAAGAAAAGCTGGCTGAAAAATGACCTTGCTTGCTTATGCTCTGTTAATATGTAACAAGTTGCTTATGTGCAAATGTATGTGGGTTCTTGGAAATATGTTATTATTCATGTTTGTTCCTCACCCATAATACATAAAACATTAGATCATGTGAAGGTATTGGGGAACATGATTTTCTTACGTATACCCACTGTAATCATTTATTACAGGGAGATACAATGTAAATACACTGTGAGAATAAGGACAAAAACAGGAAGTAAAAGAAGATGGATGGGAAGAAGAACAGAAGATAAGAATGAAAATAAAAAGATAATAAAACAGAACAAGCAGCTTGTTAAAACCTACCTGCTGGGGTTTGCCTTACTTCGTCGTCATAGTGTGTGTGTGTGTGTGTGTGTGTGTGTGTGTGTGTGTGTGTGCATGTGTGTGTGCGTGTGTGTATGTGTATGTGTGTGCGCGCGTGTGTATGTGTGTGTGTGTGTGTTTCTTTTCTCTCCTCTTTCCCTTTCTTTTTTAGACGTTTCCCAACATCAGTGGAAGCTCCGCTAAGGAGCCATCAGCCCTAGCCCCAGCTTGTCACCATCAGTGGAAGCTATTGCCGGTAACTATCAGTTCCGGCCTGAAAGGTTGCAACCTCAGAGAAAGTCTGCAGGGTTACCAATCAGCCAGTCACAGCATTCACGCTCCGCCTCAGTTTTCCCCAATTGATGTTGAAGCTGGACTTTCCGGCACTCGAACAGCAGGACCTGGATGTTCTGGCGCCTTGAAACAGGGGCCTGAGGCGAGGTAAGCTCTCTCTTCAGCGTGGAGCCTCTGGCTGGTGAGTGTCCTATCAGGACAGGCGAGTAATCAAAGTTGAAGTGTGTGTGTGTCCCTCAGGATGGGACAAGGTGACTCTAAAGAGAGAAGGTTCTTTATTGATGTTATTAAGCATATACTTAAGAAAAAAGGAATTAAGATTCGTGCTGGTCGGCTGACTGATTTTCTTTGTTTTATACAGCCAGCCAGGCCCTGGTTCCCAGACCAGGGAACTTGAGATGTAGAAACATGGGAAAAGGTAGGCACAGATATTAAGATCTGCTTGATAGAAAATGGAGGGAAAGACATGCCTCTCACAGCGTTTGCTATTTGGCATGTGCTCAAGTAAGCTTTGGCAGATGCCAAGGAGCTCCTGTGTACTCCCTCTCTCCTTTACAAAGGATGTAGGGAAAGTGTTTATCCTGTGGCAGAAGAGTCTGGGGAAGACAGCCCAGGAGCAGATAGTAAAGAATCTGAAAAAGAGGAATTACCCTTAGAAGAGGACCCTGACTTGGGAAAGGAGGCAGTAAAGTATGCTATCCCCGAATGGCCTCCCTTGCAGCGTCTGACTACAGGTCATTCCACGAGACCCCCTGAAGAGTGTAGGAAGAAACAAAAGGGGCCTATGAGATTCACCACCACTCTACTATGTGGTCAGGCTGGACAGGGAGGTGAGTCACTAGGACGTTTTAATATCTGAAAACTCTAAAATCATAAAAAATTCTTTAAAATATCAATTGGACTTGTCATTTCTTAAAAATAATTACAGATAAATAAAAGCCTTTGTTTGACTTCTATGCCTGGACACTAAACAAGTACAAAACAAAAGAACAAACAAACAAACAAGCAAACAAAAAACAGATTGACTTCTGAAGTCAAAGCTTCGTTAACTCTTTTAGAACCAGATCAGTCCTGTGGCACTAATGTTAATCTATAGGTCGGCCTCAGGCAGGCTGCTTTGATTATTGATGGTAATAAATAATTCCCCCCCCACACACACATGAAAGACTTACACACTAAAGGGGAAGCTAATAGGAATTATTGTTGTCTTTAGGAAACTAAAGGGCAAGCCCATTAACTTGTATACTAACTCTCCAATTGTAGTCAGGCCATTTCCCTATATTAAAACTGCCCCACCACCTTCTGGCTGCTCCACTTCCAGCCCTACTTTCAGAGTTATAAATCCAGTGTCTTGCATCAATCTGAAAAATTGCGTTTTCTTTATGGAATTCTATGCTTCCTGATCCTACACATAAAGGTAAGGGTGAAGTTGGTTCCTTGACAGGAGTCACTGCCTTCTCTAGGGAGGCACTCAATAGAGCCATGCACTGCTTGGCTGCTGTGCTCTGCTTTCTGTTCCACCTTGCCTGCAAAGCTGCTGTGCGCTCATGCAGAACTGCTCGGAGTGCTCCGCGCCCATGCATGCTGTCCTGATGAAAACTATTCATAAATACGTGGATGTTCATTTTTATATTATTTACACCTTTGCTAAACCTGGAGAGGTTTTCAAGGATGTGGTGCAACATTTGTTTTACTACTTTGCAATTTTAGGAATGACAAGGACTTTAAAGACAGACAATGGCCTTGTTTATACTTCAAAAGCTTTAAAGACTTGATGTTTAACTTTTAATATTTCACACTCAACTAGAATTTCCGGTAATCCACAGGGATGGGATGTTATAAAAATGAGCCCATAAGACCTTAAGGGCACAGATATCTAAATTACAAAATGGAGATTATAAATACATCCTCATCATACTTTAAATTTACTCCTAACCCTCTAATAAAATAAAAAGACTAACCAAACGATTGAATGGAGCAGATGTTTTATTCCGGGAGAAGCTTTGCTTTGTATGTTTCCACAGGATGCTGACCACCTTTAAGGATGCCAAGACCAGTTGATTGTACCAGGACTTCCTCCATTGACTTGAAGACAGAGATTTGCACCTCTGCCACTTCCTTTGCACCCGCCTCAGCCATCAACATTTGCAGCCTCTCTGATCACGTTGGATACTCATCAAAAGAAAAGACTGAGGCCACGGCTCCTGCACCTCCTACCTCTTATGGGCTCTAATCCTGTGTTGCTTCACTCTTTGCTGTTATATACAGAGGAAATAAAAAAAATGCAGGGGATATTTTAAAAAGTCACTAAAATGGGTTTCCCATACCAGGCACAGTTTCCCTCTTGTTGATGGCAGTCTTAAGTCCAATTAGAGACCTCTTAGTTGTCACCAAGGTATGTGTGCCACCACTGCACCTTAGGGTTAAGGTTCTGCTAGGGTTAGCCACTCATTTACTTCATAGGCATCCTAGCCTGGTAGCATCATTGGTTGCCTCCCTTCTTTGGAAGGTTGCATGACAACTTCCGGTAGTATGAAAACTAGTCCTCAAGGAGTTCAGCTTTCAGGCCCATTCCATCTCAGGGGCCTCTGGATCCTGCCTGAAGCAGGTAATGGTAATGTCTTCAATGACAGGGACTTACCTTTCACCGCTGTGAGGTAACCAAGGGCACCAGGCATCAGCTGTATTGTTTAGGAGTCTCTCAATCAGCCCTGGCTAACAACTCAAAAGAGGCTTTTCATGTTTGGTGTTGGAGGTTTTTTTTGTTTTAATTTATTTTTTTTAGATCATCTTTGGCTGTTGGAGAGAGCACTGTCAGGCCAGATATAAAAGTTCATCAAAATTCTATGTAAAATTATATATTGAGTTACATGTAGCATACATTTTTGGGGGGAATGAATATTTAATAGTATTATTCCTCTTGGCTTTTCCCTATTGTCATTTCACCCACCTCTCCCTTTCTGATTTTTTAACGTAGACACTTAAAACTACAGATTTCCCTCATAGGACTTCTTTTAATGTGTCTGAAAAGTTTCGTTATAGTGTGTTTTTATTTTCATTTCATTCCAGGAAATTTTTATTTCTTTCTTGACTGCTTCTTATACCATTCTTTATTCAGTAATGAATGAGTTCTTTACTCTCCAGAAGTTTGTGTGTTTACTAAAGATTTATTTGCTGTCAATTTTAGGTTGTATTTTATTGTAGTCAGAATATGAGTGAATTTAATATTTTTGAAAACTTATAAGGATTTGTTTTGCATCCCAGGATGTGTTCTATTTTTGAAAAGTGTCCATGTACTCCTGAGTAGAATGTATATTCTTTGGTGTTTGAGTAGAATATTCTGTAGATATCTCTTATGTTCATTAATTATTATGTCAATTAATTCTGGTGCTTCTCTGTTTATTTTTGTCCAGATGACCTGCCTATTAGAAAAAGTGGATTATTGAAATAACCTACTATTAATGAATTGATGTTAATCTCTATTTTAAATACAATAGCAGATTTTTTATTAAATTGATCACCCTTGAGTTTGTATATTTAGGATAAAATACCTTTCTGGTTAGCTATTTCATTGATTAGAATTAAGTGACCCTTTTTTTTTTTTACTTCTTTTGATTAGTTTTAGTTTGGGGTCTATTCAGTTGGATATTAGGATAGTGATACTTGTTTGCTTCCTGGTCCCATTTGATTACAATATTTTTGTGCAGTGTCTATCTTTAAAACTATCTATCTTTAAAACTAATATGTGTTTTGTGTAGACAAAAAAAAAATAGATGGAAGTTGGGCGTGGTGGCACACACCTTTAATCCCAGCACTCGGGAAGCAGAGGCAGGTGGAACTCTGTGATTTCGAGGCCAGCCTGGTCTACAAAGAGAGTTTCAAGACAGCCAGGGCTATTACACAAAGAAACTGTGTCTCAGGAAAAAAAAACCCTAAAAAAGGAGGCTATGTATATTTAAAGTTATTTTCAAAATGTTTTTGAAGCAGAGGCAGGTGGAACTCTGTGATTTCGAGGCCAGCCTGGTCTACAAAGAGAGTTTCAAGACAGCCAGGGCTATTACACAAAGAAACTGTGTCTCAGGAAAAAAAAACCCTAAAAAAGGAGGCTATGTATATTTAAAGTTATTTTCAAAATGTTTTTGTTATTGTGGTCATCGTGTTGTTGATTTTTGGTGTTGTGTTCTCAGTGGCATTTTTGTGCTTTAATAGTTTTGGCTTCATATTTCTTGCCACAATCTCCGTTTACCCCTAAATAATGCTTCTTGCATTTTTTTTAGATTTGATTTGTTATATATAACTTCTTAGGCTATTTATGTTGTAGTAAGGTTTTGTTTTTTAATTAAATTATGGTAGACAGTTTTTGCTGCACACATTAGTCTAGTCTTTTAAGGCTTAGAATGCATTGTTCCTGGCTCTTTTGCCTTCAAATTTTCCATTGAGTAATCAGCTAATACACTACTGGGGCTTCCTTTATGTGATCGGTGTTTTTTCTCTTTCAGTTTTCAATACACTTTCTTTGTATTTTATATTTAGTGTTTTAACTATAATATAATGTGGATGTTTTCTTATCTACTTGCTGCTCTGTTTTTGCTTGTTTGTTTTATTTTTGTATATATATGCCTTTCCTTAGTTTGGGGAAGTTTTCTTGTACAATCTTGTTGAAAATCCAGTCTATGTCATGGACTGGGGCTTCTTTCTTAACTATGCCTATAATTCAAAGGTTTGTTTTTTCCATGGTGTCCCATATTTCTTCTGTGTCCCTTTCTTGTGGTTTAAATTTTTTAAAAAATAGTTTTTGCTTGTTTAATTTAAATCCTCTACTTTATCTTTGAGTCCTGATAGTCTCCCTCCTGTTTGAGTCATTCTATTTGTAGTGTTTTCCTTTGAGTTTACTTGGTGAGGTATTGGCTTTTTAATTCCATCTTCATCTCAGCTCAAGTCTTCTTCAGTGTTTCTGTCTCCTTATTGAACTCCGTTAAGTCCTGGGTTGTCTTTATCATTTACATCAGCCTTATATTTACATTTTCTTGATTACCATGCAGATGTTTATTCTTCTTAAATTCTTTTCCCTTAATTTCATAGAGCTGTTTCTTTGTGTCTTCTCTAAACTCCTTGAATTCTGGATGAAGTTTATGATTGTTTAAATTCTGTGTCCTGGGTTTAATCTTGGTAATTCCCATTGGCAAACATCTCTACAACACTGTTAAGTTTTGGAGAGAAGACACTGTCTTGGTCTTTTATATTGTTGATGTTTTCTTGATGAGATCTGGGCATGTCAACTTTTTTTTTCTGCTGTTAGTTCTAAGTGCGATCCAGACAGCGGAGGTTAGAGGAGAATAGAGCATGTGCTGGCTGGACATCACTTGGGTAAAATAAAGTCAGATGAGATTGGGCTGGTGCACAGAAAGTGTTCCCTGGTCCAAGCCTGGAGTCTGGGTGGAAAAGTTGAATGTGGCATGGAAGAGTCTCATGGGTTGGGTGATAGGCAGAAATGCTACTGACCGAAGCCTAGAGATTGTTTTGATAAGGCAGGGGAGGCCACACTAGATGTGGGACCAAGACTAGATCTGGCAGGTTGGCGTGATCAGGAGGATACACAGGACCATATCCTGGAGATGGAGATGGGAAATCTACCTGGGTGGGGAAGTTGGATGCAGTAAAGAGGGAGCTGTGAGTGGTGGTAGGCGGGGCTGGTCCCTGTGGAAGCTTCCCTCCGTGAGTTAAATGGCCAGAAGCTGTAGTTAGATGCAGGGCTCTGCCACAGACAAAGCTTCCTTGTTTACCTACTAAACCTTTTGCTAAATTCTAAAGGATGACATACTTTGTATGTTTGGGGGGGGGGCTGTTCTTTCTTTGTTTTTAAAACTTCTTTTTAAGTTATCTTTTTATTATTTAAGATATTGGGTATTAAGGGAGGAAAATTTTATAGTTCTGAATCACCTGCTTATTTGTTCTTTGATTTCATTAAGAAGGTTTGGAAAAGTTTTTTTTTTTTAATCATCTTCATGTATGAAATCAGAATTTTACTCAAGTTACAGTTAGAACTTTAAAGAAATTGATTACATTCTTTTTTTAATTACATTCTTAACTGAAAATATCATCAGATATAAACTTCCTGGTTAAATTCAACTTGGTTGTCTTTTCCCACAAATTCGGTGATTATCATGAAAGTAGGTAAATTTTAACAGATTTTTTCCTTGTCATTTTGTGACAGATAATATCACCATGTGTTAATGGTGTGCTTTGTTAATAGTGGCTTTGTGATTGGGATCTTGCTCACAGCAGCACCTTACTCTCTCTCTTTTTCCTTTATTCTAGAGTTCAACAATGTGGACCTCACCAGGTGCTGAGTAATGTCAGCAGCATGCTACAGGCTTCCTAACTTCCACACTATGAGCCAAATACAATTTTAATTTTTAAATAAAAATTAATGTGTGTGTGTGTGTGTGTGTGTGTGTGTGTGTGTGCTTGTGTGGAGGTCAGAGAACAACTTGAAGTCAGTTTTCTCCTTTTTAGCACATAGGTTCTGAGGAATGAACTTAGATTGTCAGGCTTGGAGACAAAGACCTTAACCCATTGAGCCATCTCTTTGCTCCTAAACTTATATTCTTATTAATTACCTAGTCTTGGGTATCTTGTTATAACAATAAAAACAACTTACAAACATATCTATGAGGTACAGGATGATCTTTTGACATATGTATACATTATGAAAGGATTATATTAAGCCATTACATAGTTATTACCTTCTATACATTTTTTGCAGTGCAAATACTTAAAATGTGATTTAGCTGTTTGAACTGTATATCATACGGCTATTAACTATGATTATTACATATGGCTATGGCAGTCAACCAGCCTCTAAGTTTGAATCCAGTAAATGAAGCATCATACTCTTTTTTAAAATTTTATTTTATTGATTTATTCATATTACATCTCAATGGTTATCCCCTCCCTTGCATCCTCCCATTCCTCCCTCCCTCCCATTTTCCCCTTACTCCCCTCCCCTATGACTGTGACTGAGGGGGACTTCCTTCCCCTGTATAAAGCATCATACTCTTTACAACGCCTTCCCACGCCTTCTCCCACCTGTGCTTGCTAATCACCAGTCTGTGTTTGACTTCTGTGAGCCAACACTTTTATGACTTCACGTGTAAATGAGGCCACATGATATTTGTACGTCTCTGTCTGGCTCGTTATGTTTGGTATCATTTCTCTTACAAGTCGCCTCAGATGCTGCCAATGACACGATTTCCCCTTTGTGGTTATGCCTATTTGCCACATTTTCTTTCACTGTTCATCTGTTGTAGGCATGGTGAACATTTCTGTGGTGAGCACGGGGATATGACTGTCTCTTTAACATTACGGTTTTATCTCTTCTATACACACACCCAGCTGGGGCATGCTGGGCCATAGTCAGTGCTACTTCTAGTCATTTTGAAGAGTCCCCATATGGTGTGCAAATGATGTGCAAATACTTTTCCGGACATGCATCTTGACTCCATGTTAATTATTTCTGTAACTGTGCACAGCCAGTCAGTTTGATGCACTCTCACTATCCATTTTCAGTTTTGTTTTCTCTGGGGTCATACTTAAGATATCTTAAAAATTTTTCCCTTTGGGTATTATAATAAAAAAATAATAGTTGCCCATTCTTATGTCATGAAACTTTTGTCTTATGGTTTTTTTCCCTAGCTTTCAAGCCTAATATGTAATATGTAATCTGTGATCTCTTTGGGGTTGATTTCTTAATACAACCTATGATGAAGAACCCACCACATTTTTCTGCATGTAGATAACTGGGTTTTCCCACCCATTTATTGATTGTTTTCCCCTTTCTGTCTTCTCTACACCTTTGCCAAAACTCAACCGAGCACAAGAGTGTATGTTTTATTCCAATGCTGTCTCTTCTGGTCAATTGGCTGACTTGTCTTACCAGGACTTTATTGCTATTCTTTTATAGGAATCTACACTTGGATTGAAATTGACTTTAGAATGAATAAAATTACCCAAAGTACAATAGTGAAAAGTCATGCGGTACCTTTCAGGGAGTGGCTAGTGTTTCGATGGGCCTGACTGCTCACAGGTCTGCAGGCTGTGTTCTCTTGCCTTGATCCACAGGTTCTGAGCAGTGACATAACTACTGATGGCTCAGTGTAGCAATGGCCCCTGTAACCTGACTTGGGCTATGACTGGAGAGTAAAAAAAAAATGTTCAAACTATTTTCTTTTAAAACATTTATTTTTGGCTCACACTTGTAGTCCCTGCTCTCAAGGAGGCAGAGGCAGGAGTTTGAGAGACCAGCCTGCTCTACAAAGTGAGTCTAGGACACCCACGGCTACACAGAGAAACCCTGTCTTGGAAAATAAAATAAAATAAAATATTTACTTTTTACATTCTGTCTTTATGCCCAAGTGTATATGTGTGCACCAAATGTATGAGGGAGCCCTTGAAGGTCAGAAGAGGTGACTAATCCCCAGAAACTGGAGTTATTGATGGGTGTGAGATTTGTGTGGGTGCTGGGAACCAAAACGGTACTATGAGAGAGCAGTAACCACTGAACAATCTCTCTGGCCCCCAGACTACTTTCTATCGAAGTCAAATCTATTAAGAAGAATAAAAAAAAGCCACTACATTGTGATGGAAAACATTTTTATCCTCTACTTCATTTAATTAATTTTCAAAGTGTTGGAGAATTTGTATGCTTTGGTGGTAAGTCCCGAGGCCAAATGAACACATATTTCAAAAGCCACATAAATAAATCAAATCTAGCTAGTGGTATCCCACGAACCTCCAACAGTTACTATAATTCAGAAACTCCTAAAAGAAAATGTACTTTTTGACTTATGCATAAAGAAAGAACCCACCAAATAAATGAAGATGAACTGTTTAAAGCAATCAAGGAAACTCTGCCACTTGATTTATAGACATTTAGCTAGTGCAAACTAAAACAATGTTAGTCACACTAGCTTTATATTAATTGATTGATTCATTTTTAATGTACAGACAAACAAATTGAAGTTTCTTTACTTGAGACTCCTGAAGTCAGGAAAGAACATCAGATGTAGGGCCCCCAAATGTGGCATGGATGAGAGGTCGTGAGAACCCAGAAGAGAAAACCAAAACTGATGGGATTCCTGGTAAGTGGCAGTTACAGAAAGCCTGGCTCAGGAAGGATGGGTCCCAGGGCAGATGGGAAATGCCTTGCCTTTGGGCTGAGTTGTCCCAATGACGTTGGCAGTGCGGCATTACGCCCCAGCTCTTAGTGGAACAAGGAATCCCACTGAATCGTTTTTTTCAGAAAGGGGCCTTCTGCTCTCCCCACTTTGAAATGTGACAGAAAGAGGACAGAGCGGTGGAGACTTAGGAACAGTGTTTTTCATCCATATTCTCAAGGGTCAGTGTAAAACTCTCTACTTTTTGTCAAGGGCGGGACTAGACTGTGGAGTTCTGGAATACTCTTGCAAGCTGAGCCTCATGGGAAATTTACGAGCAAGCGTCTCGGCAGCGGCAGACAGTACTGGTTTCCTGCTCTGAGCCCCCATCTCGGGCATTAAGGAAAACTACATAAGGTTAGCACCTACGGAGCTTCAGAGTGGAAAGAGTGCTGGCTTAATGACAAGCCGGGCATCGATGCTGAAGGGCAGGACCGCTTGTGAACAGACGGAAAGAAAACACTGGGTTCCCTGCGTCAAGCGGGAAATCGGAAAGCGTGGTAGCTCAACAGGTAGCATCGAGCACAGTGTTCACTACTCCACCTTGAAGTCTCTCTTGAGGTTTGTTTTTTTTGTTTTGTTTTTTTTTTTAATTTTATTTTATTTTGAAACAGGTTGACTTCAAACTCGAAATATTCCTGCCCAAGTCTCTTGAGTTTTGGAATTATAGGCGATTACCACCATGCCTGGTTTTTCTTGAACTTGGCGGGTGGGGGGGGGCGATATATATATATAGGAGAGACAAGCCAGTAGGTGAATCCATAGCCATTCAAGAAAGTAACTGAGTTGCAAAGAAGCCTCGTGGATGGACGGATGATGGCCTCACTGTGCAGCTTCAGAACGATGGCCTCACTGTGCAGTTTCAGAATGATGGCCTCACTGTGCAGCTTCAGGATGATGGCCTCACTGTGCAGCTTCAGGACGATGGCCTCACTGTGCAGTTTCAGGACGATGGTCTCACTGTGCAGTTTCAGGACGATGGCCTCACTGTACAGCTTCAGGATGATTTCCTCACTATGCAGCTTCAAGATGATGGCTTCACTGTACAGCTTCAGGACGATGGCCTCACTGTGCAGTTTCAGGATGATGGCCTTGTCCTGACTGTGCCTTGGCCTGGTCCAGTGCTTCTCATCCTGTGTGTTGTGACCCCTTTGGAGTCTCACGTCAGATATCCAGTATATCAGATATTTATGTTACAATTCATAACAGTGGCAACATTACAATTATGAAGTAGCAACACAAATAACTTTATGGTTGGGGTCATCACAACATGAGGAGCTGTTAAGGAGTTGCAGCATCAGGAAGGTTGAGAACATAGTTAAAAACCAACACTGCTGAGTGTGTCTGTTCTGGATCAGACTGTGTGCCCAATGATAGACTAATTCTGGCTTGTACAAGAAGAGGCTACTCTAGATAGTGTATAATATTACTTAACTCTCCACTTTACATAGAGGAAAGGGAAGCAAAAGAACACAAGTGTTTGGCAGGTTGGTCACACAGCTAATGGAGTTACTTTGCCCAGCTACAAACATTATTTTAATGCCTTTTCACAGTCTATATTTTCATTAATGATTAGAACAAGGAAATGAGTCAACAGGAAAAGAAAATGAATAAGAGAAAGCTCCTGAAGCAGCAATATTCTTAATGACAGAATTCATACCCAGGATAATTTTGATAGTCTGGAACAAACATAATCAAAGAGCAGTTATCAGAGTGGCTTGTCACACCCTGGCCCAGCAGCTGTGAGATCAGCATATGCTCACATTCGACAGCGAGACCCAGTGCTCTGCAACAGGAGGAAACTGGCGCCTCCTCGGTTTCTACAAGACCACTCTTCGAAACAGGGGACACCTAACCCCTGTGGGAGATGGGGCCGAATGCTTTGGAAGGCCCATGCAGGCATTACAGGCTTCGTGAAGATGCCTAGCCCTACTGTGCTAGCAACATCTGAGTGTCTGTCACTAAGGTCAGAGGAAGTGGTAGGTCACACTGTCTTATTAGAGATGAGAAAAGTAAATGCATGAGAAATCCATGTGTGCTATAAGGTCTGTCATGATGAAGGCCTAGAGGAATAAGGCTGTGTCAGGACAGTACATGATTGGGGCTAAGCATTAAGAGAGCTGGCCAGAGAAAGCCCCTCTGAAGAAGTGCCATTTAATCAGAAACATGGAATAACGAAGGGAAAGGATTGCAATTGGAAAGAGAAAATGAACGACCATGCAGCTGCTGGGAATTGAATTCAGGACCTCTGGAAGAGGAGACAGAGCTCTAAACCTCTGAGCCATCTCTCCAGCCCTTGGAACTGGTGTATTGGAAGCAGCCAGTGGTGCGGAGGAAAAGCAGGCTGCTCAGATCTTTTTTTTAAAGTGTGCTTTTTTGGGGGGAGGGTGATGGGGGCCAGAAAGGCTAGTACAAGTACAGAGAACTAACAGTGAACTTGGCCCTATGGAACTCATTAGCAATTTTTCCTTCCTTGTCAGAACTGACGTAAACAAACAGATAAAATTAAAGCTCTGGAGACATCTGGAGCTTGAGCGTCTTAGAGCTGTGGTTCTCAAGGTGATACCTGGTCCCTCTTCAAGACTAACACCACTACTAAGACCTGCACTTCAGCCATCTGTGTTCGTACCAGTAGGAGTTTCTTAACCACTCAAGAGTTTAAAAACTAGTTGGTTCCTATTTGCTGATGATATGATAGTGTACATAAGTGACCCCCAAAATTCCATCAGAGAACTCCTACAGCTGATAAACACCTTCAGCAAATTGGCTGGATACAAATTAACTCAAAAAGGTCAGTAGTCTTCCTATATACAAATGACAAACATGCAGAGGAAGAAATTAAGAAAGCTACACCCTTCACAATAGCCACAAGCAATATAAAATATCTAAAGTAACTCTAACCATGCAAGAGAAGGACTTGTTTGAAAACAACTTTAAATCTCTGAAAAAAGAGATTGAAAATGACATCAGAAGATGGAAGGATGCCCCTTATTCGTGGATGGGGAGAATTAACATAGTAAAAACAGCCATCTTACCAAAAGCAATTTTCAGATTCAATGCAATCCCTATAAAAATACCTACACAATATTTTAAAGACATTGAAAGATAAAATCTCAACTTTATATGGAAAAACAAAAAACCCAGAATAGCAAAAATAACTCTATACAATAAAAGATCCTCTGGGGGAAATCTCCATTCCTGATCTCAAGCTGTACTATAGAGCAACAGTAATTAAAACGGCATGGTACTGGCACAGCAATAGGTTGGTGGATTAATCGAATCAAATCGAAGACCCAGAAATGAATCCACACACATATGGTCACTTGATTTTTGACAAAGAAGCCAAATCTACTCAATGGAAAAAGGATAGCATCTTCAACAAATGGTGCTGGTCTAACTGGATGTCTACATGTAGAAAATGCAATTGGACCCATATTTGTCACCATGTACAAAACTCAAGTCCAAGTAGATTAAAGACTTCAACATAAAACCAGAGACACTAAATCTGTTAGAAGAAAAAGTGGGGAAGAGCCTGGAACACATTGGCACAAGAAACAACTTCCTGAACAGAACACCAACAGCCCAGGCCTTAATGTCAACAATTAATAAATGGGACCTCATGAGGCTGAGAAGCTTCTGTAAGGCAGGAGACATTGTCAAGAGAACAAATCAACAGCCTACAGACTGGGAAAAGATCTTCACCAACCCTACATCTGACAAAGGTCTAATATCCAAAGTATATAAAGAACTCAAGAAATTAAACACCACCAAACCAAATAATTGAGAAATGGGGCATGGAACTAAACAGAGAATTCTCAACAGAGGAATATCAAATGGCTGAGAAACACTTAAAGAAATGCTCAACATTCTTAATCATCAGGGAAATGCAAATCAAAACAACTCTGAGATTCCATCTTACTCCCATCAGAATGGCCAAGATCAAAAATTCAAGCGACACCATATGCTGGTGAGGATGTGGAGAAAGAGGAACACTCTTTCATTGCTGGTAGGAATGCAGTCTAGTGCAGCCACTTTGGAAAGCTATCTGGCGATATCTCAGAAAACTGGGAATAGGGCTTCCTCAAGACCCAGCTATTCCACTCCTTGGAATATACCCAGAAGAGACTCCAGCACACAACAGGGACATATGCTCAATCATGTTCATAGCAGCCTTATTCATAATAGCCAGAAATGGAAACAGCCTAAATATCCCTCAGTAGAAGAATGGATAAAGAAACTGTGGTACATTTACACTATGGAATACTACTCAGCTATTAAAAACAAGGAATTCCTGAAATCTGTGGACAAATGGATTGAACTAGAAATGATCATAATGAGTGAGCTAACCCAGAAGCAGAGAGACTCAAATAGTATATACTCACTTATATCTGGAACTAGGCCAAGAAGCATGTCTCATGAAAGTCTTCACTTAACAGGAAGATGGGATAGTGGTGAGGACATCCTAAGGTGGGAGAAATATAGGAGATAGGGAAATAGATGGATCCAGAGGGTCCTAGAAACCTACAAGAAGAATACTACGATGGGCAGATCTGGGCCCAGAGGTTCTGCTCGATCTATGGCACCAACCAAGGACAATATGTGCAGTCATCATCAAACCCCTAGCCAAGGGACAGAATATTCTCCACAGTTAAGTGGAGACTGGGGACTGATTTTCACACGAACTCTAGTGCCCCTTATTTGGCCATGTCCCCTTGATGGGGAGGCCCAATGGCACTCAGAGGAAGGACAGCAGACTGCCAAGAAGAGACTTGATACCCTAGCATCATATTCAAGGGGAGGAGGTCCCCACCAGTCACAGTCATAGGGAAGTGGGATGGGGTAAAAGTGGGAGGGAGGGAGGAATGAGAGGATGCACGGGATGGGATAGCAATTGAGATGTAATATGAATGATTTTATTTTTCAATAAAAAACATAAAAAAACTAGTGGGTTCAAGATTGCTAGTTCCTGAGCCGGGCATGGCGGCACACTCCTTTAATCCCAACAATTGGGAGGCAGAGGCAGGCAGATCGCTATGACTTTGGGGCCAGCCTAGTCTAGGAAGTGATTCTACAGCCAATATAACATAGAGAAATTCTGTCTCAAAAAAAAAAAAAAAAAAGATTGCTAGTTCCCATGACCTGTTTACCAAGGGTGTTGCATCTCCTTGGGGAGACCAGTGAGCAGAGGCTCGGGGGTGGGGTGGGGTAGGGTGGGGGAATGGGGGTAAAGGTTGGGGGGCTAGGAGTTGGGAGTACAGATTTTTATGATGTCTTAGGTTAAACAACCTAACTTGAGGATGGGAAGTTGTTTTTGAGGGAAATGAGCTGTCTTCCAAGGAAATAGTTCCCGAATAATTTACTTTAGAAGAAGTTCTTTGGAGGGAATTCAGGCATTCTATGATATAGGAAAAGCATTGCAATCCATAAGCGTCTAACCTCCAGTGTCTATCACTGTCACGAGCTTGCTTTTTAAAGTAGCAAGCCTTTACCCAGCCCAAATAAGGAGATGAACACCACTACAGCAAGACTTTTCTCTGTCTGGCTTTGAAAATACAAGGGACAAAAACAACAAACAAACAAACAACAAAAGATTTACCAAATGTTCAAAAATTAAAAAAAATAAAAAATAAAAAATAAATTTAAAAAAAAGAAAAGAAAAGAAAGAAAGAAAATACAAAGGAAAGGCTTCTGGTTTGCCAAGTCCCAGTGTTGGTTAGGGCCTCAAGTGGCTATGAAATAGCGTCTGTGGAGACAGGGTAGAGAGTCAGTGTTTCATTGAGCAGTGACAAAAGAGAAGAACTCTTTACCAACTTAGGGAAAGTGTTTCTTTAAAGTTAGCCTGTTTCTACTACAACATATTGGGGTACCCTGGAAGCTAATTTCCTCATGGCTTTGAGGTATTATTTTATTTTTATTTTTATTATTATTATTATTAAATTAGGGCAGAAGCACAAAGTCAGAACAGACATGCTGGCAAATGAGCTCTTCTTAAATCATGTGACACAATTAGCGTGATGGACTCCATGACTGGCCTGGCCGTCCCTTCCCTCCTTGCTCGAGAGCCAGGCTGAAGACCTCCTCATTTGTTGAAACATATGCATCATTGTTGTCCTCACCACACAGCTGTGGGGGGAAACGGTTCTCGCCCTACGGTTATAAACCCCCTTCTCTAAATTACTGTTTACTGATGTGGGAGAAAAGGACTCCAGGCATAGCCCAATAATTACTTTTGGCACTGCTCAATAATTAATGAAGTGTTAAAGAGACTCCGGCTAAAGTTGGTGCATCTGCTGTAGAGAGTGTGAAAGTACAAGATCCTTGCCTGCCCGTGCGTGTGTGTAGCCAAGTCCAACACACATATGCCCTTCCACGTCCTGCCAGGAGAGGGCCCAGCAGGAGACCAGCGCAAGGGAAGGAGCCAGTGTAGGGCACAAAGGCGGACTTCTCCTCCCAAGCTGTTTCCAAGTTTTTGAGAAGAAAGAAGCCAATGTGGTAAGTTGCTGTTCTTCCAGGGCATTTTTCCTCCTCTGTGATTTATAGGTAAAAATTTAAACTTGTGAAAAGACATTTATACGCAGAAACAACTCTTCTTATCTTTCTATTGGCTGCAATGCAGCACTTACTAAATCAGCAGTTTAAAATAAATCAGTGGCAATAACAGAAGGGCGAACAGCTATTGCCACAGTGCGTGTTTGTTTCCTGAAGGCATTTTGCCTGGTTAATAAAATATCAAGATTGCTGTTTGAGATACAAAAATTAACAAAAGAAGGAATAAATATTATTTTTTTTACCCCTCAAAAGACTGGTCTGGAAGAAGCCCAAGGATTAACTCTTTGTGACTCAGTCTGATTTCACAGTGTGTCACCTCTCACACTTGTCCTCATCAATCATTGACATGGGATAGGCCTCAGACAGGCCCCGAGGCTTTCCCAGGAACCCCTGCTGTTTGGCTGGAGGTTGGCTAGGGCCAAGGGTTCCTGAAGCTGCCTTCAGCTTCAGACCAGTGTCTCCAGCAAAGGGCATTTGCTCATAAGTACAGCAGAGGAAACTCCTGGGCATATGGGTTGGTCCTGGCCATTCCTTGCTTCCTCTACCTACCCTTATGCTAGTCTACTGTTTAGGCTCTACATTTGCACTTCTTAGTGGCCATTTTTTTTTCTCTCTGTGACAGCGAAGAGGAGCAAGGAATAAATCTTGAGGAATCAAGGCCAGGCTGCCCTATTTTTTCCCCTCCTTTTTAATATGAAAGTGGTTACAGGCACTTTTTTTTTCTTAAACCTCTCAGCGGGAGTTGCAAAGTTTCCTTAGTCATCACCTAGCAACAAACCCCAGCAAAACATTTGCAAAGCAGTTTCTACAACAGGGGCCCTCACTGAGTGGCAGGACGGACTTGTGAAGGCTGAATTTGCCATGGAGGGGAATTGAATGCTTTCTTCTTTATTCAAGTTGAGTGCTGAGATGAGCAGTGGCGATCTTGCTGGAGCCAAATTAATGTATATTAAAGAATAAACTATACGGCCCATTGTGAGTGGGAGGCCAGAAAGATTCACAGAATTTGATGATGGGCTGGTTCTCATTGAAACTATTGAAACTGAACTTTTAAAGTGGTGGTTGTACAGAAAGCCGTCTGAGAGCAATGCCCCTGTACTTTATCTTTCTACATTAGAGGAAATATTCTGGATCTCTGGACCCTAAAAGAAGCCCTCCAGCTGTTGAGAAATAAATTGAGAATTTGAAGATTACTCCTTCAAAAAAATAATCTTGATAATAATTCCCTACAGAAAGAGCAAGCCTGCTTTGTCTGGCTCTGGCCCCTCCTCTGTTGGCAGCAGGCAGTGGGGAAGAAAAGAACCCACTCTGGAACTTAGTCACACTGGCCGTCTGCAAGTCTCTGCTAGGGTCTTTTTCTTTAGAGGCTGATAAGACCCTTCAACTCTTGTGCTGTGCTGTGCACTCAAAAACAAAAGAACAGGTCCAAACACATCTAATTTCTTCTTCTTCTCCCTGTCTTCCCCCCCCCCCCCCCCCGTGGTAAGTAGCCATATGTGGAGATACATACATCGGGTCAACTGCCTGACCCAATTATCTTAATTTGTAAGACTCAGATAGAATCTCTTGGGGCCGCAGACCTAGATCAGGAAAAGGTATTCTTTAATTCTTTAGCTTGGTGTTATTGGAAGACAACAAATGCACTTGTTAAATATGATGGATACCATTCTCCAATAAGGCATGGGAAATTCAACCTATCTCATGCCAGACCTCAGCTCCTGTTTACCAGGTGACTAGCTGGTGTGCCTTGGTTATAGTAGAGAGGACTAAGCGTTCCTGGCGTGTCCCATGAGCTTGTTGTTGGTTTGGGCACCATTTTTTTTGGTCTATAGTCCGTCCATATTGCTAATGACAAAATTTCTCTTAATTTGCTTAAAATGTAGCTTTAACAAATTGATAACCTTAATTTCAGTAAAATTATCATCATATTTTCATTATTCAGAGTGATGCACTTCATTATGACATTTTCATACAAATGTACTTCGACTATGTTTGTACCCTTATTACTCTTTTGTCTGTGTGCCTGTCCCACTATTCTCTCTCTTTCCAAATAGTCCCCTCCTGATTTCACATCATCTTAGGTAGCTTTGAGATCCTGAGCCCATCTCTGCTGTATAAAAGGCTTTGTTTTCTCTGTGGGAGAGGCAGTGAATGCTCTGTTTGTTAACAAGACTGACAGGATGGGCTCTGCCATCTTCTGTCTCACTCTAGTCTGATGTCTGGCAATTTTTTCTCTGCCATAGTCAGCAGCTTTCTCAACAGTGAGAGCCATGCTCTAACCCTCATGGTTCCAAGTGTGGGCTGCTGAGCAGCCGGCCCTAACATCAGCAGCTTTGCAAGTGCTGCCCAAGGGACTCTGTTTCTTCTTCTTCTTCTTCTTCTTCTTCTTCTTCTTCTTCTTCTTCTTCTTCTTATTATTATTATTATTATTATTATTATTATTATTATTATTATTATTATTTTCCTCCTCCTTCTCCTCTTCCTTCTCCTCCTCCTTTTTCATATTTAGTTTTCTTTTTAATTGTATGTATGTATACATGTTTGTATATGGCTTATCCACACATGACAGCAGATGCTTTCCTTTGTGCTGGAGTTGCAAGTGGTGGGCCCCTTGCTCACCACTGAGCTGTATACTGAACCTGGGTCCTCTGTAGTAGTGTGAGTTTCTAACCAATGAGCCAGCCCCACAAAGTGAAGTCGGAGGGGCACTGTAACTTGCTTCTCATTGGCAGCACTGGCTGACAAGGTTCTTACTATTGACTTTGCCTCTAAAACGCCTCCACAGCACCATGATAACTTCAGCATCCTAGTAGAAGAGTGATGAGACCAAGACCTGGTGCTCACAGATAGAGTGACCCTGTATTCTCACGTGACCTAGTGGGCCTGTGTTGTGTCTATCTGGCTATCTACCTTAGGGGTGATTGAATCTTTCGTTGTGCCTTGTCTTTCCAAGTACTCAGAGCGACCCCTTCATACCTGTGTCCCAGAATGCTTACCACCATTGAAGTAGGTGATGGCTGGGCTGAATTGGAAGCATTCACCAGTGGATAGGTAAGAGAGCTGGAGGGATGACTGACTCAGGCCTAGATCCAGGGCTTCCAGTTGGCCCACATCAACATCTACCCCATTTATGAACTGCTGGAGCTCGTGAGAAGGCTAGTCATGCAGATCCAAAGCTTTAGGATCTCCATGACACAGGGTGACAACAGGTTATCTGAGAGGAGTCCTGGTGAGGATCCAGTGTTGGCTGTGTAGAAGAAGCCAGAGGCCTCAAATCAGATCAATGACTCATTGCAATAGACAATGGCAAGTAAAGATGTGTAGACAAAGGGGTATACTGTGGGTCACACTGCAGCTTTCATGCGATACTTGTTGTTGTTGTTGTTGTTTATTTTATATTTCTTTTTCCTTTGATGGAGGAGGTTGCAGAGGTGGAGGGCAGATACGAAAGGACAGGGAGATGAGTAGGACTGGGGTGCATGATGTGAAATTCACAAAGAATCAATAAAAAGTTAAAAAAAAAAAAGAGGCATAACATTGATTTTCTTGGTTAGGATGAGGGACCTGGCAAGTATATGACAAATTATCCAGGGGAAAGTGACTTGACTCCACCACAGAATGTAGAGTTTGGTTCCATGGCCCCTGTCCTGAGTAATGAATGCTCCCAAGCAGGTGGATCTTGATGCCTATTATGCACTCTTAATTTGGGGCATCTTTTTAATGTAAAGAAGGGATCCAAGTGTTACATATACACTCAAAACTGTCCCTAAGAAAGAAGGACCCTGAAAGTGGAGGAGACACAGTTTCCGTGGTTTTCACCAACCTGGGAATGCCTCTGTTGAGAGGAGAGATACCAGAGTTCCCCGGGGAGGAGAAGGGATGAATCTTCTGTCTGTGGAACAATTGATGGGATAGGCACTGAGAACCGGACAGGATACCCAGCAGGAAGACGTTCCGTGTAACTGCAGATTGTATAGATCACCAAGGGCCGGAGTCAACGTGACTGCTTTCATTTTATGTTGCAGCCGACATCTGAGACAGTCAACTTGTATCCATATAGGGGTTTATAAAGTTTGAGAGAGGGCAACACTCAAGTCCTTGTCACACTGTCCTGGTTCTCAGGAAGGTGACAGAAAGCAGGGTGACGGAAAATGTTCTTGTTGACCCTTAGAGGCCTGCATCAGGGAGAGGAGACTAAACAGGCCACTTAGTTTTACCTCAGTGAAAAATGGGAGGTAAGGTGTCTTTGAAAGGCATATTTGAATTACTGCAGCCATTCCTTTAAGAAGCAGCTGGGGGGCCAGGGCAGAGTCTGAACCTTGTTTGAGAGAAGTAAGTACACGATTAGGTAAGTGGAGAGTTTTGGCTACAAAAGTGGTACCGGTAGAAAGTAGTCAGCGTGTGGTTACAAAGCTTAAAATTTCACTTATAGCTAAAGGCAAATCAGCTGCTTAATTAGTAATTCTGACTCAGGTAAAAGGAAAGACAGCTGCTTTTCTAGGCGTTTTATGCCTCGCTGGTCCCCAGTGACCAGATGGCATTGTTGTCACTAATGGATGAAGCCGAGGAGTGGGATTCCTCACCCTACCCACATGGGTGAAACCACAAACCTAGGCGAGGGTCTCAGAAAGAGTAAGCCATCTCGTGTATCACCAGATGAGGCAAGAGACAGGACCTGAACTAAACACGTGCTTTTGTCCTCTCGCCTGTCTTGGGCTTCTTGGAGGAAGCTCTGAGGCAGGCCCGGAAGGGACCAGCTTTACACTTCATCCATCTTTTGCTTAGCAAAACTCTCAGCTATAGGTTCTTTCAGCAAGTATCCTTGTGGTACGGTGGAGCATCTTTCGGGCATATGCCCAGGAGTGGTATAGCTGGGTCTTGAGTTAGAATTTCTGAGAAACCTCCAGATTGAGTTTCATTGTGGTTGTGTAAGTCTCCTCTCCCACCAGCAATGGGAGAGTGTTTCCCTTGCTCTACATCCTCACCAGCACGTGCCGTTACTTGAGTGTTTGATCTCAGCCGTACCACAAGGACACTTGCTTATCTATGTTCATAGGAGCTTTATTCATAACACCCAGAAACTGGAAACAACTTAGAAGTCCCTCAACCAAAGAACGGATAGAGAAAATGTGGTACATTTACACAGTGGAATACTACACAGCTATCAAAAACAAGGAAATCAAGAAATTTGCAGGCAAATGGATAGAACTAGAAAAGATCATCCTGAGTGATCCTGGATCATCAAGACCCAGAAAGACACATAGTATGTGTTCACTTATAAGTGGATATTAGCCAGAAAGTACAGGATAACCGTGCTAGAACCCATAGACCCAAAGAAGGCAAGGAGGGACCGATGGAGGATACTTGAATCTCACTTAGAAGAGGAAATAAAATAGGTATCTGAAGTAGACGCAGGGAGGGAGCTGGGTGAGAGAGGTGGTGGGGAAGGTAATGGTGATGGGAATCAGGTGTGGGGAGGGGGAGGGGCAAGAAAGAGAATGAAAATTGGTGGGGAGGCATCTCTGGGACAGGGGAGGCTCCTAGGAGTCTATGGGGTGACCCTTCCAGCCAAAAGCGAGGGTTAAGGAGCCTGAAGTTGGCGCTTACTGTAGTCAGATGGGGCTTCCATTAGAGAGAGGGGGGCACCAACCCACCCATAAAACCCTCTACCCAAAACTTGTCTTGCATGCAGTAAGTGCAGGGATTAAGACGGAGCAGAGAGTAGGGGAATGGCAAATCAATGACTGGCCCAACTTGAGACCCACTCCATGAGAGAAAACCAACCCCTGTCACTATCAATGGTACTCTGCTATGTGGCAGACAGCAGCCTAGCATAACTGTCTTCTGAGAGGCTTCGTCCATCAGCTGGTGGAAACAGATGCAGAGACCCACAGTCAAGCAGTAGGCTGAGCTTGGGGAGTTCTGTGGAAGAGTGGGCGGGAGGATAGAGAGAGCCAGAGGAGTCAAGGACACCGACACCACATGAAGTAAACTAACACAGACCCTTGGAGGAACACGAAGACTGAACCACCAACCAAAGTGCAAGAGCTGGATCTAGATCCCCACCCTCACATTTCTAGTGGATGTACAGCTTGGTCAACATATGGGTTCCCAACAAAGAGAGTGGGGCTATCTCTGATTCTGCTGCCTGCCCCTGGATCTCTTTCCCCTAGTTGGGCTACCTTGTGAACGTTCCATCGTGAATAAAGGAAGTCCCCATCAGGCTTCAACCCTTCCCAGGGGCCTGATGGCCACCACTGCATGCTACATGTGTGTTGCTAATGGCCACTGCTGCATGCTACATGTGTGTTGCTGATGGCCACCGCTGCATGCTACATATGTGTTGCTGATGGCCACCGCTGCATGCTACATGTGTGTTGCTGATAGCCACTGCTGCATGCTACATGTGTGTTGCTGGTGGCCACCGCTGCATGCTACATGTGTGTTGCTGGTGACCACTGCTGCATGCTACATGTGTGTTGCTGGTGGCCACCGCTGCATGCTACATGTGTGTTGCTGATGTCTTCTGGATGGAGGAGTTTTATTTTCCCTAATGGTGTGGCCACTGGGGGACAAAGTGGCCACTGGGTGAGAAGAACCAGAGGATCCAGGAAAGAAAGAGGGATCCTGGAGAATAATGGAGGAAGACCACTACAAAGTACTTTGTCTATGTATGAAACTGCCCAAAAATAAAGGGAAAATTTGGTGAGTGGATATATGTTATTAGTTCATTCAGCTCAGCCTCCTCCACTGAAAATGTTGTCTTTTCTTCACTGCAATTTTAAATGGGTAAAAGTGGTTCTCACCAATTACTTGTTACCAATATTTGTATTAGTTACTTTTCTGTCCCTGTGACCAAGGCATCTTACAGAAGGAAGAATTTAGTTTAGCTTATGGCTGCAGAGGGTTAGAGTCCAGCGTGGCGGGAGACATGATAGCATAGGGCAGGCCGTGTGGCAGGCGCACGAAGTAAGAGCTCATATCTTCACTAGCAAACCAAGAGCCGTGCTCTGCCATGGCCTCTGTTTTGGTTCTGGCCTTGAGTTTTTGGACTTCCCGTGTGATGGCCTGTAAGCTGTGAGATGGAGGAAACCCTTTCCTTCCCACGTGGCTTTTGGTTGTGCTGTTTATCATGGCCGTAGAAAGCAACGTAGGACAACACTCCTTAACAGTTTACAGAATGACAAGGCATACTTAATTGGAACAAGAAAATATTCCCAGACATATTAGTAAATAGAGAAAACTTTAATGTGTGTGGTTTCATTTGTATATTTTAAAGAGATTTTATGTACATAAACATGTAAATGATAAACATAATAAAATATTTTTCATAATAAAAAGTTCTGTGAAAAAACACAGGCTGCCTATGGCAAGAAAAGTGGTGTGACAGGACTGGACAGTGGACAGGAAGTGTTGTGCTTCATTTAGTTCTATGTGATCTGACTGTTTAGCAAGAACTGCTTGTGTATTATTGCAAATTAAACTGTCAGGAGAGGTGTGGGGCCACCCAGCCCAGAGGTTAGGAGCACTTGTGGCTCTTGCAGAGGACCCCGGTTTGATTTTAAGCACTCATACTGGCTCACCACCCTCTCTAACTACAGTCCAAGAGGATACAGCACGCTCTTTAGATTTATGCAGGCATCAGGCATGCACATGGTACATATACATATGTGTAGGCAAAGCACTCCTACACATAAAATAATTAAAACAAATCTAAAAAAATACAAAGATTAAAAAAAGAAAAGCAAGCAGCAATTTTAAGTAAGTAGGGTTTCTTTGACTATATGTTACATTCTTTTAAATTCCTAGGGCTTCTTTGTATGCATATTAGGCTCATGTTTGTACATGTCATGTGTGTATTTATGTGTGTTCACATGTATATTCTGTGCTCATAGGTGCACATGTTGATATGTACATGGACTCCTGTGTGTGTTCATGTGTATGCCTGGTCATATTTATGCATGCTTATGTGTGAATGTATTCATGCATGTATTCATATATATTCACAAGTGTATTCTATGCCCATGTGTGTGCATGCTCATGTGTATGCATATACTCATGTGTATGTTTATGTATGTTCATGTCTGTGCCTGCTCATGAGTGTGCATGCTTATGTGTGAATGTACTCATGTGTGTATTCACAAGTGTATTCTATGCTTATATGTGTGCCTGCTCACAGTTGTGCATACTGATGTGCATGTTATGCTCATGTGTATGCACATGCTCATATGTGTTCCTGACCATGTGTGTGCATAATCATGAGTATATGAACTCATGAATGTGTTTACGTGTCTATGCATATACTTATGTGTGTATTCATGTATGTTCACATATTTATATTATATTCATGTGTTTGTGCTCATGAGTGTACATTCTCACATGTGTGCTATGCTCATGTATGCACACATGCTCGTGTGTATTCATGTTTATGTGTGTGCATATATTCATATGTGCACATACTTATGTGTGTTCATGTATCTTGACATGTGCTTGCTATGCTCATGTGTGTGCGATGCTCATGTGTTCATGCTTATGTGTGTGCATGCTTATGCATGCATGTACTCCTGCAAGTATTTATGTGTGTTGTTCATGTATGTGTGTTTGTCATGATTCAGCTTTCACTCAACTGACTGGACCATCTTCCCAGACCCCTTTTCAAGAGTTTCTTGCCTGTGGGTTACATTTTTGGGCATTGCCTGGCTAGTGGAACAATCTAGATGCCTTCACTGGAGGTCAGCACAAAGTCCCCACTTCTGCACCTGATCTTCCCATGGCAGTGATGGTGTTCTTATATGTCTCAGGATCACGCAGGCTTTCTAGACTTCCTCCCTAGCAAATCTTTATCAGCCCACCTGGGTACATGATGTCATATTGGTTTTTCTGAACCTTTGTTTGTTTAGCGATTTCAAAACACTCTGGCAACAGCAACGGTGTTTGGAAGGTCATGAGAAGGCTGACCAACTTCCTGGCTGGAGCTGAGAGTAGGCGGGACTTCCTTTCAACCGTCCACTACTAACTGAGAAATTGCCACCAAAAGTCCTCAGACCTCCACAGCCTCATCTGAAAACCACCAGTGTCCTGTCACTTCCTAAAGAAACAGGTGCTCAGTGAGTCAGAGATTCCATCGGTGTTACAAGGGCATAGGTGGTCTCTGGGTACAGGCTCTATCAACTTTGCTCAGTGCTGGCTCTTCTTCCAAGTAGCTCTAAGTAGCTGTGATTTCTCAACATTTTTTCAATAAAAGAGGAGAAATGGCATCTCTCAAGACTTATAAGATTAATATTGATGAGTATTTTCTGTGGTGAGTGTTTTGTCTGTATGCCTGTCTGTGCACCATATGTATGCAGTGCCGTTGGAGGCCAGAAGAGGGCATCCGATCCCATGGAACTGGCCTTGCAGATGGTTGTGAGCCGCCATGTAGGTGCTGGGAATCAAACCTGGGACCTGGGAGTGAGCGACGCGTGCTTTTAATGGCTGTGCCATCTCTCTCTTGGGTCTTTATCCTCTCTGCTTCTTCCCAGCTATACAGCAGCTATGTTTGTTTGTTTGTGTGTTTTTCCTGAATCATCTTCATATTTGGTCTTACGGCAATTCCTTACATCCAGTGCACCTTTCAGAGTTGGGAGTCAACACTCTTTCCAGTGGTTTCTACCAGGACTTGATCCTTCCAAAGAGATCATTCTATCTTCTGGTTTTTAACTTCCTTTTATTTTTTTATACATATTTTAATACATGTTATAAACATCAGCCCAGGGTTTTATTCCCTGTGTATCTCCCAGATATTTTGTGTGATTAACTGATTAATTACTTCATTTCAAAGATCACCCGAGAAAAACTACAAAACAAAGAATTCAGGCTCCTCATAGCGTTTTAATTCTGGAGACAAGATGGTAGAACCTGTAATCACTGTCACCTGCTGTTTTGTAACATCTGGCCAGTCACCATTCAGCTTACTTTGAGTCATAACAAGCTAATGAGAAGCCGTAAGGTTGGGGTGTGGGACACTTGTCAGTCACTGTTCTGCCCCACTGTGCTAGCTCTGACGAATAGGCCCAAAGCCTTTAACCAGACACATTAATTAAGGCACTCTCAGCGAAAGTTACTAATTTTTATCTACAATGCATTATGAGTGATTCAAAGAATTCAGTGGTTCCTTAGCACAGCAAATCACCCATAAGTGTCATAAAAGTCAATCTGCTACCAATTAAAATAATGAATTCTCTAAAAGTGTCATTTGATCTGTATCATGCGACATCACTGATTGCAAATGGCTTGGCTAGCTTGACTTAATCCTTTTAAAATGCGTATACTTAGTAACATTAGCCTTACTCTAAACATCTTAATGTTATCATTGTCATAACTACCACTGTGGTTTATGAAGTGCCATTTGCTTGTGAGAAGAAGACCCAGAAAGTCATTGTGTTATGATGGATACAGGACCAGGAAGTAGAGATGCAGTTCTCCTCGGCTCTGACACTCACCACTTTGGGACTCTTCCTAATGTATGAAACAGATGGTTTTGACTTTGTCTAAGTCTATCTAGTTCTCTGAGGTCACAGAAAAGAAACAGTGGGGATCATCTTTATTATTTTTATCATTTAAAAAAGTCTAAACAAAATTGTATGGTTATATTAAATGAGTCTCTATAAGTAAATAATGTGTCAGCTGGTGATTAGCCATGGCTTTTTATTACATCAAATATTTTATATTAAGAAGGTAAAGAAAACTCATTGCTTAGTAAAATATACTAACTTCGTATCTGAATTTTTTAATATTTTGTTTAAAAAGTGTATGTGTGTATGTGTGTGTGTAATATTCATGTGTGCCTATGGGCACACTCATCAGTGTGTGTGTGTGTGTGTGTGTGTGTGTGTGTGTGTGTGTGTGTGTAACATGGAGACCAAGACTGGCTCCTCTGTAGCTCTCCACCTTAGGTTTTGAGACAAAGTTCCATCCTGGAGATTACCATCTTGGCAATGCTAACACAGTTCTGTCATCCTCCTTCTCTACCCCAGGTCTGGACTTAAAGGAGTGTGTACTACAACTCCTTTTTATGTAAATCCCAGATATTTGAACCTAGGCCCTCAATGACCCTCTCTCAAGCACCCAAATTTTATGTCTTATGACCACTTTAAAAAATAAACTATATGAAAAGTATAAAAACTAGATCAAGAAAGCTAAAGAAGATGAATGACATAGGGAAATGTGACACACTAATACTATTCAGTCCCACACATGTGCAGTAACACATACACATGTGCAGTGACACACACACACACGCTGAACATTATTTAGCCTGTCTACATGACATGCACACTTAAACCCATATGAGTAGATGGATGGATGGATAGATAGATGTAAATATGATAAAGGACAAACAAGTGTTAGACAAAAAGTTACAGGGAATCATCTTACAGTAGGATGCTCCTGGGAATCCCAGAATCAGTTTATATATACTACCATGTGAGGAAGCTGATTAACTAAAGTACAATAAAACTAGAGAATTAAAAAAAATGTACCCTATGTTCATTTATTAGGCATTTTCTCTAATCCTTACTAAAACATTTTTTTCTGCAAGAAAATTTCCAACACTAAAACATTCTGGGTAAATTCTAGGGGATGTTGCCATCTCATCCTTTCTAGAAGCTGAGCGTGGGGCCCCTGTTCTGCCCTCTAGTATATCTTCAAGAGTCAAGGTTCCTTTCTTTTCTTGGCAAAGAACATGTCCTGGTGGCCAGCGCTTTGGAGTCTTATGTATAATCATGTAGGGCCACGGTTGAAGAAACAAAATGGTGGTGCTTTTAGATGTTAAGACAGGAAGCCCCACCTTCCCACAACGTCCTCTTTTGAATTTTGAAAACCTCCTGATTTCTCCTTCAAAACGAGTGAGAGATGTGGAACTGGAAACCAAATCTTCAGTTTCTAGAGGGATTTTTCTGAACAAGGAGCAGAACATGGGTACGGAACCGTTCAAACGGAGCCACTATAGCTTCAAGCACACCTCTGATTGGCTGGCTTTGATCACCATCACTGCAGTGTTAACGAAAGGCCATCAGATGCCCACAGTTGTTGCTACCCACTTTCTGGGGAAGAAAAATCTAAAAGGAAAAGACTCAACAAAAGACTCCAAGATGGAGAGAGCAGGTTGTGTGGGAAACCCCCTGGATTTCTTCTTTATAAATATTACCCTGCAGCTCACAACTTTCTTGGGTAGAGCGCTGCTAATAGCCCTAATTGCCAGTCAAGCCAGACAAGCAAATGAGCCTTCCTGACATCATATAAAATGAAGGGGGATTTAAACTCCAGTTGAAAATGAACTACTGCATGATCTGGTAAAACAAACAAAGCATGCGTGTTTTTTTGGCAATAGATATGCATGATGGAGCTAGACATAAAATGAACAGGTCACCTAAGGAGCAAGAGATGAAAGAAATACTTCAGAGTTCCTAAGAAGTTTTCCTCGCAAAAAAAGATCAAACAATAGTTGAAAGTATATTTAAAAGCTTCATTGTGCTTGCACTTTCATTCTAAAATTCTTCCTTAGCTATGCCATCTGAAAACACCCATTAGCTGCCAGGGTAGCATCAAATATGGAAATGTCAGAATGACCAAGGTCTCCTCGATAAAAGGAAAAGCAGGGGCTTGTTGTAAAAACAAGTCATTAACTATGCTTGTGCCCGGGGTTCACTGGCCTTGAGGATACAGGTTTCTCTTTACAGTCACAGATTGCTCCACCCCTGGGACAATGAACTTGATGTTTGCTTAGGTGTGCGGGAAGAGTTCTTCTTTGAAGGCATTGTGTTTTATTGTGATGAGGTCTAGTTCTCAGATCTTCCTGGGCATCTTTAAAAAAAAAAGCTTTGCTTCTAAACAGCAGTGGTGGGGAAACAACCACCACCAAAACAAACATTAAGGAGGGCACAGCTTGAAGATTTTAGTAGCTACTTATTTTTTGCCAAATCATTGAATAACCTTTTCGTTGCTTCCAAGGCAAGACAGGACACCAAAGTACTCACACTGCTTTCAATAGGACCAGAAGCTTGCTTCTCTTCGGCACTTCAAGTGGACCTAAGTGTACACAAGACTCTATATCCTAGGTGAGCTACATTGGTAGACGTGACATTTGCTAGAAATGTCCAGGTTTATAAGTAGCAGTGTATTTGGGTTTGAAATATCTAGCCTGCTTCCCCTTCCTCTGTGTGCCCCTGGGCCTCCCTACCCAGGGGAAGTGATCAAATCGGGGGCCCTAGAGTCAGAGGCAGTGCCCACTCTCCCCTCAACCATGGAGAATGAGCTGTCCATTGGCTGGATCTGAATAGCGTGTGTTGGGGTTTACGGCACACGTATGCGATAGATATACAAATCACACCATGTGGCTGACCCACGTAGACTTTATTTGGGGGGAAGATATACAGAGATGGTCTTTGGGGAGACACTAGGAAGAGAGAGAGAGGGGATGGGGTGAGCCACTTTTATAAGTGACTTGTCAGAAAGTGCACACATGGCTTAGGGGACCTGAATCCTGGGCTGATGGTGACGTGCTTCTGGTGACAATGACGTGCTTCTATGATGGTGACATACTCTTATGACATATTTTCGGGGTGCCTCTGAGGTTTTCTCATGGTCCTCAAGGCCTTTGGGATGGCTCTACTGCTGCCTGATTACTAACAGGGGGTCTAGGTTTACTTCATGCTTTGTCCTTGGCTGATGCAACAGTTTGTGCAGCACCCCCCCCCCCCGTCCCGATCGGACAGCCTTGACTGTCTCCTTATGGGGCTCCTGAACCCTGTGGGTCCTTCCATCCCCCTATTCTTCCATTCCACTGGTAGTTTTTTTATTTTGTTTTTTGTTTGTTTGTTTTAATGAGGTGTAGATAATAATGTGCTGAACTGTCAAGCTTACCTCTCCCTCTACCCATTCTGTTAAATTTGTGCTTAACTACAAATAAAATGGCGTCACTTATCAATGCTACCAATTCTCTTTCTTCTATTACCTCTGTCTAGCTTTTAAAATAGGAAGTATAAAGAAAAACAGGACAAACTGGGTCTGGAGAGGTGGCTCCTGTCTGCAGAGGGACTGAGGAGCCGGACACCCTGGGAGGCAGACAAATAGGGAGAGGAGCCATGGCTAGGTAGAAAGCTGGCTTCTTCTTGTGCTCCTGACTTGAGACCTAAAGCCTGGCAGCAGAAAACAAAGACCGACAGGCTTACACTGTCTCCCAGCAGCAGGACCCTGATGAAGGACCAGCTCACCTAGACCAAGTCTGGACCGGGCATGTTACACAGCAGTTCTGGGCCAATCAACCATCCTGTCCTTCTTCCAGCTGACCAACCCTAAATTAGGAGAGGAAAACTCTTCAGACACAGAAAACTTATCTGTGGTGCAGCTGAAGCACACACACCTGGCTGTGGCAGGTGATGACATCAGGGGTTGCTAAGCAACCTAGAGGCAGGTATGTTAACACAGCTCTTGAGAAGAGATTGAATTTTTTTTCGTCTTCCCAAGCCTGCTTTGTGAATGGTCTTTTCCTCCATGTGCCTGCTACGTGTGCATACACGCATGTGTGCGTGCATGCATGCATGTGCGTGTGTGCGTGTGTCTGTGTGTGTGTGTGTTTCCCCACCTCCAATACTCACCTCTCTTCAAGTGCTGGTTTTGTCTATGGTGTCTGAGATTTTTCTGCTGCTACCTGTTGTAACCAAGAGCGGTCCTGCCTTTTAATTCTTTTAACTGGCAGAGAAAAAGAACCGATGAAGGTCCTTTGTCAAGGGGCATTTAATGATTGTCCTGAGGACAGTGATGCTCAGTTCCTAGCACCCACGTGGCAGCTCTCAACCATCAGTAACTGCTGCTGGAGAGGATCTGACATTCTCTTCCTTGGTCACCAAGCATGCACATGGTGCACCCACATGTACTCAGGCAAAAAAAAATTTTTTTTTAATTACAAATAGAAAACAAAGACAAACAATAACAAACCTCCACATTTTACAATAGTAGTAATTCATTGATTATCTAGATTTGGGGCTTTTTATTGTAAAAAGTACAAGTCACCTTTAGAAATACACAGTGCCGACAGACTGGCTCCTCCTTGGGTTGCATTGGTCCTACTCTCCCTGACTTGAGTGTTGCTAGTGAGGAGTCAAGTGCTTCCTCCTAGGAATGCTGTCATTGAGTATGAATGTGATAGATTACTTTAGGGCATTTTCAAAAAGATGCTGAGTGAAAAAAAAAAAAAAAAGAAATGTAGCAACACAGAGATAAAACCGAGCGCTTGCTGCGTGTCTCTTCTATGCTAGACATTTTATGGCGACACATTTTTATTTAACCTGACCAGTCACCTTGGTGTGTATATTCTCACCGTCGTCCAATAGCTCAAGGATCAGAGGCACAGGGAGGCTGGGAAAGAGTGGATGTGCTTGATATCGGAGTCCAGGATGCTCCACCCTAATACGGCTTCTGGAGGCTTCCGTGAGTCAGCCCATGTGTCATGGGACCTTTATAGAACAGATCAGCAAGGAGAGAGACAATGGCCTGGGTGGAGCCACTCAACCATGGAAAAAGAATCACTGTAACAGTGCCTCAAAATAATCACTTACACAATTTTCCCGTTTATTTATTAATTTAATCTCTTTACAGCCTAATCCCAGGCTTTTCCTTCCTGTCCTCCTGGCCCTGCCCCTCGTGCTCCCTACCCCCTCCCCTCTTCTCCTTTTTCTCAGAGAAGGAGAGGACGCCCAAGGGGTACCAACCCACCCAGGCACCTCTAGTCGCAGCAGGACTAAGAGCATCTTCTCTCACTGGGGCCTGACAAGGCAGCCCAGCTAGGGGAAAGGGATCCAGTGGCAGGCAGCAGAGTCAGAGACAGGCCCCAATCCCACTGTCTACCATGCTGGTCATCACCTACACATGTGCAGGGGTCTATGTCCAGTCTGTGCAAGCTCTTTGGTTGGTGGTTTGGCCTCTGTGAGCCTCCATGGGCCCGTGTTAGTTGACTCTGCAGGTCTTGTGGTATTCTTGACCCCTCAGGCTCCCTCTATCCTTCCTCCCTCTCTTCCACAGAACTCCCAGAGCCCTGCCCACTCGTTGGCTGTGGGTCTCTGCGTCTGCACTTATATCTTTGTTAAGACAGCAATCATTTAAGGAATGGTCACAGCGCCAATGGCTGTTTGTGGCCCAGAAAACCCAAAACTTTTCCATTACATTTTTGGGTTAGTGTAGAAGATAGGACACATAATTATCATAATTATGTTTTGGATGGGTTTTGTTGTTGTTGTTGTTGTTTCAGAAGAGGGTTTCTCTGTGTAGTTTTGGCAGGCCTCAAACTCACAGAGATATACCTGCCTCTGCCTCCCTGAGTGCTTGGGTTACATGGCTTTTTTTAAATTGCAAAACAACAAAAGAAGAAGAAAGGTAGGCATTTCAGAAATTGCTTCTGCGCTTTCCATGTGCTCTTACTATGCATGATGCAAATCTTAGCAAGTGTTGAACATTAAAGAGCAAGGTTCGAAAAGAGCAATCAAAGGGTTACAGGGACTAGATGGCCAAGGTCAGGATGTGCAGGCACAAATGATGAGAAATCTGTCATTGCTGTGCCATTCATTCTGGATTTGGCTCTACCACCTCTGTAGCATCCTGGGGATGTACCGTGGGATGCAAGAGGAGAGGATACAGATGTTCAGAGAGCTAGTCTTCCCATTCACAACCTCATTTCCTCTGTAAGACTTTGATGGTCTCCTCTATGTGAGATACTGCATTAGATGCTGAAAATGGAGCAGCCTTCACTCATTGGCTGTGAGTTAAAACAGGGCACATATTCTGGTTCCACATACCAGATGGAATAGACACTTTCCTTACTGCTCTGTTAAAATCCCTGGCAAAAAAACAACCTAAGCGTGGCCAGGTTTATTTTGGCTCAGGGTTTGAGAGTTTAGTCCATCGTGGTGGGAAAAGCAAGGTGTTAGGAACTTGAGACCAGCAGGAAACAGGGAGAAGATAAAAGCTGATGCCCCTCCCCGCCCCCAATTCCCCTTTTCCGGTGATGGTGCCACCCACATTCAGAATGGGTTTTGCTTTTTCATTTCAACCTCTCTGGAAACACTTAGATACATCCAGAAGTGCATGGTCTTGACAGTTCCAAGTCCAAGCAAGGTGAAGACATCATGTCACTGAAGGCTCTGTGAAGGGCATGAAAAGGAGCAAGTACGTTAGGATGCCATCTGAACGCAGTAGTTATGAAAGCATAACTACTAAACAGTAGGAGAAATCTATATGTCTATTACCTATCATCTACCTGTATCTATCTATCTATCTATCTATCTATCTATCTATCTATCTATCTATCATCTATTTATCGATCATCTATCTCATCTATTCTGATTAGGGGGGAAAAAACCCTCTATTTTTCCTTCCAAAGATTCAGTCAAAAAATGTTGAGCAAATGGAGGACTTTGTGCTCAACTACCTTTAATTGATATGTGAGTTAGTTTCTAATGTGCAAGTCAGATGCGAAAGTTTATAAAAAAAAAAGCGGGCAATAAACGTAATGAGGTGTTATATACTATGCAGAATAAATATTAGTACAGTACACGAACCTAAGTGACAGCAACAAATTATAAAGCTTAGCGTGCAATTAAAGTCACTAATGGAGCGGTGTACAGGGAGAATGGGCTCGCTCTTAGAGCAGTGAGGCGGTGTCAGAGAACCACCTGAACTAATGACACCTCTTACACTTATTTTTAAACACTCTGCCTGTCATGTGGGAGCTATGACACTTTGTGGGTTCTAATGTATGTCACACATGCTAATAAAAGTTACCCTTGAGGCAGAATGGTCCTCATAAGCAGGAGACCATCTTCAAGTCTGCGTTTCAGAGAAATTCCTCTGACATGACACTTAGGGACAAAAGGGTAAGAAGAGTGGATCCCATGATTAACTTGTGAATGGTATGTGAGATTTAAAGCTTAGGGACCAAGTTGCTGCCCGAAAGGATCCTTGTTCAGTTCTTCGGCTCTAAAAAAATGTTGATTTTCAGGAGTTTCCCATTTGTTTTTGGTTTTGTTGTTCTGTTGCTTCGTTTAGTTGTTAGCCTACTGGGCTTTCTTGGCTCCGTGCTTTCATGCACACGATTCTGCCCGTCGCTCACCTCATCATTCATGGGTCTAAACTTATTCATACGTCAAGAGCTAGGTTAAATGCTATCTGTTCCGGGCAACTTGCCCCTGGCCCTCCTGTCTGGAAGTAATCTCTGTTTTCCCTAAAACTTTGCAGCATTGTATTTGTAGTTCGTCATTGATTTTCATATGTAAAGCAGCACATAATTGTTGTATTTTTAATACGACATTTCTATAAAGTACACAACTATTTTTAGATGTATTCTATCCCTTTCTTTGGGTCAGTAGTAGGGAGAAGCTTATCAGAATTAAGTATGGAAAGAAAGAAATGGCTGCTTTGGTTTCCAAGCCAGTAATATTTACTGAAAGCTCAAGTGGCAGCTATTTGAAGGGTGATGGCATGGCTTTGTACTCTTTAATGACATAGTACATAGGGATGTCCTCGAAGTAAAACAGTCATATAAGCAAAAGGCTTTCAGTCCACCATTAAAAACTTCTAATAGGAAGAAAGCGACGTCCTCTTGCATCCAAGAAGACAAAGCTCACAGAGTTCATGCAGAAAGAAGTGGGAAACGTGGTGATGCAAGGGAGTCTGGACCACTCATCTTAGAAGCCAGAGTTGCCTGTTTTGGTTCTGCGGCCCTGGAGGTGTGCCGCTGAGAGTGTTGTCAAGAAAGCCTGTCTGTGAGAGTTACGGACAGCATCCAGATCATGCAGCTTTGGGGTGTCCTCAGCTTTGGGGGTCCTTGTTCTTTGAGGACTGATCTAAAGTTTTTGATGTGAGACTTATGAGTCGACAGTAATAAGAGTGTGCCTACCAGGGAGTGGCTTGCTCAAAATGTCTGAGAATTTAAACCTAGAAGGCAAAGAACCCCCTTGAAATGTTCTGAATATGTGTATACGGCAGCTGGTGCAGAACCCACCCGCAGGACTCTGAGCTCGGCTGTGTCCCTGTCCTGGCTGAAACCTCGCTGAGCTTCTCCCCTGTCAATCTACAGCTTCCCCTACCTACTCCCCTTCCTTCCTGCCCTCCCTTTGCAGTGTCAGGTCAGTACTGTGTCTTTCCCATTGTTGTCCTCTATTTTTTTCCACTTATAAACATTTAAATTGCTCTGGAGATTTCATACACGAGCACTGCATTTACATTATTTCTGCTCCCCTTTCTTTTCCCATGTCCTCGAACTCCCTCTCAAATTTATGACCTATTCTCTTGAATTATTGCTACACATTTATGTACACACACACACACACACACACACACACAACCTGCTGCTTCTATTTGATGTTGCTCATCTGTGTGTGTGTGTGTGTTGTGTGCTTTTAGAGTTGATTAGGACCACCTGGGGTCCTAATCCCTGGAGAAGATGGATTCTCCCTCTCTCAACAGCCACTAATTTCCTGTAGCTCTTCATCTAAGTGAGGGCCTTATGAGAGTTCCTCTAGCCACATGAGCACGCCCACTGTTGACGTCACTGTACAAAGCTTGTTTAGGTGACCATACTGCTGAGATTTCACGGGAGCAAATTTCCTGTCATACCTAGAAGACATAACTCTCAGCCGACTTCCTGTTCCTCTGGCTCTTATGGTCTTTTTAGTCCATCTTCCATGGTGCCCCCTGACACTTAGGAGTAGCAGCTGTGTTCCAGGTAGATCAGTGGGTTCTGAGAACCCTATGTTCGGTTGTTCTCTGTTCCTGTTGTATCGATGTGGATGATCTCTGCCTGTTACAAAGAAGCTTTAATGAGAGCTGAGAGCTACGCTTGTCTGTGGCTATATGGACTTAAAATGAAGTTAGAAATTACACTGGTTTAGCAAACTGACAATAGCTTCTCCTCTAGGGTGCATGCCTTTCCTTAATTTTTATTTTATACCTTCCCTAAGGTGCTGTAATTAAGAACTATTTCTCATTCAGGGAGGCAGAGGCTGGTGGATCTCTGTGAGGTTGAGGCCAGACTAGTGTACAAAGTGAGTCCAGGACAGCCAAGGCTACACAGAGAAACCCTGTCTCAAAAAAAAAAAAAACCAAAAAAAAAAAAAAAGAGGAAAGACGAGGAGAGGAGAAGGAGGAGGAGGAGGAAGAGGAGGAGGAGGAGGAGAAGAAGGAGAAGGAAAAGGAGAAGGAGAAGAAGAAGAAGAAGAAGAAGAAGAAGAAGAAGAAGAAGAAGAAGAAGAAGAAGAAGAAGAAACTATTTCTGTAGTTGCAACAATCTTCCTAGTTGCAGAACTATATATAAGCAGGCATGGGTATGTGTAGGGAGGAAACTATATAAGACTGCAGGATCCAAACTCACTTATAGAGGGTCTCCCTCTACAGCCTTAGTCGTCCTGCCTCAGGCTTGCACATTCTGAGACTAAATTGCGATGCAAACTGGTTCTTGATGAGAACACCAGAGTGGACCGCAGAGCCCATGGATGCACCCAAGCTAGGATTATAAGGGGAAGCCAATTTTTTTATGGTTGAGTCTTCTGCACTGTGGTTAATAGTAGGAGTTTTAAAATCCTGACTACTTTCTCAGAATCTGAAACCCTGCCTGCCTACAATGGACACGTTCTATACTGTGATGTATTGTTCAGTGTCAGCACCAGGTATACAACAAACCAGATGTTACCTAGAGGTTTTTGCGCAGATAATGGGAGGTCAAATTTGCTTGGCTAATTCACTTTTGGGGGATTTGTCCTGATTATTCACTGTGTAACACTCTTTTACAGTTTTTGGTCTGTGAGCACCAGTGGTAAATAGTCCCTGTAGGTTCTGTGAATACTTTTTCTGTGTTTATACCCTTTTTCCTTTACTTCCTGTGTTCACCATTTTCCATACACATAGAGAGAAATGAGGACATATCTGTGCTTTCAAAGCATGAATATGTTCAAGGGAATGAGAACAAATACCCACTTCTGGCAACTTCTCACTATTAAAAGATACTAAAATGATATTTTTTTTACTGTGTATGTTTAGATCAACTATCCTCTTTGTGATGACATACCGTATCATTTCATTCCTTAGATTTAGATATTGTGATCAGCTGAAACTATTATTATGTTTCTTTGCTATGAATATTTGCATTATTATGGCATGCTTTCTGATGGCCTTATTTTTGTCTTAGTGCATCCCTTGTCATTCTGAAAAGGGTTTGGATCTTCTATACCTCAGGTCAGATCATTGCCAGCCCAATTTTTCATGCCTTTAAGACACAAAGTAAGACTCCTTCAAGGCCTGTGGTACCTTTGAACATAATTAGGAACCATCATCTATGTATGATCTGTGAGTGCTTGTAAAGGCAAAGGGGGCACAAATGCTATTGGAGCCTCTGCAGCTGGAAGGCTTCTATGCAGAGAAGGAAAAGGCTGTTTTGTTTTGTTTGAGACAAGATCTCACTCTATAACCTTGGTGGGTCTTGAATTTGCAATCCTCCTGCCTCAGCCTCCAGAGTACTGAGATTACAGCCACTCAGCACCACAATGCGGTGAAGAGACCTTCTTTAAAGGGAAAATATTTATGCATTTGTTTCTTAATTGATAATATGGTTTTCATGAGGTTTGAAAAATATGAATCGAATTTTACGAATTAGTTTTGCAAACCTAAAATTATTTCTGTATAGGACCAGCTGGTTGTGGTGAAATGTGTTGGTTTGTTTACCTGGGCCCCACTCATTTTGTATCTGCCAGTCCTCTGGTACTTTCTCTGGGATTATTGTCCGTCTTTCAAGTGGTTTTCTAAGGTGGTCATACATGATGGCCTGTCTTCTAAGACATGCTCCTGGGAGCTGAGACAAAGCATCGGCACTTACCTCTGTGCGGGTAGCTTTTTCCTGAGAAGGCTTCACTGGGTGTAGCAATGGGGTGGGGATTGTTCCAGTAATAAAGTACGTTGCCTTTTCTGAGACATATTTTGCTTTGCTATTTGTGCTATGTATTTTGTTTGGACACTATTTACTAGCCAGATGCGATGGCACATGCCTGTAATCCTGGCACTTGGAGAGACTGAGGCAGGCCGAGCTCTGTGAGTTTGAGGCCAGCCTGGTCTACAGAGTGAGTCCAGGACACCCAAGGCTACACAGAGAAACCGTGTATTGAAACACCAAAGGGGACAGGAGCGGCATGCTGTTCTTCCAGAAGTCTTGAGTTTAATTCCCAGCAACCACATGGTGGCTCGCAACCATCTATAGTGAGACCTAGTCCCATCTTCTGACGTGCACGCACACATACAGGCAGAACACTGTATAAATAATAAATACATCTTTTTAAAAAAGTTATTTACTTATATGGGGAAATAGAATACCATAATGTGGACCTTGAATGACAGGACTGTGCCCTGATGCCACAGTTCTCTGAGGTTCCTCAAGCTGGATCTTCATAAGACAAAGATATAGTGGGTCATTTTCTTTGAGGTCTTGGGATGGTGGTGTCTTTATACCATAAAGAGTTTGATCTTACTGAAGGCTTTACTTTACTGATCATTGATGGGCTATGCTCATTCCCAGTGGTGATCTTAAGTTTGCTTGGCTAACCAGCTAGATAGACAGTGAACAACCCTGGTAACCAGAAGGCAGCCGTCTAGCTTGAGAGCCCTCTGTGTTCTTCAGCATACTTGTATTGATTCAGATTTGGCTTTTCAAGTGGCTCCTGTTTACTGGATATACGGTGCCAGGCAATGTACTAGATGTTTTGTAAAAGCGGTCTTCTCTTTCCACCAAACCTTTTAGTAGATGTTGTTACAATTTATAGACAAGGGTGGATGATCCCAAGACTCAGTGGTTTCCAAAGGGTCTTCTTTGCACATCTTCTGAACTTACTCAAATGAAGTTACCCAAGTTCTACACATCTTAGAGATTTCATAGTATCTATGCATCTCTAACAACTGCTCTTCGCTGAAAACTCAGAACTATTCTAAGCTCCTTGTGGAGTCTACAGTTTATTGGTGGATTTAGGCTTACAGTTTTGGTTTCCATTCCAAAACATGAATTTTGTTTGTTTGTTTTTTCCTTAGTCCAGAACTCCTTCATTTAGCCGTGGCCAGACTTCCCAAGGGCCAAAGTAAACCAATCCAAAGGCACATACTACTGATTCCTTCCAGAACCTGACTCCGACAAGGATTTTGCTGCTTGTTCAGCTGTGTGACTGTGCCTCTTCTAGACAGAGGGCTCCACCAAACAAAGCAAACAGAACCCTTGATTAGTAATGGGATAATGGCAAGATATGCCTCCCCAGCCCCTTCCCAATAATTTCCAAACCCCTTTTGATTTGTATCATATTCAGGATCCAATATCTTTAAACTTAATTTTGTGGGAGTGGGGGGTACAAATGTATGTGTATGCATGGTGTGCATGTGTGTGTGTGTGTGTGTGTGTGTGTGTAAGGCACATGTGTAGAAGTCAGGTGACAACTTTGGGCCTATGCCCAAACATGTCCTTACTTTCTACTTTATTTGAGACAGGGTCTATTGTTGCTGTTCATTGCTTTGTATGCTCCCAGCTAGCCTGAGAGCAGCCCGGGTTTCTCTTCTCTCTGCCTTTTACTTTCCCCAAAGGAGTATTGGGATGAGAGATACACCTTACTGTGCCTGTATTTATGTGGACACTGGGGATTTGAACTTCAGTCCTCATGCTTGCAAAGCAAGTGACTTACCTACTGAGCTATCCCCCTAACCCCTCAAGACTTTTTGTATGAGAAGATATCAGTGCCCTTTGCTTTCTTCCCCCCTTTTAAGTTTTCTTTTGTCAACAGTCATCTGATCTTGTCGAACATACTGTGTAAACATGAGATCTGCTACGCCATTTCATAGCTTTGTTCATCATGAGCTCCCTGCTTCACTGAGAGGGTTGCTGTAACAGTATTTCAGCTGTATTCAAAGGAAGGCCCTCGTGTAGACTCAGCACACCTAGATTTTTGGACCTCCTGGCTTTCCTTCCAGAGGGTACAGAGCAGAGTGAAGCTGAGTGGCTTGGGATGGCTGTAGAGCATCTTTGAGGGAGGAGGAGGAGGAGGAGGATGGGCCATGGGAGCTTTAGTGCTCAGAGCTCTTCCAACCAAGAGTCCAAGATTCTTAGATCATGGCATCCCCTGGGATGATTTATAGAACCATTTCAAATATAAAGCCAAAATAGTCCTTTATTCAAACTGATGACTGAGAGCACCCAGACTCCTGCCACAAAAACTCTCAGCCTGAAGTCAGGCCATAAACCACAACTGTGTCCTATCAAGGCAGGATTAGGAGGGCTGGGGAGCAGTGGGGTCAAGATGAAGTTAGCCAAACTTAGGACAAAAAGAACTAGGCACTCTTGGGCATTTCATATCCCAGTGGATGTGTGATACCTAGCACCTGGGAGGCTGAGGTGAGATGGTCCGGAGTTCGAGGCCAGCTTGAACTACGTGAGGGTACCCTCTTCTCACCCTGTGTTGTTAATTTGCTTTTCATCAACTTGACACAAACTACATTCATGTGGGAGGAGAGAGCATCAACTGAAGATCCACTTCTGTCTTGTTGGCCTATAGGCAATTCTGAGGAGTGTGATTGATGTGTGAGGGTCCAGTCTGCTGAAGGTGGAGCTGCTCTTGGAAAGGGGTCCTGGGTTACATCCAAAGCAAACTGGGTTCATGAGTCACCTTTCCTGGACAAGTGTAGAGACCACCCCTCCTCAGAAACAGCCTCTCTTTACAGCATATGACAACCATCATGACAGCAACTGGATGCAAATGCAGAGATCAAGAGATTGTGAGGAGCCCAAACCCAAAAGATACATCCATATCATAGTTCCTGCATGTTAGGGAACATCAGCAAAGAGGGAGCAGGGTGATTGTAAGAGCCAGAGTACAGAGAAGCCAGCTGTGAAAGAGTCTCGTTGAGAAATGGCTGCTTAAACAAGGCGGGAGCAATGTCAATATCAGTGAACACGTTAGCATGGAAGAAGGAAAATTTCAAGGGGGCCTCACCCTTAGACAAAGAACTACAAGCAACTAATGATTGCTAAGAGAGGGAGAATTAGCTTCTTCCAGGAATGAGCCCCTTTATTGGCTATTCAAGGAAGAGTAATAAGCCTTGAAAAGCATATGCATGCCAATAGCAAAAATGGGCTCAGTAGGTCATATTTATATGTAATTGTGCACACACACACACATGCTCACACACGCTCACACAACAATAATAATCAAAAGAAAAGGAAGAAACTAATCTGAGAATAGGAGAGGGACATGGGAGGGGCTGAAGGGAGGAGAATTATGCAATTCTATTTTAATTAAAACATATTCTAAACAGTTAAAAAAAATAAGCCAATCAAGTCATGGAGAACAAGCCAACAAAGCAGTGCTCCTCCATGGTCTCTGCTTCAGTTCCTGCCTCCAGGTTCCTGCCTTGAGTTCTTAAGCTGACTTTCCTAGGCTGTGACCTGTAAGCCAGATAAACTCTTTACTCCTGAGTTTCAAGAGAGAAACACAGAACCAGGACAGCACCATAGAAAAGTCAACACTTGATAAATAAACAAAAAACTAAAAACAAACAAAAAAAATGAGAGGGAATCAAAATCCCGTAAATTTGAAACAGTAAACAATGAAGTAAGGGTGGCTGGGTCCCCAACACTATGCTCTGATGGGACATCTCCTTCATTGAGTTCTATCTTCCTGTTCATATGATATTAACATCTTCACAGGTTGAGAGTTTATTCAACTGCGGACATTCAGGAGATAAGAGTTGGAAGTGTGAGCATCAGTTCTGCAAGGGTGGTGATTCTCTTCACTCATGATCTTTGTTAGCTGTAGATTTGAAAGTGGTTTATCTCATACCCACACAGGTTGGGTCATCCCACTTTGGACTAAATAACTAATGGTAAGTAACGAAGTTAGAAACAGACAGATAAAGCTTTTAATTTTTTGAAGATTAAGTAGAAGAAGGGCACTTTGTAAGAAAAAGACCATCTCAACAGATAAACTGATCCTATGTGGAGATCCAGAGTGGCTGGGATCCACAGTGTAGGTGATCCTTACCTGGCTTACCAGCTCTGATGTAATAGACAGGGTCCCGAGGGGAAAGCATTAGCCGCAGCTTCCCTATCAAATAGCGCACTAAGCCTGGGAGAGAGACATCATGGGTCCCTCAGAGCCAGGAGGAGACTGTTTCCTTGAAAACATTCTCACTGCTCACTCACAAGATCCTGATTCCTAAATCGGTTTCAATTAAATACGTTTCCCCCCTTTGAAGAAGCAACACTCACCTGTAGTCTCCCCTAACCATTGGCAGATCTGATGCTATAGCACTCCACGCCTTCCCAGTGGCTGCAATTACACACATCAAGTTTCAGAATGGACCACAAGGTAAGATTCTAGAGGGCAAAGGCGACCACTTACGGTGCCCATTTTGCTCTCGTGTGTCACAGCCTTTCATTGTTGGGAGTTATTTAGAGACACAGTCACTGGCTAACAAAACCATCTGTTAGTTAACAACGACAAAATATGAGGTTCTTTCAGAATGACACGGGGGGCGTTTCGAGTGAAGGGGGGAGGCCTGCCAACTATTCTTTCCTTCCAGGCTTTTGTTGTTAATGAAGAATGCATTTGTTATCAAAGCCAGTTTGGCAAACGTGCTTTCACCTCTTACCTATCTAGAAATCAAAGCCGCCTGGGGAGTTATTTGAGGGTATGGTCTCCCTTTGGAGACCATCTTGCTCCAGTCATGCTAACAGAATTGTATATGTGCATCAAGGAAACAATGCAGTCTTTATGCAGTCCCACCAACACGGCCTACTCACAACATGGTAGATGTTGGGAAAGCAAAAACAGTCTCACTGGGCAGATTCGGTGAAATTCTTCACCTTTTTTTTTTTTCTTGCCCTGCTCTATTATTTTTCAGAGAGGAGGGGTGGGAGATGAAAACTCTCTGTTCCCCTCCTTTTCCCTCAGCCAGATAGTTTCTCAAATCAGCTAAATATAACTCCATTTATTGTCATGCTAAAACGTTCTATTTAGCTGTGTTTAACTGGATATCATGATTCCATGGGCCGACCTTTCACTCCTGGGAAGTCGTTTTAAATTCAATCCCCAGCAAAGGAAAATCCTTCCAATTCGTTGGCTGTGAAAGGTCACAAGTGGGATGTGTTTTGATGGTATCTGCTTATGGTTCAGTTCTCAGTAAACCCGAGCACTAGCGGGGCCTCAATTGTCCTTTGTTGTGGGAGTCTGAGTTTTAAGAAGCCTGGGAGAGCAGAGCAGGAGACCCGGGGCTGGGTTGCTGGCATCAGCCGAGGGTGCACAAAGGTACCATCTGAAGAGGGAGGCATATGGAGCTAAGTAAGGTCGATGACGCCTCCTTTCTGAGCTGATGGGAGTTCAGACGAAAATATATGGTTTCTCTCCATTTCATTTGATCTCTTTAAAAGGGACATTGCCCACTTTCTGGGAGGCAAAGAGGGCTTAGGTGAGGCTAGGGAAGGAACTAGAAGTGTGTGAACCAGTCAAGAGGAAATTGGAGTATCCTGAACATTTATCCATCTCAAAGGTTCAGAGCTTAAACCCAACATTTCAAGCTTGAATGTTCCCTTTTCAGCAAGTTTTTTCCCTGCTCGGGTCAGTAGTACTTCTGCGCCACCAATATTCTGATTCTTTTAACGAAAGTAAAATATTTGCATTAAATCTTGTAAAACAACTCAATCCTCGTAAAAAAAAAATTTCATTAAAAAGTCATGTGTTGCCAAAAATAAAATGTTCGGAGTTTGATCAAATCTGTGAAGAGTGTAACGGCTAGAACACTAAGGGTTGTGTGAGATTTCTTTTGTTGTTGTTATTGGTGGTGTTTATGTTTTTTTAAATTCTACTTCAACTTTCTAGTCAGTCTCTGGTATAATCTTTCAACCGAAACTTAAATCTCTTCTTTCTAACGTACACACAAAGAGAGCAGTTGGTTCCACTCTTTAGTTCTGACACACGCACACCCCAACACACACACCCCACAGTGAGAGCCACCCCTCTCCATGTCTGAGGAAAGCAAGCATTCTTCCACAGTACTTTGCCTATCCACTGGCATGGTTGTGTGTAAATCTTACCCTACCAAGCTCCCTGAAGGCAGAGGCAGATGTTCTTTGATCTTCTATGGACCTCAAAGAATCCTCCGAGAAGGGGAACTCTCGTCTTTCCATCACAGCCACACAAGCAGTTAGGCAGAGTCCTCCCTTAGGTCCAGGTGGGCCTCATCATATAGAGATTGCACTGTGTGAGTTACCAGAACTCTCACATGAATCCCTGTAGGAACCTCCCTGTAGGAACAGTCCCCATCCAAACATAACCACCTCTAGCACCACAGCCTCTTGATGGGCGCTCATCACGTGGACCGGTATGCAGTGTAATCTCTTGGCAATGGAGCATACTCTTTGTGGTATCCTAAAAGCTTAGGGAATCTCTGCTTGAATGGCTGTGTTTAGGAGAACATCACTCATTTCTCTGGGACAAATAGATATCTCTATGAGGAAGCAGGGGTTCCTTCATGGGCCTCCTTACCAATCTCTCTCACATGACACAGGCATTCTCCCACCCAACCCCCATTCCACTGCTGCCCCAAAGTGGTCCTAAAGGTCCTGGTCTTTTAGAAGAAGGACCTCCACTTCAGAGTGGGCAACTCTTTCACTTAGATAGGTCCCCTTGAAGAACTCAGGTTGAAATGCATGGAGTAGCCACTGTCATTCACTTGTCTTCCACATGACAGATGGGGGGGGGGCTCCTCTAATTCGTCCATTTACTCTGTTCTTCTTCGAAGACCTCTGGCAGGGCATCTGCGTCTTGGGATGGTCCTCATGCACCATTTTCGAGTGGTGGTTTGGTGCCTTGCTCCTCACTGATGGTTCGTGATCTAAGGTCACTCAATGCCTGTCTCTGGCAGCATTTGTGGCATCTGCTGGGTTTTGAACGTGATAAAAGTAAATCCTCTTGATTTATTGGTGTTTTTTTTCTTTCCTCTGAAGCACTTGCTCCAGTGACAGCTACCGGGTCTCAGAACCAAACAAAGGTGCCGCTAGGATCACTGGACAGCAACGGTGAATAAAAGAGACAGCACACACTAAGCGACAGCCGACAGAACAGGAAAAGAGCTTCACCAACCTTACATCCAACAGATGGCTAATATACGAAATATATAAAGAAATCAAGAAATTAAACACCAACAAATCAAATAATCCAATTAAAAGTAGGGTGCAGAGTTAAACAGAGAACTCTTGACAGAGGAATCTCTCATGGCCAAGAAACATTTAAAGAAATGCTCAATGTCCTTAGTCATCAGGCAAGTGCAAATCAAAATGAGTCTGAGATTCCATCTTACACCCATCAGAATGGCTAAGATAAAAAAATCAAGTGACAGCACATGCTGGCAAAAATGTGGAGAAAGGGGAACACTCCTCCATTGCTGGTGGGAGTGCAAATTTGTACAACCACTTTGGAAATCAATCTGGCTCTTTCTCAGAAAATTGGAACTAGTACTACTTCAAGACACAAGTATATCATTCCTGGGCATATACCCAAAAGATGCTCCACCATACCACAAGGACACTGGCTCAGCTATGTTTATATCAGGTTTACTCATAACAGTCAGAAACTGGAAACAACCTAGATGTCCCTCAACAAAGAATGGATAAAGAAACTGTGGTACATTTCCACAATAGAATATGTCCTATATCTGTGCATGTCTTCAGCTAAAGATTTGTGGATTCTTTGTCTTCAAGGCAAAAATGTTTCCCAAATATTACACAAATATTTTGTTATTCTCACCATACGTGGTACATTTCCACAATAGAATCTGTCCTATATCTGTGCATGTCTTCAGCTAAAGATTTGTGGATTCTTTGTCTTCAAGGCAAAAATGTTTCCCAAATATTACACAAATATTTTGTTATTCTCACCATACGTGGTACATTTCCACAATAGAATCTGTCCTATATCTGTGCATGTCTTCAGCTAAAGATTTGTGGATTCTTTGTCTTCAAGGCAAAAATGTTTCCCAAATATTACACAAATATTTTGTTATTCTCACCATACTGGTTTTTAAAAAGGCTAAGCAAGTAAGGACAAGCTGGACATATGATTTCTACTTGGTGATGCTGGGACAATTTGGCAAGATAACAGATTTACAGCAATCAGCCAAACTCATGTAAAGTCTTAGTACTACAGTTAGTGTGTTTCCCTCATAATATTCATGCAGCCCACACTTTAGCACTGAGGCACTTTGGTGTGTCCATATAGAATTCGATCTTTCTTTTAAAGTATTCATTATTCTCTTTTTGTGTCTTTAAATATTTCTGTGGTACATTGATTTGTAGCCATTACTCTTTTTAGTATAGCATCTGTACTTATGGCATCTTTATTTTTTGAAAGACTATTATTTATGAACATCTGGCTTGTTTGTTTCCAATCAGTTCTGATGGGCTCCAGGATGATCTTATTTATAGCCAAAGTGATGTTAAACACTTGCTCCTCTCACCTCCATCTCTCACATGCTCGGATTACAGGCAGGAGCCTACAGTGCCCAGGTTTTCTCCAGCGCTGAGGATGTTACCTGGGGCTTCAGTGTACTGAGTAACACTCTACCAGGTGGGCTACACCCTCAGAGTGACATTTTCTTTTTTTTTTCTCCTTGCTATAGAATGGATCATTTTCTTTTCAATTTTATTTTGAATTTATACACTCACTTTACATTTCTGTCATGGGCTCCCTTCTCTCCTCCTGTTCTCTCCCTTCTACCCTCTTCCCCTATGTCCCTCGCCTTGTCCTTAGAAAAGGGGCAATCCCCCTCAGCCTACCCAAGCACATCAAGTTGCATCTGGACTGGGATCTTCCTCATCCACTGAGGTCAGACAAGGCAGCCCCATCAGGGAAAAAAACAGGCAGCCTAGTCCATGTCATAGACAGCACCTGCTCAACTTACTAGGGGACCCACATGAGGATCAAGCCGTGCATCAGGTACATATATGTAGGAGGCCTAGGTCCAGCCCATGAATGCTCCTTGGTTGGTGCTTCTATCTCTGTAAGCCCCCATGGGTCTATGGTAGTTGACTCAGTATTCTTGCAGCTTTCTTGCCCCTTCTGTGTCCTTTTATCCTTACGCAGGACTCCCAGAGCTCTGCCTAACATTCGGCTCTGAGTCTCAGTATCTGACTTGATCATCTGCTGGGTAGAGCCTCTCGGAGAAGGGTTAAGTTGGGCTCCTGTCTGTAACATTAGCAGAGTATCTTTAATAGTGTCGGGGGTTGCCTCTCCCCCAGGGGGTGGGTCTCAGGTGGAGCCAGGCATTGGCGGGTCATTCCCTCAGTCTCCACTCCATCATTATCTTCCCATATTGGAAGGTTTTCTAGGTGGATTGGTGTTCCCCTCCCTCCACTATAGGTCCTGCTTAGCTGGAAGGTGATCTCCTTAGTCTCGTGTACCCCGGGTACTAGGTGGCTCAACTAGAGACATCCCCGTACCCTCCCTGCAGCCTACCCTGTTGCAGGTCTTCAGCTTGTCTCAGTGACTTCCCCACCTTCGGTTTCCCTTTTCTATACAGGCCCCCTCACCTCACCTCCTCACTGTCCCCACATCTGATCTCCCCCTACCTTGTTTCCCTCCCCACCCCCTCTCCTATCGAGGTCCACTCTATTCCCTCTTCCACTGTCTATCCTATCTCCCCATCTGAGTGAGATTCAAGCAGGACCACTCTTGGGCCCTCCTTGTTACTTGCCTTCTTTGGATCCCTGATTTGTAGTATAGTTATCAAAAAATCTATGGCTAGTATCCCCTTATAAGTGAGTATATACCATGTGTGTCTTTCTGGGTCTGGGTTACCTCACTCAGGATGATCCTTTCTAGTTCTACCTATTTGCCTACAACTTTCATGATTTCCTTGCTTTTAAGAGCCGAGTAGTATTCCATTGTGTAAATGTGCCATAGTTTCTTTATCCATTCTTCAGTTGAGGAACATCAAGGTTGTTTCCAGTTTCTGACTATTATGAATAAAGTTGCTATAAACATAGTTGAGCAAATGTCCTTGTGGTATGGTGGAGCATCTTTCAGGTGTATGCCCAGGAGTGGTACAGTTGTGTCTCGAAGTAGTACTATTCTGAGAAAGAGCCAGATTGATTTCCAAAGTGGTTGTACAAGTTTGCACTCCCACCAGCAATGGAGAGTCTTCCCCTTTCTCCATATCCTCACCAGCATGTGCTGTCATTTGAGTTTTTGGTCTTACCCATTCTGATGAGTATAAGATGGAATCTCAGAGTCATTTTGATTTGCATTTGCCTAATGATTAAGGATGTTGAGCATTTCATTAAATGCTTCTCAGCCATTCAATGAGATTCCTGTATTGAAAATTCTGTTTAGCTCTGTTCCCCATTTTAATTGGATTATTTGGTTTGTTGGTGTTTAATTTCTTGAGTTCTTTATACATTTTGTATATTAGCCTTTTGTCGGATGTAGAGTTGGTGAAGATCTTTTCTCAGTCTGTAGGCTGCTGTTTCATTCTACTGATAGTGCCCTTTGCCTCACAGAAGCTTTTCAGTTTCATGAGGTCCCGCTTATTAATTGTTGATCTTAGAGCCTGAGCTGTTGCCATTCTGTTCAGGAAGTTGTCTCCTGCTCCAGTGAGTTCAAGGCTCATTTCCACTTTATCTTCTAAAGTGGTTTTATGGTTTTATGTTGAGGTTTCTGATTCACTTAGACTTGAGTTTTGTGAAAGGTGATAAATATGTATCTATTTTCTTTTTTCTACGTGTAGACATCCAGTTGGACAAGCACCATTTATTGAATATGCTTTCTTCTTTTCATTGCAGTTTTGGCTTCTTTGCCAAAAATCAAGTGTCCATAAGGATGTGGCTTTTCTGGCAAGAGATCTCATCCAAAGACCTTCTAAGTCTATGTGATCCAGTTGGAAAGAGATCATATCCAAAGATCGTCTAGGTCTGTGTGATCTGTCTGGAATACAATCCAGGAAATGTATGTATAGAGCAAGTATCAGCTAAAGAAAAGCTTAGGTCTAGATGTGATGGTACATGTGCATTTAAGCCCCAAAGAAGGTAAAGTTAGTTTGTAGAAGAAAGCACCTTTGTTTGAAAGTGATGCCTAATTGAGTGGCAGAGAAAAAGTGAAGAATCAGAGAAAAATTGACAAAACAGAATGTGCTCAACTCTCATGAGAAGAGAGAGGAAAGGGAAGCTACTTAAAAGGCAGTTTTACAGAGAGAGGCGTTTTACCAGGACAGCAATATAGAGATGGGTTGCAGAGACAGAGAGAGAGAGAGAGAGAGAGAGAGAGAGAGAGAGAGAGAGAGAGAGAGAGAGAGAGAGAGAGAGAGAGAACTCAGGTGAAGATAGAATGAACCAGAAAATGAGAAGAAGTCAGAAGATTAGAGCATATTGCTGAGTTGTTCTTAAGCCAAGCAGAGCAGTTCTGGGCTAAGAGAGAAGCCAGATTACATAAATTAGCTGGAAGAAGAGCCAGGATAGCTGAGTTGAACCAGCCAGTCCAGACACAGTAAGAACAAGAAAGTGTGATCTTATTGAGCAGAAAGTCTCAGAGACCAAAAACGTCTGGGCCTAGGTTAGGCTGTACAGAGGCTAGAAGCTTCCAGGACTAGTTCTTGGCCTGAAGAAGGAGGTAGTAAGCCTTCCAGACAACAACTAAGTCAGGAGAATAAAAGTAACTTTCACACTGTCAGTTTATTTCCAGGTCTTCGATTAAATTACATTGATCAACCTGTCTTTATATGCCAATACCATGTGGGTATTATTATTATTATTATTATTATTATTATTATTATTATTATTATTATTATTAAATTGTATGACCATTCTCTGTAGAACAGCTTGAAGTCAAGGATGGAGATACCTCCAGAAGTTCTCTTATTGTATAGGATTGTTTTAACTATTGTGGTTTTTTTTTTTTTTTTGGTTGTTCTTGTTCTTCCATATTAAATTGAGAATTGCTCCTTCAAGGTCTGTGAACAATTCTGTTCATATTTTGATGAGGATTGCATTGACTCTGCACATTGCTTTTGGTAAGATGGCCAATATGTTAATCCTACTGATCCATGAGCATGGGAAATCTTTCCATTTTCTGATATTTTCTTCAATTTCTTTTTTCAGAGACTTGAAGTTCTTATCACACAGGTCTTTGACTTGCTTGGTTAGAGTTCCACCAAGATACTTTATATTATTTGTGGCTTTTGTGAAGGGTGTTGTTTCCCTAATTTCTTTCTCAGCTTTTTGGTTGTTTGTATACTTTGCTGAAGGTTTTCAGCTATGGGAGTTCTCTAGCAGAACTTTTGAGGTGAGTTATATATTCTGTCAAACCACCTGTGAATAAAGATACTTTAACTTCTTGCTTTCCAATTTGTATGCCGTTTATCTTCTTCAATTGTCTTATTGCTCTATGAGAACATTAAGTGCTTTATTCAAGAGATATGGAGAGAATGGGCAACCTTGTCTTGTCCTTGATTTTGGTAGAATCGCTTTGAGTTTCACTCCATTTAATTTGATGTTGGCTATTGGCTTATTGTGTATAACCTTTATTGTGTTTATTTATGGGCCTTGTGTCCCTAATCTCTACAAGACTTTTATCGTGAAGGGGTGTTGGATTTTCTTAAAGGCCTTTTCTGCATCTAATGAGATGATCATGTGATTTTGTTTCTTTCAGTTTGTTTATATATTGGTGGATATTTGTGTGTTGAACTACCCCCTGCTTTCCTGGTATGAAGCTTACTTGATCACGGTGGATGGTGTACTTGATGTGTTCTTTGATTTGGTTTGCAAGTATTTTATTGAGTATTTTTGCATCAGTATTCATAAGGGAAATTGGTCTGAAATTCTCTTTCTTTGTTGAGTCTTTGTGTGATTTAGGTATCAGGGTAACTGTGGCTTAATATAGAATGTGTTTGGCAATGTTTCTTCTGATTCTGTTTTGTAGAATAGTTTGAGGAGTATTGATATTAGCTCTTTTCTGAAGGTTTGGTAGAATTCTGGGCTAAAACCATCTGGCCCTGGGCCTTTAAAAATTTTTTTTTGTGGCGGGAGACTTTTGTTGACTGCTTCTACTTCCTTAGAGGCTATAGGACTCTTTAAACTGTTTACCTGATCTTGATTTACCTGGTAAGTGAAATCTATCAAGAAAATCATCTTTTCTTTTAAATATTCCAATTTTGTAGAACATAGGCTTTTGAAGTAAGACCTAATGATTCTTTGGATTTCCTCAGTGTCTGTTATTATGTCCCCCTTTTCATTTCTGATTTTGTTAACTTGTACACTGTCTCTCTACCTTTTAGTTAGTTTGGCTAGGGTTTGTCTAGCTTGTTGATATTTTTAAAAACTAGCTCTTGGTTTCATTGATTCTTTGTATTGCTTTCTTTATTTCTAAGTTAATGATTTCAGCCCTGAGTTTGATTATTTCCTGCTGTCTACTTCTGTTGAGTGTGTTTGCTTCTTTTTGTTCTACATATTTTATGTGTATTTTTAAATTGCTAGTATTAGAACACTCCAATTTCTTTATGAAGTCACATAAGGCTATGAACTTTCCTCAGCACAGTTTTCATTGTAGCCCATAAATTTGGGTATGTTGTCCCTTCATTTTATGTGAATTCTACAAAGTCTCTTTCTTTCTTTCTTTCTTTCTTTCTTTCTTTCTTTCTTTCTTTCTCTCTCTCTTTCTTTCTTTCTTTCCTGACCTAGTGATCATCGAAGAGAGAGTTGTTCAGTTTCCATGCATTTATAGGTTTTCTCTTGTTTCTGTTGTTGAGATCTAGCTTTAACCCATGGTGGTCTGATAAGATATAAAGGTTTATTTCAATTTTCTTTTATATGACAAGGCTTGCTTTGTGTCCAAGTATATGGTCAATTTTGTAGAAGGTTCCATGATGAGATGCTGAGAAAAATGTACATTCCTTTGTGTTTGAGTGAAATGTTCTATAGATATATGTTAGGGCCATTTGATTGATTGCATCTGTTAGTTTAATTATTTCTGTTTATTTTATGTCTTGATGACCTGTCCTTTGGTGAAAGTGAGGTGCTGAAGTCTCACACTATTAATGTGCTGGGATCGAGGTATGATTTAAGCTTTAGTAATGTTTCTTTTACAAATATCAGTGCCCTTGTATTTGGAGCTAGATGTTCAAAACTGAGATGTCATCTTGGTTGATTTTTCCTTTGGTGAGTATTCCCTCCCTCATCTCTTTTGATCAATCTAGGTTTAAAGTCTATTTTATTAGATATTAGAATGGCTATTCCATGCTTACCTCTGTTTGCTTGGAAAACCTTTCCCATCCTTTTACTCTGAAGTAATGTCTATCTTTGTTGCTAAGGCACTTTTTCTTGTATCCAGCAGAGTGATTGCTGCTGTTTACACATCCATTCTTTTAGCCAGCGTCTTTTTATTGGGGAGTTAAGGTCATTGATGTTGACAGATATTAATGACCAATTATTGCTAGTTCCTGTTATTTCAATGGTGGTTGTAGTGTGTTTGTGTGTTTCTGTTGCTGGATATTCAATCCCACTGGGAACCCTGAGGTTGTGAACTGTAAAACCCTGTTTCTTGTTTCATGAGGCTGAACCCTAACACATGCCTTTAATCCAAGAATTTTCTGTTTATTGTAAACAGATTATTATTGTGTGGTTCAGCCAGCCCTAGCACACACCTTTAATCCAAGAGCTTTCTGTATACAGGATTTAATAAATTTAACCCTAGGTCAAAAGAGCAAGAAACCAACTGACAAGGATTAAGGAGTAGCAGGGACTTTGAGTTGAAGGGTTTTTAAGACAGCATGGATAAGAAAGGGCTTTTGAGCTTTGAGTGAGCAAACTCTTTGGCTTTTAGGTTTTGTTTGTTTTTGTTTTTTGCTTTTCCTCCTGGGCTATCAGCTGAGCTACCAAGCTTTTGGCTTTGGGCTTTTTGGGTTTTCCTCTGGGCCATGGGCTGAGTAGGAAGGTCAGGAAGGTCAGTGGGGTGCTTTCTCTGTCTCTCTAAGATAGAAACTTTTTACTGCAACATCTGGGTATCTGAGTCTTTTTTTTTTGTAAAAATTGAACATTTGGGATTTACAATTTGTAAAGCAACATTTTGGTGCTTCACTGAGTGGCACGACCCCACAGACAGAGAGATCACTCCAGCTGCAGACAAACTGAGAAGCCATCAGATTTGGGAAGTCATCTGGGGAGTCCTCAAGGAGAGAGTTAGGTATGGGAGGTACTGTAATAGAAGGCTTTAGGACCCTGTCTAGATGGCTTGAAAAAAGAAGCAGAAAACAAAAAGCTAACTTAACTGACAGTGGCTCAATAGCAATTATGATTATTATCATTTTGGTACTCTATTATTAGTAGCTGTAATGGCTTTCTGTTCCCCTCTCAAAGAAAAAAAAATCTTCAGAGATACAGGAAAAAGAAAAATGTGAAAAGTGGACTAATATGATACAAGCCTTAGAAAGAAAACTAGAGAGTTGTGTAAACGAGAATAAGAAATATACTAAGACACAGACAGAGGAATTTAGACAAATCTTAGAAAAATCTAAGAAATGCAGTCAGCCACAGACAGAAGAATTTAAACAAAAGCTACCAAGCCACTTCATAGTGAAACTGAAAGAGGGCAGCCCATGATTGTTAGAAAACCAGCCTTACTTTATCCAGTTACTATATAAGACCTACCAGGAGAAAATAGGCACCTCTAAGATATTAATGAATTTAAATGGCATCCTGTAGATATATTAGATTTAAGGAGATTTAAGGAATTGATTATCTCCTATGGTATGCATTCACCCTATGTGAAGCATTCTAAATTCATGGGCAACTCAGGACAGGCTTATCCCCCAAGACTGGCAATATTTGGCAATAGCGATATTGAAACCTGGTCCTTAGTTACAATGGCAATCCTGGAGAAAGAGGAAGCAAAGGCCATAGAACAATGAAACCAGCTCAGAGGTATTGATATTTCCCAGGATCAGTTGCTAGGTGAAGGTCAATATGCTGATTTAAAAGGCAGTTTGAATTTGATGATCACACTCTGGCACTATGTTTTCTAGCAGCTTTAAATGTTTGGGTAAGGTCGAAGAACCAGGAAAAAGGTTGGAGTCATTTACTAAAATTATATGAGAGCCAAAAGAATCCTTCACTGATTTTTGCAAAGTTTTTTCTTTTTTGTTTTTGTTTTTTGTTTTTTTAACTTCAGCTGTAAATAGAATAGTATCAATTTCATATGTCAGGAAAGTACTAATTGAAACTTTGGCTTTTGAAGATACTAATTCAGAATGCATAAGAGTGATTAGACCTTTAAAGTTAAGATCAGCACCAATAGAGGAATGGATTAGAGATGCAGCTGTCATTGGATCTCATGTTTATGATGCTAATCTGATAGTACAAGTGGTTTCTAAAAGACTTAGGAAAATCAAAATGGCAGTTGTTTTATTCGTGGTAAGCACGAGCATGTGAAAAGGGTGGTAGGCAAGGTGTTCCTAGAAATAGTGGTTTTTCTAGAGATAATACAAAAAGAAGGATCCAGCCTTCTAGAGTATGCAGAAGGTATGGTGTTGGCTGGCATTGGACTAATGAATGCAGATAAACAAAGGATAGACAAGGTAACTCTTTGCCATTGGGCATGCCCAAGGGGACCTCCACAGGCCCAGACATCAAATTTGTGTCAATCATTTCCTGTCAGGATAGGAGAAACTCACCCACAGAGCAATTAAAAGGTTTAATACCTGTTGTTAAAAAAAATACTGCTCTGGGTATAGTCAAGAATAGAACAGCTTCAACAAATAATACAAAAAAGTCAAGAAAGACCATAAAACAAGTATATTAATAAACTGCTATAAATGGTCATAGATCTAGCTAAAATAAAAATAAATGGCATTGGAATTGAAGATTTAGTAGACACAAGAGCAGATGTGTCAATAATTTCATGAAAATCTTGGCAAGCAGAATGGCCTTTTCAAAAGGTAAATATTCAGCTTCTAGGGGTTGGAACATTATATTAGATAAAACAAAGTACAAGAAGGGTTGAGTGTATAGGGCCAGAAGAACAAATTGGAAAATTAAAGCCATTTGTGGCTAATATAGCCATGAATTTATGGGGATGTGATTTGTTACAAGAACAGAAAAACATGGATTAATATTACTCCAATCTCAGAAACAAACTAAAATAAAGATTGCTTCTGAGAAAAACATTAAAAGGGATTATAATATTATCAAGATAAGTCACAGACTGTAGGACATGACAGGTGTTGGTTTTTCAAAAGTACCAACTGCCCTCCCTGTAAAAAGGTTAAACAGCATTAAAAAAAAATAAAATAATAATAATATTTTCAATAATAATTTTTCAAAGTCATACTTCCTTCCTGGCATGAAATAAAAAAATGGATTTCCTTAAACCACATGATTTAAACCATGGTAGAATGTTAAACTATAGATTACCACATGGCCCACACCATTTTGGACTCTTGAGTTTTCTTCCTAAATAAAAAGAATATTTTCGGTATTAAAAACACATTTAAGAGATTTAAAATATTTTAAGTAAATTTAAAGTGCTACTACAGTTTAAATTTGTTTTCTAAATCTCTTACAGGTTGGAATACATTGGAGCTAAGAATAAAATTTAAAACTTGAGCAGGGCAGTCGTAGCCCATGCCTTTAATTCTAACAGGCAGATCTCTATAAATCAGTAGTTTTCTAAATTTTAGTGTTACAATGAACAGGTTGGTGATAGTTCACAGCTTTAATCTCAATACTCAGGAGTCAGAAGCATGCAGATCTCTGAGTTTAAGGCCAGCCTGATATGGTACAAGTTCCAAATAGGGACAAACTTAGGTCCAGGTGTGATGGTTCACACCTTTGACCTTGGTGCTTGGGAGGCACATACCTTTGATCCCAACTCTTTAGAAACAGAGGCAGGCACATAAGAATTACAATTATTTAAATGTAAAAGCCTGCTGCAAAAGTCATGTTGAAATTCAAAGTGAATGTCCTTTGTGATATTAAAATACATAAAGATATATATTGTTTTTAAATTATTTGTATTATCTGTAGGCCCGGTTAGCAATCAATTAAGACACAGACACTTGTTATATTTTAAAATAGCCTTAGTTAACCTGGGGCAGGGAGGATATCAATCCTCTAAACTACTTCCCATAGTGAGGACAGGCATGAGGTCCCTGCCTCAATCCCAGGCCATCTGTTCCCACCAATTTCTATCAAGCTACCTCCCATCCATAATCCCATATACTTGTTCATGGTCTTCATCTGGGCCAAACCCCCATCTACGCCAACCATGTGCTTCTCCTCCATCTAACCCATGGTGGCCTTCCTCTCTTCCATTCAGGTCTCTCTCCTTCTTCATGGTGGTCTTTCTTCTTCCCAGAATTCCTCTCTCTCCTAGCCCCACCTATCTCTTTTGTCCTGCCCAGGTGGGATGGATTTTTATTAAGCAAAAAGTGGGTCACAGCAACAGCAAGCAGTAATTAGCGTCAAAAGACATCAGACCATGCCCCAACAGATATATCTAATTTCAAAATTTCAAAGTAATTTTTAAATTTCAATTGAAAGATAATACCTTTTCTATTGTCCAAAAAAAAAACCAACAAAAAAACCCCACAAAAATAAGAACAAAAACGCAAAACATTTTGCCCTAGGAAATATATAACTTGCCAAAATAAACACACACACACACACACATTCTGAGTTAGGGTTGAGCAAAGTTTTTTGTTTGTTTGTTTGTTTGTTTGTTATATTTCCAGGAGAACAAAAGCATCCAACTAAAGAGTCTGACCATTGGATAAGTGAAACATCTGAAGAAATAAGACTAGACACCAAAGACAGAAAACAAGTAACCCAGCCGGGCGATGGTGGTGCACGCCTTTAATCCCAGCACTCGGGAGGCAGAGGCAGGCGGATTGCTGAGAGTTCGAGGCCTGCCTGGTCTACAAAGCGAGTCCAGGACAGCCAGGGATACACAGAGAAACCCTGTCTCAAAAAGAAAAAAAAAAAAAGAAAAAGAAAAAAAGAAAGAAAGAAAACAAGTAACCCGTATGATCCAGTCTCAGAGACTGCTTCAATAGCTGTTTCCTCAAGGAAACTACATTCCAAACCAGCAGGAAATCATTTTAAGAGAGTGATCCTACATTCCCAAAAGGGGGCTGGATGTCTTCTAATTGTTCAGTGGGTGATAGATGTTTGTCATAGTTTTAGCGGGGTTGGTTGTAAGTTGTTAGGGTAAGTTGTTAGGTCAGGGAAGAAACAAGATATAGAAGGTTGGACTTAGGATTTCTTTCTTTCTTTTTCTTTTCTCTATCCTTCTTATGTGGGGGAAGAAGGTTGAAGAGAAAAAGGGGGCATATAGAAATAATATGGGAACAATAAAAAAGGGTAGATTATTGAATGTACTCATATAGATCTTTGTATACTGATACAGAATTGAGGTTAGATTTGGTTACATTATTGACATTTTTGCATATTGGCACAAGACTATGGTTATATTTTGCTTACAACATACTATGTATCAACTCTTTTTATGGTATTTTTTTAAAAATGCAGTGTGAAGTTCTAGTCCTTTTGAAAGCTACTATTACAAACTGTTTAGGATAATTACAAAATATAAACTAATGGTCAGTCAAACTTGTGGTTTTGTGGTTTTATTAGTTTAATCACAGGTGTTTCCTAAGTTAATTAGCTAGTATATAGCTAGAAACAATCAATTCAGATATACCAGAGATAGGTAGATGGTCTTTAAAAACCTCAGAAATCTACAGGATACAATATTTAAAGATATTTTATTAATTTGAGAATTTTTTGACAATGAGACATGGCAGCTCCTGGCAGCATCCCCTTTCAACTTCAAAGAAGATGATGAGCATCAAAAATTCTCCTTCAGGAGATGGCTTCATATGTGGGAAGCTAGCCACCAGACAAAAAAATGTTATCGCTTCTACTTTGGACAGAATATTGAACAAACTGGATGCAGCAAAGTTGACTGCTGAGCTTTGCAAGGACAAGGCAGGCAAGTCCTTCATATTACCTGCTTCACAGAAAAAACTGTCTGATATTCTGAGCTGGAAGGCTGAAGATGATGCTCTAACATTATAGAAATATCTTGGGTGAGTGTCTAGGCAGCCAACAGAATGTGTCATTTATATAGTTTGGAAGTTGTTTGCTCTGCGCTTCCTGTTTATTCAGATAATATTTATCTTTCACTGGTCTCAGATGGGGTTGAAGACTAAATAGTTATAGTCTTAGAATTAAGTTTAAGTTGTTTAGAATTTAAGAAGATGTTTTGGGTCTACAAAGATAGTTTTTGGTTGTCAATGCAAGTTTTGATACAAAATGATTAAGGTACAGAACTTTGGACTCGCCAAGACAAGATAAATAGTAGAATACTTTCTTCAAGGTTGCTAATTACATGTGGATTAGAAGTTGTAAGTGTAACTTCTACCCAATGGTATATAGTTCATTGATGTTAGAGAAAAGTCTTTTATTTAGACAAAAAGGAATAAATGTTCCAGAATATTTGATTCCATTGTGAACCCTGAGATTGTGAATTGTAAAACTCTGTTTCTTGTTTGGTGTGGTTGAGGCCTAACATGCTCCTTTAATGCAAAGTTTTTGGCTTTGGGCTTTTTGGTTTTTCCTCTGGGACATGAGCTGAATAGTAAAGTCACCTGGGTGCTTTCTCTGCCTCTCTGAGCTAGCAGGTTTTTTACTCCAGCATCTGGCTCCTCAGACTTTATTGGTAAAACTTAACATTTGGGATTTTCGCTTTTTAAAACAACATGTTTTTTCTTCTTTTGGTTTTGATGCCATGGAGTTATTTATTTCCTGTGTTTTCGTGAGTGTCCTTTACTACATTTGATTGGAGTTTTCCTTCTACTATCTTTTCTAAGGCTGGGTTGGTGTGTAGATATTGTTTAAATTTGGTTTTATCATGAAATACCTTGTTTTCTAAATTTATGGTGATTGAAAGTTTTTCTGGGTATAGTATCTCGGCTGACATCTGTGGTCTCTTAGAGTCTGCAAGATGTGTGTGTCCAGGCCCTTCTGGCAGTTAGAGTCTCTGTTGAGAAGTCAGGGGTGGTTCTGATAAGTTTGCCTTTATATGTTACTTGACCTTTTTCCTTGCAGGTTTTAATATTTTTCTTTGTTCCTTATACTTATTATTTTGATTATTGTGTAGCAGGAGGATTTTCTTTTCTAGTCTAATCTATTTAGTGTTCTGTAGCCCTCTTGTATGTTTATAGGCATCTCTTTATTTAGGTTGGGGAAATTTTCTTCTGATTTTGTTGAAAATATTTTCTGGGCTTTGGAGCTGGGAATCTTCCCTCTCTTCAATTCCTGTTATTCTTAGGTTTCATCTATTCATAGTATCCTTGACTTCTTGGATGTTTTGTGGTAGGAATTTTTTTAATTTAACATTTTCTTGGAAAGATATATCATTTTCTTCAATTGTATCTTCTACACCTGAGATTTTTTTCTCGATCTCTTGCATTCTGTTGGTGATGCTTAACTCTGTAGTTCCTGTTTTCTTCTCTAAGTTTTCCATTTCCAGGATTTGTGTTTTCCTTATTGTTTCTATTTCCATTTTCAGGTCTTGAACTATTTTATTCATTTTCTTAACCTGTTTGTATTTTCCTGTATTTCTTTAAGGGATGTATTCATTTCCCCTTTAAATGCCTCTATAATCTTCATAAGCATAGATTTAAGGTCATTTTCTTTTGTTTCAGTTTTGTTAGGGTATCCAGGCTTGCTTTCAGTGGGATAACTGGGTTCTGGAGCTGCCACATAGCCATGGTTTTTATTGACTGTGTTCTTAAGCAGTCATTTAACCATCTTGCTGTCTCTGGTTTTGGCTGATGTTCCTAATGCCCACTGGATTAATTGAGGGTGTGGGAAGATCCCTGGGCAGGAGGCTGGATGTTCATGAAGCAGCTCTCCTCAGGATGGTAGGTATGTTTGTGGACTGACTGCTTGATCTTAGGGAATAGCCTGCCTTTCTCCTCAGATGGCTGTGTCTCAGTTAGCCCAACAGGCAGAGGACTGGGCTGAGAGTGTCTAGCCTATATGATCCTGAGGACTAGCAGGTCTCCTCAGGAACCCAGGAGCCTTCTTCTCACTGGGGAAACTCTCAGAGTCATCAGCCCACCACTTGCTCATTATCGCTCTGGTTTCTGAGCTTAAGAAGCCCAGACAGTGTGAGAGATGAACATGTAAGAGCAAGATCCTATATGCTCCTGAAGTCTGGCTGGTCTCAGGGGAGGTGGTAGAGCCATGGACCAGAGGCTGGGACAATTTCCCTGGATCCCAGGAGCCATGTGGCCAGAGGCAAGAACCATGGCACTTTCATGTTTAATGCTGTTTATTCCCTCTCTGTTTTCTTGATTACCACAATGAGGATAATCTCAATCTCACCAGTTTTTTCAATGACTCCATTTGGGGTTTAATTCATCCATGACTTAATACATATGATTAAGTCATTCATTTTGAGTCTTTCTTTTTGCTAACTGTCAGAATTTAAAGCTATAAATTTCTTCATCATGACACATTGATTTTCCTACATAACCCACTTACAATGTTGTGCAATAATTTAATTTTGATAATGATGTCTCTATTTTGCCATTCATTATTTGAAATGTATTTGAAAATGTCCAGGGAAGTGGCAGTTGATTTCATTTTTTTTCTGAGGAGTTTCTCTGCGAAGTTTATTAGACTGGCTGTATGGTTGTTTAATTTTTGTAAAATATCTTTGTTAATCTGACAAGTAACTGGATGCAGTGTTTTATAATATGTTTTTTTTAAATCAGGCTCATTGTTAGTTCTGTTAAAATCTTACTCCTCAGTGTTCTTTGTTTGCCTAGCCTATCAGCTATAAGTTGGAGTATATGAACTCATGTGCCTATCTTCTGTGCATCTATTTTATATTCATGTGCTCTGGAGCTGTAAATACACATACCAGTTTAAGATGGTGTTGTGCTGCTTGGCAGGTATGTCAGGCTAAGCCTCTGCTGATGGTGTGGGAGCATCTTCACAAGCACTGATCCTGCAACAACCCTGCAAGGGATGCATCCCTGCCTCTGTGGGGGATGCTACGATGTGCTTGCGCAGCTCGTGCCCACCCTCACTGGCATGCCTCCTCACGCTCAGAGATCATACAACACAGAAACACTTCTCACACAGCCCTGTGGGAGCTTCTGGATGCTTCTCACCAGTCTTCTCACTTGCTCTCACAGGAGATTTGGGATAACGTGAATTCAGTTATTGAAGGAGACAGAGATTTTGCATGAGGGACAAGTGAGAGATGGCTAGTGCGTAGGCATAGCTTCCAAGCCTGATGGTCTGAGTTTCATCCTCAGGATATACATGGTAGAAGGAAAGAACCAACTATTATAAGCTGTCCTCTGACCTCTATATGAATGCTACAGTGTGTTAATGTCCTCATATAGATAGATAAATGAATGGATGAAAATAATAATAATAATAATAATAATAATAATAATAATAATAATAACAAATAATGATGATAATAACAAATAATGATGATAAAAAGAAGTCTGGCATGAAGCATCTACCTGTTAACAAAATGATGCCTGGAATAAATGGTTTTGGCATTTAAAGTTACTCATATATAGGTAAAATAACCTTTTTTAACTAGTTAGAATGGGTTTGTTGTCTGTAGCTGTGCTATGACAACCACAACCATTATACAGAAGAAGAAAATTGAGATGTGCAAATGAGTAGTGTCTTGGATAAGATGCACACCTAATAGATGTCAGAGTTGGCCGAGGAACTTGAGTCCTTCAATGCGAGTTTAGTGGTTCTTCAACAGCAGGGCTGGGATCATGTCCTAGAAACCCCCAGAGCTATAAAGATTCTTTAAGGGAGCTTTAATGAAGATCTAGGGTCTAGATTCATAATAACTCTGTGATGGCATTAACAAATAAAAGACGATGCAGTTGGGCTGGAGAGATGTTTCAGTGGTTAAGAGCACTGACTGCTCTTCCGGAGGTCCTGAGTTCAATTCCCGGCAAACACGTGGTGGCTCACAACCATCTATAATGAGATCCGGTGCCCTCTTCTGGTGTACATGCAGGCAAAACACTGTATATATGATAAATAAATAAAACTTTAGTTTAAAAAAAAAAAAGACGATGCAGCTCCCACAAGACTGGCCCAAAGTGTCAGTCTCTCCATTCTTCCTGTCCCCTGCTTGATGCTTTTGATAACCATTGTGTCCTTTTTTCTGTGTTTCTTGCTCACCTACATCTCTGTTAGTTTTGGTACTCTCTGGGCATTTGCTTACTCCTTCAGCCAGGACAGCCAGACAAGAGATGGAAGCTCTTAGTGTGACAGGGTTACTTCTGTAATGTCTCTCTCGTGAGCAGAAGATAAGTAGTAGTTTAAAATGTAGCTTATATCTTTTAAACCTTCTTTGGAAACGTTCAGAGCCGATCCACTGCAGAGGCAGAGAGAGAGAGAGAGAGAGAGAGAGAGAGAGAGAGAGAGAGAGAGAGAGAGAGAGAGAGAGAGAGAAGGCACCTTCTAAAGCAAAATGATAGAGGAAGAGAGGACAAAGATGGCTCCTCTGTGCCTGCCAGTCACGGAACACTGTGGCAGATAGTCTCTGTCATATCCCACACATGTGCTCTCTCTTAATCCCCCTGATTGCCATTGTCTAGCTGAGCGGAGGAGTTTAGAGAAGTTAATAAGTAACCATCCCAGCCACACACTGTTAAGAAGGAAAAACAGGAACATCTGGCTCAATCAAAGCCATGGTACATTCACCTGGTGGGGAATGACAGCTCTCCGGAGACGGTGCCCCCCACAAGCCTCCCCTGTGCATCTGGATTACACCCTGCCAGACTTCCACTCTAGGTGGGGTGGTGAGATATCAGTGCTTAATGTATGTTTATTTATCTGTTGATTCACACACACAGAGGCACCTAGACATACATATGCCCCCACAATTATCCTCCCCAGAGCAAAGAAAATTGGTTAATTGCTGTGTGTACTTTGACCAAAGTCTTCTGGAGTAAATACTTACCAGAAGGAAGACATAACAGATGACAAATGGGGCAACGTTCTCAAGAGCCGTAATTCTAGGAGCAACGCAGAACCCCTCACTCCAGCCTCACCCCCCACAGACAGTGAGTAAACAAAGCCACATAGACCAGAAAAGCAACAGGGAACTAACACAAAATAAGTGGAGGGGCCATGAAAATACTTTCTGAGAGTCCATTCCCCCAAGGGTTGAGGTCAGTCATATGGTTCCATTCATCAGGCCCTAGACAAAGGGCTTGGCTATTTCATGCCCTGATCATTATTGTTGGTTAAATTAAAGCACGATCAAAAAATGTGTAATGGAATATTAATTTCAGTTACTGTGCCTAATTGAAAACATAGCAAGAGCTGTGACTATGGAAGGGGTAAGAACACTCAGACGCACGTCCAAGTCTCGCTTACTCTTTTCAAGTTGGGCAGCAGCATATTTTCAAGCAATGGCAGTTATCCCTAGAGTCGTATTTAAGTGCACCAAGAGCAAGAGGCAGCCTGGGAAAAGGGAGGACCAGCTAACTCTCTCGGCTATCAGTGGGTTTCAGAAACGCCAGCTCAATTTTAAGACACTCAGTTGCTAATTGGCACACATGAAAGGCATTGCAGAAGTATAGAGTCCCTGAAGCCAGGAGCAGAACATCTTTCACCTTGCTGTCCTCAGCTTGAAACCCAGCCCCTGGCATCGAGCGAGGTGTCGCTCATCAATAATTGTTGAGTGTGTGAGGGGATGATTGGTGGAGACCTCTGTGTGCTGTCACAAATAAGAACACCCACTTTCTCAGACAATTGACCTTTGGCAGTGAAAGTTATAGCCTGGCAAGATTCAGAGGAGAGAAGTCAGTTGGAATAAAAGTATAAATGATAAAGAATGTAACTAGGAATTTATTTTTAAGCTGTATTTACTTTTATTTTATGTGTATGAATATTTTGTTTGCATATATATGCATACACACACACACACACACACACACACACACACACACACACACACACACACACATACCCCTAGGGTAATGCTTCTCAAAGCATCAACTACAGGCAAGTGAGTACTACAGCCAACTGAGTAAGAGTCATCCTCAAAGGACTAAGGCGTCTGGAACCTGTGAGAGGCCGCCCATGCTGCTCGTGGTAGGGGAGCTTAGCATGTCCTTGTGAAGAACTCATAATAAGTTGGGGTCTTGTGCTCTTTGAGTGTCCTGTGTGTCAAAGGGGGGTTGGCTTTTCCTAGAAGAAGTGAGTTGAACTTGCTCTTCACAGCTGTGCTTTGCTGACTGTCAGAGGCTGGAGTGACAGGCGAGATGTGAGCAGCTGCGATTAAGCAGTGCTGCTGAAGATGTCCCTATAAAGAATCCCCTCCAGATGTGTGTGGATTATAGCTCTTGATGGCATAAGGGAGGGGAAGAGCTGGCAAAACGAGCTGTGTGCACTGTCGCGGGAACCATTTGTGTGGGGTTAGAAACATGTCATCAGTATTCAATGGCTCCCCTATATGGCATCTGACAGCTCCTGAAGTGACTGTGTGTGGCACTCTGTGCGTGTGGGTGGTATTTTTTTTCCCTTCTCACACAAGTATGTATATGCCATTTGCTGTCTTCTCCTTTTGTTATGCTCTTAACCATCAATTTAAAGAGAAGGAACAAGACATGAAACGATCCTCACTTGGTCAAGCACTGCATTTTCTGAATCCACTTTGAATTCAGCTCGAGTGACACAAAATTCGAGAAATTTTGCCTACAATCACAAATTCAAAAAAAAATTATCACAAAATCTACTGTTCCTCTATTGTTTCATTCTCATAGATGGGAGCCAACATTAGATGTTTTTTAAATGTTTCTCTTTTGGATTGTACTCCCAGAGGCAGGTAGCAGTTTTCACATAGTAAAGAAATACTCCGTGAGCCTCTGCATCCTGTCCTGCCCCAACAACTGTGTGGTTATGCCTCCCTTCCATCACTGAGGGAAACTCTTGGTGGCTGGCGTGTACAGTGGGATTCTCTTCAACAACCAAGATGAGGGGAAAAGTCACAAGGGCAAACTGTAGACCCCAGGGCACACATGGTTTATGGGTGCCAAACTCACAGTAGTCCTTTAGACAGGGAAAATGTTGCCTCTACAAGCTGAAGTGGGCTGGCCCCAGCAATAACTCACTGACGTGGCATTTATTTGGCTGATCACCAAAGGCCTTGCTGAACTGGCAGTACACGGGGTTGATCTTGATGGAAGAATGAATTATAATTCCTCCAGTTCGCAGGAACTTTGTTTCAGTTTTCTACTATTTAGGGTGACCTGCCAAACACCCTCAAAGCTCTGTGTTTCAACTTTTTCTTTCTTATGACTTTGAAATTGACATGGTGCTCCCACCCCACCTCCCCGCTTCCCATATCCTAGAAGATTTTTTTCTGTAGGTTGTAGTATGGCTTCCATATAGTAGAGCAGGTGACAAAACCATCCTGCAAGAGTCTGTCTCATGACATAACTGATGTAAGTTGCCTTAGTGGAACCTCTGTGTGCTTCACGTGTAGCGTGCTGCTCACTGCTGCCTGAGAGCGAATCACCCAGGCCCTGATGGCAAAGCCTAAAGACTGCTGTGCTTGTGGTCGGGGTTGTGGGTCTTGGGGGAACTAGAAGGCAGAGTTCTTTGTAAATACTAGTTTCCAGTTCTTTTTATTTTCCTTCCAAACTGGAAATGTCCATTGGCTTTCAATGATCTTCATGGCTCAAGCGTAAACTTTCTTTATAGTCCATGCAGAATCTTCATTGCACAGATGAGTGAAGACATGGGCTTCTCTGTGAAGGGAAAACTTGTCATGTCAGGCTTAAGCCAACAGAGAACGTTTCTTTTCTTCCAAGGCTCTTGTACTTTTCCTTATACGGCCTCTGGATTTCCAGAAGCTTGTAGGGAGACAACCTAGAGCGGTAAAGTCATCCTTTAAATGCAAGGATTTGGTGCTGGTTGAAGACGTGATAAGACCTGGACACTGTGTCTCTCGTGTTCCTTTGCCCGCACTGTCACAGCGGACCAGTGTGTGGACTTTAAAGCTGAGCCAGACAGAAGTAAGCAAGAAGACTGCAGAGTCTGGTGGGGGACGCCCTCTCTGCTTCATACCTCCTCAGCCGAGGCTATCACCTTTCCATCCTTCGCCCTCCAGTCCTGAACTTCTCGGGGTTGTTTGAAGTTGCTTTCTGCCATTCACATTGGTTTCTGATGTCCTCGACCCAGTGTGGGCCAATTTCTGTCTCCACTTTGTAACATGGCTCCCACTTGAGTTCAGTGACAACCCAGTTGCCAGTCCAGTGAATGTGTGAACACACTTACCATAGGTGAGTGCCTGCGCTTTGCTTCCATCTCGTTCTTGAACATCCTTGGTTCCCATGGCCTTCTGACCTCACTGCCCTCCTATTTCACAAGATTTTCATGTTGCTATTCCCCATTGGTTTCTGCTTCTTTCTCTCTTCATTCTCCATCTTCTGCACATGCAGTTCCAAACGCTTTCTGCTGAGCTCTGGACTCAGATTTTTCAACTGCCTTGTAGAATTTTCAAGTCAGCATAGTAGGTAAAAAAATTCACCACCCCTTTGTCCTCCAAAAACCAGTCCTCCATCTTGTATTTCTGACATGCTCAGTACTCCATATGATGGTTTGAACATGTTGTGTCCCTGATGGCTCATGTGTGGAAGGCTCGGTTCCCAACTGGTGGTGCTGTTGGGAAATGTGTAGCTCTAACCTATCCGTGAGTTCATACAGAATGGGCTAGGAGGAGGTGGCCCTGGCTGCAGGCTGTAGGTCACTGGAGTCATGACTCTGGGCTGTTAGGACGACGGCCTGGTTGCAGCAAATAAGTCGCCGGAGTCATGACTCTGAAGGGTGTATCTTGTGCCTGGCCCTTCCCTTCCTTCCATCTTTACTTCCTCACTTCCATGTACTGACAGTGTCTCCTCTACCATCCATCCATCCTCCTCCCTGCTTTGCCACTGCACTCAAAGACATGGAGCTAGCCGGCTGTAGAGCAAGTCCTCCAGAACCGTGAGCCATGAAGCAAATGCTTCGCTTTAGGTTGATCCATCCCAGATGTTTGCCATATGGCACCATGTGCCTGAACTCCTGGGTCAGAGGTTCAGAAGTCCCGTGCGAAGCCCACTCACAGGGTTTTCACCACATTCTCTTGGTTTTGCCTCTTGAACGATCTTCCAGTACACGTGCCCATTTTCTACTGCAGTTCAGCTACTTCTGTGTTTTGCTCGTTTTTTTTTTTGGTCGAGACCACATCATCATGAAGTGTAGCCCTGGGAAATCTTGAACTTGTGTCCGTTCTTGTCACTCACTCTCCTGAGTGTTGAGATCACAGCACATCTTAGTACACAGAACACAGCTGCTGCCAATGGTCATTTAGTCCTGTTTTCTTAAACTTCCAGCATATATTTCCCCTTATAGCTCATTTTATATACCACCACAATTTTCAAACTAGGTGTAAATGGCTCAGACCTGTACCACAGGGAGGAGAGGGGAAGGCAGCTATGAGATTGAGGCTGGCCAGGCTTACATAGTAAGATGCAAAAACAAATGCCTATGTAATTATCCTTAAAGAATGTTACCTTAATTTTTCTGTTTATAATTCTTCCATAGGCCTCCGTGATCCTCAGGATAAAGGAGGAACATATTACTGTGCCTTTTGTGTACTCTGTACTCTTCTACTTGCCCTTATAGGTGTTAGCTCCTTTACCACGCCAGGCTAGTTAGTCAGCATGGGTGGCTAGTATTACAGGAGTGGGTTTCTGAAAGATAAATTTGGCTCTCTTTTTTTTCTCTCTCTCTCCACTCTCCCTCTCTCTTATGCCTTTCACTATGGGGTGACACAACCTAGAAACCCTTACCAAAGGGCTGGAGAGATGGCTCAGAGGTTAAGAGCACTGTCTGCTCTTCTAGAGGTCCTGAGTTCAATTCCCAGCAACCACATGGTGGCTCTCAACCATCTATAATGTGATCTGATGCCATCTTCTGACTTACAGGTATACATGCAGGCAGAGCACTGTATACATAATAATAAATAAATCTTTAAAAAAAAAAGAAAGAAACCCTTACCAAAAAGGGATTTCATTAATCTTGGGCTCCCCAGTGTCCAGGACTGCAAGAAATACCTCTCTGGGGACAGGGTTGGTTTTGTTTTTTAATCTTCCTAGGCTCATATTTCTGCTGGAGCAGAATAGTACAGACTATCAGAGTTTCCACAGGAGAGATAGATGATGCTGTTAAACATGGTAGGTGAAGGCTAGCTGGAACCACTCGCCAATGCATGGCAAAGGTGAGCTCATGAGTGATGGCTGCTTGGTGAGGGTGAGGATTATAAGGCAGCTGAGCTGCAAGAAGTGGCTGTCCAGCCCAAGCCTAGATTTGGTTGGTCAAACACTAGTACAACTGGTTCCTGCCAGCCATCTTCTTCAGTGAAAAAGGCTGTAAGTCATCTTTTGTGGATGAGGTTAAACTGTCGGAATTCAAAGGAGGGCTCTTGAAGATGAAGGATGTTCAACTGAGATACCATGGTGCCTACAAAATTAGCCAAGGGACACGTAGAACTATCTCTGGAGAGCAGCAGACCAGAGCTCTGTTGAGGGTAGAAAGTGTTGCTTTTTGGTGGTCCAGCTTCTATGATTAAGTTTAGTTATTAATTTTTAAATGTGCTTGGGGGAGAGAGCAGAGGAAAATCAATTACTGTCTACAATAAATCTGTAGTGAGGGATAGTAGCCTGGCATTAGTGGCTACTATAGATTTATCTCCCAGTGGCACATTATTATTTTGAATTTTATAAGAAAAGGAGGAATATAGAATTCAAATTAAGACTTTAAAAAATGATGTATAATTCAGCACAATTTAAAACTGCATAAATAAAATCAAGGTTTTTATTTTCATGGATATAGCAATGTATATTTAATTTTTATTTTAAAGGAAATGTGCAAGGGTAAAACTTGTTCCAGAAATTTGCCTCTTACCTAGGAGGCAGGTGCATGGAAGACCAGGAATGTACAAATAAATAGTAATAGTATAACACAGATTTCAAATTTTCTGAGTGTCACATTAACAATGTGAAGTTTTCCACTGACTGATATTTGAATGTCACACCCCCAACAAACCTGTAATTAAAGTTATTTTGGCATTTTCAAATCAAATCCTTGCTTTTGGGGGGTGGGCGGGTTATAATTCCACCTTCAAAATGAGCTTCCAGATAAAATTTGACATAAAATACAAAGTGTTATCCAGGAGACAGTTCCCCTCCACCTTCCAGCGTGAGGTTGAAGTGTTTTAAGTTTATAGCAGCACGTTTAAGGTGGAAGCTGACCTGGATTGTTTGCAGTACAATTGGTACACACAGGGCCATTGTGATCCCAAAGAGGCTATCCCAGGGGACAGCAGTAGCAACATTTCCTGCCGTCTGTCCTATTAGGAAGAATATTGACTGCTTGATACTCTTTGAGAGAGGCAGCACTTGCCTGGTGATTTTCTTGCAGGAGAAAGAATCCTGGCAGGTCGTGGCCCAGCGGTAAAAAGCATAAGGATAAATAAGAGCATCAAAACCAGAAAACAAAACAGCCAGCCTGCCAATGAGCCATCAGTCACCTCTTCTTTTGTGTCTCCGCCTTGTAATTTTCTGAGCACAGACGCTTTGCGTGGAATTCTCCCGGTCCTCCTTGCCACTCACGTGGATGTGCCGAAGCGTGAGTGTCTAGGACATGAGGGGGGACGAAGCGCTACCAGGGTCATCTTCTGCCTCCCCTCCCCCTCCAGCTCAGTGTGGGGGTGCAGGGGGTGAGGTGGGGGTGGGCTTTAGATGTTTCTTAACGAGGGGCTAAATTCTCCACTGGCATTTGGAAAGTAAAAGGAGAGTGCTTGGGGGAGGGTCTAGGGCTGGGGGAGGGGTCATGGAAAGGCCATTCAATTCTTGCAGGAAGGTCACAGGGGCAGTGGGAGGGAGGGGAGAGAATGCCATCCTTTAGGTTTTAGGCACATTTGAGGAAAGAAGACTTTAGTATAGTCTTCCTTGTGCAACAAATTCTGCAAAATGCCCGCCAAGGTACCATCCCGGTAGGTGGTGTGGGTACCACAATCATTTATTCGCTTTACAACGGCCTTTCCTAAGACCCCAGAGTACTTATACTCCCAGAGATTTTGCACTTCCTTCACGGGGCCAATCTTGTCACTAACTTCTTTCTCTCTTTCCTTCCGAAACTTAGGTGCATCTGAATTTCCAGGCGAAATAACAGCGTTCAAACCTTAACTACAGCGCAGAGGTTTTTAAAGCCCCCCTCTCTGATGGTAACACGTAAATATGGAAGGAAAAGAGCTCCTCCTCCGTCAGGCACCACTGTTGAGTTAAACATCACATTTCATGATAAGCCTTGATAGCAAATTAGAGGTTTTGCCTTTCCCGGGTCAGCTGACCATAAGACATCGGCGGCGGCTTTGCTTTGTTTCTCCTCCTTTAACATAGGGCCCTTCAGTGTTTGGAGCAATGCATGTTTAATACTGTCAGTAAACGGCTTCCTCAGAATCCAGAGCAGCAATAACAGGAGCTGTTAAAGTGTGAAAAGCAGCCAGCTAGCAAAGGTTAATCGCAAGCTGCCCACTAATGACCCCTACAGCCCTCGGTTTAAACCCAACAGCACTTGTAAAGGCCAATCAGGTGAATAATTTCCTGTCTGAGGTAGCCTTTATGGTTCAGAATAAAAGCTGAGTTCATTCTGAATGGAGAGGCCCCTAGCGGGGCGGAGGTTACTATTATTAAGCTGATCTAAACACCTGGGTTTCCCACTGGACCCCCCCATTACAATTCCTCCATTATGTCTAAATATTTCAATCATTTCACTGGCATTGTGGATTAGCACAGTACTAAAGTTGATGGGAACTGGGAGACAGGAGCGGCAAAAACTCCTTCTTCAAGGTGATTACATCAGGTGCGGAGGCTGCCGGGCACCGGAAGGATTCCAAGGCTCAGAGCTCTCCCTCCGCAGCTCCCTGACCCCATCCTACCTCAAGGAAGACCACATGTAAAGCCATTCAGACTAAGAACACTACTATTTTAAAGGCCCTTAGAGGAGAGGATGCTGTGGCTTGCTCTGGTAGCTCATTGCACCGTTTTGTGTTTTTTTTTGTTTTGGTTTTGGTTTGTTTGTTTGTTTGTTTGTTTGTTTTTTAACAGCTTCACAGTCAACCACTGGGTTTCCCAGATAAAGCACCAAAGTCATTTCTGCTTAGATCCACTTTCCCTGCCTGTCTTTGGGTGGCTGTATTTTGCTGATCTTTCCATGTTTTATTATATGCTTGGTTAACCATTACTCTTGGTCCAATAAAATTGCTAACGTCTTTGAAGGTTTTATTTCTACGTCCAGTTTGCAGATCTGAACCTATTGGGGTGAGGTGCATGGACGAAGGCTCGTATCAGAAAACAATGATACATTTAGGCTCACGGCAGGGACAGGAGTTAACAGCAGTAATAAGCTTTCCATTTTCCAATGCGGAAGCTACAATTTGGGTGGTCCTTTGGGGACATGGGTCGGTTTGTGCTTGATGGCTCCACTTACCTTGTTAGTGTGCTTACTTTCTATCACCTTGTACTATGTGCATATTTCTTGTTTTCTAATAATTGTATTATAAGACACAATACAAACAGACCAACAGACAAAACAAAAACCCAAAACCAAAAAATAAAAAAAAATTAAAAAAATACAACTTTCACCTCAAGGGGAAAAGGGAGTTTATTTGGATTCCCCCCAAATTCCATGTGCCAATGTAGAAAAGAGTTTCATGAAGTTTTATAGTCTTAAAGAACAGAGACAGTCATAAATCAAGGCAGGTTTATCATACATCGGTGGGTACATCGGAGAGGTGGCTACAGTAAGATGGGGGATCTTTTCTATAGGCTTTAGATGTTATCTGATGACATTCTTCACTTTGGGGGTGGTGGGAGGTAGTGGTCTGATAAATTAATCAGCTCCAAAGGGCTTTTGTCTGTTCATCACAGGATGGTAATGCTGACACAGGGGTGGGCAAGGACTAGCCATCCGTGGGTCTAAAGCTAGCCCAGGTGAGGCAATTAGGATTGGAACCTTCAACATTTCAGTCTCGCCGCATCCCTGTAGTTGCACCGAATCGGTGTCTGTAGACGAGGTTCTGAGCAGGAGCTCTCATCCACGGCCCCATGAGGGGCGGCAAGCACAGCAGAAGAGTCACAAGGGAAGCGAATGTGGGCTCTCATGGTTCCTTCCTGTGATAACTCGAGCTTCCCAGGCCTGCTGTGTAGCAGAAGGGCTAACCTCGAACTTCTGGCTCTTCCTCTGCTTCCCAAGTGCTGGGATTAAGTGCGATGCTCTTCCTCTTCAATGGCTGTAGGGAAGGTGTGGGCACTCCTGTGCCTGCCGGGCAGTGGGCGTCCAGCAGGTGTTGGTTTCTTTTTGATGGCAAGCCTGAAGTTAGCACAGGGACTCGGTTAAGGAGCCTCGGGAGGCATTCAGATTTAGCTCTGTGGGTTATCTGTTCCAAGGAGCACAGCGCTTTACCTTAACACTAGCTTAAGCGAGAGAGGAAGGGGTTTTCTGTCTCACCGGGTCAGCCAGCCGGTAGGTAGCAAAGGCCAAAAAGTCAGCGAGGCTGCTCCCAGATCTCACGGACGACTGCAGATGACGATTCGGCTGGCAATAGAATGACGCGCTTCTTTCTTCTCGGCCCCTCTCCCGGGTTCCTGGCTTGTTTCCGCTGGAGCTTGGTGACGGTGTGCTTTCACGGTTCCTATCTTTACCACTAGGGAAGGGGCTAGTCACCCCTGAGCTCCCGTTGGCTTGTGCTAGAGGATCCTGACAGCAGGGTTTGGAATATGCCAAATGAGTCGCCATATGTTTTCCCAGTGCTGACGGCCGAGGCTGAAAGTTGGGCGAAAGAATGTTGGATGTCACTTTTTATTAAAGGTAACGGGGATGCAGTGGTGGCTCCGTTCTCCAGGAGCAGAGGTGTAGTCACGGTGTGACCCAGAATGGCCAAGCCTGGTGTTGTCAGTCACTTGGGACTTGGGTAAGCCTTGCTTGAAAAGCGACTACACAGGCTGATTTCCATCCCTGCGCTTCCTCCAGAGCTGCCTAGGACACAGACTCAGACGAAGCCACCTCTCTCTGGCTACCCCTTTTCAGGCTCTATCTGGACTCAGTCCCGCTGTGAATGGAGCCCCTTGATTGCCACATCTCCTCCCTCTTTGCAATTGCTCTGTCCTACAGGGCCAATTTGTCTTCTGTGGGACCAAATAGCTGACCTGATAAAGATTCTGCCTTAATTCCTCTATACATTACAAGGTGCATTTGCTTGGATGATGTTAATATGGCAATGAGAAGAAGTGAGCTTTTAAAAAATTAAAGACAGGTGCTGTAGTTAATATAAAAACATCTACTAATGTTTACCATACAATTAGGCAATAATTATTATGGCGGTATTATCTAACCCACTCTCATAATCAAATAAGACAGACACCTGTTGTATTTTAGAGCCAACTTTATTTTACTTGGGGCAAGGCAAATATTAACCCTCTAAACTAACATCTATTATCTCCCAGGCTCCATCCCAAGCCATCTGCTTTAATCATTTCTCTCTGGGCCCACCCACAATCCCCAAATACTTGCTTATATTGTTTATCTGGACCACTTCTTTCCACACGGGACCTCAGAGCTCCTTCTTCTGGCCCGTGGTTCTCTCCTATCCCGTGGCAAATCTGCCCCTTCTCCCTTCACTCGTGGAAGCGTGAGAAGTTTGGCCACGCCTCCTCACTCTGCCCTGCCCAGATGCGTTGGCTTTTATTCGGTCAAACAGGGATAACTTGGAAGCAAGGATTAGAACCATCACTTTGGGGTCCATGAGTCTGCTCTTTAAAGACAGCAAGCTGACCTCAAGGGGGGGACAATAATTAGCAACCAAATACAAAGGGCCAGACCGCACCCCAACAGGCAGGTGCATTGCAACAGCTTCCTGAAGATGCTGTGTCCATCCAGTGTGCCTCCACTTCACCTACAAACTTACGGGGTGGTGGGCGGAGCTTCTGGCTGGCCAGCGAGAGAGGGGAAAGGTTTATGTGGAAATACCTCAAGATGGCACAGTTGGGTGCTTATAGCTGGAACTGAGGCTGTGACAAAAGCTTTCTACACGTCAGTGCATGCCCTGGCCTCAGTCTCCCTGATCCGTGACAGCTTATATATCTTCTCTGTGGTTGGAGCCCTGGACTCTGTGACAGGAGGTATGTGAAATCAAAGGGGAAAAAATGGAGTTATGTGAGTTAAAAAAAATATCCCATACTAGGAGCAGAAAAGGAATTGAGTTGAATGTTTCTTGAACCATTGGGTAGAAGCTTCATCCCAGCCCTTGAAGATGCTGCTGGTCCCCGTGTCATGCCGCCACTGCACGTGCATCTCTGTCCCTTGTTGGGGGACTGTCTTGTAGTGTAACATCATTTATGTGTCAAGTCCCATAAGTGCCTTTTAGATGCCTGCTATGCGGCGGGCACAGTCATCGAACCCGTGGGTTCTGAGATGAGTAGGACAGTTCTGCCATCAAGTTTCTCATACTCCAGCAAGTAAGAAGACAGGTAGATGGATGACCAAACTGACAATTGCAGGTCATGCGGAAGCAGGTGTTGTGTCAGAAAAACGACGGCTGTGGCAGGGATGAGACATGGCAGAGGGACGTTCTGTCTGGGGAGATTGTTGCACACACTTCCTGAGTCTTACTCCGCACACCACTGTGATAGATAATCAGATCTGTGAGGCAGCAGCTTTTCCTTGACGACAGGAGCTCACGGTGAAAACCCCAGGCAGGGGTATCCCTGATGTATCCCTAGCTGGCCTGGAACTCACAGTAGCCAGGGATGACCTTAGACTTCCCTGTCTCTATTTCCCTAGTGCTGGGATCACGGATCTGAGTCACCCAGGGAGTCCACATGGCTGGTATCACACTATCCTCTTACCTTTCTGAGGGGGAATTGCTCTCCAGCTCATAGAAGACTGGTTTAAGTTCTTGCACCAACAGAATGCACAGTGGACAGGGGTCTTGAAGACTGTACTTGGCCCTTGAGACTTCTCACCGTGATTGGACTTATTTTTACTCCTTTAAACCTCCTAGCAGCCTGGAATGACCTTGAGAAGGATTTGCTATTTGATTTACAACCAAGGACAATGAAGTTGTAGAGTTTGAATGTCACCACTAGTATAGGTAAAGCTCCCTTATAGTTCAACCTTCTCCCCCAGAGAGAAAATGGAGGATTTGCATGGGTGTAAACACTGGGACCCTCCCTGTCCCTACTCTTGTCCTATTCCCCTTTCCCATCGTGGGTCCTGTACTGGATTTAAAAATCTACAGGACACCTCCTGCCATACAATGAGGCAGGCTGATATATAAGAACTGTATAAAACAGCATCTTCCTGGGGCCAGGAGGGATGGCAGGGAGCACCCTCATATCTGTGGTCAGATGTTGTTTTAGTAGAAGAAAGAGTAAAATTTGTTCTGCAGACCCAATGCACTATATAGAAATCAGAAACAAGGGCCTTGGAGCTACCTCCAACAGGCCTTGGAGACTTGACAATGTGTAAATGTTACTGTAGTGTGCTCACACAGTCCAGCTTAACTGACAGACAGACAGAAATGATGTGCTGTGGAACCTGTGTTCTGAGTGGTGGCTCCTAAGTACAGGAGGTCAGCCACACAAGTCCGTAGATGAGCCTTGGTCTCACCTCTAGTGGCTGTGTCCCAAGAAGCTTTGTAACAAAAGCTGCCTTGTCTCTCTGTCGAGTTTGCCTCCTCTCAAGCCTGTCTCTGGTACTCTGCTGGGGAATTCTAAATTCATCATTCTCCGTGAACAAAAAGACCCTTCATGTGATTTGAACAGCACACAAGGCTCTCAATGTCTACATCTCAGCATCTTGAGAAAATATGACCCTGTTCTTTTCTTGAGAATGTGCTGGATACTGTTTACTATTTTTTTGTTCTGAGAAAGATATAGAGAAAAGAAATGTATGACAAGTGCGAACTTAATTGGTCTTTGACTGTGACCTGAGGTTAGACAGAGGTTGGCGTAGAAGCATTTCACAGATAAGAGGAACAATACATACATGGAAAGCTCTCCAGAAACGACCCCTCTCAGAAAGGCCAATGAAAGTACAAATAAGTTAAGAATATGGAATGGATCACATGTGCTAAAAGGAAGATAAAACAGTAAATATTAGACATGGCAAACTTTAGGAACTGGATTGTTACGTAGGAATGTGGTAGCTTCTTCCCACTCCTCTCCCCTCCACGTTCCCCCCCTAGTATGGGTATGGGCACAAAGCTTAACTTCTGACACCATTCCCCAAACTCCATCCACCTTGGTTTTAGAGACAGGATCTTTGACTGGCCTGTCCACCAGATTCACCTGTTCTTGTCCCCGCCAGGGATGGAATTTTAAGTGCACACAACCACACTGGGCTTCTGATGTGGGTTCTGAGAACCGCGCTCAGGTACTCAGGCTTTCAGGGCAAGAGCTGCCTCCTCAGCACCCCTTACCCCCTGATCATTCTCTGGCTAGGTGGGCACAGCTCCACTGACATTGTTGGGGCCCTCTGTACATGGCTGCTCTACATGCATCACACTACATGATAGTAAGTTGTTATTAGCTCTTCTGCACAGGAGTAACTTGCCCAGTGCAAAGCAGACACTCAGTAAACAGTTGTGGCATTAATGACCAAGTGGTTAAGGGAACCTTTACATCTTAAACCCTATTTGAAAGGTGAAACCATTGTTTTTAAAGAATGGCTTTTGAAATGTAAGTTCTGGAAGACCTCGTGGTCTATATACTACTTAGAGTCACAATGCATATCATTTTCTTAATTATGCTGAGATATTTTAAAGTAAAAGTTATTCAACTTTGTGTTGACTATCTAGATATGTCCGCTTCTGATGATGAAGTCAAGTCTAGTAACTCAGAGAAAATCATGCTTAAAGAAATAGTGCCTTAAAAGTTGAGTAAGGCTATGAAGTGGTTAATCCCAGGTGTGTGACAAACTGTAAACAAGAGCAGTTAGGAAAGGCGATGAACTACTGTGAGACAATTTGAAAAAAAAAAACCTTGAAGTGGGAGTTTGGAGGACAGACAGAAACTGACTAGAGAGTAGAAAGGAGGGACCATGGTTTCCCGTGCTCTACTACCCAAGAAAATTCACTTTTGCTGCTAGCACTGACCCTGTGTGTGATGATGGCAGGTTAGAGGAGCTGGGATGCACTGGGAAACTCCCTTCTGGTTCTGAGGGGATGAGGGAGCTGCTGGGTGTGTCCTCCTGGGGTTGTGACTACCTGGTGGGGAAGAAGACACATCCCACACCTTTCCTCTTGGCCACTGTGAACAAAGCATCTGGTCTGTCTTGACTGCTCTTGGCCACTTTGGGATTTCTGAGCCTGAGCTGACAGCTCTGCAACTGTCTTATGTAGAAGGGCTCTCTTGTGTATTGCATGGACGCAACACATGTCAACTAAAAGACCTATGGCCTATAGCTTAGGCAGGAAGTACATGAGGGAAATCCAGCAGGCAGAAAGGGATTCTGGAATAAAGCCAGGTGCTCAGGATTCAGCCGCCAAGATGTAAAGAGGATGGATGCATGGTACCTGAACTCATGGTCTTTCTTCCTCCACAAGGCACTTGCAGGTAACCCCACCCGACTCCGGTAACAACTGCACTCCAGTTCTTAAAGTGCCAATCTTTATTTCGTATTTTACTTGAAGCTTGCAAGCATCTCCCATGACATATATTTCACTGGTGCACATGATTTTTCCAGTGTTTCTGGCCTGGATTCCCTTTAGAACGCTATTTTTAATCCAAATTCATATGCTTTGTTAAAAAAAAAAAGTATAACTTCTCCCATACAGCACACTCTCCGATTGTTAAAAACCTCCTGGAAAACAGACAAGTAGGGAGGCGTGCTGTTTTTGCACGCCCACTCCTGAACTCCCACCTTCCTCTTGGAGCTTCATTTATATTTTCATCCCCTAAGCAGTGGTGGTTTAGTTAACTTTCTTGTCTCACAAATTTGTAAATTTGGCTTTCTTGTTTTGCTAAGTAATTTTTAAAAATTGCTTCCATAGATCCAGTTGAGAAAAAAATGTTTGTATTTCAAAGAGTGCATAACTCTTAATTTCTCAGAGAGCTGTTTGGAACTTTGCGGGGCTGAGGGGGGGGGCGGGTGGTGTAAAAGCCAAGGCCATTCAAACTCTTGTTTCTGGGGCTGGAGAGATGGCTCAAGGATTAAGAACATTGACTACTCTTCTAGAGGTCCTGGGTTCAATTCCCAGCAACCACATGGTGGCTCACAACCATCTATAATGTGATGTGATGCTCTCAGATGTATACACGGGCAGAGCACTATATACATAATAATAAATAAATCTTTAAACAAACAAACAAACAAACAAACTCTTGTTTCTGCCCTCCAAATTTCTGCTGAGGTTTCTCGGTAGAATTAATTGCAGGACAGACAGAGAGAGTCTGTTTCTAAGAGTTCAATCAATGATGAAGCTTTATAAACATCTACAATTTTCAATGTGAATTGTTTCATTTCCCTTTTTTTTTCCAAAGCAGACGCCACGCCAAACTTTGCATGATGTCCCTTTGAAAATAGACAGTCTAGGTCTCCTGAGCAGCTCAAGCCCCATCCTTCCCAAGGACAGGACATGTGTACTTCTTCCGTGTAGAGGCAAATACAGATGATAGGTCCACTGCTCAAAGACCAAAGGGTCTCTAAACGGTGAGAGGATACACGTTCATTATACAAATAAAAACTCCTGTCGGTAAAATTCCTGTTGCGTGTGACCTGACCTGAGGCACGGGTCTTTGTTTTTATTGTGTGTGCTTGCGTTTTGTTTTTGTAAACATGTAGAGCCTTGATGCCATAGGAGAAGAGGTCCCCGTGTATCCATGCATTTGTGCCAACTGAAATAGAAAAACAAAACAAAACAAAAAAACAAAAACTCACCTCATTTAGAGTTCTCCTACCCTCCAACTGGTTAAAACAACTTGTATAGGTGCCTTACTGAAGGAAGGACACAGGTTCACAAACTGCTCGAGAGAAAACTGGCCAGCTAGCTCCTTCTCAGCACAGGTTCGCAACTCACTTAGGAACGAAGTTTAGGACAAACATCTAATTTTGACCAAAGGGACTTGATTCATTAAAAATCCCCCTGCTCTCTCTACTCCTGTTCAGATCTGCAAGGTTGTTTAATTGAAGTCCTGCTTTGTGAGCACAGATGCACGAGGAGGAGCGTGAATCATCAGGCCCATTTGGTGTTTGGATGCTGTGTGTTCCTCATTATTATTCCCAGAATGTCCAGTGGACCTTATGCTCCTCCTCAGGAAAACTCAGAAGCATGAAGCAGTCAAAGAGTCCTTTCTTCTCCTCCCGCCCCCTCGCCCCCATCTTCGTTGAAACTTTGCCAGTATCAGATCTCACTCTGTCTGTGGTGCATTAAAATGAAGTGCCTCCCCCCTTTCCACATCCCCCACCCTCAGCTCCCCTCTCCAACCCCACAGTTTCTTCCTAAGTGGGTAGCCTCTTTGGCTCGCTGTGGGTGAACTTCCCCCGACACCCCCACCCCTCCCGTGCGCGCCATTCTCTCTTCCATTTCTGCCGGGCTCCTTAGTGGTGGTTTTGGATTGGGGGTAGAGGGGACGGGCTGTGGAGGGAAAGGGAACTGGCCTGAGTGCTGCGGGGAGCAGCTGCAGCCACTTACAAACTGAAGCGCCTGACTCCCCTCCAGACTAAGGGCGCTTCACATAATCCCCTCCTGCAATCCACAGGGTCACTGCAGAAACCCCAAGCGCTAGAGCTCAGCTTATTATTGTTGTTGCAATTATTGGGTTGTTTCCTTATGATAACAAGATCTTCAGAGCAGGGACCCGAGAGAGAATTATGTTTTTGTAAGATGAGCTGTCCTTCCCGAAGCAAGGCTTTCTGTGCTGCTCTCAGCCTGCCCTGCGGCCCCTTCTGTCCTTACCTCCTTGAAGGCCACTCAGGGGGTTGGACATGTGGAACTTCTGTATGGCTCTGCAGCCTTTTATTGTCCTGTGGGCCTCATCCTCTTCTTAAGAAAGAGGCGGGTGGTTAGAGCGAGTGATGAAAATGGCTTTCTTGAACACACCAGCTTGTTTTCTCAAGGTTTGCATACGCCTCTGGTAATCACAGGACTGAAGGGGCCTTTTGTTTTTATTTTCCTTTTGGTGCACCCGTGAGTGCTATAGTCTACAGAACAATTACTTCATGGTTTTTAGGAAGAATGGGACAAGGATGAAGAGAATGGCCAGATACTTGTTTTTTAAATGGCATCAAGAATGCCTAGATAATTAGGGAAAATACTTTTATTGCTGATGTAAAGCAAACCTTGTGTTTTGAAGGTCAGAACACATCCAAATAAGCGACACCGATGTCTAATTTGAAGTTTTGATCTGCCAGTTTTAATGTTTACTTAAAAAAAAAACAAAGTTCAACTCTTTCTGACTACTCTCACGAGTTTATACGGCATGCCGCTTTGTGTTTAAATAGCACGTGTTATATGGACCTAGTTTTGAATGATAATTATTTGCAAGAAAAACTAAAGCAACAAGAATATCACTACTATAAATGATAACGAGACTGATCTCAAAGATAAAATCATGGCAAAAAGTAAACATAGGGAAACACCTTTTAACAACCCGGTACAGCAGTGCTGTTGATGATGAGCACTGCGCATGAGCACTGTGCCTCTCTTCCTACTACGTGCAGAGAGGTTGAAGAACAGTACCACAGTTCTTAAAGCGGTGGTTCTTCCTGCCAAACCGGTGGATGCTGGGTCCTCCCCACCTCCTGCATCAGTCCCACCAAGGCACACGGTGCCTCTTAAGGTACAGGTGGTCCCAAGTCTACCATGGCTCAGTGCATGGTTCAAGAATGGCTATTTCGGGGTCTGTTAGGATATATGAAATAAATATTCCCAGCAAATGATTTTTTTTTTTGTCTAGAGAATAAGTCTTATAGTGGAGTCCAAGTTCAAATGTAAGAGAAAAGGAGTTCCAAGGTCTACATAGCAAGCAATGACGGGGACCCAAAATGACTTAGGAGAAAGAGCCCTAAGGTCAACATCAGGGTAAGTGGGTATCCATGAAGAAAGTGTCATCAGAGTGAAAGTGCACATGGATTTCTGCATAGGGTCTGGCAATGGAAAGCAGCGGGTAAAATCAAAGGAGAGTTGAATAGAAGAATCCTCTGTAGCTCGTGTGCGTGAGTCAGACCTTATGGAGACTACTGCTCAACTCATCTCCAGCCCTCCACCCACCACCCTGCCTCAACTCACCAACCTGCACCCACCCTGTTAAATCCACGTACACTCCTCCCCAACCCTATCCCCATCCTGACCACACCCCCATCCTGGCTCCACCCACCACCCTGCTCCCACCCACACTACTCCACCCCCACCCACCATCCTCCAGCTACACCGAATCATCATCTAAGTTCTCAGAATCTGCCACACGCGCCTTCCCCTTCCCCGGTGTGTGTGAAACGAGGGTTTTAGAGGAGAGGAAACGTATTCCAGGGAAACAAAAACAGTCTCTGAAGACGTGGATGTGAGTGTGGTGAATTTTGAGAATTTGAGAGTGCCTAGAGGATGGTGGGTGGAGCAGGCAAGGTAGGTTGCAGTAGAGAGGTGGGTGGAGACAGCGTCGTGGGTGGAGACAGCGTGATGGGTGGAGGTTGACAGAAGGTAAGGAAAGACCTTAAAGGAGTTTAACTTGTTGCCTGCACAGGAAAGCTCAAGTAGGGTTTCAGGAGCCAAGGAAGAGAGATGGCATCGGGTAGAATCTGTGCCGCTGGACATGAGGAAGACGAAGACGGGGGAGTATGTGGTGTGGGAGATGCGTAGCTAGCCAGCACAGGCCTTAGGTTTATAATAGCCACTGGGGCCTGATTCTGAGTATGTACGTGACCGTCCATTAGCCTGGGTAGGGGAGAGAGCATGCAGAGGAGGGGTCAGGAAATGAGGGAACCTTGTTGCTTTTAATCAAAACCAGTACTTCTATTTAATGGTGTGTGTGTGTGTGTGTGTGTGTGTGTGTGTGTGTGTGTGTGTGTGTGTGTGTGTGTATCTTGCACATGACTATACAGGGACATATACCTCCCATGCAGGCCAGGCATACATGGAACCAGAGGCAGATACTGAATGTCTTTCATTGTCTGACTTATTAGGAGATAGTCACTCACCGAAGAGGAAGCTCACGCTTTGGGCTTGGCTGGCTTGCCAGTGCGCTCTCGAGATCAGCTTATCCCCAGCCTCAGTGCTGGGATTACAGGGCCTATGTGCTCTCTTGCTGGGGGTTCAAACTCAGGACTCCATGCTTGTGTAGCAAGAGTTCTCCTTACTTACTGAGCTCTCACTCTGACCCCAAAGACAGAAGGTTTTGAAATGTAATTGAACAACATGAAGCTTAGTGGACTTGGTTCTATTCCTGTTGCACTGTGTCCTGCCTGCTTGCCCACTCTTTGGGCTTGTATCTTACCTTGACAGTAGCTTTCTATGTTCAGGGAAATAGCCACTCCTACCCTCGGGTATGGGGAAGGTCCTAATGAAAAGTGATATTGATAGGGTAGAGCACTTGACGTGAGCTTCTTCATTTAATGTCATCCTCCAAACTCCATGGAATTTGTATGTTGCCTAAGACTCGCAAAGGACAAAAGAGGCCATAACCTTGTAGAAACAGAATTTCCTGTGGCAGAAACTTTCTCTGGCAGAAACAAAATTTCAACCCAGTGTTGACTGGGGACTCAGAAGGGGACCAGCCTGCTATACTTAAGAAAGCAGAGAATGGTTCAAGCACTGACTCTAGTGATGAACTGTAAAGAAATTAAATGTTTTAAAGGGAAACAACAAATAGAACTTTTTTTAAAACAAGATTTCCTATTTCTTTCTTTCTCCAGTTTTCTCTTGGAATTGTGCTTCAAGGAAAAGCTTGCTTAATTAAGATTTGTGGCTACTCATTTTAACTTCAACTTGGTTTTCCTGAGCACGCCAAACCAAAAGGAAACACAAACAGCACATTTTTTTTGGTGTATATTTGATATCAGTAAGCAGCTCCTGTTATGACACTTCACACTTGAAGCCAGCTTGCCCAAGGCACTTATTTTAAAAATCCAGGGTTGATCTACAGGACTCTTTAGTAGTTATTGCTGTCCACTGGGAAAACACAGTTAGCAGAATGCCTGTCCCACCCCACTGTTGTAATGGTTTCGGGAGCTGAAGCTCCCCAGCCGCTGAACTCACTTTATCTACCAGGAAGCCAAGGACCTGAGCAACCAAGCCACTTTCTTGTCTGAAGCCACAGTGTCATTCTGCATCAGGGCTTCAGGACAGGGTCCCCATCACGGAAGGAAGCCTAGCCCAGACAATGCAGTGTCTGGGAACCATGCTGTCAGTTCCCTGTGGTCTACCGAGGTAGGGAAATATTAAATGCAAAGTTCTAGAAGTTAACAATTCAGAACCTCAGATCAATTTCATGGTGGTGTATTGTTTTACGTCTTTCATTCATTTTCTTACTATTACCACCTCTTTCTGATCCTAGCTTACAAGAGATACGTGTGGGGGGGGGGAATGGTGAACAAAAGGTTTGCTACTATCTGGAGCCCCTAGGGTCCCCTAAACAGGGCTAGTAGAACACAATCTGTGGGTAAGATGGACAGACCCTGGACCATCTTCCAGGACTCTTAGTTTAACTCTAAGATTTAAAAACAACCAGGTAATTTAGTTACAGTACTCGGTGATGGGAATTTCTTTTATACTGCAATGAACATAGCCACAATGAGGGATAGGAGTTATTAAATAGAACAAGCGACTACAAAGAAATACCCTTTGAAGAAAGAAGAAAGCCCCTCCCTTCGTGACATGCGTTTTATATTCATATATGTTCTCTCTAAAAGAGACGCTCAAGGCTCTCTGATGAACAGTAGTACAAATAAATTAATAACACTGCTTATAATTATTGTGTTACATGTCACAGATGTAAGAAGCATACTGTTTGATTTTTCTGCTGATAAATGATTTAAAACGGTCTAAGTACTTGTTAATAGATGCTTTAATATAACCATGTTAGTGTTTATCTACAACATCCAAACTTTAAGCAATTTCAATAAGTCATGTTCTTGATTAGAAGTATTCCACTCCAATGAATGCCAAGGAGGCCTTTGCAATGACGTGAACGGCCTGTTTTGTCCCCCACCGTATGGTGAATGCCAACACTTCATTCTTAAATGTGGCGTTGTCATTAGGTACAGAAGCTGATCCAATCTTCTATTAGGCCCTCTCCAAACTCTGGGTGGTCTTGGCAACTATACCATATGAACTGTAGTATACAATAGAGTGGGTTAGTATTTTTGTTTTGTTTTGTTTTAATTCTGAATCTTACAACTCCTGTTGGTTGAAATTGAGTAAAACAATAAAAGGCTACACTTATATGCTGAAGCATAGTTCTATATGAGTTAAAGAATAGAAATACTGCATAATTTTGTTTTGTCTTTTACATGTAGATTGGTTGTTTACTCAGCCAAAGGAGCTGAGCCTGCAGGGAGCATAAGCAGGAGATGGTGCTGGTTGTCTGTGTGCTTGCGAAAGAAGATTTTGCCAGGAAAACAGTGCTAGCATCAGTTATACTGTTAGCTGTAGTTCTGATTGACCTAGCCCTTACTGAGTTGTGTTAGGATGATCTGGGAGAGCAGCGCACAGTTCCCATCAGTCCCAGGTCCGTTGCTATGGCAATAGGATGTAGCCGTGCTTAGCCATCCCAGAAGGAACAGCACCCTTTTCAAACTCTGGGGCTTAAGTCTTGTTTATTCACAAAAAAATACTTTTAAGTGCCCTAAATATAGTAAACACCCACCCAAACGTAGCTGTAGATTTGAATTTTCTAAGCTCAGAACAGAAGTGGGATGGCAAGTCTTCTAATATGGCTGTGTTCATTGAGTGGAAGCTGGTGATGTGTGTGGTTTTCATAGCTCAGGAAGCGAAATTGCCTCACAAACTATTTTTAAATAGAAAGAAATTTTTAAAGAAATGTCATTTTAAAAAGAAAAAGTATTCCTTTTTTTTAAACTAACTTAGTGTAAATGCATTTAAATGAAGATGTTATGATGATGATGATGGTGATGATGATGATGATGATGATGATGATGATGATGGTGGTGACGACAAATTTTCCGATATGGAAGCACAATCACAGGCAAAGCTGTCTCTCATTTCTGGTTCATGAGTGACAAGTCTATACAGATTTTGGGCATATCCAAATACAAAAATCTGTGAGCACAAAACAAAGTTCAGACTGCAAATATGTTGGCTTTCTCTCTGCTCTGGGTGACTCTTCCACTCCGCCAGCCCAGCTCTCTCGCCCTTCCCCCTTTTCTTTATGTCATTTTATACTGTTTCTTTTTCACATCTTAAACCTGAATATGTGTTCTGTCCATCTTGTCCTTATGTACCTCCAAAGTGCTTCGGCTTCTTGCTGGCTTAGCCTTAATAAGGAACATCAAGTTGTCTCCCTCCCCTTCCATGTCCTCCCTCTGGCCCCTTCCTTCCTCCTCCTCCATCTCCCCTGGTCCACACTCCCTGTCCCCTTCGGTAGCCCCTGGGATGACACTGCTCATTGATGTGTCTGCTTCATTAGCACTGAGCCTTGGCTCAGTGGTGGGGGCAATCTGTCATGAGAAAACTCAAGAATACTCTCTATTTGCATGCTTCTGTGCCAGAATGCCACTTTTTCTCAGCTGTTCTTTGTGTAATTTCCCCTTGAGCGTTCAACTTTCCCATGAAGTCCTGGAAATCATATTATGGCTGTCCCGGCTCAGCTGAAATGCTCCCCACATGAAGCTTTCATACAAGCCTCATTCCCCCAACAACTTCAGAGTTATTTGCAGACAGAGCAAATTAGTACATAAAAACCAGGTTTCGTCTCTTATTGTTTCGAAATGTAGGGCACATTAAATGAGCAATGCTGTTTTGAAAGCACAGGGGTACAGATTATAAGTGCAAATGTATATTTATTACACATGTCCCAAAGAGGCCACCACACTAATAAATACGAGGCAACCTCTGTTCCCTCCTCACTCTCTACTACAGCAGAGTACATTTTGTACCCACCACAGGAGTGGCACAGACTGGCTAGATGTGGCACTGGGGGTTTCAGTTGGGGGTGGGAGCTTCTCACAGAACTCCAGATCTGCTTTGTAACTTCTGGGGGAATACAATTTAATACACTAAAAAATTAATTCAGAACAGATAACTAACTGCTGATTAAATAGTGAATATATTTTTTTTGCATCAAACAAATGGCAGTTACAAGCCTGGGATGCACAACCTGTTACCAAGCTGAACATGTCCCTGAAAGTATGATGACATAATGTGCTTTTGGCACAAGTGACCCTTCACTTTCCCAAAGAGAGCACGCCCATTGTATTGCATTTGAACAACAATTTATTATACACACAAATTGCCTTTAGTCCTTTTCAAAGATGTTGCTGTTTTTAGTGTCATTATATGCAAACCAAGAGTCTTTAGTTCCGTGTATGTTTATCACTCCTGTTTTACAGACTGTAGAATTACACTGTTTATTAAATCACCTCTGGCCTGTTGGTCGTATGTACTTGTTTAGGGTGAAATGATGACAACATTTTTAAAGTTATTTCGTTATAACTACTTAACATCTTAATTGATTTCATGATCATTTGGAGGGGAAAATATGAAATTAGAATGAGGGAAACAGGAACTAGCCACGTAAAGCTCACTGAACGCCAAAGAGAATTAAAATAACTTGACCATAAGCCCCTGTATTAACCCCAAAGGGAAATAAAGTTCCTAAAATACCGAAATTTCATTGTGAGTTGTTCTCTCACAGGGTGATTAGAGTTACACTGCCGCAGATTTCGTTAGCTATAATTGACTGATTTTGTTCTTCTGAGGCAGACAGCCCAGGTCTCCTGGCCCCATCACCCTCCTTCTAAGGCGGGCTCATCTCAAACCGTTGTCTAACCTTTCCCTTAAGCTGCCTCCTCTTGAGCTGATGGGAACTGCTTTCGGTCCTCTTGTGGAGGTAGCGAAACAATCTTCTTATTCACTTGGTTCCTTCGGGCCAGCGACGTGCACCGACAACAGAAGAAGCGAGCGCCCTGATTAATGGCTGCTAATTAGCAATGTTAATGACCAGGTGTCCAGGGCCAGGCAGCTCCTCTCAGCATGGAGCAGGCTCAACGAGGACCCTGCAAATCCTTGCTGCGACCCTTCTCCTCAGCTGGCAGTCGTAAGGAAACAGCTCAGTGTTCCCAGGAGAGGCCCAACAGGGAACCCAGGCCTGGACTCACGCCCCAACCTTCGGTCTAGTGGGTCTTCCATGAATTAAAATTAACATTTCTGTCCCCTCAAAACTGCTCAAAAGTAATGAAGTGAGGCAATACACTCAAACCCTCATTTGTGAGGAGATTTTTTTTCCCCTTCCCTAAATGGAAGCAGTAGTTACTTTTCACAATTCCACGTACATCTGTGCCCTGATCAGATACTAGCTCCTATGTGTCTTTTCAGCCTGGGTCTTTTATTATTCCCGAATAACTCATAGGAGTGATGCTCCTTCTTTCTATTCAGCACAGGTGACTGAATGACCACAGCTCACTGCGGCTGGAACCTTGCTCTGAAAAGTGAGGCCATCTTGAAAATCTTTTCCTGGTTAGAACTGCAAATGCTATTTTTTAGCTTTGATATTGGAGTCAGAGAATTATCTTACCTTTGAATCAAATCAACAGAACAAAACCAAGAGCTCTATACAAAGACCCTGAAATTATTTTACTAATTAGAGTAGGCTCCTTTTTTTTTTTTAATGCTGACTAGAAGGTTGAAAAGTGACAAGTCTTTGCAGATAATTAACCATTGACTGTGTTGCCAATTGGTGACAGACTGATTCTGTCTATGAGTTACACAATTGTTCATTTTCTCTACACTGCAAAATAACCTGTATTTTCTCCAAGGAAAGAGAGAGAGAGAGAGAGAGAGAGAGAGAGAGAGAGAGAGAGAGAGAGAGAGAGAGAGAGAGAGAGAGAGGGAGGGAGATTGATTGATTCAGAATGGAAGAAATATACTGAAATGAAAGAAAACATACCAAGTCATCTTAAAAGATGCTTTTTGCATATCTAGTTCTATATCTGTATCTCCCAAGTTAGGATAGCATCTTGGTTGATTCACAAAATCATGCAATGCGTTGTTAAAGGCACTTACTTATCTTACATACTATTTTGCTCTGTTTCTTTCAATTACTTTTTAAAGAATATATAATTTGTTGGGATAGAGCACCGTTATCAAAATTACAAACTATTCAAAGATGATAAAATACAACTGATATGTTGAATCCAGAAGCAAGATTTTCAAAATTCTTGTGATATGGTCTTGGGCAGGCTATAATGGAGAAGGTGGAGGCAAAGATTGCAACTTTGAGGCTATCCTGGACTACATAGTTAGATATTCCAAAAAAACAAAAACCCCGGAGACATAGTTCATTGGTAAAGTACTTGGCTAGCATTCTCTAACACTGAACAATGGTGTGTGTATGTGTGTGTGTGTGTGTGTGTGTGTGTGTGTGTGTGTGTGTGTGTCAGGATCACTAAATTGGTGGCAGCTAACAGGTCCAAGTAAAACTTGACAAGCACTGTGTCACAACTTTATTTCAAGTGTGGGCAAGGCCAAACAATATAACCTCATAAGCTACAAAAGGAGGCTTTTGTATCCTGCCTTCCACTGGAATAATATTATATTTGATATTTCTCCCCATGGTTAGCAAACTGTACAGTTTTGTCCTAGAAGGCACTGAAGAGCATCACCACACACTCCACAGGCACTGGCCATGGACAACACGCTTGGGCCCACGGAGAACACAGCAAACCAGCAGGTTGCCACATTGCTAGCTATCTTATGTGCAGGAACTTTTCATAATGCCTCAGAAACTGCACTGGACAGTGAATGATCTGAGTCAGTGCGTGAGATGCTCTGCAATAGCATATTAAGACAGCCACCGTTGAAGTAATAACTCTTCATTTGCCAGGAATGGGGTGATTGAAATGTCTACAGTGAAGTATTTTATGGGCAGAGTTCCTAACCTGGAAGGACAGGCAGGAGAGCCCTGTGGCTAGCCCTCCTACACAATGGACTGAGGTTTTGTTGAGGATTAGGCTATATCCCTCCCTGGGCACCTTATTCCTCTCTCTCTCTCTCTCTCTCTCTCTCTCTCTCTCTCTCTCTCTCTCATCTTCATAGATCACAGAACAGTCATAAGGAACCAAAGGAAAGAGTGTTCCAAAAGCTCCATGGTCAATTAATCCATTATTATCAAATAAAGGGGTAATGGACGAGGTAAGTGTCCCACAGGGCAGGAAGTAGTATCTGGCCACCTGAGTACAGACAGTCCCTAGAACCATGCCTGGCATATGACAAATGGGGACAGAGACCATCCTTACTATATTCAGTCAGGATTCCTGGAAACCCTATGGTCTGTTTCCTGCTTTTCATGTGCCTTCCCTTCTGTTTTGTCAAATTAATAGGTCTAAAAGAGAACCCCCATCCCCCACATCCCTCACCCCCACATCCCCATCCCCCACATCCCCTCACCCCCACATCCCCTCACCCCCACATCCCCATCCCCCACATCCCCTCACCCCCACATCCCCTCACCCCCACATCCCCCACATCCCCCACATCCCCTCACCCCCACATCCCCTCACCCCCACATCCCCCACATCCCCCACATCCCCTCACCCCCACATCCCCTCACCCCCACATCCCCCACATCCCCCACATCCCCTCACCCCCACATCCCCCACATCCCCCACATCCCCCACATCCCCCACATCCCCTCACCCCCACATCCCCATCCCCCACATCCCCCACATCCCCCACATCCCCCACATCCCCCACATCCCCTCACCCCCACATCCCCCCCATCCCCCACATCCCCTCACCCCCACATCCCCCACATCCCCCACATCCCCTCACCCCCCCATCCCCCACATCCCCCACATCCCCCCCATCCCCCACATCCCCCTCACCCCCACATCCCCCACTCCCCATCCCCCACATCTCCTATTCGTCCCCAAACATGAGGACTCTTTAAGATTTTTATTTTGGACTTACCCATCAGTCTATCTAAAATATTACTTACCTTTTCACTTTTTTAGTTTTATGGCTTAACAACCACGTAAATAAACATTTAGTGGTAGGAGAATCAGTCAAATTTACTGATAGTCAAAGTTAAGAAGTATGGAGTTTAGGAAAAACTGTAGCTGTTGCTGATTTTGCTGTTATTTTTTTTTTTTAACTTTGAAAGTACACATTTCCTCTAAAAAGTGAACAGTAATTAACAGAAAATAACAGCCCTCATCAGAAGATGTTTTGCAGCAATTAGGGAAAGAAGAAACAAGACCCTTTACAAAATGCCCCACTTCTATTGTGTGCACAGGGGCAGCTGTTCCTTGGCTCCTCGACTCACCTACCTCCGTTGTTTTGTTCAGGGGGCAGAGGCAGAGCGAGACCACTTTGATAAATTCAACCTGTTGTAAGAGTGAGTGAAGAAGGCGGGGCAGCGTTCGCTCACCCTTTCCTTCATGCAGCCTTCCCTGTTCTATTAATCAGCTGGCTGAAAAGCCTATTTAAGCACCCGTCTACAATCCCATTGTCCACTGAGTCAAATAACATGGCTTCTATACTTTATGAGGTGTAGTTTAAGAGAAAGCAAGAATGGAAGTAAAACAGGCAACCAGTGAAACCCTGAGCACTTCTGTGAAGCCAAAGAGATGAGAAATATTGATGCTGTCAGTTAACAGGTACGGATCACTGTATGTTCACCCTGGGTTGGGGTGCCTCACAAGTGAAGAGACTAAAGATATAAAAAATGATTTGTTGTGGGTTTCTTTTTTGGCAAATAACAGTTTCAAATTGAGAAATGAACGTTCATTTTTAAAATTCTGGATTTGGTTCATGGAGGCAAATGCATGGGCTCCAAAGAAAGAGCGCTGGGTCCTTGTTGAAAACACAATTTCAATAAAGCCACGGCATCACCGTCATACTGGCCAGAAGGGTCACCTCTCCAGTCCTTCTGACTCTGTTTAACTCCATCTGTTGCATTGAGGCTAACAGTGAGGTGAATTTTGGGAGAAGTGGCCAACGGTCAATGATGCCAAAGTCAAGAGACACACTAGAGAAAAGCCCAAGGGATGGAGCCCCACCTTCAGATGGCATGGTGACCTAGAGGAAGTCTCCAAAGCTACCCAAATAGATATTGTTTCTTATCTGTTGTTCAGTAGAAAACTGTTGAGGGAAAGGGGCTGATTTAGCAAAGCCAATTAAAAGGCCAGGGTTTGGTGAAGACAAGGCAGCCGTACCTATGGTCTAGCTAAGGAGGGACTTGTTCATTAATTCATGCCTTGAGGTACAATACAATTTTTGTCACCCAAACTTTATTTGCTCTCTGAAGATATTGAATTCATTTTCTTTTGGTCTGATCCAAGGGCTTTGCTGATGCTAAACAAACACTTTTCTTGACTTCCCTCTTCAGGGGTGTTGTTTTGTTGTTGTTGTTGTTGTTGTTGTTGTTGTTTTCTTTTGGTGCTACTGAAGATGGGCTTTTGCCCATTCCAAGTAAGGGCTCTACTACTGAGCCCTATCCCCAGCTCGGTTAAGGCTCAGTGTTTCCTAGACTGGCCTTGGTCTTTTAAGCTTCCTAGTTCAGCCTCCAGTTTAGCTGGAATCACAGACCTACGCCAGTTTACCTCACCTAGAGCCTAAGTTTCAATCATTTCCCCACATCGCTATCTAGGCTTAGTGTATGATTTTTTGAAAGTTAGATTCTTGTTTTTGAAATATGACTGAGACAATAGGGTTTGAAAGTCTAAACTAAGTAAATTAAGTTGAATGGTTATAATATTTTGAAATATCTAAGAAGTAAAGAAAAGAAATCTTGGCTATCAACTAGGTAGGGGTTATTGTGTCAAGGATTCTACACACTGTAATCTTATAGTTTCAGAAATAAAGTATTATTATTTATGAGTTATAGACACAGAACTTCAAAAAGTAGAGTAAGTAGATCCAAATGCTGCTAAATCTAGTCACCAAGTAATGCAGGCTGGGTCCCATGACACCAGGCCAGTATGCCGTGTTGCAGTTCTTTGCTATCTGACAAAATTTAGAAAAATTATTGTTGATGATCTTTTCCTTTTGGGGATATATTAACCCCAATTGTGGTGCAGTTGATTGATGTTACCCATGTTTATATGAACACGAGTTCAAGAAGTGAGGTATACGTATGGCTACCTGTGGTCTTGCATTACAATCACGATACACTGTTTTGATACAGCTATTGGTTGTCTAGACAGGCAGTACCTGCTAATGAGGCACCTGACTAAAGTCTCTGAAATATCAAAGAGATCTCTCATAACAAGTAGAGACCTTTGCATCCTGGATAAACCCAGGAAGGGGTATGGCTCCTGACAGAGTCTTGAACCAGGTCCTACTGAAATCAAAGTCTAGTTAGAAGTGATGAGATTTAGATTTCTTCTCACTTCTCTCTCACACTAAGCCTGGCTGGTGACCTATCTGAAATTCCTAGAGGAGACTGCCCTTTTATATCTACTACATGTGACAATTTCTTCCACCACTCTTTAGAAATATGATGGTGAGGATTTTCAATATGCAGAGACCCCTTAGAGGTCTCAGATGAGTACTTTGATAGACACTAATGCGAGACCTCAAGGTGATGAGAAAACTGGTTCCTGGTGGTTGCCTTTTGAGAAAGAGGCAACAGGAAGCTGTCTAGGCCACGACGGACCTACCCTAGAAGAACACAAAAAACTCCAAGGACAAAGGCTGGTTAGGGACCCATGTGTGGCTCCTTGTGAGTGACTGAAAGATTCCTTTTGAGCTATTTGAGATGGGCTTCATTTTCAAGGTTAAATGTGGGTATAATTGCAAGATCGTCCACAATGGTAATATCCAATATTATAACCATTAGTCACCAAAAAAAAAGCCTGTTAATTAAAATTGAATATAGTTAACTATTCAATTCCTCAGTAAAAATGCAATATTTTGAGTGCTCATTAACTATAGGTCGGTAGTGGTTTGTCTGCCGGACAGTGTAGGTAGAAAATGTTTCTGTTACCAAAGAAAGTTCCATTGGATAGAGCCTGACAATATGTGTGGGAAATAATAGCAATAAAGTGAGTCTAGCATTTGCTAGAAAATGATGAAGGTATATAAGACTTGTCATTTTGGACTGGGGATATAGCTCAGTTGATATAGCAATTATTTTTTAAGCATGAAGACCTGACTTTGAGCCCTAAAACTCATAGAGAAGTCATGCATGATGATGCACACTTGTGATCACAGTGCTGAGAAGACAGGTCTCCACCTAGCCTAGTTATGGAATCCAGACTGTTGTTAGTGAAGAAGAAGAAGAAGAAGAAGAAGAAGAAGAAGAAGAAGAAGAAGAAGAAGAAGAAGAAGAAGAAGAAGAAGAAGAAGGAGAAGAAGAAGAAGAAGAAGGAGAAGAGAAGAAGGAGGAGGAGGAGGAGGAGGAGGAGGAGGAGAAGAAGAAGAAATGATTGTTGAAGTTATTTTTATGAAAGTGTTTCTTTCTTTTAGCTTATTTCTTAGCCCGCCTATCACACAAATAATTGAAACCCTTTTATAATACAAGGATTCACAAGATAATCTTGAACAGTTCAAATCTGTTCTTAACCTTTTATGCCATTTTGTTTTGCTCCCAGCAAACATCCCAGTGATGATTGTACTTTGTAGCTTTCCTCAGCTCCAGTTCCTTCCTCCTGATCTTCCTTGTCCTCTCCTTATGACTGAATCCCCGGGTTCTTCTCCTATCTCCTCCTCTCCTGCCTGACCGGAAGTCCAGCCCTATTCTTTCCCCTGCTCAGCAACTGGCTGTAAACTGCTTTATTGCCATACCAGGGAATAATTGGGGAGACATGTTAAAACAACACTGAAACAGAAATTAGAATTTAAACTACACAATAACCTTATACCTACAGACATGAAAACTGAATGGTGCCCAAGGACTGACAATAGAAGTTGCTCTCTTTTTTCAGCATGCATGTGTACCTGAACACATAATAACATACATATGTTCATATATACACATATATGGAGAGAAAGGAAGTAAGTCCACATTTTGAAGACTTCATGTCTTGGATGAAGGTTTGAATACTCAACAAATCATAATAGTACATAATTCCCCATAACTTCAAATGCGATAGGTACTACTCTAATCCTGCGAAAAGTATGGAGGCACTGAAGCGAACAGCATAATATCACTGTTTGGTGGGTGGGGAAATGGGGAAAGTTAACAACTATATGCACTTGTGTCAATAAAGTAGGCAGATCACAATAGTGTCTGATTGTGCCTCAGTTTGGCTTGTGTAACCAGTATTCTACCCAATACAATTTTACAGGTCGCTCTGGAGAAAGTTTTTTGAGAGCTGTAACTGATTGGAAGTAGAGGTGTAGAAAAGCTTATTATCTAAACGCTGAAAGGACTGAACCCCAAGCTACACTTCCCTTTCCATGTTGTCTGTGTGTGGACATTGATATCTGTAAAATAGTGATCGTAGATATATAGTTCCATATCTATACGATAGATACTGCCCACCAGTCACACTTTTTAGTGTGTTTACATCCATATGCATCCATTTATAACAGTAACAGTCAAGCTCCAAGCCAGTGAGACTAGAGGGAGGGGCTCCTGTAGTGGGAGAAGGGCAAGGACTGTATAATTCTGTTGGTAAAACTTCCTGCTTCAACCACAATTAAAGGAAAAACACATTGGTTATGAGTAAAGTCCAAATGGGCTAAATGTGATAGTTCTGGAACTGTTCCAGTTTGTGAAGTAGGTCTTAAAGTTCTGCAGATGTTATGAGGAGATTCTGGGGCTGGTATGTTTGACTTAAAGACCAGAAATCAGATCCCTGTTACCTTACCTGTGTGTAAGATGTGCGGGTAGAAGTAGGAATTCTCTATAATACGCTTACTCAATGCCTTCCCAAATGGTGTTCTATTACCAATCCATTTCAGTTAACTTCACAAAGGGTGTTGACGGCCCGCAGTAAAAACCACATCCTCATTGGCAACGCTGCGGAGTCACACTCGGAGCACTGTCTTCTTGGTATCTTCCTGAATAACGAAGCCTTGTGTGTAGACCCTGAGTTTTAGTGAGTACTCAAGTCCTTTGGAGCTAGTTATTATGTTTGTAGTTTTTAAGTAAAGAAAAATAATATTAAAAATGGAATTAAGCTTCTATTATTAATGATGCTCTTTAGTTCTGAAGTAGAACTAATTCTAAGGTTCAGTTCATTTTCCAATTCCTAACAGGTGATTTTAAAAGGATTATGTTTGAGCTCATGACTTTTTAAATGGAAATACAACTAATATTTTAAGTTTAGTTTAAAATTACTTCCCAGATTAAGCTATCAGCCACATCATTAAAATCTTATTTTGGGGTTGGGGGGGATCTGTTGAAGTGTTAACAAATCAGCTCGTAACATATAGCTTTTTACTGTAATGACCATATCTGAAAATTTCCCTTAAAACCTCAGTAGCTATAATCCTGCATTCTCATCCCTATATCTGTCCTAAACCTTTGTAACTTAAAGTCCCTCAACAAGGCTGACACTGACCACAGAACAGTTTTCAGTATTTAGACCAATATTCATTTTTCTTGAGGGAAGATTGCTACATTTGGAGTATGACTGCTTGCTTTTTGTTTGTTTGTTTGTTTGTTTTCTGAGGCAGGATCTTCCTGTGTAGCTTTGGCTGTCCTGAAACTCGCTCTGTAGGCCAGGCTGGCCTCAAACTCACAGAGATCCTTGTGCCTCTGCCTCTGCCTCTGCCTCTGCCTCTGCCTCTGCCTCTGCCTCTGCCTCTGCCTCTGCCTCTGCAGGATTACAGGTGTAAGCCACGGCCTGGCAGACTTCTTGTAATTTTTTTCTCCCTACTTGAGTTGTTATTTTTACTTTGGCAGAAGCTTTAAAAAAATTTCAGACACTCACCGCAACACCTCACAGACCCTACCAGAGTTGGGACTGGTGCCCCAGGACTATCTTTTTAAGAGGTAGCAATGGTCTAAGCTGTTGGTTTCTCTTTTAGCTGCATCTCAAGCAGATAAAGTTTAAACAGTTAAGAAGAGGGTGGTTACCTCCCTTTGCATAGCTATTGGCTGTGAAAGTTAAAACCCTACTCTTTTTGAGGAGGCCGGATAATTGCTTGAAAACACATAGGCATTGTGTTCAACTGGTGTGCTATGAATGTGTGTAACTAGAAGGAAGCACCACTTTGGGACGAATAAATTCCATCCCCTTGGCTGTTGCGTGGAGTAAACGAGAGTTTAAAGGACTTTAAAGGAGTCTAACAGGGCCACCACACAGTTTAGGAAGCCTCTCCTCCAGATGGCTTGACCTTGGGACGATCCCCTTAGACCTGTTATTTCGAGTGCAGAACACACTTCTCGGGGGCGGGGGCGGGGGACTGTCAGGTGTTCAAACAATAATCCAAACATGCTTGAGCCTATTGACTCTTGTTCTAATTGGTGTATGGGTGGCTGGGATATTGACAAGACATAAATATTTGCCAAAGAACCATGAGTAAACTCAGCTGGACATAAACTTTGATATGCAAATGATGGAAAATATGAAACATGAAAAAAAAGGAGGTTTCTTTCACTTTGTTTCTTTATGATTTAAAAACATAAATGATAAAGCGCATGGGATGAGGCGAGCCTTGTGAGAAACCAGCTTGTCTCCCAGCTCTGGAGTACTGCCTCAGAAGTGGGGCCTTGATAATCCTTGCAGAGACTAATGAGAAGAAAGCAACCTGCTTGCCGACAGCAACCTCCAGACAAATGAAAACCTGGCCTATGCCCTGAGAGTTTTAGGTAATCCAGGCTCACGATTTGATTTGAGAAGAGCTACTCCAGGCTACTGTGTAATTACTGCAGCGTTCACAGGGCTGGCTTCTGCTCGCCTCGCCTCAGCGAGTTTTACTTCACTGCCCTTTATCCCAAAGCTCCCGTTGATGAGAGGGCGGAAACAGTAAGTGCAAATGAAGCAATTAGCAGGTGGGAAATGCTACCACTGTTTAAGGCGAGCATGCGATCTTTATTGGTACTTATTAAGTGGATGTCTAGAGCTTCAAGACTGAGGGAAATATCGCAGGCCACAAAAATGAAAAGTGTGGGAACAAAGAGAATAAGGGGGAACTTTTGAAAGCACCTTATGTATTTTATATTTTATAAGCCTGATCCTAAGGCTAGTTTACAAAATGATATCAAGTCCCTAGATCACTTACATCACAGTGCATGGCCATCTCTAGTGTGCGCTGAGCTCTTTCAGCCTTGCTTTTCCCTTTCTGGTCTACTCTATTACCCGTGTGAGTTCACTTGAAAAAAATAATTTGACAGTTGCTGTTTTGAGTTTGGGTTGCAGATAAACACACCAGCAGGGGGAGGCAGGGAGACTAGCAAGCCATGGCGGAGTTCAGACTCTCTAGGACCCAGCTCAGAGCTGAACTTGCCCACTGAGGGTAAAAAACACAACGGGCAGGTGAAAGGAGGGAAACAGAAAAGCCCTGAATGGTTTGAAATCTTAGTATATGATGTTGAAGGTGTGCAATATGTAGTCTACAGTTTCTGACTGGTGGAGTGACTGTACACTTGGTTCTCTTGGCTTGTCTGAGAACCAATTCTGTCCTTCTGAAAACTGCAATCCTTGAGCTCAGTGCACAGCCTTGCTCTCCTTGTTCTCGTCTTGTTTCGGGTTTGGGGGTACGGAAGCAGGGTGTGCAGATTGCCATGCTTGGAGCAGACCCAAGTGGGTGGTGCCCTGTACCTGATTCTGGTCTAGTGTTTCATCCTCAAATGGCTGTCCAATTAATGCTCTGACGGCTATTTCTGTTACCTTAGCAGGATACAGTTTGCAATATGCGTAGTTCCTTTAGAGCCCCCTAACTAAATAGAAGCACGGGAAGTTGCACAGAAAATGAATGCTTTGGCTTTGCTTTTAGAGAGTCGTGGGAGGGACTGTGAACGGAGGGCCATGTACGTTTCTGTTAAAGTAAAGTTTGGAGTGGCGGGGGGAGGGGCAGTTGCTGTGCGGTAGAGTGGCTATTGATGTTGCAGTACCCAGCCTTCTCCTTGGTAAAGTATAGTCTTGTTGACATCCTACTTTTAGTGTTCATTGTAGGCTTATTCATACCCATTTTCTTCCTGTCTTTCCTATCTCTTAGCAACCATTTAAGACAGGCCCAGAGAATCAAAAGTAAAATTTCATGGCAACTGATATTGCAGAAAATGTTTGTTTCACTTTTTTGGAAGTACTAACTACATGCTTGAATAGGACAGGGGACAGGACAGTGCCTCGGGAAGACTGAAGGATGCATGTGTTGGTGAGCAGACGGGGTAAGTGTCAACCGGGGGACATAGCTGGCCTCAGAAAACAGGGATGGCCACACCCAAGTGAACACAATGGTCAGTGCTCTGTTACCTGTCAGGAATGTCAGTAAATATTAGGAATATGCACATCATGAAGTGTCTTTAAAAATATTATTTGCCCAAATAGTTTTATTTTAGAGTCAACTTCACAGTCATAAACTTTCATCATCACCACAGTTCTGCATGTGAAAAAAAACCAAACCCCCCCCAAAAAAAAAACCAACACAACAAACAACCCACCAAAATTCCCAAATAGCAAATCAAAGCTCAGAAATTCATAACTCCACCCTTCTCTATCGTTGCTGCTATCATTTTTCACAACCACCTGCCCCTCTTCAGTTAGTCATGGGGCCTCTCATGTTCAGAGTCCTGAACGAAGCTCTTCTCATCAGCCTTGTGCATCTCAGGGACGAGATAAGCATCATGACCTTGCAGACAGGGAGACTCCAGAAGCCCTGTGACCTTCTGAGTAGCCATTTAGGGCATCCCACTGTCTAGCTGATGCTAGTCATAAGTTGTCTCCACTAGTTACCGGTTTCAGGATACGAATGTAAGAAACTGGAATTTGTTTCACTGATTGCTAAGCTTTGGGGAAAGATTAGACTCTCATTAAAACACACACACACACACGCACACACACACACACACACACACACACACACACACACCTGAAAGTAAGAATCTTGGCACTTTACAAAGATGGCAAGTGGAAATGTGGCGTAGGAAGAACACAATCTGCCATGCCCGTCTCTTTCTCACATGCCTTCCCCATGGTGTCTGACTGAGAAGTAAAGTAAGGAGCAACCCTGGATAGATGGATGGACGGGTGCCCCTGAGTGCTTAACCCTATACGCAGAGTTTCACAAGCACCTCCCGAGGATGCCGCTCTTCTGCAAGCTCTACTTTCTCTGGGGAATAAAATTTGATGGCATTCTAAAGAGATGTTTGAAAATTTAACACTCCAAAAGAATGATCAAGAATGGTACAGCAGTTCTGTTCCCACTTCATTGGCCACCGCAACTCCTAAAAATGCTTTTGCTTCTATGTGTAGAATGTAGCTCCCAGCTGATCAGTGCACTCAGGAGTGATGCTGTCCACAGGCAGTCAGGATGGCTGAACAAAAATAATTTTCTCTTAAGCTCATCAAGTTATGCTACCTATAAGGGGCTAAAACAGAAAAACAACAACAACAACAACAACATGAACAAAAACAACTATTGCAGGGTATTCCTAATAGAAGGAAACATCATTTTTACTTGATTGGGAATATAACCGGAAATACCCACAGTCCTCTTCAAACATATGTCCACTCCTTAATATCCTTCCTGGATGTTTTTGATGCTTGCTCTACTCTTTAAGGCAGCCTGCAACCCCTTCAGGTGTCACCTGAGAAATATCTACATGAATTATGCCCCTAGACACTCAGGAGCAGAGCCTAGTGAACAGTGATGCTCCTAAGCTGTTTGTGGTCCGACATCTGAGTCTCCTGCAAGAAAGGCTGGCTGTTCTGCTTCCAACTGTCTTCAGAACCCCCAAACAGTTTTCTTGTTCCCCCAAAACAACAAAACATATGTCTTGCTGTCTGAGTGGAGACCAAAGAACACGTTTCAAATTCACAACCCCATCTTTCTTGACTGAGGGATCTTAGTTTTGATAGTGCACCACCGACATGGTACGATTCTGTATAAGCACCCCACACTGACCTAGCGAAGCACCAGAGCACTCCATGGCCCCGTATTTACTATGAGCATTTGGTGACAAGCTGGCCTGATAGAGTTAGAAAAACACATCCCTTCAGAGCATCTAAACCCAGCCAGCTGTTCAGGTCTGTTCCTTACTAAGCAAGTTGCCCTGGTTGATCTTGTAAAGGCAGTTTCTGACGGTAATGGAGGTCACATTTGTGGACATGTGTCTGTTCTGTCAGTGGCCTCTCAGAGACTCTGGGTTGGAGGTCTATGCACATGAGCCCCACCATCCTTTCTGGAACAGAGGCAAAGTACATACCCCAACCGCCTTGTAAAAACAGTGCATCTAATCACATAATGCCTCTATAATGTGGTTTTTTTTAAATTAAGTGACCCACAGGATATTAATTTGGTGGTAACAGCTCCCAAGGGATGTGGCACAGGCAGCCACTTCAAGAGCAGGGAGGACTACTGTTGGATGTGATGCTCGTTTCATCTGAACATATGGAAAGCAAAGCAAGTCATGAGAGCGCTGTACATGCTATATTGTTCTTAAACCTGCCATAAAGAAGAGTCTCTTAAAAAGCATCCAATTAATAAATGTGCATTGAATTACAGTGTTTAAATATTCCATAATGTGGGTCTCTCTCCTTTGCCTATACCCCCTCTCCTTCAGGGGGTCTGTTCGTTATTCAAGTTGTTATAACATTTTCCACTGTGTGGCACATCTCAGTTTTGTTGTTGTTGATTGAGTTCTTTGCTTGCTCTGCTGCCTTAAGGAAGAAAAAAAAAAAAAAGAAGAAAAGAAAAAAGAAAAAGAAAAGAAAAAAATCTGTAAGCTATAAAATACATCTTCTTTCTTCCTTTGTCTGGGCATCTGAGTCTGGCTTGGCACTAGAACCCCACCCCAAACCTCCCACCAAGAGCCTGACATATTTCTATAGGCTCCTACATGCTCAGCTCTACCTCTTTTGAAATGATGCCCAAAGCCAGCAGTGTTTACACAAGTAAAAGGGAGTTTTTTTTTCCTTTCATGCTATAACTTCTGCACGACACAGAGAGTTTCCCTAGTCGCACCTAGTACTTTGTTCATAGCTGAACTTCTATTTTTCTAATGTGATGGCTTTATCCAGCCCTGACAACAGATTTCTTTAAGAGATTACACACCCGGAGTGAACTCTTTTCCGCCAAGAATTATGACACACCTGGAAGACCTAAATCATTTTTATCTGTGCTGTAGAAGCTTTTCATATTGGGGTTGCTTATCTTGAACTAGAACTATGTCTTGAGCAGAGCTTAAGGGTGGCAGTCAGATGTGTGAGTGTGTGTGTGAGTGTGTGTGTGTGTGTGTGTGTGTGTGTGTGTGTGTGAGAGAGAGAGAGAGAGAGAGAGAGAGAGAGAGAGAGAGAGAATGTATTACAAGTATGTGAGTGTGAGAAAGTGAGTATGAGTGTGTGTGTGTGTGCATGTGCTTACATCAGTTCTTGCACTGATCCCCATTAATGCTTGATATAGTCCCCAACTGGTTTGGGACATCTCGGGCACCATATCTTTTACATGTGTTTGGCACTATCTACACTGTGGCAAGGGAAATGGAAAAAGTTGTTAGGGCCTTTCCCCCTAAATATGTGTTTGTTAATTACATGATGTATTTTCAGAGAGGTGCCTCCGAGAGCACCACAACATTGCATCAACTGAGCTATATATAAAAAACAAAATCACGGTGACTTTGTTCTGAAGTTGGCAGACCAGAATACTTCCTGCTGGGTGTCAAGCATTATCAGTTACAAAAGTGCATGCTAACACGTGAGATAATGTTGTGCATGTTAGGAATTAGTTACATGAAAGAGGGAAAACTCCCTTCAAGTTATTCTGTGGCATTTGGGACTCCTGGTTTTGCCAGGCACCCCAGGTCAGCTTGTTTTCCTCATGGGAGTCAGACTGAACAGCAAGCATGAGCTCTGCCTCTCTCCCATAGGCTAGGCCATACCCAGGGTTGCCAGCCAAACTGGTTTTGTTTATTCTTGTTAAACAAGGCTGATTTTTCCTCTTGGTTGTTCTTGCTACAGTGTCAGCATTTTAAAGGCCAAAAGTTCCCATAGTGACAAATGACATGAGTATAAACAATTATTTTGTTTGGATAAAAATCCATGTGAGATTAAGAAAAGGATTAGAAAAATTATGGATAAGTCAGCACATTTGTTTTGATGACATTTTAGGCAGCCCAAAGATCACAGTGTGATATTACAAAGATACACAATAATGTGTAAATTTATGAAACTCCCAAATTATTTAGTAAGGGAACAGAGAAAACAAGTTGAAAATGCATTAAAACACATTGGCTGTTAAATTAACATGTAAGCAATTTAATTTCCCAAATTACTATTTTCTGTTACAATGGTTTCATTTTACACAAATGTTACTAAATTCTGTCCCAGGTGTAGATAAAGTCATTCTGTTTCTTTAAGAAGTTCAAATTTCCTGATAAGCAGACGTCAAACCAAGGAACAAGCTGAATTAGTAGACAAGCCTAATGAATGACGGGAAAGTTGGCTCTGCCTCATCCTCCCGTTCCCACACACTCCAGTTACCTCATTACCTGCCCTGGGAATTTGGGGCCAATTGGGCTGAAGCGCTTGGGTCAGGTGACCAAAACATCAAAATGTGTCTGAAACTCTACCTGACAGATGGGGTTTCAGCGGGGCCTCTGGATAGCTGACTCCTGCGGGGCGGCTGTGCAATTTTCGTATTTGATTTCACCTTTGCTTTCAGGCTTAGTTCTTGGTTCCACAGCCTGACTGCCGGAGCAAACTCGTTGATGTGGGTTTTCTGTGCAGGTGCGTGGGCTGAATTAGTTCCTGTACTGCATTCTGCGCCCTGTTACGCAATAACTGAGAAAACAAACCAAAACGAAAACTAGTCCTTTTGCCGTAGACCGGTTTTCATCAGCTGAGGGGGATCCTTAACGTCTTCCTTTTCTTTTCTCCTGGCTTGATTGGTTGTGAATAACTTTGGGGGGGGGTTGAGTTTTAGTTTAAAAGATACATATAGAATGTCTAAATTTATGAGACTCCGAATCGGGTTTGTGGACACACTAGCTGCACCTCCCCAGTGTGGGCTGAGACGAGCTTCTGCTTAGAGGAGCGGAATTTGTAACTCTAGCCCCTGGCTAAGGTTTCACAGGACAAGGATAGTGATGACAACAACTGGGTGTTTTGTGCAGATGTAGAAAGGCACTTAAAAAAAAAAAACATGTGCAGGAAGCCACAGGAAACCCAGTCTTAAGCGGCAGGTGAATGAGGTAGGTTGAAAGAAATAAATGAAATCACCCTGGAAGCTTCAGTCCCGCAGACAGAAGCCCCCAGGCCACCTCTTACACACGGACTTGGTTCATGTTGGGGTTGACATTGGTCTTGATTGTTACCAGACACACTGGGAACCTCAGTGTTAAGAATGTGTCCCTAGTCCTTTTGAGAGTAGAACCCGTCAGAAAGCTGAAGTCCATTTGAGAACTGAGGAGTTCCGGTGCTCAAGGACACTGCCCAAAAGCAAGCCTGAGAGGAGAAAAGTCAGGTGCAAACGGCTCTTGGTAAAAACCATGCCAGGGAAAACAAATCGGCCTGCTTTGTAGATGGGAGGACCACATGTAAAATGCATTCTGCAGTTTACACGACAAACATTAGTGTGCACTGATGGTTATACTACGTGATGGGAGTACAGAGATGAGGCTGGTGTGTTGGGGGGGGGAGCTACGATGGTGGGGGCTCCAGTTACCTACTCCTCCACCACATCTGTACTCACCCTTGTGGACCAGAAAGCTGACTACTCGACACTTCATTACAGAATAAGGTTCAGAAAAGTCAAATAACATACTCAAGACCACATACCCATTATTTGAGGGCCACCATAATAGGATTCCACCCCGTGCCAGATGATTAAATCTGCAACCTCTGTTCTCAACAGTTCCCTATGGCTGCTATGTGACACACACACACACACACACACATATACTTTCTTTGGACATTAAAGACTGGAATTAATCAGATGGAGAAAAAGTTAGCACAACGCATATTAAAATATCTAAGCAAAGTATTTTTGGAGAGTCAAACCTTCAGGGAGGCAAAGGTTGGGGCTGGAACATTCCCCCAGCAACCTCCGTGTGTTCTACGGCAGCCGAGAGTGAGTGGGAGCTGCATGCTCCGCTGTCTCCCTCCCTGCAGGAAACCTCTCGGAAATAACCAATCTTCAGGTTGAGTCTGTAAAATGGTCCTAGGAAGGGCTGTGTAAGTCAGAGCGAACTCCCATCCCGACAGGTGCCCTGCCAAATGGAGTAACTAGGTGCTCACATATTTTCCAGTCCAAGGGTTTCATTATTAATTCATGGTCCAGGTCTTCAGCCCATGCTGTTACTAATATTGGGTTTCAAAAGAGAATAATGAACAGGGAGCACTGGCCTAAAGGTCTTCGCATTTTTAAACAGTGTTTGCAGTGCTAAGTTCTAGTTCTGGCTAATTGGGGTCTTTACATAAACAAGAAGAGAGTTACGGTGTGTTGGGGGAGGCGTTAACTGTCCTGCAGCTTAGCGACAGAAAAGGTACTGGCGATTCCTGGCTGCGAGCGGTGCGGTGAATATGGGTGGGAGTTTCCTCCCTTTGAGGCTCACTGCATTGGTTTATATCAGATCAAAGAAAGAGAGGTCTCCTGGGTGAGGTGTTGGACCAGAAAGCATGAGTCAGCTGGAGCTTTGCTTGGAAGAAGAGAGAGGGGGAGCCCTGCCCAGGTGGGGAGACGTCCTGTTCCAGTGGCCTCAAAGCAAGGCCGGTTTCTCTGTTGGGTTCTGTAGGCGTCATATCTGTAGGCACTTTAAATGTTCTAACTTTAATTCCAATTACAGTAATGGCATCCAATCCATTGCTGGGCATGGTGGTGCACACATTGAATCCCAGCATTCGGAGGCAGAGACAGGTGAATGGATCTTTGCGAGTTCGAGGCCAGCCTGGTCCACATTAGTGAGTCCAGGACAGTCAGGGCTGTTGCACAGAGAAATCCTGTCTCGGAGAAACAAAACAAAACAAGCGAGTGTATGATATTGAGTTTGGTCTAGTTTACGTTTATCTTTATAGGAGAGCAGTTGTAAAACAGAAACTTTAATTAGCTCTAGAGGAGAGATGCTGGAACAGTGCCCGGCTGGGTCCTCTGAAGTATCACCGTCCTGCTGCAGGAGGATTCTTACCAAATGGTCAGGGAAAGGTGGCTAAGCTACTTACTTGACTGGACATCCTGTCTCTCCTCACTGCTGCTTTCTCTCTGTACATCTCATCAGTGATATTTGAGGAAAAAAGAAAAGGGGCAAAAAAAAATACGTTAAAAACAACATTGAACTTATATACCTGTAGATTCCCGTGGTGTTCTGCCTGCCATAGAGTTAGCATTCGGTAATTAGTTGCATTTAGCTGCAGTTGAGTCAAAGAAGCGACACTGATTTGAAAGCATGATGTGTTGGTTATTTACTGCAGGGAGGCACTGCAGGGTAGGGACATAACAGGAAATGAGATAGCCATGCTACCTCATCCCACAGGGATTTAGAGAAATGCCCCAGTTGCAAGAAGACACAGAAATGGGCACTGATAAGCAGTGGAGGGCAGGTGAAGGCGAGGTTTCGAGGCCCAGATTCCTGCTTCTCGTTTTAAAATGTGTCACCTGGGCTGCGCCCATGGCTATGTTAGAGTATGCCTTAATGTATCATACAACCTGGGCTCAACCCTTGGCATTACACACATACACACATACACACATACACATACACACATACACCCCCCCACATGCACGTACACATACCCCCCCCCACATACACACCCACATGCACGTACACACACGCACACGCCAAGGCAAAAGAAACCATAAATTATTGTATAGGAAGCTAACCGAGCTACTTAAAACTAAAGGTGGCCTAATGGTTTTCAGTGACACCCAGCTGAGTGGGCTGATTGGCCTCAGCTTTGTGCTGCTGGCAGGCCTCCCAGGGTTCCTGTTCAAGCCTGAGATTCCACTGATAACAACAGTAAATTTTGGTAGAGTCTCTGCAATATGAGGTTTAATAAGCTGCAGGCTCTGCTTGCTTAGCTTCTCCTAAGAGAGCTTCACAGCAGTGCGTGGGTCCTGCCTGGTCCATACACACATCAGCCATGGTGAACAGCTATGGCTGTGCCCCTGCTGTCCTATTGGGAGGGCCTCACTTCTGGGAAGGACAGATGCTAAACATCTCCAGATAAACAAAGTAACAGTTTTCTGAAACTACCACACCAGTGAATATCTTTGAGTTTTCTTCTGTGACAGTAACCCAATAGTGCCCGGCCTTCTGTATTATGCTGCAGTGTGTTCCCAAGCTCGACCGATCAGCATCTCTGTTCTGGAGTTTTGAGGGGCCGGGTGTTCATTCCATAGGCATGTGAACAGATCTGCAAAGAAGATGGCTTTCAGAGCCCATATTGATGCTACAGTCCCTTCCCCTGTTACCTTCTTTTTGGAAATTAGTAGAGATCACTAAGAGTGATTTCAGCATAGACATCTGATGACTGGGTCAGTACGTCATTCTGGGAAAAAGCTGGTGAGTTGCACCCTGGAACTCAGATACAGCCCTGTCATCAGGCGTCCGCATTCTACTCAAGCACATGCAGGTAGCTACTGCCAAGACTGAAATCTCGCGGGATGCCTGCTGCCAAATGCCAGCCCCTTTTCTTACCTAATTCTTCTGCTGCTTTCCTCTCTGCCCATGGTTGTCTTCGTAGTTAGTAAGTTGCCAGATTGGCTAGAGATCTTGAGATACTGTGCGGGGGGGGGGGGGGGGAATGTGCACAAATGACTGGAGCACAGGGGGAAACAGAGTTGGAAGGCCGATCAGTGACTCTGCATCGAGACTTGGAGTGATGTGCCGGCCGGAAATTCGCCAGCTGCCTCAGCCCATGGCTCATGAACTCTGCATGGCAGGAACACATCTGTGAGGGCCACATCACCAGCATTTGCAGAAGGGAGGATTAATTTTTATTGTGCTTTCGGCTCAGCAGATCTGGTGACATAATATCACGCCACGGAGGAGGATTACTCACCGGTTTCTGGAAGCTTCAATTTTAGAAACGAGCCCCACTTAACGCCAAGTGTTGGAAGTAACAACTTCCCCTTTTCCCCACTCCCACTTTCCAATCACCCAAACCAGCAAATAGTCCTTAATGCGAAAGCCGGCTCTCTTGGGACCAGATGGAGATAATTTGCCTTTAGGATGAAACTTTGGCTATTCCTCCGAAATAAAGATTTTATTATACTTCTTTGATTATTAGAAACAGATGTGTCATGTTTATGATATGGCTCCAAGACACCCTCCCCCATGAATTTATGGAAAGCAATTTGTGTAGGGTAAAATAATATCGCATTTGTGAGTCATTTTTGAGGTGGGAGGGAAGCCCCAAACAAATAGGAAACTGCCATAGTCTGCATGACAAGCAAAAGCATCTTTTCACCTGTGGTGTTCTGCAGGAAGAGGGACAAAAGTCAGGCTGTTATTACAAGGTAACCGTGTCTGACATGGTAAGCTCTCCAAACTGCCACCAACTAGTACAGCCTTTCCATGATCATCCAGTAGACCTCAAGTGTTGTCCCCGCCCCTCCTTATCCTGCTGCTGCCTGGTAGCACGCCTTAAGGCCACTCCTTCCTTCCTGTGGTGCACTTCCTTTGTCCATTGTGTCATTTCTCTTTGCTGCGGGTGAAGCAACTGTTGGGCTCCTGTCACTTGGCTGGCTGGCTTAGTGTCTGTGAGGTGTGCGGTGTCGAGTGATGTGGGCACAGGGACCGGTGTGAGCATACAGTGAGTGTGGACTGCTCTCTGAATCCTGAGACAATACAGTACATTGCTGTTGGAGTTCATTGCACAGACTTTCTGTGACAATTGCCCAGGATAGGGCTTTGGAGACCCCCAAATTTAAACTCTGCTCTGGGGCTAGGGAAAGTGCTTCCCTTGTAGCATGAAGACCTAGGTTTAACCCCCAGAGCTCCCCGCCCCCGAAATTCTGGATACAGTTCCATACCCTTGTAATTCTTCTGGTGTCGGACAGCTGGAGACTGGCAGATCTGTGGGGCTCACTGGGCAGCCAGGCTAGCCTAGCTGCCAAATTCCAGGCCAGTGAGAGACCTATTTCCAAAAAGGTAGCTAGCAACTGAGGAGCAGCCCCACGAGGTTGCCCCATGGCCTCCAGACAAATGCACCCCAACACACAAAAACAAATTAAAAAAACCCCAAAACCTGTTTTACCATTTATATGCAGATAATTGTAAACTTATAATAGCCAATATCCATATTTTAGGGCTTATTCCCACATTATAGATCATATAGTTCTTTATCACTTGCATATCTAGAGAAAAGTTTTTAACTATTCAAGAGCATCCTAGCAAGACATGACAGTATGTGACTTTAAACTCAAGATGCTGATGCAGGGTTATTTGAAGTTCAAGGTCAGTCTGGAACGCACAGTGAGGCTCTATCTTACATTTTTAAAAAAGGAAAAGTAAATAATGTATCCTATCCACATTCTTTGTATGTAGAGCTCTCCTGGCCAAGCTAGAGATATACCCCATCCATTTTTAATAGCATGGAGTAATAAGAAAGTGATCAAAACTATGTGAAATGCTCTTGTTGAGTCTATGCATACAACGGACAGCAAAATATAATGGTCTCCTTATTCTGCTGTGATTGACAGCCAAACCTTGAAACAATTTGCATCAGATCAGATAGCAGGTTTTCTCCCATAACCTTGAGGTCCAAACCTCACTGCCCTTTATTGTGGCATCATCGTCCCTTTGACCCTTTGGAAAAACTGAATCTCTCATCTCCTTAAAGTCTCCCCTTGGTCCTCCACAGATGTGCACAATCAGGAATTGTCTCTCTGATGCGACCACAGCAGAACTCAAGCTTGCAAAAGTTATCCTAATTGAAATTGTAAGCAGGCACTACTGGAATGTTCTAGAAATGAACCTAGAGACCTGGGTTTGACGTCTTTCGAAGGTTTGATGAAATAGCAGTACTCTCCTTCCGCTTGCATTTCCTTTCTTTGCAAAGGGGGAGGGAGCGCGGGAGAAAGGAATACTGAGAGCTGAAGGGAATTCATTGCACACCCCTCCCTCCCTCCTTCCCTCTCTCCCTCCCTTCCCCGTTCCCTGTAGCCAAAAGTGACACTGCAGCTTGACTGGTTCATGGGGTTATATACTCAGAGTCCTTTCACCTGTGCTATTTAAAGTGGAGAGAAAAGTGCAGCTGAAAACACACCCCGAGAGAAGCTGTCTCCCCTGGATCAGGCTGCACTCTTTTCATCTTCTCCTGAAGGTGGCCTGTTCCCAATTTAACGTATCATTTATTTCACCATTAGCGGAAAAAGCCTCCCCAGGCCTGCTCACAATAGCCATAGGGATACACACACACACACACACACACACACACACACACACACAAAATGAAAGGTAGAGAGGGGCAGTTAGCAGTTGTCATTGCCCTGTTTGGAACTCCTTCTTAAGGTAAACTGCACACATGAACCTGGAGCCAAATGGCAAGGTTGAGGAGGACAAACTTTAAATGACAGAGAGGTACCTTCATGAAAGCCTTCGGATGTTGTCACCCAGGAGACAGAGGAATGTGTTGGGTATAGAGAGATGTGTAGGAAGGAACGGAGGCATGGAGGAGGAAGGGAGGTGCTCAATAATCTGTTGTCCCAGGGCTGTGGTCATGTGCCAGCTGATCTTCACAGGTCTCAGAGGTATAAAGTAATAAACAGAGCCACACAGAGGGTAGGGGATTACTCCATGCTCACCGGTAGCAGAAGCCCGGTTATCTGCCCTAGTCTCTAGTCTCTCTCTCTCTTCTTTCAGTAGATATGGACCAGTGCTGACCCTACTACCTCCAACTACATCAGGCTCAGGTTTAGCCTTTGGGAGGTCTCTGTGGCCTTGATCAGAATGAAGCCAATTAGCTTCTTGGGGCTTCTTAGAGAGGCCACTTACACTCTCCGGGGGTGGCGGACAGGTGCAGTGTGGGTGGCTATAGGGCTGTTGTGCCTGCAGGCTCTAGTATGGGGATATCTGACAGCCAGCATTGGGTCTGTTAATTCACAGCAAATACATTGTGAGGTTTATAGTGGCCTTCTGTCTCTGTCTTGTACCAAGGAGATTTCTTGGTTTTTGTTTGTTTGTTTGTTTCAGCTCTATACACTGGGCCAGTTCGGTCTTGATTGGCTTAAATCACTATGGAACTGCATTAAGTCACGTGATCCCATGGGTCTCTTTTCTACTGAGAATCCTATCTAATATCTGTGTGATTCACCACGAGAAGATTCAGTCTGATGTTTGCGGCACTTGTGGTGAAACATGCTTTGCCCCCAGTCACAGTCTCGAACGCGGCATTAGGAAGTTCTTCTGTGGTTTGCCACTCAAGCAAAATATTGACAGAACTGAGTGTAGTGGTGGAACGCTAATATCGGAGCAAAGCTTCTGGGGGGTGTAACTGGGGTTCTAATTATCTTTTGTCTACTCTCATACCTACTTAAAAGGTGGGTTGCAACCCCATAGGAGGTCCTACAAGTGAACGTGGGGCTTTGTGTGAAAATGTTGGCAACATAAGTGCTTATGAACATAGCAACCAAAATTAATAGAAGCCAAACACATGATGAAGGCAAAGAGTCTCTGCCGGTGCTTGCCCGTGTTTCATCCTGTGACATGGCTGCAGCTGTGGTTCTGAACATACAGCATGAGTCGTTTCCAGTGCTCAAACCACCAAACCGTGAAAGGCCAGCAGACACCACCCTCTGACTCAGGTGTGGGGTTGGTGTGTGTTGTGACTAGGACACAGAAGGCTTTCTTCTCTTACACAGATGCAACAGTTCAAACACAGAAGACATGCTCTTGTTGTGAGCCAGAGCCCCACTGTGCAGCCTTGGCTGCTCTGGAACTCCTTTGTAGACCAGGCTGGCCTCAAAGTCACAGAGATTCGCCTGCCTCTGCCTGTTGACTGCAGGGATTAAAGGTGAGTGCCACTATGTGGCTGTCCCTAAAGATGGACTTTTATATTTTCCTTATGTTAGTTAGTCCTCAGCATGTAAGTATCAAATTAGGAAATCCTTGGATTATGTATAAATGTTTGATTTTTAAAATGCTGTTTGAGTTGGTTTCTTGCATTTCATTAAGAAGGAGGAAGAGAAGAAAGAAGAAGAAGAACAAGAAGAAGAAGGAAGAACAAGATCAAGAAGAAGAACAAGAACAAGAAGAAGAACAAGAAGATCAAGAAGAACAAGAAGAAAAACATGAAGAAGAAGAAGAAGAAGAAGAAGAAGAAGAAGAAGAAGAAGAAGAAGAAGAAGAAGAAGAAGAGGGACTAGCGAGGCCACTCTGCCTGATGACCTGAGTTCGATGCTGGACACAGATGATGGAGAGGGAGTAAGGAGCAGGACCGTGGTCTTCAGCGTGGTCTTTGGCAACAGCACAGACCGCGATCACAGCCTCTAGCTGCAGTAGGACATTAAAAAAATCCAAGCGGACGATGCAATGTGCACATCATTTACATTACAAATTTGAACAGTGCTAACAGCAGACAACGATGCTTATGCAGGACATCGGTGAGCTGTGACGGCAAAATCTCTACCTGGTAGGTTGAGAGAGAGAAGGGAAGAGCTTTCCGGCACCAGGCAGGTGCAGACTCCTTCGGAGAGAGGCTTCTCCAAGCAGGTCCTGGCTAGCCATGGTTTCTTAGTGAAGATAAAATTGACCTCTCTCTCTCTCTCTCTCTCTCTCTCTCTCTCTCTCTCTCTCTCTCTCTCTCTCTCTCTCTGCCTAGCTTTTACCCTTTCCCTTCTGGATCTGGTTCTTTCCTATCTCCTCCTGTTCACCTATAACTGTAAATGGACTCACTAGCAGATGTTATCAAATCTTACTTGACATAGAAGCATGAGGACGAGATGAAAGTTGGGCAAAATGAAATGGAAGCTTGGGTCTAAAGTAAGTATGAGGATACATTATAAAGGAAGTTCACAAATGCCTTTTCTGCTATGATAAGCTGCTGGCTGGCAGTATGATGCTCTTTCTCCCATTCCCAAAGATGCCCATATCTTAATCCTCAGCATCTGAGGGAGCTAAAGCTCATGCCAAGGGGAGCTAAGCTTACAGCTAGAACTGAAGCTGAGAGTATGGTGATAGTATCCTTGATTATTTGCCTGGAGTCCTGTAATCGTGTGTGTGTGTGTGTGTGTGTGTGTGTGTGTGTGTGTGTGTGTGGTGTGTGTCCATGTGTGGGCAGATAGACATATATGTGTAGAGACCCTGAGAATGTGTCATTACTCAGCATTTATATGCCTAGAGTTTTTACCACAGAGAAGTTAAGAAGGATTCTGGGTAGCTTTGGTGACAGTAGGCAAGCGCTCTACTCAGAAGAGAGGAATGGAGAAAGAAGACTTGGAAGTAGAATTGATAGTCTGCTGGGAGCTGTCAGGGATGCTAGCCCTAAGAGTAGTTCCTCATTACATACTTTTGGCATGAAGACAACTCTTATTAGCGTTCCAGTAAAAAAAAAAAAAGATACTTGGTGTTTATAAAATTTAAACCCACAGTGTTAAGTCACAGAACCATTTGTGTTTTGAGCATTGTTGTTGGCTTTTTAAAATGAATGTCAGTATTATGATTCAGACTTTAAATGTGAAACCAAGCAACTGGTTCCAAATGACACTTTTAAATGAAAGATTTAATTTATCAAATTAGAAAGTTTGGGTAACTACTGTATTTGTAGGGGGTTGAAAATATTGAATTTCTATACTGCCATGAATAATATTTTAAGATATTTAATTAATTGTGTCTACAAAATTGACCAAATATTAATCGGCAGCTTTTAGAACTGATGGTTAAAATGTGATAGGCTCATATAGCATATGTTGCTAATTAAAAAACATAAAGGAGTTATGATATTCTTTATTGAAACATGGTGTCACATACAGCACAGGCTGTCCTAAAGCTCTTTCTACAACCCATGCTGCCCTCAAATTAGCTGACCTCCTGACTCAGCCTTCGGAGTGCTAAAGATTATCCATATGAATCTGTACACGTCACTGAAGCTTTGGGCGTTTTTGTTTGTTTTGTTTTGTCTTTTGAGACAGGGTTTCTCTATGTAGCCTTGGCTGTCCGGGAACTCATTATGGCCTAGAACTCACAGAGATCCACCTGCCTCTTCCTTCCCAGTGCTGGGATTAAAGATGTGTGCCAACACACATGGCTGGCTTTGTGGGCTTTTTAAAAAAACTATGATGGACTAAATTTAAAATAATTAAGACAAATTAAACTACCAATATTATTTATTATCTGTGCAGAAAAACAACATTCAACTCTATGAAAAAATTGCACCCGTAGTACTATATTGACCATTAGAATGGAGATTCTAATGACGGATATCTAAATCAGTGGGCTGGTTCCCAGACATTTTAATTTTTTGCAGCATCAGAATAGGTTCAGTCAACAGGCCCGTACTGGTTGGGCCTTAGCCATCACCTGATTGTTCTTCCATGTTGTTTTGATTCCTTGATAAATCAACTTAACATCATTTGAGAGGAAGGAACCTCAGTTGAAAAAAAAAAGCCTTCATAAGATCAAGCTGCAGGTAAGCCTAAAGGGCATATTCTTAACTAGCAATTGATGGAAAAGGCCCGGCCCATTATGGGCCGATGCCCTCCCTGGCCTGGTGGTCCTGGGTTTTATAAGAAAGCAGACTGAGCAAGCTAGTAAGCAGCACCCCTCCATGGCCTCCGCGTCAGCTCCTGCCTTCAGGGTCCTGCCCTGCCTGAGTTCCTGTCCTGACTCCCTTTGATGATGATCTGTGATGTAGAAGTGTAAGCCAAATAAACCCACTTCCCCCAGCTTGCTTTTGGTCATGGTCATAGTCATGGTCATGGTAACCCTAACTAAGACACCCTGGATGACAGCCCTTCCCAAATTTTAAGTTTCATATGTTCAGATGCTTTGGAAGAGAGAGAACAAGTGATATAAATGTAAAGTATATCTGAACAAGAAAACAAAGCCTGGAAGGTTTTTGGCTGAAGGACTGTGAGGGGGTGGGGGGAAGACAAAACTTGACAACAAGATAGTTATTATAATAAAAGTCTATATATTAACTGCAGTGTTCACTAAGAAAATCATTAGAGCAACACAGGCTAGGTTACAGCTCACCCAACACACACACACACACACACACACACACACACACACACACACACACACACACACACCACACAACAGATTAAAAAGGGAAGGAAGAAGGGAAGGAGGTGAGACAGTCAGATGCTCCCACAGCCTAAAACAGTAGACTTCAAAGGCTTTTGAGAAGCTGCCCTCGTAATCCACGGCTTAACTTCCGCTAAACAGCAAGATGGCTTCAATGGCTTAAATATTTATTAGGATGCTTACTAGGAAACATGCACAAGATGCCATGCGCATTGGCACACGTGTGATAAAGCTCCCATTTCCTCCTTTGTTTTTAATTTTAAAACTCTTAAAGATTAGCAATTTTGTGTTACTTATATTGTGGGTTTTGCAAGTGTCATCTTTTTTCACTTTTTGTTCATTTTTTTTCATTAGGCAAATATCTGTAATCTCTACCGAATGCAGGATTCTGCCTGGAGTTTTAGGGGCAAATTCAATTAGTGGTGCTGGAGTCAGAGGCGGAAGCGTTTAGTAGGCTGGCTTCTTCCCTGGTTGTCTGTCCTTCCTTCGGCTACAGCTGTGGTATAACCTGCTTAATGTGATCCCCTTAACAAGGCCAGGGAGGAACTCGGGGCTGTACCCACGCTGTCGGACATGAGGCTGGCTCTCTGGAAGGTTTTGCTCTCTGCTTAAGACGCCTTGAGCTACACAGGCAGTGTGGGTTTGCCCTCCTGTTGGAGTCTCCGCCTGCCGTTCAAGGCCCGCTTCTGAGGTGAGTTCTCTCGTTTATTTGGTCTCTAGGTATGTGGTAAGATGTTGAGGCGGCGATGGCTAGAGCCAGCTGCCCCTAGGCTGATGTACTGCCTGGTGCTGCTGCTCAGCCAACACCTCGCCAGCACTGTGGGTCCCACTGCCACTCAGGGCCACTGGCAGTGCTGCCCTCTAGAACGCCATTGTTACCCCCATAGCTCTCTTTTCTGTGACATCCAGGCCTTGTTCCTTTCCTTGCTCTACATTACTAAGAATTTTTTCTGACTTGGATATTAAGATAGATATAAGGCATTAGTTATGATCTCAACCACTTAAATAATAACACTTACTTTAAATTTTTCAAATGCTAAACTGATTTTAAGAAAAAATAAGTATTTTTATCACACAATATATTATGGTCCTGTCCTTTCTCCTCTCAGATCCTTCTCACCTCCCCACTCACTCAACTCTAACGCTTTACAAAAAGGCAAACAAACAAACAAACAAATCAGAATTCAACAAAACAAAAAGAACAAGAAACACACACACACACACACACACACACACACACACACACACACACCAAACCCCATAAAAATCACAAAACCAGAAACCTTAAGATACAAGAAAAGACAGTAAGAGAGGGGAAAAAAAATAGTGCTGAGTTCATTGTGTGCCGGTCATTTACTGCTGGGCATGGGATCTACCTTTAAATAGAGTGTCTATATCCAGGGAGACGCCACTGGAGAAAACTAATTTTTCCCTTGATAAGTGGTTGTTAATTGGAAATAAACTTATTAAGATGAGAGCTATGTCGACTTCATCCTATCAGCATTGGGAACCCATCTAGTTTGGACCTGTGCAGGCCCTGTGAATGCTGCCACTGTCTCTGACTTGTGACCTGTTGTGTCAGGAAAATATTGTTTCCTCAGTGTCATCTGTCTGCTATGGCTCTTACAACCTCTTCTGCATAGCTCTCTGGGCCCTGAGGAGGGGGGCGGGGCTGATGAAGACATCTCCTTTAGGACTGGGTGTTCTAAATGCTCTCACTCTATGAACATTGTCCAGTGGTCCAGTGTGTCTGTATTATTTCCCATCTACTACAGGAGGAGATTCCTCTGACAGTGGCTAAGCAGGATACCCATCTATGGGTACAGCAGAATGCCATTAGGAGACACTCTGTGGCTCTATTTCCTTAGCAGAACAATAGTATTTGCTTTTCCCCTGGGCCCATGGCCTTTCTAATGTTAGGATTTTAGCCACCTAAGCAGGGTCAGCCATGGGTTCCATCTCACGGGTGGATCTTAAATCCAAAGACAGATTGGTTACTCTCACAATTCTTGTGCCACTACTTTACTAGTGTGGTGAACGCCATTTTGCAGGCAGGTCACACTGTAGATCGTAGCGTTTGTAGCTGGGTTAAGGATTAACTTTCTCCTCTGGTGGCTTGCAGATCACATTCCAGTTCCACGGCCACCAGTCGGCAAGGTGAAGGCTCCAGGTGAGCACCAGCTTGACTTCTCCATATTCAGTGAACTAGGTAGGTGTTGTCTTCCACAATAAGGGCTTGTCATTGCTTTGTAGAAAGCAACTAGTAGCTTTGGCAATAGACTAAATAGTTTGGGGTTTCACTTGGTGGTGGAAGATATCTAGTTGGGGCTTTGTCTCCCCCATTGCCCGGTGACTCCGTTTAAATTCCTTTTACATGTGCATGTATTTTAAGAAGCTTCTATTGTAGTAGGCTTCCTTAGGACCCCTGAAATGGCCCTTAGTGTTAGTTGTCTCTCAATATGCTTTCTCCTTTTCTTCCTCTTCCCTCTCTCCCCATTTAATTCTCCCATTCCAATCTCTTCCTGGTCTCTCCACAATTATATTATCTATTTCATTTTCCTTGGGAGAGCCTTTCTTTTTCTCCTACTGCCTTACTCTATATTAAACCTCTGTGGTTGTATGGAGAGCAACATTGCCCAGTGAAGGCTTAAAAGCTAACATCCATATATAAGAAAAACATATACTTTGTCTTTTGGGAAACTGGATTACCTCTCTCAGGATGTTTTCTATTTTTGTTTTTGTAGTTCCATCTGTTTACCCATGAATTTCATTTCTAATAGCTGAATAATAGCTAATTGTATAAATTGCTATACTGTCATTATCCAGCCATCCATTGGTGGACATATAGGCTCCTACTATGAACAGAGCAGCAAGAACATGGATGAGCCAGTATCTCTGTATTAGGATGTGAAGTCCTTTTGGTGTATGCCCAAGAGTGATACAGCTGGATCTTGAGGTAGACCTATTCCCGGCTTCCCGAGGAACCACCACACTGATTTCCATGGTGACTATACAAGTTCATACTCGCTTAGCAAAGGATGAGTGTTCTTCTCTCACCACATCCTCACCAGCATGAGCTGTCATTTTCTTTATTGATCTCGGCCATTTGACTGGTATAAGTAGTTTTGATCTGAATTCCACTGGTAACTAAAGATGTTGAACATTTCTTTAACTGTTTCTCAGCCATTTGTGTTATATCCTTTGAAAATTCCCTGTTTAGTTCTGTTCCCCATTTATTAATTGAGTTATTTGTTTCATTGATTTCCAGTTTTTAACTTCTTTATATACCTCTATCAGATGTGTACTTTATAAAGATCTTTTCCCATTGTGAAGGGTGCTTTTTTGTCTGAATGATGGTGTCCTTTGCCTTACAGAAGATTTTCACTTTCATGGGCTCCTGTTTATTAATTGTTGGTCTTACTGTCTGTGCTATCAGTGTCCTGCCCCAGAATGTTCTTTCCTGTGCCAATGAAAGCAATTAATTTTACTTATGAATATCATGTTGTAATTGGAACATCTATTAACTTAGTCCTAATTATCAGATACAGGTGATTGCAGATAAAAATAGTTAAACATGCTAATACTCAAAGATATATGTAGATTGTGAGGTTTCATTTTAAATTCTAAAGCTTAGAAAGCAGTGAAATGATGCAAGGATATCCATTAAAACTGACAAAATGGTGCTGTTGCCACATTTCTGAGAAGTAGTTTGGCAGGAGATATTAGGAACCTTGGAATGCTCATATCCTTGATACAGCAATTCTGTTTCTAGGAATTTATTCAAGGAAATTATTAAGGATATGAGAAAAGAATACTCACTATACTATGGTATAAATATAAAATGTAAGCAGTATGAATGAAACGCCTATAGGAGTTTACTTAAAGAGATGGCAGTGCAACCATTATAGTGAATACTGTAAGATCAGTCAATCACATTCATGCCTCTTATTTTAAGCAAAAGAGAAATTGATTCCAAAGTAACATGGACCATACCATCCTGTTCTAATTCCTAATGCATCGCAGACAAAACATCAGAAGCCTGTGTTCTGGCAGGTGGGTGGGGGCCTGTACTGAGTGGTTTGATTGCAGGGCATTTAGTCTTTTTCATAACTAACTTTTAAACTCTAAAATTGTTCTAATTAAAGAAAAATATCTGAATGATTAAATGCATGGCTTAAGGCACACACTTTTGGGGCTCAGACTCTCTTTACTTTCTTAAAGCTACAAAGGAATCTAAAGAGATTTTGCCTATGTGAATTCTACGTAACTGCATTTACTATATTAGAAACCGAACCAAGAATCATAGATATTAACTCATGTAAAATAACAAGAATGTATCGCATGTTAATATATGCTTAGGAACAGTGCAGGTATCTGGTAAGTGAGAGGGTTGACTTGGTCTTCATGTTTGCAAAGCTCGTCAGTGCTGCGTTTCACAGAAGAGAGCTGGATGCTCACACTTGCTGTGCATCTGACCTGTTGTGGAGTCACTTACTGGTTATGGAGCCTCTGGGAAACTCCAGCGCGAAGCTTCCAATCCAGCACTTGGAAGGGAGAAGATCAGGAGTTTAAGCTTAGTCCTAACTGTATGTATGTAAAGAGTTGGAAGGATTCTGGATGGGCTAAATGTGAACCCATGTTAAAAAAAAATTAAACAAATTAAAAATTCAAAACAAGAGAAAGAGTAAAATTTTATTTTAGAGAAACAGAAAAATTGTTTTGATTTTTCCAACCCCTGAAATCTCAGGAACTTTTTGGCTTCTTGGACAAATACAGTCCAAGGTAGAGTGTTGAAAGGGACAAAGACAGAACATTAAAATTACACACCAAGAAAAGGGGAACACATCTATAAAAGCATAAAGAAGCTATGAACATTTTGTTTTTAAATGCACAGATTTATAGTAAAGCACAAAACAGTTTAAACAAAGTAGGAAGACAGAAAGAAGAGAGGGGCGTGAGCCAGCTCTATGGCTTATTGGGTAAAAACACTGGCTGCCAAACCTGAGCACCTTGGTGGGAGACAGACACACATACATGTGTACACACACACACACACACACACACACACACTATATCTATCCATATCTATACCTATACACAAAATTCTAAGTACAAAAGGAAAAGGACGAATCTTCAATCTTTGTGGGAGACAATTCCTTGGAAAATACCAGAACATTAGAGAAAAACAGATTACTTAGCAGGAGTGACAAGGAAATGAAGCTGGGACAGGTGGGCCTTATTCTCTAACGGCGATGCATGAGCAGAAACCCTGAAAAATGGTGCTTCTACTTTTGAACTGAAGAGGTGAGCCTATTGCACACAGCTGAGCAAGGAGGCAGGCTTAGCCAATTTTGGTTTCTAGGGTGCAATCTTGTGTTGTAGTCATCCAAAAGGAGGGAGCTGTAGCTGCTATTTTCCACACACACTGCCAGCATCCACACACAGACTAGGGGAAGGCTTTTCCCTTTTGGGGGAAATGATGCATTTGGGGCCCTTGATATGGCTATAATCCTGTCAATAACACGCATTCACTCAGGGATTCAATCACACCTCCCCCAACAGAAGGAATCTAGAACTTTACATATTATTAGCATATTTAGTATTTATGTGGCTCTAAAAACAAATCAAAGCAGAACACCTCAGTGAGTACGCTCTCATGCCACACACAGCACAAGACATTAACCATGTATCATTAACATAACGAACACCTCACATAATTGTAGAAACTATAGGGACCACACTCTCCAATCACAAAACAATAAAAAAAGAAAAATTAGAACTTTTTCCCTATCTGCCCACTTAGGAAATGAACATTATTCCTCAAAATTAAGTAAAATAGAATAAATATGAAAAACCTAACCTTTCTTTGGGATTCTTTACATTGGTGTTCTGTGTAGCCAAGAGGCTGAAGCTTCCTGTGGCTGTGAGAAACTTCCTGCGGCTGTACGCCTTCATTCTAATATAGCTAGTGTCGGCTGGCATAGGGGAAATGTCAGTGCACAGAGAATTCTTTTGCATCTGGAGCAATTGAAGCCAAACATGTCAAAAATTAAATTGGTGATGTAATGAGAAATTTAAAAACATGAGATGGAGTGCCTGGGCAGGAGGGTGTATGCTCTGTAGTTTCAGGACTTGGGATGTAGAGGAGAGAGGATTAAGAGTTCAAAGCCACCCTCCACCACAGGTGGAGTTTGAGGTCAGCCTGGGCTACATGCGCCCCTGTCTAAAACAAAGCAATGCAAATGCATAAATCTACAGGTATAGCAGCATATCTATTTTATATTTGAAGGGATTAAAGCACTTTAAAAGCCAAGGTTTATTCTTATATACTACAAAGCGCATGCCCACATTACAAGTTAATTTGAATGAAAGTCTCTACATAAGTGACCAAAGCTCATTGTGACTTTGTTCTGATAGACAGCGAAACCACCTGTATTAGTTACGGTTCACTAGAGAAACAGAACTGGTATAATGAATCTATCTATCTATCTATCTATCTATCTATCTATCTATCATCTATCATCTATCTATATGTATCTATCACCTGTCTTTCATCTATAACTGGATCTATCTATCATCTGTCTTCTATCATCAATCTAAGCAGGGTCTATCATGTGGCATAGAGACTGTGGCTATTCCAACAATGGTGTCTCCAGTGGAAAGTCCAAGAATCCAGTAGCTGTTGGGTCCGCAAAGCTAGTCACAGGTAATCGTCAATATACATTGGAATCTTAAGGAAGTTGGCTCTGATATTAGTGAAGGAATGGATTTGCCATGGAGCGTGAGGGCAAGTAGGCAAAGAACAAGCACTTCCTTCTTCCATGAATTTTCTATAGGCTGCCACCAGAAGGTGTGGTCCAGACTAAGGGTGGGTCTTCTCACCTCAGATGATTCAGTCAAGAAAAGTCCCTCGCAGCTATACCCAGATGCTTGTGTTCTAGTTAATTCCAGATGTAGTAAGTTGGCAACCAGGAAGAGCTATCACAGTGTCTAATTGGAATGCTCTTCAAACTTGTTGGAACAGAATTGGGTCAAGCAATTGAATGTGGTTCAGTGTCAACGCTCTGGGTGAAAGGCACTCCTGGATGCTGGGTAAGGTATGCATCCAAGGTAGCTGTGTGTTTTGGAGTCTCAGACCTGGAAGAGATAAAAAAAATGCAAGCCCATCACCAACCCACAGTAGATAAACTAAAATGAGAATATTTTCTGTCTCAACCAGAATTTCTTCTTCCTGCTTACCTGGCCTTTAGTTGCTTTTTTATTCTGAAGTCCAAATTGCAAGTGCGTCAATGAGCCTTTAATAAAAATAGTCTAAGACATTTTATTACTTCTAGATATAAATCTCTAAAAGCCAATCAGAATGCAAACTGTCTCTCATGTACACTCTAAGCCCCGAAAGCCAGCGTGGTTGTACAATTGGCACCATTTCCTGAGTTCAACAGTCAGGGCCAATTAAGGGGATTTGTCTGTGTTAATTTTTTTTTCAGCAAAGGCTGCCTTTTCCTCTGCCTGAGATGGCCTCAGGCTGGGACCTAAAGCTGGGAACTTCTTCATCGGATTACAAAGTTGGATTAAAAAGGGGAGGGTCTTAACATGGGGGAACCTTTAGTCCTTCTGAGGAGTTGGTCACACAACAGCGGTCAATAGTTGCACATATGGGGTTCTTTTAATTACAAGAAATTGAGTTCATTATCTTCTCTGTGAGGTAACAAGGCCACATCGCAGGGCAAGAAGAAGATGCATCCATGAAGATTTTAACTGCAGTGCATTGCATCCTTGCACTGGTGCAGAATAGAACAGACCAACCTCAGATCCATCTCCTTCATCAGCCTCAACGCCCCCACTTCTCTCTGAAGACTTCTGACCACACCCTCTGGGGAACAGCACTGGACACTAAAGGACAATTATTGAGCATTGTTTTTACATCCAAAAATATGAATAGTTTTGAAGCTAATGGAAAAAGGAATGCCTGCTGCTTAAAAAAAAAAACTTTTAAAAATGGAAAGACTTTGTGTAAATTGTTCCACCAAAAGAATTCCTTTGCACTAGACATTTTCAGCTTTCAACCTTATTACAGATCAAATCCAAATGAAATTCTCTGTAACACACTCTAAGTACTTTCAAACGTAATTCAGAGACTGTTACCTTACAACGTTAAACTGCAAATAAGAGATCTCACAGGCAGGAACATAGTCTACGTCTGTGTGTCGCTCTTCTGGAAGGCAGCGCACCAATGTTAGTGAATAGCTCTGTTTTATGTGACTTTCAAAGTGGAGCTCCCTGAGTCTGTTTCTACAAAGGTAGAGAGAGAGCCATGAGGGAGATTTGTAAGCGAGCCGATTTTGTAGAATAAAAATGGCTAACAGTAAAGATAAAAGATATAGGAGAAGGTTGTGGCATTTTCTCAGAGCATGTTGCTGACTTCTGCTCCCTCTGGCCCACACACGGTCATTCCACATGAGCTCTGAAGATGGAAACAGACTGCTGGGTGGCTAGCCTCCTGAAAGTTGGCACATTTTATTTATGTGTCTCCACTTTGATCATTACTAGCCAATTCTTATCTATATTGAACAGATTGTCAGAGATAAAATGTTTAGTTCATTTTTCCTCTCACACCTTTGAATCCGATCTCTGGTTTTATTATATATTCTCCACTGTTATATATATTATATATGGATATATATCAATGGGTATAAATACACTATATATGTGGTAGAGTAATAAACAATGAGATGGACTAATATTTAATGCCTGACTTCCTGGTTGGGAGGTAACCTCTGTGTGTTTCCTTTGCCTTTCTCTTCCCTTCCTTTATTATTATTGTTTCTTGCTTGAGAAAAGATCTCATCTGGACGCCAGGCTCCTGCCTCCATCTCTCAGGTGCTGGGACTACAAGTGTGAGTCATCACACCTCGTCCTGTTTTCTAACCTCTTATCCCAGCACTGGGTTTTCTGTGCCCTTGGCTACAGCCAAGCAGGTCTTGCTGGTACATCTCTGGGCCTTTGCACTGGCTGTGTTGACTGTTCGTTCTGTTTTCCACCATCTTCTTGACGTCTTCCTGTCACTCTTGGGTACTATGTCTTGTTTCTTCTATCATCCTTTACTCTACACTGCTGTCACCAGATTCGGTGGGGGAGGGGAGGGGAAAGTATCATTTATTTATTTGGTTATTTTCATTTGTTTTGTTTTTATTATTAATCTCTTTTCTTTTGTTAGCATGAAGCTTTGCTGAGCCAGAAACAGCTTTTTTCATGCAGTTGATCTTCAGTAAATATTTGTTTAATGAACAGTTAAATGGCTGAATAAATGAACTAGTACACAGAGGAGAGGTTTCTCAGTTTTTTTATTTTACATCCTGTATCAGGCTAGGTGCCCCTGAGGCAACCCCAGGCCAGTTGTGGGTTTTCTGCAGCCCATATCACTTCCTGTTACTCCTTTCCACATCTACTTTTTCATTATACTATAAAGTAATTGGGATACGATGATGGTGTTAGCTTCTCTGGCATTCCGAGTGCCAGGTTCGGCTCCTACGACAGTCATAATATTATCACACAGAGAGAACAGACACAGTGCACCTTGGTTGTGATCTAAATTACAGACTGTGGTATTCAATGTGCCTTGGTTGTGCTACATACATGTATATCGCAGGCTTTATATGACATAGATATATCAAAGAGTATACATTATATATCAAGCATTTTTTAAGAATTAATATGTTCAGTTGAAGGCATTGTATTGTTGTTCTTGTTCACCGTAATAGCTCAATGACATTTCATTTTGTAATCCCCGTTCCTCAGCCCTGAGCCCTGGAAAGCTGGCAGAACAGCTTCTGAATTGTGTCCACAATAAAACCTGGTGGCATTTGGGTTTTGCTTCCTCTGTTGGGTGATTCTGTGTGAGGAGAGTAATCTCTGATTAGTTTTTATTGGCCCCTTTCTCTAGTGAGATTCCTGGGAGGTACTTTAATGTTCCGTTCATGTAATGCAAATGGGTAGCACACTAGCTTTTTCATAGATTTGAAAAATGATTTTCCTGGGTCAAAGTTTTACTTGAAAGTCGTTCTTTTATTGATAGTGAAGTATAGATTCTGTTATGATGGGAATTTAAGAACCCTTTGTAGAAATTTATAGACACGTTTAAGATGTCAGTACTGTGTGTGTCCAGTTCAAAGATGCTCTGGGTGCCTGCCTCATTGATTTTAGCAGTTGAGGTTGTTTTCCAAGCAACGCTATTGAAGCCACATGTGGGAGGTGGCAGCCTGGCTATCCATGCAGGCTCGGGTTGTCCTAGAGAAGAGAGAAATGTTTGAGCTTTATTGCTGAAAGCTGGGTACATGTGTGGGAGGTGTTAGGAAAATAGTTCTTGCTCGTGTGGAGTACGTGAGACACCGGTGTGCCCACGCTTACCTCAGTTCTGTTATTTCCTGACTCTGGCTTTAATTATTCTCTCTGGACCTCATCTCTTCAGGGGGAGCATTTAAAAATGTCAACTTCCTAAACATTAACCAGCCTTAGTGGTTGTGGTCCTCAGTCTCCACTCCAACTTTCTGGAAGCCTGGCCCGGAAGACTGATAGACAGTTTTATAGTGACTAGACTGATCGCATTAGAAGGATGCAGAGTTGTCCCTCATTTACATGTAAATCCATTTAAAGTGACCATTGGTCTTTCCCCCACCCCTCTCTTTTTCCATGCCAAAAAATGACTATATAGGGCTGGGGATGAGGGAAAAGAAAGGTGTTGGGGTGCTAACCCTCTTCCTGGCTGCACACAGTCTAATCTCTGCTTCCTGATTTGTCTGGACGATTAGAGATCATTATCTGTACCTGAAAGATTTGCCGATGTGCTGTAGTGTTAGTCTACACTCTAAAAGGGTGAATACACCCACATTGGTGGGTCAGTGAGATGAACTAATCGCTTTGATTCTGTGAGAAAGCTGGTGTGCCGCACATTTGCAGATGTGAACAGAACACCAAAGCCTGTCCTAGTACTCTCAGCAGAGAAAGGGGCAACTGCTCTGCCATCCTGCCTTGCCTTCTTTACCTTGTAAACATGAGTACCCGAGTTCTAGCCTCAGCATCTACACTAGGCTTGGTGACATCCCCTTGTAAGCCCCAGTGCCTGGGAGTAGAGAGACAGGTCTTTGGGCTTGCTGGCTAGCCGACCTAGCTGAATTGGCAAAACACTGGGCCACCGAGAGAACTTGTCTCCAAAAAAAAAAAGAAAGAAAGAAAAAAAAGAAGTGGTTAATGCCTGCGGAACAACACCCAACTCAACAGGAGCTATCCTCTGGTGTCTTTATGCATGTGCACACAGGTACACACACAGAAGTACACACACATATGCACACACAAGAATGACTAAATAACCTAGACACAAAGATAACTGAATACCCTAGTGGTTTATTCACCAAAGAATGACCGTAACATGACCTCCTCCTGCTGCCCAAGGTCAGAATGCCCACGCCTGCCTTCACTGTGCTGCCCAGCACCTCTCCGTGGGTGATAAGTTGTTTCTGTCCCTTTGCTGTCACCAGCAGTATCTGTTGCTGACAGAAGCAGCAGGACTGTGGCCATTGCTAAAGGATTAGCATGTCCTTCAGGGATGTTATCTGCAGTACCAACAATTTTGACATCTGTTCCCTATCATTTTTAACTTAAAAGAGAATGATCAAGTTAAAGACCACATTAGTAGCCACCCTTGGGATTTTATTTCTTATGCTCAAGCAGTCCTACCTTTCATTCGCAGCCATCAGAGGGCACACCAAATATTTTAATAAATTTAATTTTCAGAGAGACACAGTACCGTGTGAGGTCTATATCATGTCTTAAGGCAATTGGTTAGATGTATATGCACCCTTCTAGGGTGAATGTTGAGATTAACATCACAGTATCTCTTGGCCGGGCGTGGTGGCGCACGCCTTTAATCCCAGCACTCGGGAGGCAGAGGCAGGCGGATCGCTGAGTTCGAGGCCAGCCTGGTCTACAAAGTGAGTCCAGGACAGCCAGGGCTACACAGAGAAACCCTGTCTCGAATAACCAAAAAAAAAAAAAAAAAAAAAAAAATCACAGTATCTCAGAAACTCTAAAGTACAGATAATGACCTCTAGTGGGCCCGATAAATCAGGACTCAGAGACCACACTGAGCACAGGTTATCCAAGGTGTTAACACCCTGACCTTTCTCCCCTTCATCTCACAGATGCGCAGTCCCTGGCTCCCATGGACTTGACCTCTCACATCCACTAAGCTGATGATCGTCATGGCAGCCATGACTGCCCATCCTAGTTTCATCTTGTCTGGACTTGTAGTAAGACACGTCACCCTGATATCTCAGTCTCCCTGTCCTTTAAATTAGCCAAATCAGGACCCGAACTTTCTAAGGTGGAAAAGTCCTCAAGAAAGTCATTGCTGCCATCAAAGCGTAGTGTCTGGCAAATGGTGACACTTACATTGCCTAAACGAAAGAAAGAACAAATCCTTTAAGACAGCTGTTCTCAACTTGTGAGTCACAACCCTTCGGGGTTGAGTGACCCTTTTATAGGGGTTGCCTAAGACCATTGGAAAACACAGATATTTACATTATGATTAGTAACAGCAGCAAAATTATAGTTATGAAGTAGCAACAAAAATAATTTTATGGTCGGGGGTCACCACAACATGAGGAACTATATTAAAGGGCCATAGCATTAGGAAGGCTGAGAGACACTTTTTTTTAAAGAATGTATTTCCTCCAGTGATTATGTATCTTTATCAATTGCTACTGTTAATTGAGAAAGTGACTTTACATATATAACAATGACATGAAATGCGTTTGCAAAGTAAAAACTCTAGGATATAGTAGCAAGTTCTTTTAAAGAAGGAATATTAAGCAAACGATCCTGCTGAGGTAGCATGAGGCTAAGGCCAACATACGGAAGGCAGCAGGCCCACCCCACTGAGTTGTTTTTATGTATTTACCATCTCTCCTCATTTCTTCAATGATGTTAGCATTTGCTAAAAGTAAACCATTTCAAGACTGACTGCAGTCAAATCAGTTTTGGCTATGTCTCAGAGAAGGACCTGGATAAATGCTAATTGCTGGGATGACAGACAAAACCGCCATGTCAATAGGACCTTGTCTTTATCACCCAACCTCTGAAGAGTGTAGTGCGCACACAGGCTTGAATTCTAAAAATTGGTCCACAAGTCATGTTTTGAGCAATATTGTCATAATATCATAAGGTTTCAGTGCAAAGCATAAAAAAAAATTAGTCTCTTATTTGAACAGCCAATCTTTTTAACCAAATGGTAGAAACCACGCAGATACCTAACTCACAAGTTTCATAAGCTTAAAAAAAAATCAAAAGCTTCCTCTATGGTCTGTATTGCTATGATACACTAGGTATGTTCTGCACACTGAGCTGCTTTCAAATAAAGATGTTGTTTCCTGAAATAATTAAACTCTGCAAATTAGATTAAAATTGAAAGCACTAAATTCTACACTTTAGAACAAGAAGGTGTGAGACACATTTTAAACACTTTTATTTGCGGACAAATGGCCATGTCATACGTGCAGTAGTGAGTTCAAGGGCCTTGGTGATGTTGGACCTTGTCGGTCAGTGACAATAAGTAGGGGCGTGGAGCTAGGCTGACATGTGCTTTCAAGGACTCACTGCTGAGACCTAAAAGTGTACGCTCAGCTGAAGGGCCCTTCTGAGAGGCCTCTTCTCTTTCCTTTAGTACGTGCCCTCTCTGTCCCTGAAGTTCCAGGGCCTGAACTGTCCCTTCCTGAAGGGGACAGTGTAATTTATTTGCATGCTTACATGAGTTCAGCAAGGGTCAGAATGTGTAAGGCTGTGACTATCTTTTCCAATGGATCCTTCTGAATAGGTGGTTACTGCACGTCAGGTCCCTGCATTGTGTGGAGAACATATCAATGGTGAGGGCCCTTCAGGATCCCTCAACCACAGACAGGGGCTGGATCTAGGGAACAGTGGAGTTGGAGAGACCTAGGTGTTACAGAGAGGGCCCTAACCTGTGAATTTGTCATTCTGTGGGAGAGGCTAGGAGGAAGCCAGATGTTAAATAGAGTGCTTAAAAAAAAACAAAAAAACAAAAAACAAAAAACCTCCAGGCCATTTGAAGGTGATGCTCATTCTTCGATCTGTTAGGAAAAATGCCTGTAGGAAGACTTCACCAGGCCCTGTGATGACATTTAAAATTAAGTTTCCATAAAGAATTGCAGATGATGTTCTCCAAATAGGTGTCACCGAAGCCAGTGCCAGGTCCCCAAAGGCACTGTGGAGAGAAGTGGGTATCTCCCGGTCCTGCTAAGGAGGCGACTTGCGCAGCAGGCATAGGGCTGGTTGTTTTACCGAGGCCTGGCAAACAGCTGCCTGTGGCTGTCTTGGTTTAGTTTACACTGCTTTTCCATCTGTTTTACCTGTCTCTGCTTCTGAATAATTTATTTTTCCATCTGCATAAATAGAACACCTGTCTGAAGGCTAACTCTTTCACCTAAATAATTTAAAGAAAATAAACCCTTTCATCTTTATTGAAATAATGTAATGGCTTTCCAGAACAAAGACCTTAAATAAATAATCCTTGGGGGATATTTCTAGTATTTAACTATTACACTAACAGTTTGCAACGTTAATATCAATCTATTTTTTAAATTAAAATGCCATCTTCCAGGTTTTTCATTAAGGTTGCGAGTTTTAGAGACTGTTTGGGTTTTTAACTTTCTTTCCAGTGAACTTTGTCTCTCTCCGCTTAGGAGAACCATTATTGGTGCATGGTTCTCACACTCTACACAGTGGCTCTCAACCTTCCTAACACTGGGACCGTTTAACACAGTTCCTCATGTTGTGGCGACCCCCCCAACCCTAAAATTGTTTTGTTGCTCCTTCATAACTGTAATTGTGTAATATAAATATCTGATATGTGATCCTGTGGGGGGTCACGACCCACAACTTGAGAACTACTACTCTGGATGCTGACTAAAACTTAGCTCAGCTTTTGCTAGCTACGAAAAATAGTGAGACACCCATGGGCCCTTTGGTGACGGTCTATTCTAACAAACACTGCTTCTACCCTTAGCTAAGGGGCATGGGAGGCTGGGGACGGATGAAATCTGTCTCTCCACAGAGGTTATCTTGCTAAAGAAATCATTTCATGTTCTTTTTGCCTGTGGAGGAGATGCTATGCTATTGTGGTCCAGATTTATGAATGGAAGCTTGATGTTTGAGTTTCTACAGGCCAACTTGCGTGTTTATTTGTCACGTGTTTATTTGCATGCCTTTGTAAGCAGGAATGTGCACTCAGTGTGCTTGGGCCCACGTGTCTGTGTGCATGTGTGGAGTTCAGATGTTGGCTTGAAATGTGTTTCTCTATCGATCACCTCATTTTTTTTTGAGACAGGGTCTCTCACTGAACCTAGAGCTCATAGACTCAGCTGGACAGGCAGCCAGCAATCCCCAGGGATCCTGCCTTCCCCTCTCCTGTGGTGGCCTCATGGGTACTCACTGCCCCCCTTCCTCCTTCCCTGTTACGTGGTCTCTATGCATTTGAACTCAGTCCCTTATGCTCAAATGGCAGGTTTTACCCATCTCGTGAGCCCTCTGGAGCCAGGCATTAATAATCTTATGAACTCTTAGCTGCCCAAACTTCAGTGATGACAAGAATAGAAAGTGTCTCCAAATAACCCTGCTCAGCAGCTGACTACCCATGTGACCCTGCGTGATTTTATTTCATCTCTGTGAACACCTGCTTCCTCGTTTTGAGCAGGCTGAGAGCCTGGCCTGTTCTATGAGTCAGGGACAAATAATGATACTTCTCCTAGGGGCTACAGTGTGCCTGGAGGGCAGCACTAAAGGCCAATACTCTTGCTTGGTAGTCATATCAAATGTTAATGAGTTGATAACTCTGAGAGAGCTGCAGGGACAGCTCAGTGGTTAAGAGACTTGCTGCTCTTCCAGAGGATTCAAATTCAGCTCCTTGCACTCATGTGTGAGAGCTCACAACTGCCTATAACTCTAGCTCCGGGGCATCCGACACCCTCCTCTGTCCTCTGTGGATACTTGCCCACCTGTGACGTTCACTCATACAGACACACCTGCACACATAAATCAAAACAATACAGTAAATCATAAAATAGAATTGGCAGCTCTGATGAACAAATTTTAAACAGTTTTAAAATGAATAATTGTTAAATACATCCTAAAATATTTTATGTGATTTTTTTTTATTCTTTTATACTAGAGAGTACAGAGCAGGATTCTATTGGAAGAGTATGATCTCTAGTGTTATCAGTGACGGTCAGCATGCCAGTGTGCACAGTACATACGGGAACTATTGTGTGGAGTAAGCCAGCATTGCTCACCAGTAGTCAGTGTGATTTCTACTAGCTGTCCCTGGATAGGTGCTCTTTTGAAATCTTGAATTTGCTTTTTTTTAATTTTCCATCTTTCCCCCACCCAGCAACTGCCATCTCTTGCACGTTTGCAGGTTTGCCGGCATCGCTTTTTCCATCAATGCCAGTTTCTGCTTGCGATCTATTGTAGTTCTAACGGCCACATCTCCTGGGAAGGTACGTTAATACAAGGATATGGAGACATTTTGTTTTTCATTGGCCAGCGGCTCACATTGTGTGCCCCCCGGTTTCTGTGGACCTGAAAGCTACCCGTGTTAGCTTGCAAATCAGACACTGCACAGAAACAGCCCAGTGCGTCTTAAGCTTCGCTGCTCACAGTGCCAACTGGGAAAGGGTCACAATCCGTTTCTATACATTGCACATTTTAGCACTTTCAACTGGACTAATGAGTAAGACAAAATCACAAGCCAAGAAAGCAAGCCTGGGCTACGGCTCGTAACCTCTTTAGTATCATCTCAATTAACTGTGTTCAAATAACTGGGAAGAGATCCATCTTCATTGTGGAATCCCTACTATAAGCCAGTGTGTGTGTCAAAGTGACATAAACATCACGGGGATAAAAGGTGCTTTGTGCCTGTAGAGGTCAGCCTGACGGTGGGGATGAAATTGGAGACGTAAACAGATACATGCAATAAAGTACAGTAAAGCTATGACACAAGAACGCTCAGACTATAGTTGGGGTCCCAAAAGCATGGTGGTCCATTCTGTACCTTGGGCCCAAGGAGAGGGCGGCAAGGATAGACAGGCTGCACCTGAGCAAAGGACTGATGCTCTAGATTCGGATCAGATTATAAATGACCTCAACCAGAGGCTAAAGTAGGGCATTGGACAACTGCTCAGGAAATGAGAGAATCTAGGAGTCCCACGGCTGGAGGGCAGTGTGCATGTTGGGCTGGGTAGTATGGAGGTGAGACATAAGGTACACAGGTCACAAAATGATTTTGGTTCTCTGCCTAGAGCTCTGGCTAAGAGCAGGGGAGTCTGTGTGCAGAAACATCAGTAGGATCCACATCTGTATTTCCCAAAGGCACATCTGGAGGTAGTGCAGTGAGTAGATGCAACACAGTAACACATGATGGGGGCATGGCAGTGACCCATGACAGTAGTTGTAAATGCTGAGCTCAGGAAGCAGAATATGTGGCTGAGTTATGAGGTCATTAAGACTGGGAGATGAGTTAGGTGTCAGGTAAGTTGGGGATGGAACTCGTAGGAGAAACCTTGGGTGTAGGAGACTCAAGGGAAACTCCAGTTTGAAAGCCAAGTGACTAGTTGACTAGCTGTGTTGACCACTGTTTAGGGGACGATAAATTGAGTCTGGGATATGTTGAATATGAGGCATTCCTGGCCTGCTTTAGTGACTTATGTAGTATGCAACCTGTGCAATGAACCGATAAATGACCATATATTATATTATAGAAATTTAGTTTTCAAGGGCACAGCTAACCAATAGTAAGACTCATCTGTTAGGGTTAGAAATAAATCATACTGAGGTAAGAAGCTTCTAGGAATACTATGTGAGCTAAACAAGGAAAGGGAAGGGAGAGTTCGGCCATCTGAGAAAAGTCCCAGGGGATTTATTCTTAGAGCGTTCACCTCCAGTACCTGAAGGCAGAGGCTGGTGTAGGGACCAGCAGCGCTGTACTCTCCCTGTGCTGGACTTGCCCTGAGCTTCTGCTCTGTCACAGGCTCCACTAGTTAGGGCATCAAGGACAGTGGCTCTCAGGTCTCTTCTGTCACTCTCAATCTCCTTAGTCAGAGCAAATCCATCCTTTCTTTGTGGTCCTGTATTTCTCTACCAGAATTTTTTTATATCTGTCTCTTATATCTGACTCATTGTCATTGTTTTAAATTCATAAGATTTCTGATAAGGACATAATTTTTAAAAATTATATACCTTAATGTTGAAAATTAGGCCTTATATTATAGATATAAGATGCATGTGCGTGATTATGTACTATATAATTATATATTTTGTTATTGTATCACATAGTATTTCTTATATTACTGATTATATAAACATGTATTTTGTAAAATGTAAGATATTATTTTTGGTGTATTTGCAATTTAGTATGTTTATTAAATGAATCAGTTGAAAGGTAAGGCTAAATGTGTTGTCTTGATCTGTTTGGTACATGCATTTTCCATCCTGCATTTTGAGTACCCAGTGGGAGACAGTTGGGTACCAAGTGCCTTACAGGGTGTTACAGCTGCCTCTGTTGCTGAGCAACAAGTACTGGATATTTGAATATAGCAGAAATTCATTTTTTTCTGTTCTATGGCTGACAGGGCTGCTTCCCTGCTCTTGATCTTGTGTTTGATTGTGTCAGGAGTTCCCCTGACAAAGATGGTCTAGGAGGCTTCTCACCCACATATCTACAGAGTGATGGGGAATAGTTCCGATGACTGGCAGTTGGCTTCTCTAGCCCTGTGTTCACTCCCTCGGTTTCTTCACAGCGGCAGGACTCCAAGGAAAAGAGAAGAGGCCTTACAAGGCTTCTCAGAGGCTTGCAAGCCTCCAAAGGCACATCTGTTGCATCAAATTGGTTAAAGCCAGTAGTTTGGGCAGCCCAGAAGCAAAGAGAAGAGAGCGAGATGTGACAGGAGGGGAAAACAAGTCACATTACAAAGAGACCTGAGATATGGTCATTATTATGGTTTACATGTGCCGTGTCCCACAGAGGCTCCTTTGTTCACCTGGTCCGCAGCTGGTGGTGTCATTTGTGGACAGAGGGGAGCCTTGCTGGAGGCAATATGTCCCTGGGGCTGGGCCTGGGAATTCTAGACCGTCAGGTCTGCTTCCTCCTGGAAGCTTTTGCTTCTTTGCCTGCAAAGCTGTAACATGTTGTTTCAAGCTTTTGCAGCCAAGCCTCCTCCACTGGGAGGAACTGTAGCCCCTTAAATCACGAGCCAAACTAATCTTTATCCTTTACGTTGCTTCTTGACATGCTGATTCTGAGTACAGAGTTGAAATTGACCATGGTAATAATAAAGAAAAGAGAAAAGTATAAATGTTACACACTAAAAAGATGGAGTGTGTTCATGTTGGCTGTGTAACAAGAGGGGTTGACATAGGGTACAGACTGATGCTGATGCTGCCACTATAAATGTCACACACTTGTACACAGCCCACATATACTCATGCACCCACACACATACTACATATACATGCAGGTACAGATACATATGTTCACATATATACATACATACATACATGTGCACATGCATCTACATACATGTGCAATATACCCACATATATATTCATATATACATGCATAGAAACTACATGCGTATGTTCACATGCATGCCTGTATACACATACATATTCATGTGCATACACATGTACATGTACACATTATGTACATATGATACACACCTACAAGCTTGAGCACATATACAGAGACACAGACATCCAAGTACTGCATACTGCACACATATACATACTCTTCTGCCATTCATAAAAAAAACCCAGCAGCTCTTTGGATCACTTGATAAATGGGCTGGAATGATAGACTCAAGTGACAAATGTCACCTCCCAAAATCAAAAGCTGGTTCTTGGTTGTAGGAGAGAACGGGTGGCGCGTCCTTCCTTTTAGAAGGTCTATTTCCATGAGTCATACACCACTAGACTCTAGAAATTTCCCTAAAGTAGAAGTCCCTGAACTTCAGATAGATCTATGCAGCATAGTATCTGCTCAGTGAGTCCTGGGTAGTTGCCACATCTGCTCCTTGGGTGCGGTGTAATGTGTTCAGCTTAATGATATGTTGTTTATAAAGGGGAAAGGCAACCAGGATGCCTGCACATTGACCTAGGGTTAGCTGGAAAACTGTTAGATTCCTCAGGCAGAGCACTAGAATTTGACAGTAATAATAATGAAGAAAGGGGAAAAAAACTAAGAAGACACAGTAGCACAATAAAAGGATCTTGTTTATTGGCTGTATAGCAAGATGAAGCCGTGGAGAATACAGGGAAGGCCTCATTCTGCAGCCAAGAGGATGCTTCCTACCAAAGCTGAAGGGTGGAAGGAGTGAGGAGAGAGGACAGGAGCCAAAGCATCTTCTGTGTCATGCTAGACAAGCAGGTGGCTGCTACATGTATGTGTCTCTACATGTCTGCGTGTGGTGTGTGCACATACCTGCCATGCTGCCTTCTCCTTACTAAGGACAACATTTTCAGCCTCAGAGGACTCCAAGGAAAATCCTTCCCTGCTACAAAAGAAGTATGTCTTGTGTTGGCTTGACTAGAAATGGCCTCCATAGACTCACGTGTGTGAAGGCTTGGCCCACAGGGAGCGGCACTATTAGGAGGTAGGAGGAGCTGTGTTAGCAGAGAGTAGGCTTCAAGGTTTCAGCAGCTCAGGCCAGTTCACTTCCTGCTATCTACCAATCCAGATGTAGAGCTCTCAGCTCCTTCTCCAGCACCACGCCTGCCTGTGTGCCGTGCTTCCCGCCATGATGATAATGGGCTAAACCTTTGAAACTGTAAGCCAGCCCCAATGAAATGTTTTCCTTTCTAAGAGTTGCTATCGCCATGGTGTTTCCTCACAGCAATAAATCCCTAACTAAGACAGAAGTTGGTATCAGGAACTGAGGTATTGGGGCAACAGGCTTGACTATGATTTTGTTTGGAGGAATGTGGACTTTGGATTAGAAAATCAATTGAATGCTTTAAGTGGGGCTTAGTGGGCCATACGAATAGGAGCATGGCAGATAGCGATGCTGAGGGTGATTCCAATTGTGGAGTCCCGGCTCCAGAGGTTTCTGTGGAGAAGAATATTAGTATGAACCCTCGAGACTGTTCTTGTGCTATTTTGGTGAAGAATGTGGCTGCTTTCTGCCTTGACCAGAAAAATCTGCTTGAGGTTAAATTTGAAGAGGTTTGGATTACCTGGGTTGGCAGAGGGAATCTCAGAACAGCCTAGTATAGACCCTGCTGTGTGGTTACTTTGTGTTCACCCAGGGAACAAGCAAGGAAAAATACAAAATGTACAATTTGAGGAGGAATGGTACCAGGAAACTGAATGCAGCTAGATCTTGTATTCGTGGAGATCAATACATTAAAGAAATGCCTGACACTAAATGGAATAAAAGAAATGGTAACCGCAGGGCTGACTTCCCTTCCAGTGACAGCCCATCTTCCTAGGAGAGCAAGCAGGAGGTACTCAAGAATGCAAGATGGCAGAAGAAGATGGGAGGCTGTTTGTTTGTTTGTTTTTTGCTTGCCGAGGCTCTGATACTGCAGCAAAACAGGGCTGGGCGGCTAAGAATGACTTTTGGAAGAAGAGGGTAGAGGTGGGAGGGGCGGGAGCGACATCAACGCCCTCCAGTGACAATGACCTCCATTTTGTGATACTGGAAGACATTGTCTAGATGGCGAAATTCTCCAAATTGTGTTGTAATTAAGTCAATCATTGAAGCTAAATCTTGTGATACATGATTTAAATCCTCTGACTGATGACACTTCTCTGATATTTATCACTTCTATACAATGCAGTCAATTTCTTCACTAAATACATGGACTATGTCTATGGTCACCTATAAAGGTGACCTTTATTTCTATTATTATTATTATTATTATTATTATTATTATTATTATTATTATTATTATTATTATCTTTATTTCCTGTAGAATTTAAAAAATAATTCCATGGGTCTGAAGGTGTAACTCAGTGACAGAGTATGTGCCTCACATATACGAGGCCCTGGGGCTGAGCCTCAGCATTCAGAAATAAGGCAACCCAATACCTTCCCCCAATACCTCTGGATGAATGCTTATTACAGGAATAGTTGAATGATAGATGGATAACAGCTTATCAGATTAGGAATGGCAGAGAGGCTTGTGGTAGCTGGTGATCTGTTTGATATTCACGATTATATTAAAGTAGCCTTTATGTCTTTGTGACTTTGGTGATTCCCTTGATGGTCCCCATCACAGACACAGCAATGAAAAGATGTGGTATTACCTCTCAGTGTTACTGTGTAGCTTGATCTCTTAAATTCTTGAGGGGACATTCCAGCTCCTTTACAAACCCACCTAATTCTAAAATTCTAAAAGAAAGACGTTTTCCTTCCAAGTGACACTTTTCTTCAGTCCTATTTTCTCAGCCATACACCATATTTGTTTCCTCCTGGGACTCTCAGGCATAGTCTATTTTGCTTCTGTGTTTAAAAACTTGGGGTCAAGTTTTTTTAAGGGATTTCTAAGGTGACACATAGTTGCAACTGCAAAATAACACGAAAGCACAGTGGGGGACATTAAAACCTAAGGCCCTTTTTGGCTCCCTGCCCTCCTCTGCATTTACAATGGGGGAGAGTCCAGAGGAGACAGGACTCCCTTCAGGAGTCTCTTTCCTGTGGGCTGTCTCCAGCCAGGAGAGAGACTGACAGAGCGATAACACCCGATGCCAGGCTCTCTTGCCCACTCAAAGACCCTTCCTCAGGTGTCAGTTGCTTGGCTGAGCTTGGAGGTCAACTAGACACCTCCCTGGAGACTTACCTGGCCTGAGGGACACAGCTAGCAGAAAACCCTCTCAGGGAGTACAGCTGTTATCTGAGCTAGGATCAAAGGCCCCCTCTGTACTCCAGGAAAAAAAAAGCTTCCAAACTGGGTCTCTTTCTCCATGATTTGAATGAATGTTGAATGAGTCCCCAGGGACACCAGTTGCTCTGCTCAGGGACAGACTGAGGACTGAAAAGTCACCTCCCTTTAAGGCCCCACCAGTTTGAGCGTTTCAGTTCACCTGGAAGCCCATCAGAAATGAACCAGGAAACCGAGGCAACAAAAAAAAGTTGTTGTCATATTTTTTGACAGTCTTTATTTGTGATTTGTCTTCCTCCCTACCCCCCCCCCCGGGCATATGACATTGTTTCTGGTAACTTTCACAGTGTCCATGAAAGACACACAGAGCATAACAAGCCACTATTCAGCAGCCACTTGGGTTTGAACATGAAAGCAGTGAAAATAACCAGTAACTTTCCTGAACTGGATATGCGAAGTGATAACATCTCTTTCACCCTTAGAACAAGTCTTTTTTGAGCAGTGCACACTGGTGACCTTAAACTAGGCGATCTCATTCTTCATGGAAAGATGGGTCCAATGGCTCGGGCCATACTCTTTGGTCTTGTAGATCACCTGGGCTAGCCATCCGGTGAGTCAGAACCGCGGAACAGATTCCACGAGGCACCGAATGTGTACTTGAGAGAATGCAGCGTTTGAAAGTATACTTTTTTTTTTGATGAGGCCTTTAGAGCACTCCCATTCTTGTCGGTCTGAATGTATTTTGCTGACACTGTAGTAGAGGCGGTTTTATTCCACACAGTTCAGGTTTTCTAGTTAAGATTTCTGTGATTGGCAGCACTGCCAGTGGTAGGTGAGGGGTCAGATATTTTAGTCATGACTCACACTATTGTACAGACATCTGTTATATTGAATGGATTATTTTGTTTATCGAGTTTCTTTGAATAGCAATTTCAGTTTTGTATCTTATTTCCTTCTTTGATGAGGGTATTGCTGGCAGATGCATGCTACGTATTGGCTTGTTTCTTGCAGTTCTCTGGCTTTTTTTTTTTTTTAGTTTTCTTTTTCCTTGTCTTAGTATTTTTTTCTTCTTAACAACTTTGTCTTTCTAAAGACATTAAGTATTTGAACAAAATATCCTGAAAGGAAGACTCCACAATTCTCTACTCATCTCAAGTCCTTACTAATACCCCGGCTTCCTTTTTGCTCCTTCTTTTCTGTCCTTTTTGCCTACTTTGTCCATCCCAGGCACCCAGCTCCTCTTTAACAATGGGCACCAGCTGAGAGGAGAGTTCGTAGCTTTGTTCAGGTTACTCTTGAGCAGTTGCTCTACCTGGTGAAGTCTCTTCTGCCCTCTGACTAGCATTTGCACTTCAGTGTAGAGTTGGATGGGGCAGATGGTTCATCTGAAGGAGTAGTCTGGAAGTCAGGGCATGTAAGCATGTGTTAGGGTGAACCTGAGGATGGGATCTTAGGGAACCAAGAGCCTACTTTCAGCATAACCAGTCAGATGCTGATGATGGTGGTGGTGGTAGTGATGGTGGTGGTGATTTTGGTAGTTAGTACTCACCCAAAATTTTATGCCAGTTACTATTTGAATCATCTACCTGTCATCTCTCTCCCTCTCTCTCCCTCCCTCCCTCTCTCTCTCTCTCTCTCTCTCTCTCTCTCTCTCTCTCTCTCTCTCCCTCTCCCTCTCCCTCTCCCTTTCCCTCCCTCCCTCCCTCCCTCCCTCCCTCTCTCTCTCTCATTTATTAATTACCCATGTCTCCATCTTCTCAACTGTGTCACCTATTATTTATCTTCTGTGTGCGTCTCTTTCTCATAGAGACCTGCTATCTGCCTATCTCCTTACTCAAATCCCACAGCAAACCAGTCTGATGTTTTCATCTTCACGTCACACCTGGGAGGACTCAGAAACAATAACACTAAGTCCCAACCCCCTAGGCTCAGAGTAAGTGACACAAGTGAGCACAGACAGGTGCTGGTAGGTGAAAGATGATAGAAAGATGGCCGCCGGATATGCAGGGCTGGGATTCGAACCTATGCAGCTAGGGTGCGGCGCTGTGTGCTCAGCCAGGTGCTGACACACAGAAAATACTCTGTCATTCATAGCTACGTAACAGGAAAGTGACGGCTGGGTATTTCCAGATGTGCTGGACCTGAGAGACGGGAAGCCAACATGTCTTGCCTTTAAGTGGCCTATAGTCTAAGGGAAGGTGAGAGTGAAGAAGAAAGGACAGGAGGGGATGGATGTGTAGAGAGGAAGATGGCTGAGGAAAGATCCCTGTAGATCTGACTCAACCTGATTAAGGACTAGGAAGGAATTAAGGCAGCTGATGGGGAAGGGGCCGGGATTGTAGCCAGTAAGGAAAAGCGTGGATGAGGCAGGGCGGTGAGTGAAGCCTTTTCCTTCAGCATTGCTCGACCGCCAATGCATGGCAATCTTAAGGGCAGCAGATGATGAATAAAGGGAAGAGCAGCTTCCTGAAGCCTTTGGTAACGGATGGTCCCCAAGGCCTGGTCTCTGCAGCATGGGGAACAGAAAGCTGTCAGCACCTGGTTCTCCCTCTCATGAGCACCTGGTCCTGCCTCTCATCAGCACCTGGTCCTGCCTCTCATGAGCACCTGGTCCTGCCTCTCATCAGCACCTGGTTCTCCCTCTCATCAGCACCTGGCTCTCCCTCTCATCAGCACCTGGTCCTGCCTCTCATCAGCACCTGGTCTTCCCTCTCATCAGCACCTCTAACAGGGAGGAGATAGGGGTCTGGCCTACGAGGCTTGTGCTCTATCCTTCTGCAGCACTTGGCCTCAGAATGAAGTATGCGGTGAGAAAGGGCACCTGGCTCCTTCGCTGGACTTGGAAGCTCCACAGCATCTTCTGATTTGGGGCTGCACTGCTATCCTGGGGCAGGAATACCAGGTAGCACACAGGTCACCCTGCCTGTTGGATGTCACTGTGCCTGCCACCCCTCCCTTCTCCAGCCTCCTGGCTCTGGAAGGGTCACAACGGGTTTTTTTTTTTTGAGGGCCCAGTAGTTTGGGAAATGTGGAAAGTCATCCGGTTAGCAATCGTAAGGGAAAAAAAATCAAAAGGCCACCAAATATGTAGGCGAGACTTTCAAATGTGATGCAAAGGCAAAGAGTGATGTAGAGGAGCCTGAGCATGTCTTTAGGACTAGCTTGTGAGGCCCTGAGTCTAACATTATTTCTCTCAGTATTTTCAATGCCCATCTTAGTGCTTGACACAAAGTTATTTTTTTTTAAGTAATTTTTTGAAAAGTAATATGTGCTAAATTAAAAACAAAAACCATTGAGAGATATATGGGCCTAGAGAGATGGGAGTTGTGTTGAAGGAACCAGAGGGCATGGGATGGAGCCTTGAGGGGAAATGCATTGTGAAGTGGTAGGCTTAGCAGCAGCCAGTACGTGGATTATGGCCTCAGGAAAACTCCGGGTGAATCATCGCCTTCCTGGTCCTCCTGCTACCTCAGCTGTGGACAGGACTAGGGCTGGCTGGCATAGCAAGTCCTTGTGGAGGTGTCTCAGCGGCTGGCCCCCATGTTGACTGTACCCTGTCTGACACGGATAGCTTCTGCCCATCTCAGGCTGAGATTTCCAGCAAGCTATCCTCCAGTGGCCTCCCCAGCAAATCCCAGATAGCTCAGGCCTCTGTCCTTGTTTTTTTTTTTCTCTGACTCAGCCGTGGTTGCTACTGCCACTTCCAAACAGCCCAGCGCTGTTGGCTGGGTACCAGCCCTCAGCATCCACTTCTAGCACTACTGTATCATGCTGACTTAACATGGAGTAGTGGTGGGGAGCCAGGCTGTCTCTTTGGCAACTTCCTGAGCGAGTTTCACATGAGCTGTTTGTGAATCCTTAGATATCTTATATCTAGGATCATCAAAGTTATGCAAGAAACGGCCAGACAATTAACTTCATAGGTTACCTTTGCCAAGCTGTCTTCTGAACTATCTGGAGTTAACCAGAAGAGACGGAGACTCCCTGTGGCTGAAAACAAGCCTTGCTCTGCTCTCCGGCTCCGCAGCACTGTCTGGGAAGCTGCCTGTTCCGCTGGCCTTGTGACAGTGTCACTCTTTAGTTCGCAGTCCTGGTGGCACAGCTTGTAGGCTTTCCTTTTCATGGTTTTATTTACTACTTACATATCTTTATTGAAACATTTGTTCCGATTGTCGACCTACCTTCTCCTGAGCTGTGTCCTTCTTTACAAGGCTGCTCAGCCGACCGCTTCTCCCAGTCTGTGGTTCTGTTCATACCATGCTTATGTCTCCAGCAGAGCAGAATTCTTCAACACTCTCCAATCTGTCACTTTTTGTTTCACTCCTGCTTCCTTTGAGTTCTTCTTGAAGGGGTCTGCCCTGCCTTTACCCAGGGCCACCTAGATTTCTTTTCTCTTCGATGACTTTTCAAGAAAGGTTGCAGTTGTGTGATTTTACATTTTGGTCCATGACCCACTTTGTGAAAAGTGGAATGTCAGCGCTGTGGTTGAATGTGAGACGTTCCCTGCAGGCTCGGGGATTGAACTCTCGGGCCCAGCTGGTAATGCTATTTTGGAAGGCCTGTGGCAGCTGTAGGAGTTGGAGCCAAGCTGGAAGTTGGTCTCTGGGGGTGGCCTTTGAAGGTTGTAACCTGATGTTGCTTCTGGGATGTTTGTTTCTCCCTCATCCACCACGAAGTGAGGAGCGTAGTCCCATAAGCCCCCTGGCTCTAACGGAGGGAAATCTGAACTCCAAGCCACAAACTTCCCATCCTTAAGTCCTTAGGCAAGTATGTGGTCACAGTGACTCAAGAGCAGCTACTGTGGTCAAGTGTCTAGACTCCTTTGTAATTCACCTGTTGGGTGGTTTTACTGCCCTGTTCCAGTGGCTGTTTTTGATTCTGGTCTGTGTTTACCTTGCTCGATAAAGTCTGTTGATACACACAGAGTTATATGCGTCTTATTTGGTTTATCACTTCATCCCGGACAGGCTCCATGATGAAATGCGTGGGTTTGAATAGTCCCCATCTGGTTTTCTTGTATTTTCTAATATATAATCTTTACAGTAGAAAGATAAAAGATTAAACTTTTGTCCGCACAAGAAAGAGTTACTTATTGTGAATGGTGTTTCTGCAACTATATTAGGAATTGCAGCAAACCTTTTTTGCCCTTAAAAATAATAACTTCTTGAGCTGTAAAGATGACTCAGCAGTTAAGAGTGTTAGTTGATCTTCCAGAGGACCAGGGTTCAATTCCCAGTACTCACATAGCAGCTCACAACTGTCTGTAACTCCAGGGGACCTAGCACCCTCACACACATATACATGCAGGCAAAACACTAATGCACAAAAATGAAAGTAAGTTTATTATTTAAAAAATCTGGGCATGGTGGCACAATCCTGGAATTCCAGCACTCAAGGGAGGCTGAGGCAGGATTTCTGTGAGTTCAAGGCCAGCCTGATGTACAAAGTGAATCTAGGACAGCCAAGGCTACACAGAGAAACTCTGTCTCAAAAAAAAAAAAAAAAGCAAACCAAAAAACGAAACAATAACAAACTTCTTGGAAGGTGTTATTCCATTTCACCACCAAAGAAGCAGAAAACATAGACAGATCCTAGAAGTGGATCTGGGAGTTGGACCTAAGTGTCTGCCATTCCTTGCAAAGACACCACCTTCCTCTCAAGAGTCCAGCCAGGCTAGCTTATCTGTCCTCATGGTGAGGCACAAAGGCCTCGGGCTCCTCTTAGAGTTTGTCTCAGGAAGGCAGAACCGGACTGAGGGTGAGCTACTAAGTGGACACCAGGGACACTTGTTCACTCACCACCCAGGGACTAATCGACATGGGGGTGGCAGGAGGGACAGCGAGGGACATTGCCTTCCTCTGTTAGGGGGAGAACTCCATCCTGCAGAATTAGCCTGTGGGAAGCCTTTGTGGCACAGCGTGGAGAGCCAACAGGTCGTGAAGATGAGCCCAGAGCCCCTTGCCCAGCACAGGGGACCCCAGAAAACATGTACTTGAAAAAAAATAAGCTTGAGAATGGATGCAAGATCCCACCGCAGGCAGTGAAATCAAAACAATAGTGATGTTTGCCATGTTAGATGCTTAAGATGCCTGAATTCTGCCACAGCCTTTGGTGTACCCTGACTCCAGTCCTCATAGGAACCTGGACCATGTCACTGTGTATATGGTGACCCTCAGTCATAAAATAGAGGCGAATTAAACTCTCCTCTGTGAGGTTGTCCACACGGAAATGAATGGCGAGGGATAGTGGGGAGAGGAGAGCGGGGCTGGGGGGGAGGAAGAGGAAGAGAGAGACCGGATATGACTAACTGACAATCTACAGAGGAAATGAAGTCAAGACATTGGAAACAAATGGAGCTGGCTTCTTGTTTAAAAAACAAAACAAAACAAAACAAAAAAGTAATTGAGATCTCTCTTTCTACAATGTGCTTTCCTTGGGTTGTTGGGCTTTCTCTGTTTGTTATCTTCAAATGGGGAATGGTGCATCCAGCTGCCTAGCACCAGGTTGTCTGTCTGTCTGTCTGTCTGTCTGTCTGTCTGTCTGTCTGTCTGTCTGTTTTCTGCAGGGGAGGGGGAGCGGGGGAGGGGAGGCGCAGTGTCAAGTCAAGTCCTTTTACTTGCTTACATTTTACTAGTAGACGTCAACAGTTTTGCCACTGTGCCACTGGAAGTCTGACGGAGCCCTGCACTCCAAGACCATGTCTGGAGGTGTGTAAAGTCAGTGCCCATTCTAAGGCTTCAGACAGGACAGACCTTCTCTGTGTTTCCCATCACCCCCTTCTTCATGAGACAAATGCTTTTTTCTTCCAAGCCTGACATTTCTTTGTATATTTCTATTGAATGTGTAAGTGGGCTTTACTCAGGTCAATCCCTCACATTATAATTTAAAAGCATGCGATTATTATGCCTAATTGTCAGTTGGTTTCTGTAGTTTTCTTTTGCCTAGGCCTTAGGAAGTCAGGGGCCTCAGTCTTTCCTCTTTCTTCTTGCCAGCTCTTCACGTGGACTACCTCAGTGGTGATAATTCTCTTTTGTTTTAAAATTTACAACTCAATCCCCTGCTTTCCTGACCCCTGTCTCCCATCAGAAAACAACTTCTGAAACACGGTCTGCATCTGAGCTTGGCATTGAGATTTGTCAGCCGTGGACCAGTGTTATACCCCCAAAGGCATCCCTGGGAAGAGGGTAGAAGGGGCTTTGAGGCAACATAAAAGACGTATCTGACAGCACAAACAACAATTTCCAACCAATCTGATTCCTGCGGTGCTGCCCTGGGAAGCTCCAAATGAGTCCTTTCACTATTGCTTTAGTAGAAAAGCCACCATGACACTGCCCACATGCCCAGGGTCTATCATTGTTTCTCTTTTACAAAGTACATACCCCCACCATCTTTAAACAGGTTATTTTATGTTGGATTCAGTCCTGTCTCCTAACGTGTCTGAATGCTGCTGTGGATATGAATCATGGGCTTTATCATTGCCCGGGAAGGGCCCAGCTTACCGGAGTTACAGTTTGGGGTTTGAAGGACCCAGTGTCTATAGGAATATGTTCCACAGAGAACATGGACTCTGTAAGCAGTTAAACTGCAGAGAGGAGTCGGAACTCACACATAGGACAGTAGCTTCAGTCTGGTCCCTTTGCATTTCAGGTGTATTTGTTTGCTAAGCAGCTAGACCAGGGTGGCTGAGCAAAGCCAATTTGGATCTCCTGGTTTTAACAAGCCCAGAGTCAAGGCCTCCGCCCCATCCCCCCTGCAGTGTGAAATTTTCTGGGGGACCCAAGAGAATGATATGTGCCCCCATGGCCCCTTTCCTGGCCTATGGGTGATACTCTCCCCAGTCTACACTTGGCTGTCTGTCCAAATGCCTCCTTTTTACAGAGGGACCAATTAATTGGATTAGGGCCCCTTCTAAAGATTTTTCCTCTTACCCAGTCACACCTGCAGGCATCCTGTCCATCAACCACCCCCGCCTGAGGTGGTGGGTAGTCTTGTGCCCTGGGTTTAGAGCTTCAGTATGGACTTTGAGGGAATACGATTCAACCCATTTCTTTAGCTATCCACTTTTCGTCTTTTTCTACCACGTCTTCCAACAGCAACACGCTTTCACTACCTTAAAATATCAAGTGTATGTAAAATTGACTCATGAAGCCACTGAGCTGAGTATATTTTGGTGCTTTTTTTCCTTATTGTTAAATGCTTACTCTTCAACTTTATAGAGAAGAGAGAGGATGTCAGGGCTGTCCATAAAAAACTCTGTGTGTTTAAGTAGATCATCTGAGAGATGACCCACCTCTGCTCATAGGTCTGTGGAACGATATGATAATTTGGATAAGTTTTCAAAAAAATTTTTATCCATTTTTTGAGAAACACACATAAACACACACACACACACACACACACACACACACACACACACACACAGAGAGAGAGAGAGAGAGAGAGAGAGAGAGAGAGAGAGAGAGAGAGAGAGAGTAGTTGATTACGTCAACCCACCACTTTCCTTCCAATGCTTTCCAGATCTTATACCACAACTCCCTTTTTTTATACCCTACCAAATCCAGTTAGTGCTGGCCATGCGTGGATTGGTGGAAGGCCATGTGCTGAAGCATGAACATTGCCTAGAAGAAGATAGGCTTGCGCTACCCCAGCAGTCTGTAGCTGTCAATGCTCCTCAGGCAGGGTGGTGGGGGTCGGGGGGCAGTGGGGTGAGGGGGTGAGGGTAGGGGGTAGGGGTGTGAGCACCCTTTCCTCTCTATGTGGGAGCAGTCACTGGCTTGATTTTGGTACAGCTCTTGTGTGTCCATCCACAGCTGCTGCGAATTCGTGAGCACAGTGGCTCCATCACTTTTGAGAGACATTGCTTTGCACTGTTCTCCACAGTCTATGGCTCTTAGGATCTTTCTACCCCCTTTTCTGCAATGTTCTTGGAACCTTGTAGGGATGGTGTTTGAAAAAAAAAAAGATGTCTCATTTATGCCAGAGCACTCCACAGCTGTTACAGATTCACTCCACTGTGGACATCTGTGAATCTCTGAATTAACTGTTGTCCACTGTGGGGGGAAAAAAGCTTCTCTGTTGAGGGCTGAGAACTATACTGATCTGTGGGTCCACATTGGCCTTTAGAAGGCAGTTTCATATTATTCATTTAGCACAATAATGGTAGTAGAGTCTTCTCTCTTGGGACCATGACTTCCCCAGCCAGCATGGGTTCTTGGTGATGTGTGAGGAAGTGGGCATGAGCTCTGTCCTGCAAGGTCGAACCTTACATCCAACTGGGACCAGTTAACCTTGTGATGTTCATTGTCTACAGATCTGGTTGGTGGTGTGAGCCTGGAAGAGTAGAGTCTAAAAATGAGATAGACTAAGGTCTAATGCAATAGCCAACTTTATTTAGAGCATCAGACAGTTTATACTGAGGATTAAGAGTCACATGAGCAAGGTGTCCAATCAGAAGAGCAAGCCAGTGAATGCAGCAAGAACAGGTTTTTCCACAGAGGCATATAAACAAATAACAATAAGCCAGTTTAATGAACAATCTGAAGCAAACTCACTCCTATCTGCCACACCTGGGAGGGACAGGAAAGCATAGTCCAGGAATAATTCTGTGCTTTTAAAGAAACAGAGGTCAGAAGACTCTTGATTCACTTTCTTGGAGTTTTCTCATAGCTCATGTTAGTATTGTACCCTCGGGCAGATCTTATTGGGTGGGTTATTATTGTAGGTCACAGAATTTACAGCTAGGCAGGACTGCTGATGACCTTTCTCCCCTAGCAGCCTGCACAGCACCTTCTAACACTGATGAAGCCTGCATGCCAGTGCAAGTTTGATTTCTCCATTGTCCTTGACCCAAGTGTGTGGTATCCTAGGCAACAGGGTCTTACCTTTAAGTTCTGGTGGGTACCCAAAAAAATGGCCATAATCTCTACTGTTTTGGGGGGGTCCATAAGACCTTCCTGACTGACAACTCATAGGATATAATCTCACACCTGATACAAGACTTTTCCAGGACAAAGTTGGATAATGATTTTTTTTAATGTGTGGACTTCGGACTACCTGTCTTAGAAGCAAGGGTTAAGGTAAAAATCCCTGGCCCACAGCTGGCACAATGCACCCATGTTTCTCTGGGTGATGTTGAGGATCTGGTAATAAACAACAGTGAAATCTGAAAGCTGCTAACAAGACAGAGCAAGCCGATTATACAGGAAGTCTGCTTTACTTACAGTTACATTACCACGTCTATACGTCAGTGTGGGGCTCATTTTTGTCAAATTTTTCAAAGTGCAAGGGCTAGCCCTGGGAGGCAAGATCAGTAGCAACCTCTGAGACATCAGGGGTGTGGAAGAGATGATAAATGACATCTTGAAGATGTTGTTTTCTGCCATAGCCATTCCCATCTCTCGGTGAAGAATGAACGAAGCTGGTCTTTTGACAAAGGAAAGAAAACCTTGGAACCAAAGGGCAAACGTCTGTGTGCTGCACCCTGTGGGGTGGGATGGGGTGATCTTTTGCTGGCTCTCCAACCTGAGGAGAACGGGACCATGGCACACTGAGGCAGATTGCTGTGCAGGTGAAACACATGCCGACTGCGGCTTTTGCGGTTCATTCTCGTTTCTAACACACAACGACAATATGTATTTGTTGTCTCTCTAGATAACATTTCTTTATTTTGGCTCCAGGGTGAAAAAAAAATCCCCCAAACACCAAGTATTAAAAAAAAAGAAGAAGAAGAAGAAGAAGCAATTTAGGAAAGATTAAAAGCAATTGTTCTGTTACCATTGGCAACAGAATCTAGATGCAGCCAATCAGCAAAGTTGATACTTTGTTTTGACACACGTGCACATATTTCTAACATAAATAGCAACAGAGACCTAATAACAGTAGGTTTTAAAGCTGGCAACTGATGTCATTTCAAATGTGTCAATCACAGAGAGCCTAGGAAAGTGTTTTTCTCAGCCAGCCTGACATTAAGTATACACTGCAGTGGCTCCCTAAGTGATGGTAGACTTCTGTCAGGTCACCCAGGAAATGCTAAGTCTGTAATTACACTCCTGCTTCTTGGAATGTGTCCTTTAGAACATCATAGAAAAACAATTTTAATAAGAAAATAAAATTTCAATCTTACAGTAAAATTCATCTATTTGCATTATTAAGAAAAAAAAGTATGTATGCTCCTGAGAGTGAATGAAACGAGACTAGAATTAGCTGGTCTGTCCCTAAAAAGGATGCATTTCTTTGGTTCCTATGCCTGCTGAATTTATGATCAACTTGTGCCTGTATTGCTGCTGGTTTAAAAAAATAATGTTTTTAAGTCTCTTAGAAATTAGGGTTTGGATAGAACAGTAGGAGAGAACAATAGTATTAGGCTGTGCTGGGGAGTCGGGGCGGGGGGAAGAAATGAGTAGTTAGGAGTCAGCTCTGGGGACACTGACTGCCCAGGATGAAAGTAGACAGCCAGTGAGTCCAAGGCCATGCTGCCAGGGACAGAAAGAGTGACGGCACTGGCAAAAATTTAAAAAATAAAATAAAAAGCACCATTTTCCACGTGCTTCCATAGGGCACCCGCAATATCAGGGCTTTACAGATATGATATTATCAAATCTGACAGCACCCTAGAGGTAGGGATTGTCCCTGTTTTCCCTGGGGCTTCTGCACCCACCTTGTACACGTGGACCTGTCTGCCTCCGCAGTTCAACAGGACCCTCTCTCTGGGTCCAGGTTCTTCGGAGTCTAGTTCACATGTAGGCCTGAACGTGATTCATTGACCCCGCCCCCCATTTGTCCTTTAGCAGATGGTGGATCCCACATCATCACGGACTTCCTCCATCTCAATTTCCTGGTTCTATGAAGAGTCTGGGTCTATGTCCTGGGGCTACTGGGGGCACCACTGAAGTGTCTGATGAAGCCCACATTATGATTCAGGGCTCCCAACCAAAGTTGTTTCTCCTCCCCTGTGGAGAGAGTTGTTAAAGAGAGTTGATCAATGCGCTCAAGAAGTAACTTTCAAATTTTAAATCAAACTTTGAACAAAGTTGCAATGTGAGATAGTGTATTTTGAACATTTGTCTTGGCCGTCTTCATAAAGGTACCAGCGTGTGCTCATCCTTACCCTCTGCACAATAAAATCACCCGAATTCTAGGAACTGTTCTTCTCAGCCCAGACCCCACCACACACTCTATTTCTATGCATTTGTCTATTTTTTAATATCCTTATGACTGGCTAGCGTTCATCTTCTTTCACTTTGCAGCAGTGGTTCTCAACCTGTTGGTCGTGACCCCCTTGGGGAGGGAGTGTCAAAATGACCCTTTCACAGGGGTCATATATAACATATCCTGGATATCATATATTTCTATTACAATTTGTAACAGTAGCACAATTCCAATTACGAAGCAGCAGTGAGAATAATTACGGTCGAGAGCCGGTGCTTTACAATATTCTTGAGAGCCACTGCATTTCATCGTGTGTTGTTATTTCATTCCTTTTTCTGGCTGGGTAACACGCCATCTTCAGATCACCCTGATTTGCTAATCCACACATCTGTTGCTGGGCATTTGGCTAATTCCACTTCTCATTTGTCATTACTAACACTTCTGTGGGCCCATGCATACTTGTATTTGTTCCAGTAAATCTTTTTAACTCCTATGAGCATATACCTAGCAGTGGAATTAAGATCAGGTGGGAGTTGTGTGTTTAACTTTTTGAGGCACTGCCAAATGTTCTTCCACAGCACAGATTCCAGCCAGTCCCTACCAAAGCCCCACAGAATCCTCCACATCCTGGAGGAGCTGTCCTTTTCAAAATTATTGACATCCCGTTGAGAGTGCCATGGAGGTCGACTGTGGCCTGGATCACAGTGACCGACATTGTTGGTGCTGGCTGTCTCTTGTGCTCCTTGGCTGTCTGTGTTATCTTGGCTCCAGAATGTTTAATGGAGACCCTTCTAGGCACCCATAGTTTATGTGTTTTGTTTTGTTTGAAGATGAAACAGTGGTGGCAGGGAAGGTGCGGGGCACTAACGACAGGGCATGGTGGTGATTGCCTCAGGCTGTCTGCACGTTTGCAGGTGCACACTGCATTTGGTGCTGTCAAGAGACCCTTTCACAGACAGTAGAACGTGATCAAGTTATGTCTCATAAACTCAAGGTGGGATTAAAATCTAACTTGAAAGGCTGGTTTTATATTTAGTGTTAAAATACAATGTCTTTGTGCATGGAATAGCTGCTCCAGGGAAGCTAGCCCGAAGGGTTACCTTTTGATAAATGCTGTAATTAAAGTACAGATTTTTTGAGACATTACGGTCATCAATAGATGGTGATGGAGCTGATGTGCTGTTGAACTTGGAAGAAACATGGAAGCTGCTTGTGTCCTCTGCCACCTGTGGGCTCCCTCCCACTGTCTCCCCTTCTTCCTTCCCTCTCACTGCTTCTCTTTACCTCCCTTACTTCGTTTCCGTTCACTGGTAGACTTGGGGCGGGTCTCCCCCCTCTGTTAAGCTCCTGTGATCGCTGGCTGCCAGTCTCCTGCAGTGTTGAGGTGTTGCAATGGCTGTCCTGAAATGCTATGCCATAGAAACCTGCAAGATGTCTGCATTTTTATTACTTGCCTTCAACACACACACACAAAAGTCGTACTTATGCCAGACAAGGTGACATCCAGTGGAGTTTCATTGACATTTTAGGTAGGTGTATCAGGACCCAGGCCATCAGCAGGGAGGGCTTTGGATTGGGTTCCATAGGTGGCTGAATCTCAGAAGGGACAGTGAGAAGGACGTGTGACTGGGAGCCACCAACTTGTGCTGCAGGGCTGACAACATAGCACGCAACCTCACAGGCACTCTGAGGAAGAGGAAGAGAGCCGCACCTTAGCCCTGGCCTCCAGGTTGGACCACAGCCTTGCTTGGCCAGTGGCCACAGAGCCCAGCGTAAGGAGTCTCTTTGATCTCAGTATGAGGCTAGTCTTGAAGAAACTTTGTGGTTCGCCACGCTCCTTGCAGCTGCGTACTAAGCAGTCCCTGAAATGGGGTTCCAGGAAGTATTCCTTTATAGTATTCACATGTAGTCTACAATCAAGAAAAAAGCTAGACAAGGTGTTGTATTTGCAATGGAAAGGATGCAGAGACAGGGACAAGCAGATCACTAGCCAGGCAGCTTAGCCTACTTGGTGAGCTTGAGAGAGAGAGAGAGAGAGAGAGAGAGAGAGAGAGAGAGAGAGAGAGAGAGAGAGAGAGCGCCTAAGAGATGCTGCTTCAAAAAACAAGGTGGATGGACCCTGACGAACACACGCAACATTGTCCTTTGCCTTCCACATGTGTGTGAACGCACACTTGCCTGTATACCCATGCATACATGTGTGCAACTGCATGCGTATGCATCACACACACACACACACGCACACGCACACACTCATGCATGCACAAAGCAAGAAAATACTTGTTATCTATCACCTTCACCCCGATGCCCTCTTTGTAGAAGTAGTTGATTATTGCTAAATTTGCCAAAGCTCCCTGGAACAAGACAGCTCACACCACTCGAAAAAGTAGTAGCAGAAGGCCGGATTCAAGCGCAGCTTTTGCGTTTCCTGAAAAATTTAAGCTGTGTTTTTTGAGATCTCTGCTGTGTTTCAAGCATTTGGATCATGGCAAAAGCTCAAATTCAAAATGTACTTTACAGGAGCATTTTCCACTTAATTGTAAAATCCCTGTGTGTTTTAGGGAAAAATCAAGCCCATATGTTCCATTATTTAATTTACACATAACCATAAAATCGTTGTTTTGTAAAAGTCTGAAGGATCCAGTAGGTCTTTGGTAGGTTTTCTGTTTTTGTTTGTCTCTTTTTTGTTTGTTTTTTCAGCTTTGCCCTTAGAAGTATGAAACCATGCTTAAAAGAAATGATAGAAACTCTCTGGTGGGAACACGTGGCTGAGAAGGAGCTAACAATTCTGGGCGTCCTGGCTGGATTCCCATGAGGGACCCTTTCTCTGATCTCTTCTCCTGTCTCCCTGCTCCCAGGAAAATGGGTCTCCATTAGATGGTGTGAAAACTCCTGGTGAGTCTGAGGGATCGCCTCATTCCTTAGTTGTTTTTTTTTTATGGGTTGGTCCCTGTAGCTGTGACAATAGCTACTCACTGTAGCCTTGATTTCTGCTGATGGTGAGAGAAGATGCTTTTCCAGACTTGAAAAGTAAAGCTGAGGTCCCTTGGGTGCCTTCAGGGGAGCCCTGCTCCTAAGGATGCTTCACCAAGAAGCCTGCTCCTGAGAAAGGGGTACCTCACTGTCAATTAAGACTTAATTAAATTTGTGGGCAAGAAGGGGACCATAGTTAATATGATTTCAGATCTTTCTATACAAGTATATGAACAATACTCTAGACTCTCACTTGGTAATAGCAAGTTGTTTTGCCACAAACATTAGAGGATTTGGGCCAAACAATATTTTTTTAAGTGTCTACAGTTGGGCCCAACATAAAAATTTTCACTTGGCTAGACATTGTGTTAGCATCACTCTTTTCCTTGAAAACTCAGCCAGGGAGTGAATATGTGTGTAGAAAATGCAGCTCAGCTCCAACCTGACACACTGTCCACCTACTTGAATAGGTGGAAAGGCGGGGAGTCAGGTGAAGATCGGAGTTAAATTTAAGTACTTTATTCATAAATAGTCCCTGGCTCACTCATTTTAGGAAATAATTTGGGATTCCAGTTGACAGTCCAGGTCAGTGGAGTTAAAGCCTTTCTGAAGATTCTCTATTTTATTTCTACTACCCAAGAACAACCCTTGTAGCACTTGGGAGAAATACAAGTGAAAAGAATGGCTTGACATATATTTTTAGAATACATGTGCCCCGAGGCCAGGTTCTGCTTGAACATACTTGTTATAGATGCAGTCTGCACGGGAAATTGCTCTTCTTGTCTTATGTTCCATGGATATTTATATAATTGCAGGAGAAGAAAGTATAACAAGCTAGAGACACTTGACTTTGAATCCCCAGCCCAGCTAGTTGGCAGAAGATTTGACATCCTTTTTGTGCTGGGAAGCTGTGAGGAGGAAAATCCATCATAGCACTGGCCTCCCACATCTCTGCCTCAGCATCTAGGGCTTCTGGGATACACAGAGGTGCCAAGTGTGGTCTGCATAGGCACTGGGATATACATTACTGCTAGTAATCATGCCTGCATTATCAGTTATCAGCTTGCCTCATCCTATCATAGGATTGGTTCCAGACTCTGGGGTTGCACTCCACAAAATACCATTTATGAAGTGAACCCCAGTGAGCTGGCTGGTGACATCACCCCAGATAAAATGTACCATTTTATCAAAGTGTCTTTGAAAGTGATGTTATAACACGTTTATTATGTCTTAAACAACTAAATTGCACATTAAATCTTTTCCATTTAAATGGTGGCAGTAAGTGATCAGGAGACAGACTCTGATGACAGAGATGACAAAGATGTGTTAACCCTTTTTGAAAAGAATATTTATTTGTTTGGTTTGATTTTTTTTTTTTTTTAGAAAAGTTGAGGTCAGGTTGGCCTCAAACCTACAATCCCCCTGCCTCTGTCTCTTCAAAAACGACTCCCTAATGTCACAAAACCTTTTGGCTTGTTGAGATCAGCTCTTTGTGATTTTCCTCATGGCCATTCTCTCAGAAACTGTACTTTTTTTTTCTCCTGTCACCCTGAAATGGCTTCATATAAAAGCCATCCTATACCTGCCATCCAATAGTGTGCCACTGCACTGTTCCAAGTCCCTAATAATTCTTCTGTAAGGCTGCAGTTTGTGTCACTGTTGTCCTGCACTCTGGCCTCACCTACACACAGTTCACCTCTGAGACGCGTTCTCTGTCCGATCCGTGTGCGCCTCTTCTTCCGTTCCCACCTGCGACGGGTTTTCTCTTCTTCCCGTCTTGCTGGGCATCAATTTCTTAAAAGCAAAGGCTGCCCAGATCAGCGGCTTTTCCCGAAGCTCTGAAGGGCCTCGTCAGCCCTTTCTTTCCGTTCCAGGTGAGTTGGTTTCATCTTTCAGAACACTGAAACTAAGCAGAGCACAGCACGTACTAGGGATACAGCCAAGCAAACACACGGGCATTATTCCTGAAAAACGCAAAATGCAGATTTCTCATCGACCATCCAGAATTCCTGAGCTTAATAGGTGCGCAGTAAATGTTGCCTGGGTAATTCCAGTCCCGGAGTCCCCGGATGCTGTTAACTGCTGATTGCTCTCAAGGCTAACCCTCTAGCCGGTTTGCTTTGAGATTGTAAAAACCCATGCGTGCCCTTCTGACCTTTAGCTTCCCTGTTAATTTCGTGAAACCGGGGCTGTGATCAGGTGAGCAAGTGCCTGAGCAATGACCTCCTCCTCTTTGTTAAAAACCTTCATGACAAACTCCTCGACTCTCGTGTGCTAGTGCGGACCTTTACAATGTAAAGTTGCAGAGCTGTGGAATGCTTCTGAGGAGCCTATGGTGGCCTGCAGCTAGCCATGGTCGGCACCTGCTCCGGTGAGCTGAAAGACTGTGGAGGACACTTGGCTTTTGCTCTAAAGTGATGAAGAGATCGCTCGCGAGGGTGCCATCCTCAGTTCTGTGTTATGGGAACAACCTAGGTCTCCAACAATGGAAGATAACGTGCATTATACTCATGCTCAGTTTTTTCAGCAAGAAAGAATTAAGAATGTGGGGTGTTTTTTTGCGGGGGGCAGAGGGACATAGGTATAACTGGAGATAATCATATTAAGTGAATTAAACCAATGTTATAAGAACAAATATGTGGTTTTTGTTTTGTGGTTCCAGGGTTTTTACAGTCACATAAAATCGTGTGTGTGTGTGTGTGTGTGTGTGTGTGTGTGTGTGTACATAAAACGAAAATTGAAGTACAATTGTCTCGGAGAACAAAGAGGACAAACGAGAAGGGGAAATAAGAACAAAGGAAGGTAGGAGGGGACCTGAAGGCCTGTTCAACACACAGTACACACCAGACAGAAGCTTCGAGCGCAGCCATTGCAAAAAGACAGCCTGTAGAATTACCTCATGATGAGAGCAGGGGCCTGGACAGGTGTGCGATAGTACTCACGGGGCTTGTGATCTTTTGGATTTGGATCACAAATGACTAAGAATGCACACCTGTAAAATCGTACCCACCCCCACCCCACCCCACCCCACCCCCGTCCTCCAATCCCCATAACTAATTTCTCAACTTCTTATTGTGTTTGAATGAACTGAGGTAAACTGCAAGGCAGCCGCTGATCATGAGCACTGTATCCATCTGAGGGGAAAAGTATTAAGTTAGTCAGGTGACAGGCACGAATGGGAGCCATGCACCGTATACCCAGTGGCCTGAAATCTAAAAAAAAAAAAAAAAAGAAAGAAAAGTATCAGTTCTTTTGGAGATCCTCAGCGAAGATGAGAGGAGGGTACAGGGGGAAGTATTCAGGTTGCATTTCTGGGCTGAGGCTTTTCCACCCTAAACCCAACACTCTGAGAACTGAAATCTGGCCCCTTTGCAAGATTAGGCTTCCCAAATTAGCTGTCTTTGGTGACAGCGAAAATACCTGCCTGTCCCCTTAAGCAAGACTCTCCCACCCGAGAAGAAACCAGAGGCATGGCCCAAACCCAGAACAGGTGTTTAACAGGATGCTGAGACGCAGCAGGCTTCCACACGCAGCACCTCTGAGCACATTGCTGGAGGGATTTGGCTGCGTGAGAGGCCTTGACTACTGTGGGGCTGAATTAAAGGCAGCTTCTGTTAACACTGGTGCAGGAACCAACAGCGGCATATTTGTCGGCTCACGTGAAAATCCTAGGTCTCGCTGCATCATGAGAAAGCGGGCATCCTTTACTCCAGTCAAAACCTGTTGCGAAAAGGGAGTTTTGAGTTTCTGGCTGCTGGGATGTTTCTCCAGGGAGGAGGGTTATGACTGTTCCCTTAAAAGAAAAAAAACTGTGCTTAACAGGAAACTCTACTCGAGTTGGTCTAAATCGTGTGTGGGATGCTGAAGATGCATTCCCATGTGGGCTTACGTCACACACTAAGTACCTATGTGGTGTGAGCAGAGTACGCCTCATGGCACACAGGGAAGAGTGGGGAAGCAGGAAGAAGAAATGTGTTTGTTTTGTTGAAATTGTGTGGAGAGCGGGGACTGCCTCTGACAAGAACTCTGGTGCCCCTTATTTGACCGCTTCCCCTTGCTGACGAGGCCTGAGGCCTGGCGGCACACAGAGGAAGGGGAAGCAGGCTATCCAGATGAGACTTGATAGGCTGTGATTGTACGGTGGGGGAGGAGGTTCCCTTCTGTCACAGACCTAGGGGAGGGGAATTGGGAGGAAGAGGGAAGGAGGAATGGGAAGATACCAGTGAGGGGATAACAATCAGGATGCAATCTGAATAAATTATTTTTTAAAAAGATGCAGAAAAAAAAAAGAGAAAACTCTGTTCTGGGAAAAATGCACATTCTCTCTTTAGAAATGCAGTTTTCATCAAGAAATCACAGGAAGGAAGTATATCTCAGTCTGGGTTAGAACATTCCTTCTTCCTGCATCCTAGCTATTTTCCTTTCTCTACTTAGAACCACACAGAAGTGCACGTTTGGTTCTTCACTCATGGAGTCCTGTGATCTGTGGGGTAGGTGTGGTGTGAGCCTTGTGAGGGGTGCTGGGAACCTCATTTAGGACCTCTGTGAGAGAGACACGTATTCTCTGCCTACAAGCCATCACCCTAGCTCCAAATTCACTTGCTATGTTTGCTTTTTTTTCAACACTATAATAAGAGAACACAAGGGGCTGTGTGGGCAGCAGCGGTGTTTCATGGAAACACATAGGATGCTAGACTTGGGTCCGAGTTAACATTTAGGGTTTGGCCACATGGATGCTGAACTCCCTGACCAGGTCACAGATTGTGTTCACACAGAGAGAAGACACTCAAAGTGGACCGCAGGAAGCAGTTTCCTGTCCTTCTTGACAGAAAGGGCTCTGAGAGTGGATTGCCGGGTCACTAACGGCGCTAGTGGCCGTGAACAGGGACCCTCCTCTCTGCATGCACAGTGCAGCCTTTTAGCCACTTCAGACCATAGAGTCCAAGCTGAGGTTTAGAAAAAAAAAGGAAATGTTTGGGGCTGGAGAGATGGCTCAGTGGTTAAGAGTACTGGCTGCCCTTCCAGGTTCAGTTCCCAGCACCGACGTGGCAGCTGACAACTGTCTGTAACTTTAGCTCCAGGGGATCTGATACCCTTATGCCAATGTGCATAAAACAAAATTAAACAAATTATTTAAAAGAAAAAGAAAAAAGAAACGTCACAATCCCTCAAAGTTCATGATAGTTTATCTCTCCAACTCTTGCTGTATGTCATATGTATTTTCTGGTAAGAATCTCTATAAATTTAACATTTGCAATTAACTGTTTAAATGCAGTTCTGCTTGTGTTGGGGGGAGGGGCTCCCACATTTCTCTGTGAGTTATATCTATGAGATACCTAGTTGTTGGGGTCACAGCCATCACAACAAAGGCCCAGGAGTCCACCACCTGCTAACTTCTTACCTTAACACATAAAACAAGTTCCTGAAAGAAAGGTTCTGCCACAAGGTAGGTGGAGTCATGGTAAGAGTTGTAGGCAGAGGTTGCTAATCTGTCCTGATCTGACCCTGCGCCAGCCTGCTGGCCCTGTTTCACAGCCTTGCTCTCTCCTACAGAGCCAGGGAAGTGTGTCTCTTAAACTATTTACTCGTTGTTAGGGGCAGCTTTCTCTGGACTTGCTCGGACAAAGAGATCCTGGGCCCTTTGAGACAATGAGGCAAGAGTAGCCAGAACCCGGTAAATCAGGGGACCTGGTCCAGGGTCTGCCCGGGACCAGATACTGACTATAAATGACATTCAAAGAAGAGATGTTGGACACGTGCCTGTGTGCATCCCAGGCTGGCCAGGCAAAGAGTGCTGATCTGTTCCATCAGAAACCTCTTATTTTTCCACACCCATCTATTCCTGGTCAAAATGGACTCCATGTCCACCTCCACGACTGTTGCCAGGTCATTTATATGCTGGCCTTTTGCTCCTCCACCTACCGGCTGCTTTCTGCTCTCCTATGGCGTTCTCCTGGCCAGGCATAGGCCAGATGACTGATAGAGTATTAGATCATCACAAACCATGGCCCTGCGCGCTTACCATCTGCAGGAAAAACTATCCAACTCATTGGCAAGTCGGACATTTTAAGTTACTTCCAAATACCTGTGGGAGAGACAGTGTTGCAACGGTATTTCTCAAGACAAACTTATTTGACTGAGCAGTATTCTTGTCTTCTGACTCCTGGGAAAGTATTGTCAACAGATTCTCCTTTCTAACGCAGTGTCTGTGGACTGCAGGAGCACCGGTGAAGAGGAAGCTGGTCTGTAAACATAAGCTCTTCACCAGATATTTCTCCCAAATCCAAGAAGGAGCTCCACATAGTTAAAGCCAAGGACCTTGCTGTCTGTCTGACTACAGTCCCCCTGCTGTTGCGTTTTATGGTTTTATTATATGAATCAAAACTATTTCCAGCGCGATGCTCACATTCTCAGGTCCAAGCGGCAAGCTGTACATCCTTCTCTTGGGAATAGAATACGTTCTTAATGTAAGAATTGCGTGGACCTAAGAATGTAATAGGGAAGTGCTGTAAGGACCTCTTTTCCTATTTGTGAGATCATTTCTACACATACTCTCCTGCCAAACATTTCACCTATGCCTTTGTTTTTTTTACCCCTCCCCCCCTGGAAATCCTGTCCATAATGATACGATTTTGGCCTTTGTGATGCCAAACAGCAGTGATGTCCCTTCCCAGGCCTTTTCACAGTTTGTCTAATCCTCTGTCGCCCTTGCGATTGCAGGCTGGTTGCCGTCCTTGTCCACAAGAGATGAGCGGCAACACCATTATAGGATTCACTAACAAAAGACTTCCACGATCATTTTCTAGCATCTTGGAGATTGACAAGGTCCCCTCCTGTTTCCCAAGCCCATTTCCCCCTGTATTCCTGGTGATTTCTTTTCTTATACACCAGAAAGAAAGCACCTCGCTGAGTGGTGACCTCTCGCCACACGGATACCTGCTAGAAACAACAAGCGTCACGTGTTAAAACTGCCCCTTGATGTGTTGGGATTGGTGTGATGGGCCCTGTTTGATATACTGAGCTGCTTAGAGCTGCCTTTAAAAAAAATCAATCCATATTAAAAATAAAAGTTCCTTTTGAAAATTACTGTTCCAATTTCTTTGGGGCGGGGGTGCCACAAACCAGCTGAAAGTGCTGGAGAGAGTCATAATGAAGCCACCAGGACCCTGGCAGGCTGGGGAAGGGGTAAAGGCCCTGGGTAATTGCAACACTTGGCAGGGTTCATCTGATGGCTTGCTTTACCGATGATGCCTGTTTTGTTCTCTGGGGGAGAAGCCTGCAAACTTTCCAAAGATTTTCAAGGTATCAGTTTAAATCTTCTATACACTCTTTCAAATTGGTAAATATATATATGTGTGTACACACACACACACACACACACACATATATATATACACATACATATGTATATACACACACACATATATATATATATACATACATATGTATACACACACATACACACACCTCACACTCACAGTTTTAGGAATATGTGGAGATAATATCTTATGTGTTTATCAGGGGCTAACTACTCATTTATGTTCATCACAACGCACTGAAACTTTACCCTCTCTCCCTTCTGGTAACATACTTCCTGTTTCATTTTTATTTGGAGTAAATAATATTTGCCAAAATAGATACTTTGAAGGAAAGTATACACTTTAAAAAATAGAGTTCACTTTTTAAAAAATCAATTTGAAGAATTGTTCTTTTGTAAATAATATTTTCTATTTCTATTCCTAGTTCCACGTTGTCTCTCAAACACCAATATTTTTGCCATATGCGTGTAGGTAACGCACGCTGATATCTGCTTTTCTACCACGTGCACATGTACTTTGTTCAGTTTTTTTTTTAAAAAAGAATATTTGATAAAGTCCTTGACATGACCGGGTTCAAACACTGGAGGCCAGGTGTGGTGGCTCATACTTTGTCGATGAGTGACTTGGGCGTGCAGCCAACTGAGGAAGGGGAGCGGATGGCGAGCAGCTGTGTTGGTTTAGCGGCCTGTGAAAGGCTTGAACTTGAGTGGTGCTGCTGCAGTCCGCCTTCCACAGATAACACTCGGTTGTTTGGTTTTTCACAACTCAGGTAATATATGGGCGTGTGAACACCACTACTCAAGTAGACTCAATGGATTAAGATGACTTTGGACAATGATGTGAAGAGTGGTGTTTGTCTCAGCGAAGGAACGCTCCTATCCGTCTAAAGAATTAGGTTTTAAAATGATAAAGAGCCTCATAATCGCCCAGAGGTTGGTTAACTGGCACTCAGATTTATGGCAGCACTCAGGGGTGATCAAGCCTCCACTCTTGAAGCAGACTCAACGCCTCCCTGATAGTGAAGCCAGTGTGACCTCAGTTCAGCTCTGCCAGGTTCCATCATGCGCTGTCTGTCTCCCCAAGTCCTCTGTGCTGTGGCCACCCTTGTCACATCTTTCCTGCATCCAGAGCCTGCCGGGACCCCTTCCCAGGCACAGTGTGGTGAGAAGCCTGCATGGTGGGCTGAGGGGCTCATCTGTGTATTAGCTGCGTGGCGTGCAAGGCCTTGAAAAATCCTTCAAACCCCGTAGACCCAGGGAGGATGATACCAATTACTTCCATTTTAATTGAGAGTTATTCTATTATTAGCTGTGATTTATTGGGAGTTTGTAACTTGTCAATAAATAGAATCCTCAAAATACTCAAAGGTGGGCACTTTAATGCCCATTTTCCTCAAACAGGAAAACCAAGGCTCAAAGCTTAGGTTACTAACCTGGAAAGGGGGCAGAGACAAGAGCCAAACCCAGAGAGCAAGTGTTTTTAATGCTTTCACAGCCAACCTTTCTCTGCACGCTGGCTCAGCATCCCTACACCTTATGGACTTTAGTGAGGATTCCAGACAATGGACTTATGGTACTCAGGATGTAGTAGACATTTGCTAAGGTTTCACTGTTCTTTTTCTCAGCCTTCTTGGCCATATCATGCACCTGTCATCAGCTCTAGCTAACTATGTGCTATGGTCAGTGCACGGGCATGTCTTTCCTTCCTGGATGGATGGTTTTACTCTCACACAAATGGTGAGGCAGTTTGTGAGGTAGAACCTTGGGGAGACTGTTCCCACGATTCTCCTGCTCTTTTTAAAGGAATATTACATGCCATCTATTCTATTATGGGATGCTTGGACATGCATGGCTTAGACATTGGCAACTTATATTCATTCAAACTCATCTTAAAATATTCAGAATGGGGATTGGGAACTACTTTAGGCAGTAGGCATGGAAGATAAATAGGAAAAATCTCCCTTCCACCTGATGTTCCAGTGCGGACTCTGAGACAGCAGCTGCCAATCATAAACGACTCCAGAGCTCTTGGAAGGCAGTGGTGTGGATTAGGATCTGCTGCAAATGTAAGATGCACAGTATATTGTCAAGACTTGACATATAGAAATAGTGTGAAGTGCCTCGTTAATCATCTTTTGCATGGCTGCATATAGAAACAGGAATGTTTTGTTTATATTAAATTAAATGAAATATACCACTAAAGTAAAATTCACCCAGTTTTCTGAATGTAACTGCGAGGAAGTTTACCACTCCACATATGGATGACACTGTGGCATCTCTCCTGTTTGCAAGGATGGGTCACCACTTCTATGGATTCCATTTCACGTGAATTGAATTGTATTGCTAATAACTGGGTTGTAACCACGTGTTCTCCACCGAGTAACCAGGGATGCAGCCCTGAAGCTGGCTGGTGGCTTCTTGTTGAGCTGGGACCTGTGGCCAGCGTAGATTGAAGACCTGAGTGGTGGCAGCACCAAGCCTTAGTCACTTTATGGCACGGTGACACGAGACCAAGATGCCACCTGCATGGAAACATTCTATTACTCTGGAGACCAGGACCCAGAGGTGGGTGACGGGATGGCAAATAGCCTCCCTGTGTGTTTGCCTTAAGGAGGAGAATCACAGGCACAGCACAGGGGAGCTCGGCTTTCTACAGCAGAGCTGTTCTTACTGCTCCTGTAGTGAGCCCGGACTTTGGCACCTCTTAAACATCCCATCTCCCCCAAGCTCACAGTGGGGGCCATGCACTGGAGAAACATCTATGATGTCAAAACATGGAGCAGAATAGGGTGCCGTGATTCTTCCCTCCCTCCCTCCCTTCCTCCCTCCCTCCCTTCCTTCCCTCCTTCCTTCCTTCCTTCCTTCCCTCCCTCCCTCCCTTCCTTCCCTCCTTCCTTCCTTCCTTCCTTCCCTCCCTCCCTCCCTTCCTTCCCTCCTTCTTTCCTTCCCTCCCTTCCTCCCTCCCTCCCTCCTTTCCTTCCCTCCTTCCTTCCTTCCTTCTTTCCTTCCTTTTCTTTCTTTTTTTCCTCTGAAATTACACTTGAACAAGGACACATATGGCGAGGGCATCTGTCTTTTCTTGGCAATATTCATGACACACACTCATGACCATTTTTCCACGGTCCTGCCATCACTTATGAACAAGTTGGAAAATAGGCTGGAGGAGTCACACTGTTAGTAGTGACAAAACCAGGATTTGAACCAAATTGACATGATTTCAGGCAGGTTTGGTTTTTTGTTTGTTTGTTTGTTTTTGTTGTTGTTTTTGTTGTTGTTTGTTTGTTTTTTTCTTGGAGATGGATCACACTTGGTTGTTATCTTCCAGTCTCAGACTTGGGATGCTGGAACAACAGAAACATGCTATCATGCGTGACCTCAGGCACCTCTTAATTACTGGTCCAGAAGTCCTCAGATGTCTATTAATTAATTAATTAATTAATTAATTAATTCATATTGAGTTTGTTTGTTGGGGATTGAACCCAGGATCTTGTCTGTGCTAAGCATGTACTGTGCTACCACCGAGCTATGCCCCCAGTGTAACCAGACTTTTGGACTTAGCATTCTGGTAAATTTCTTAATGGCTGAAGCATAGGCTCATTCATATTGCTTTTATCAGCAATGCTCTGAAAAACAGCTACTACCTGTTTCACCCTCCTATAGCCATGATTTCATTTAAAAAAAGAACATTTGAGAATTTCAACACTCTGAATAAATGTAGCTTATTTTAAAGAAGTCCTCACTTTGCAACCTGTACTTTTTAAGTTTTCCCAAGCAGACATGAAAGCTGGGACAGCAGCGAAGGGGGCAGGTGTTAGGGAACTTTGTAGGTGTGACTACAAAAGGAACTCAGAGAGTGCAGGCTCTGACTGGGCCTGGAGTACTGGGCTCACTGCACTACAAACAGACAAACAAACAAACAAACAAACAAATATGTGTCCCCCGCCATCTCTACCTGCATAGTGCAGTATCCCCCACTACAAGATTCTTTTTACTCTGTACATCTGTGCTGGCTCGCACCTGTGATTGCTTACCTGGAATGTAAGGCAGCCAATGTGCTCTTATTTGTTGACAGGGAGTCCTTGGCCTCCAGTGAGCCAGCTCTAGTGAGCTTCCTTCATATGTTGGAGCAAGCTGATAGGCGGGGCCCACTGCTGGGACCCTCACTGTGAAAGCCTCATACCATGTGTAAGGTTGGCATTTTCTTGCCTTGCTTTTCCTCACCGGGTGAATCATGCTAAGCTTCTCTTGCTAACGCTGCCTCCCGGACGGATGGATGCTTGGTAGGGTTGAAGGGCTTACTAGACAGAGCAGGATGATGTCAGGATGGCACACACTTTGCCACCCATTTCACAACATGTACCGTACCGCATGCCACTTCCGTTTCATGTCCATTAAGTGACAAGTGTGTTTAAGGAGGTTTTATTTTTATCCTGGAGAAAAACAAGCTACAAATACTGTTCTCATCCCCCCTCTCCACCCCCTTAGCACTACTGTTGTTTTGAACTGATCTTGGACCTGCGCCTATTGACCTCGAAGGCAGTTCAAGAGCAATAAGCAATACAGGTTAAATATCACACAGTCGCCGTAGCATTTCAAAGAGACTCACAAGAAAAATGGAGGATTCTGATGAAAAGGGGACCCAAGGCTGTGTCTGTGCTGGTAAGCACTCTGTAGACACTGGGCCAAAGAATGTGTGCAAAAATAGAGATTAAAATCCCTGTTGTTGCATTTATTGTTTTTACATTTCATTTGTAAAAGAATATTTAAAATTAATTTTAGACAGTTGAGTTAGACAGTTAGACAGATGTCTCACTCAATGTACATGGACTATAAGATTAAATAGTGGAAGACATTGGCATTTAAATCTTCCCTCATTGAGAAAATTAAGCTGCTGGTCCCCATTTTTTTCATAACTGTTTTTTAATTAATAAAGGGGAGTTTTCTTTCATCTTGAGGTTTCTAACCTTCTTCAGCCTTTTGTGTATTCCCCCAATCAAAAGGTTTTGATTATTTAAAGAAATGACACCCACTGTTTCGCCTTTACAGATCATTTTGTCCCCTCTTTCAAAGCATTTTAACAGGATGGGGGCCGAGATTTACCCCAACAAAAGCCGGGCTGGCTGCTCTCTTTTGTTAGCTCTGCCTCTGAGCAATTTATAACTTTCTCTTCGATGCCCAGTGAATTGGTTATACTGGATCCAAGAGCAGCTGTGGGGGGCCTGGATTGTTTTCACAGGATCTTTCTAGAAAATGATGGCAGCGCGAAAATTCTCAGAGCTCAGAGCAGCACAGAGAAAAACTTTCCTTTTCAATTTCTGTTGATTTCCGCTTGTTACTTAATCTTGTCAATTATTTCCCACTGCCCCGAGTATCTAGGTCTGGATGACAGGTTAGTGGGAGACACAGGAAAATGAAATGAAATGACTGACAAAATATGGCTTTGAAGGGAGAAGAAACTTGCAATTTTAGATTCCCAAGGGTTGATTGTTAGAAATTTAGAAATTAAAATCATAAAAATAATTATACGGGGTTAAGGCAAAAAACTCATATTTGCAAAGTGGCAATTTATGCATACATTTTTTTTCCTGTTTTACACACACACACACACACACACACACACACACACACACACACACCACGAATTCACTATTTTTATAAACATTTTAAAGGAAAAGCTTATGGAGCAAGAGTTTCCAGTTGTCTTCCATTCCTTTTCTTATAGGAAACTGTGGTCCTCAGGTGAAGTGTATCATTTTAGCCCTTTTTAGACAGTCATTTCTTTATTCTTATAGACATTTTCTCATGTCGCCCAGGTTGGCCTTGAACTCTCCATGTAGCTAAGGATCACTTTGAACTTCTAATCCTTCTGCCTCTGCTTCCTGAGTGAACACAGAAGCTCATCCATGCCAGGTGAGCAGTACCGCCTGAGCCGCAGCCTTTTCCTCACTATTACTTTAAATCCACTTGTATAATACAGATGCAGATTATATTATTTTTCTGTAATGGATCCCATATTGGGTAACCTGCATTTTCATTTTACGGGTGTCTGAGAACTTTTCACACATCAGTACCCGGTGATCTACTCCGCCCTGCCTAGTAGTGGGACGCCACATTGCGTCATAATGGAGATATACCAGGAACTACCTAGTTGGTGCTTTGCTGATAGACATTTTCTGCTTTTTATTTTTTAAACAAATGATAGTGACTGACATCTGTGTGCACATGGAAATCTGCAGGAGAACTTCTTAGACTTGGAATAAGTGCTTTCATCCACTCACAACAAATAGTGGCATTCTGAAACATCCCCTCACAAATACGCTGAGTTCCAGGGTCCGTTACCCAAGCAGCCCCGGGAGTTCTCTGTGAAAGTCAACATTTCCACATTTCTCCTGCCCTTTACTGTGATCTGCGAAGTCCCATTTGTCTTCCGATCACTCTTCAGCTGACTTTCCTCAGGGTTTTATGTCTGTCTGTATTTATTTCCCACAAGGTAGAAGCACGAGAGAGTGAAGACAGGGGTTTATTTATTTGTATCTTGGAGATTTCTGAATTACCTGACCTCGTCGTCACATGGCCATTCTGTTTCCCCCAGAGCCTCCTTGTGGGAAAACCTTCTGCTCCTTGGAGTGTGTGACCCTTGGGCCAGCGACATCTCATTACAGAATTCCACCCTGACACGTGCAACTGAGACTTGTATTCCATTAGCCCTGAGGAAACACACTTGCATGTGAAAGTCTGAGTAACACTAACCCAGTTCTCTGTTAAAAATCATAGGTGTGTGTGTGTGTGTGTGTGCACACGTGCGCACGTGTGCGCATGTGCGTGTGAGTGCCTGCGCTTGAGGAAGGCACATACATGCATCTACATGTTCATGTATTCACATGCATATAGAGGCCAGAAGTCAATCTCAGGGGTTATGCCTTAGAACCTAACCATCTTGTTCTTCGTAGCAGGGCCTCTTATTGGAACCTGGAACCTACCAGTGAGGCGGGGACTGCGAGCTCCAGGATGCTCATCTCTGCCTCCCTGGTAATGCTTGAGTTGGGATTGCAAACATGTCACACCACTCTCTTGTTCCTCTGGGTGCTCGGGACTGAACTCAGGACCTGCTAGTTGCCCAGTGAGCACTTTATCATTTGAACCATCTCCTTCTGGCTTCTCCATCTTCAGAATTTTAGCTACTCATATATTAATGAATGCAAGGCTCACCTCCCAGCAACTGTATGTCTGTTGTTCTTGGTAGGGGAGAGAGTAGCCAGGGCACTGCTGTTTACTTCCTAAGTCATTCCAAGGCCAGTAGCTGGAGGGAGACATCTGGGCTCAGGCCCCGTCCCTCCTGTTGGCCACATTGGGTGTTAGTGGTAGCAATTCAGTGCCCACGTTGTATCAGACCCTTTCTCCAGGCCCCGCCTTCCCTGTGCAGCAATCTCCAGTGACGCCCCAGCAGGTGGGATCCCAGAGAGAAAAGGGACTTGACTCATGTCAGCAGGAGGGCACCTCAGAGCCAGAAGCCTGTGATGCCTGTGAGAATGTCTGACTCGCTGCTCCGACTTCCACCAAATGAGACCTTGATCCCACTCGGGGTTCCGGGTGAGGTCCCACACAAGAGTTTCTGGCTTCACCTGCTAAAAATATGCCTCTTTGGGAAGTCGGCCTTTTCACTTCTTGATTCTAAAGATTTAGGGCCTAGCTCAGGATATGTCAATGAAATCCCAGGCAGTTGGGCATACGCACATGAAATGTTCGAACTTTCCACTGGGTCTTGGCTTCTAAGGGAAAATTTCCTCTGGGCTGTTACCTCCTCTCTGGACGGTTTTAGCAGCTGGAGAGAAGCCTCTGCTCCATGCAGGTGAGAATGTTCGCTGAGGCAAGCAGGTAATCCTAGCTGGAGAGGCAAGTGCTTAGAGCTCTGGTCGGGAGGTCTCGGTGCCTTTCTTTGGAATGTGATATTATCACTAGATTAAGAAGCTAGACACCAGGTGAGGAAACATTAGCCTGATGCTGTCTGGGCGTTTTTGATGTCTTCCTGGATTATTGCTGGTTGGAGAGTTTTCTGTTCTAGTCAAGACTGCATGACCCGGAGCACCCCAGGAATGAAATTAAGAGAACAGAGGAAGCTAACTGTGGAAAACCATGTTTAATAAGACGAATCTCTAGACTGCTGGCTATTTTTGATGATTGTCACTGAGTTTACGGTGATTAGGGAGGAGACCGTCACCTGCCAATGGAAACCTCGTGGTGCCCGACCAACCATTTGTACGTTATTTCACTTGGATTCAGTGTTCCCTAAAGGTTAAAAGGCAGAAATATCCATTCACACTGCCACAGAAAACGGCAAGCTACCATAGAGCCTCGAGGGTAACTGCTGGAACCTCTTAAGAGCAAATGCAAGAAAAAAGAAAGAAAAAAGGAAGGGAGGGAGGGAGGAAGGGAGAGAGGGAGGGAGGGAGGCCCAAAGAGAACACTGGTAGGGACGTGACTCTGGTATGAATCATGCTCAAGAAGGGAAAGCAGGCTGAAGAGATAGCCCAGAGGGAAACAGGTTTGGTGTGCAAACGTGAGTCCTGAGCTCCTCTCCCTGGGAACCGCATAAAAAGCTGTGTGTTGGGGTACACGTGTATAATCGCAGCACTTGGGGGGGGCAGAGATCCATGGATCCCTGGGGTTCCCTTGGCTGAACAGCCTAGCTCCATCAGTAAGTCCCAGGTCCCAGTGACAGATGCTGCCTCAGGAAGACAAGGTGGATGGTGCCTAAAAATCAAAACCTGAAGTTGAGGTCTGACCTCTATCCCCATGCGCACACATGTACCAGGACACACAGGAGTGTGCACACGCATGCCCCGCCAACACACAGACACAGAAGGTAATACAGCCATACAGATGGCTAGGGGGACAATAGACACCTGCCCTCAAGTGCTTAGAACTGCCTCAGAGGGTCCTGAGCCAGAATCTTGTAGAGAGGTTGCAAATGATCCAGTGCCAATGTCTGTGACATGTCACCTCTCAGGTTAAAACTTCAGCCAAGAGAAAAATAATTGGCTGAAACGATAAAAAAAAAGTCTCCTGTTTGTGCCGTACAACTTGACAATTTCTTTGAAGAATTGTTATTGAATCTTCCTTTAGGCCAAGGACAGTCTAGTAGAAAAGTCAAAAGCCAAAGAGAAGAAGAAAGAAAAATTGTAAAAGTTTCCAAGCTAATAAAAGACACTGGCAAGTTTAGGCTTTCATTGCTGTGTCTCATTTTACGGGAGAGTACAAATGCCACAGCTGAGCCTTCTCTGAGGTTCTTTGCTTCTGCCATGTGCATCGCTATTGCTGTCTTGAAACCGAGAATCACCACGTGACCACGACTTGCTTCAAACTCAGGGGCCCCCACCTCACCCCATCTCAGCCTCCTGATGCTGGGAAGGCAGGCATGCGCACTCTGTCTGCTGTGTGTCAGTCATGCAACTTTAGCTGGGCCTAGGGCGCAGGACTGTCCTCACAGCTACTCTGGTGCTGAGGCAAGTTCAAGGTCTGCCTGGGCTACATCGTGAAATCCAGGTGAGCCTGGGCAATTTAGCAGGACCTTGTCTCAAAAGTAGGAAGAAAGATTGGGAGTGTAGCTCAGTGGCAGAACACTTACCTGGCATATGTGAATCTCTGGGGTCAATCTCCAGTTCCACAGAGAAAAAAAGTTAAAAAGAAAACTTACCTTGAACAGGCATTGCTTGTTTTTAATACAACTGGTAACAGAAGAGTTCCATATGACGAGCCACATGGCTCTAGTTCATTGTCTGGCTTACTTGTATGCATGCAAACTGGCACAGACATCCCGTTTATGAATGATGGGTATGTGTTTTGTCTGTGATTTTTGACCACAGAATTATTTATTTTAATTTCTTTTTAAAAATATTTTATTAACTTATTCATATTACCTCTCAATTGTTAGACCATCCCTTGTATCCTCCCATTTCTCCCTCCCTCCACCCTACCAAGAAGAGACTTCCTTGATACCCAATTTATTTTCATTTAAAGTCTTTTATGAGTCCTCTTCTGGATCACTATGGGGATGCCTATAGCCATATATAGCAACGACAAGAATGCTGAGTTGAGTGGAAACAGGTCTTCAGCAGTCGTAGTTATCACCGACAGAGCATGACTTTTTAATCTAAAAGATGTGTGCCTGCCATTGCCAATTTCAGTGGTGAAATTTTAAGCCTTTGGGTAAGCCTGACTCTGCCGTGCGCATCTGCATTCCACAACCTGCACCTGGGCCATGTGCTCAGCTCCCTGATCTGGCAATGCCGCCTGGAAGTTATGTGTGACGTGTTCTGCCTTTGAACACAGTGCCTATGCTTGTCTGTGCCCTAGTCTTTTACAGTAGCAGAGATAGAACTGGCGTGTGTGTGTGTGTGTGTGTGTGTGTGTGTGTGTGTGTGTGTGTGTGCGCTATTCATTACCTGTACACGAGCATGCGAGTGCATGTCAAAGCCTCCAGTGTCATCTCTCAGGTCCCCTCCACATTGATTCTGGAGACAGGGCTAGGTAGACAAATAGTGAGCTCTGGAGATCCAAGTGTCGTCACTTCCCCAGCACTGGGCTTACAAGAAGTGCTCTGCTTTCTACATTGATTTGGGGGACTAGAACATAGGTCATCACACCTCGGTAGTGTGCATCTTACTGACTGGGCTATCTACCCACTCACACTTTTTTCTTTAAAAACAACACTCACAAATGAGTTGGAGTTATAGAATAAGGGCCCACAGAGTAACTTTCAAATAAAGATCAGTTGAAAGCTTGCTTTAAAAACAGCAAAGCCAGTTGGAGAAGAGAGATCATGGAAAAGTATATGTCATCTAAAATCTAAGTTCCTGTCCCATTATAGGAAGGACCTTGAGATGAATTATTAATGAGTTAACAGGATTTCCTCTTTGGTCTTATCTCCTGATGCTTTTCAGTGACTGGGTTGTTTAAAAAAATCAGGATTTTCTATTTACAATAAAATGTTTTCATGTTACAGAGAAACTCGGAAGCCTCCCTTCACATCTCTTCTCTGTATGTTTGGTCAAGGGTCCCAAGACAGATTGATCTGGTAAGTCAAAGGGAGCTCAAATTGCATTATTTTAGTGATATCTTCAAATAAATTAACACCCTTAAGTTAGGCCCTGAAGGAGAAAGGAAAGAGCTGTTACCCTCAGCCACTGCTCCTCTTCTTCCCAGGCCTCTGTGCCTTTGCATCTTTTAACCCTTCTAGATTGTTCAGGTGAGACGCCTGGAAGAGTTTTGGGTCTTGGCTACCACTTTCGGGAAGCTTTGAGCCCCACTCTGGTGCAGTAAGTGGTTACCATATCTGCAAATATCTGCAATCTAAAGTAGGTTGCCCCCACTTACATAACCTTGATTATTTGTTGGCGCTAGCTTGGCCCTACTGGGAGGTGGGGCGGACTCTGTGGGGCAGACTCTGTGGGAGAAGCCTGGTGAGAGGCCTCGAGGTGATGAGGGTTGAAGCCTTGAAGGAGATGTCTGATCTTCCTTCCTTTTCACTCTCTGCCTGGAGGTGAGAATGAGTGTCATGCACTGCCCATTGCAACATGATCACCCCCAAAGTAACTGGCCCAACAGACCCTGGACTTAGAACCTTCCAAACTGTGAGCCACCACAAACTCATTTTTTTTATAAATTGATTATTTTATGTATTTGTTTTAGTACAGAAAACTGGCATGCCTGGCTCCTACTCACATGTCTCCCTGCTTCTTCCTTTGAAATAAGAGGCAGTCTGTTGGGTGTGGTGGAATATACTATCTTCCCAGCATTTGGAAGGCAGAGACAGGCAGATCTCCATGAGTCTGAGGCCAGCCGGGTCTACATAGCAAGTCCCAGGCTAGCCAGGGTTACATAGGAAGACTCTTGTCTAAATAAACGAATGAATGAATCATACATACATACATACATACATACATGTAAATAAAATAAGTAGTCATTTGATAGCTTCAATTTGGAGAGCCTTTCCAGTTTCAGCCCCGCACCCCATCTGCTCTTGTTTGCGCATGCTTGCTGTTGAGCAGGAACTGGGTCTCTTACTAGGACCTCCCTGGTGCTCTGAGAAGTTGTTACTCTCGCTGTATTCTCAGTGAAATGTGAGGTGGTGCGTTTGATAGGACTGGTCATTCATGGGCAAAGCATGCAATTGTCAGGAACAAGAAGCAGCAGTGGTTTCCCTGCCTCTCTGCCAATGGATCAAGGGAAAGCAGCTGAAAGTGGTACGGACCCGGAGAGCGGCCCCTTCCTCTACTAGCAAGGCAGGCGAGCTGCCTTTCTACCGCGGTGCCATTCAGGGTAGAACCCCGTTTGGGGTACAGATCCATGTTGCTCCAGATCCTGTAAACGCTTTTCTCCTTTCCCCCTCAACATGAAGATTTTTAACATTCAGTCTCCTATGCTGACCCTCTGCTCTCAGAGAAACGGATATAAAGCTCACGTCTTCTTACAAGTTACAAACTTCAGCTTCTTACTTGGTCTTCAAGGCTGTCACACCACAGTTCCTGCACTTAAACTAGAGTGGCTGCCTGTGCTTCTCACTCGATCTGCTGCAATGTTGTTTCTGATGAGGTGTCTTCCTCCCTCGGAGGACACACCCCAAGACAGGAGCCATCGGCTGTTCCTACATCTCTATTCTCTTCTGAATTATGCTATGTACACACACCATGCACCACCGTGACACACCACACAATAGGTGCTGTGTGAAACATTTCAGTTCAGACTTAAGATGAGTGTGTGACACATGCTTTTTTGCTTTTATAGAAACGTTATTGCTGCATTATATAAAACAAGGATTTTTAATATTTTCCTGGCATTCTTGATCACATGAGTATTAAATTAGTACATCTTTGCACTATATTATATTAGATTGTTTTTTTTAAATTGCTGCTCTGGGTTGCTGGCTTGAGCTTTATTCAAAAGTCTTTAAATTAACTTGAGAATTAGGACATAATTGTTGAAATGCCCTAAATGTTCTCCTGCTATCTTGTAGTAAACATTTTCGCAAAGTGACATTCTCAGGATTGATGATTATTAAATAAAAATGATCAATTTTGAAAAATAGTGAAAGAAGTCTGCAGTCTCTACTATCAAATACTCAGCTGAGTTTTAATTCTTTTTGTGAAAATAAGCAAGCACATCCATCTCATCAGTATTGAAATTAGATTTTCATTTTTAATAAATGCTAAAATTCCATGTATATCAAAGAACTATGTTAAAATAAAATTCTTTAGGATGTATTATCTCAACGTGTTTAGCTTACATGCCTGTGTTACATGTTACATGCCTTTAACCTGGGCTCATCTGAGAAGAGACACATGTGAGGGAGGTGGCAGATGTACACCTCAGGAGCAGATTCCTCACTCTTCCGTTAGCTAACCCTGCCTTGCCTTGGCTTTACTGTATGGACTGACAATCTAATTGTATTTTTCTAGGACTGTAGAGAAAATTATCCTGCACCCAAGTCTGTTGGCACTTGGTGGAGGAGGCATTCCAGGAATGACTCTTGAAAACCCTGTGTATACTCTTTGAAGACATCACAAATGCTGGGAGAGACTTGACATTCAGTAGGTAAGCAGGTGAAAACCCACCGGGTTCAGGAGCAATGTTCTTTGTAATCTTTATGTTTCTTATCCCATTGTCATCTTTCTGCATTCATAAGCACATTTGCCCATTTGAAATTGCAGTTAGTTTTTGGTATGTCTAATTATCCCATAAAGCTGAGAATTAGCACAAATGTTTACATCCTCCCAAATCCCCATCCTAGACTGAGTATAGACCACTTACACATAATGTTATCTTATTTATAAAACTATATTAAGGGTCTGATAAAACAGTTCAGTGATTAAGAGCATCCACTGTGTTGGGCATGGTACTGCACGCCTATGATCCTAGCACTCAGGAGGCTGAGGCAGGTGAATCTTTGTGAGTTCGAGGTCAGCCTGGTCTACAAAGCATGTTCAAGACAGCCAAGGCTACACAGAGAAACCTTGTCTTGAAAAACAAAACAAAAAAACAAGCAAACAAACAAATAAGAGCATCTGCTGTCTACAGAGGACCAGTGTTTGGTTCCTTGAACCCACATGGTAACTCACAATTGTCGGTAACTCCAACTCTGGGGGGGAAATCCTACTCCCTCTTCTGGCCTCTGAGAGCAGCAGTCATGCACCAGGTGCATATGAGTACATGTAGGCAAACACTCATACACAAAAAAGGAAAACAAACAAATCATTAAAACTATATAATTTATGGAAAGAAATACTTAATTGCATGGTGATGCAGGGATTGGTTTGAGAGTTGGAAAGAAGCTAGCACATTAGTGAAACCGAGTGAGTTAATCAGGGCCACAGACTTTGCACACCTAAAACAGACCGTGAAGACTGTCTGGATCAACCCCTTCACTTTTCACATTAGTGAGCTTGACAGATGCATCCAACCCAATACCTTTCAAGCTAAGTGGCTACAATGTCCTCCCACGATGACCCTGTTCCTAGTTATAGAAGCGACCAGTGCTTTGTGTGCCTTTGTGTTAACATAAGGTAGGTTCTTAAATATACCCACGCCCCATAGCTGCAGTGGCAGAATTGAATGTTCTGTCGCTCTTTGGAAATCTCACCATGGAAACAAAGGTCTGGTGCCTTCAGATTGTGTTTCTGCGCTCTTCCTCTAGAGCAGATAAATTGAGGCTCCTGGAGGCCGAGGTTCTGTCGGGTGAAACTTTAAATTTCTAAGGACAAGATTTCTCCCTGCAGGACACAGAAAAGCGATTCCCTGCTAACTGGGAATATAGTCTGTCCCAATTCTCTTGGACGACCCTTTGAAAACCTTGATGGAGAGAGAGAGAGAGAGAGAAGAAAAAAAAACCTTGTTCTCAGCCTCCTGGACCCTTTGATGCTCTGGAGAATGCAGTTGCCTCTTGTAGCTATCAGACAGTTGCTGCTTGGGAAATCTGTCTAGGTGCTGGGCCTTCATACAGGGTAATGAACATGGGAAAAAGTCAAGACACATCTTTTTTAGTATAATGAAGAATATTATTCCTGTGGACAGGTGATAATCATGCTAGAGAGTCAACTGTACTTCCCAGAAGTAATTTTGGGTGTGTAGACTTAGGATGTGGTTTTCGAGGCTAGAAAGTTTAAGGACAATTGCTAGATGATGGCAAAAGCGGTGGGGGCAGGTGAGCAAGGGGCTTATTTCACCCTTACTTTCAAGCTGACGAAGCATATTTTAAGTGGCTCGTGTTTGGCTTCCTCTTCAGCAGCATCTGTCCCGGCTCTGCCATGTGTCCTTAAATGCTTAGTAATTTAGTAGCAGGTTGGGGATGGCCAATGTGTAAAACGAGACTCTGTTACTATAGGGACAATGGCTCCCCCTTTCATTTTAAATTACCACGCTAGCAGAAGGTGACATTTTGCTCCAAAGGCTCAGGAGGGAAATAAAGTTATAAATTATATCACACATATAAACATTGAATTCTCAAGTCCTCTAGAATCTATTCTTGGGATACTAGCTGATCGGGGTCCACTATGTTTTAATCAACCCTACATGAGATATGGCAACTTTACACTTGTGCAAAAGAAAGGTAGGAATATTTTTATGACAAAACTTACCTGCTGTACTTTGTGGTTCTGTAGGACACAGCATCTTTACGATGCTGATCGGCTGGTTCTTTTTTCTCCTTTGAGGCACGCTCTTAATTATTGGTATTCACCTCAAGAGCTGAATGAAATCCAAAGTATAAAACAGATCAACTCCAGATTTAATATTGGGCGAATGACCTGGCTTTTCCCCCATTTTGCCTGCTTTACATTAGCCTTAAAGCACATCCGTAAGAGTGTCTCTCCAACTCGATTATAGACAGCGTCGCCTATAAATATTGAGGACAGCAACCAGATGAGCTTACACACATGCTGTACTTATAAAAACCAGCAGGACATCTTTGCAGAAACAACTTACAAGTATTCTCTAACCTTAAAAAAAAAAAAAAAAGGATTGGGGTGGGAACGTCTGCCCATAAAATTCCCGCAGAATGCTAATCAGAAGTGTAGCCTTTTGTACTGCCCCGTAGTCCGCATGGATCTTGAGAATGGGAGCATTTCTTCCGTTCCTGATGCATCTTTGCTTTTGAACATGTCTATGCTGCAGTTACAAAGCTAAGCTTGGTTCAGAGCCAGTGAGGACCAGTTAGGAGTGTCACACAGACCATGTAGCATGTTTCCTCCAGGACTGATGAGCACTTAGAATTTGTCATTGCTGAATGGAATAGTTTTACCACAAGCATTCTGGAGTCTCATAGGTGTCCATGGGCACTGAGACACTGGGAGGCACATTAGCTTTTACTTTTGAGATAAGTCCAGCATTTGTCTGTCATTTATAGAACTGTGATAAATAATATGAGGATTACTTCCTGGATCTGACTGAGTAAAGGGAAAAGAGATTTAAAATACCATAAATAGCTTTAAAAATGAGGTAGTCATTGGCATTAATGAGTCTTGCTATTGGATTCAAATGCTTTCTGAAAGTTAGTTGTAGCTCAATGTATATTTATTTTTGAGTAGTTTGAATGAGGAGGGAAGTTTTGGCAATATTGAGCTGAGATAAAAGACTAAGTGGGCTTTTTCTCCAGATCCTTCCCCGCTCGTCCCTGTCTTATGAGGTTCTTCAGCCTTACCCGCTCTCGGAGGACTCTTAGAATGTATGTATGCTAGCGAGTTGAGAGTTCACTTCGAGGCATGAAAATGCCCTTGGATACAGCTCCGAAGCAGTCCCCACCCCCACCCCTAGCACACCCAGTTTCGAAGAGCTGCACTAAACTTGCGTAGTAAGTTGTGCAATAAAATACCACCCAAGAGACAAGCTGCCACAACTCTGCTCCCACTAAAAAGCCAGTTAGCCGTTGTTTCTGTACCCGGCTGTGTGCCCTTTTAAAAAGCATGGTGTCCTGGCTAAGCCTGTTGTGGCGTGCTCTAGAGCGGAAGCTGAGTGGACACTGATTGGAGCAGGAGCGGGACACGGGGGTTGGTGGGGGTGGGGGTGGGTGGGGGTGGGTGGGGGTGGGTGGGGGGGGTGGCGGGGGTTGGCGGGGGTGGGGTGGGGTGGGGTGGCGGGGGGTGGGGGGGTGGCGGGGGGTGGCGGGGGGGGTGGGGTGGGGTGGCGGGGGGTGGCGGGGGGGGTGGGGTGGGGTGGCGGGGGGTGGCGGGGGTGGTGGGGTGGGGTGGCGGGGGGTGGCGGGGGTGGTGGGGTGGGGTGGCGGGGGGTGGCGGGGGGGGGGAAGCTAAGCATCCTTGGGTTAGAGAGTTATGATGTTAGCTTGTGTTAAATTCCCTTTAGGACCCTCACCACTATAAGGAAGATCCAGGGAATGGCGGTGCCTTAGTGATGTCCCTTGTCACTGTGCCGGGATGTCTTACTGAAACAATTTACGTGAGAAGAGGTTTATACAGCCTGTCACAGCGGAAGTACAGCCCACCGTGTCAGCAGTGCAGGCCACCACTGAGCAGGGCACACAGAGCCAGCCGGTAACCCTCAACATCTTATGATCCTGTTTCTGTACTCGGGCCCCAAGTCCACATGGCTCCACAGCCTCCCAGCTCATCACCGTTATCTGGCACCGAGTGTTCAAACACAGGGACTTGTTGTGGGTAGGGTTGGGCCTTTCGTACACAAACTATAACAGATGGCACACGGCTTTCATGATTCACGTACCAAAACCTCAACCGTCCCTTTAAGAGAAGCATCGATGACCAGTGACTCGTGATCACATCCGTTTTCTGTAGAGGAAAGCTAGCACCAACGGCTGTTGGCAGGTTGTGTGCTTTCAAGTCAGGAAGTTGACTCTAACTTGCATTTCTGTGGGACTGCTTTCATTTTCCTGAACCCGCATAGTTCATGACTAACTTTTGCTGTGAAGAAAGAGATGTGAGACCACAGCTCCGCAGCAGCGGCGTTTGTGGAAGGTGACTCTGTATATCTGCGCATTGTCTTTTTGATAAAGGACATTGTTTTTAAAACATAGACGCTTAAATTCATATAAGGCTGTTGCTGTAGCTATAACTGAAAGAGAAAGCAGCGTGTATTTTAAATTTGCAACAAGACAAGATGTTGCTGTAGTTACAACTAAAAGACGTAGCAGAATTGATGTCTGCCCTGGTTGCACTGATAACACGATCCTGTGGAGAAGGCCGTGGTTTGGAGGAGGACTGGCTTTAGGTCAGAAGATTGGGCCCATGCTTCTGCTCGCTGATGGCAGGCGTTATTGGGGCTGATGATGAGGCCCAGGATGTGCCTGAATTGTTTGAACAGCCCTTTGCCTGTGTCTGTGTCTTGTCTCTGACAAGAGAAGATGTTGCCTTTAATCCAAATCGCTCAGCTGTCGGCACTTTGGCGTTGTCTCCACTCAGAAATGGAGATATAAGACTTAAGGTATTTCTGAGGAATTTTAAATAATTGTTGGAACCAATTTGAGTGCTGCATAAACCTGCACACATTTTAGGAGTGAAAACAAAGGGCTATTTATGCCACACACCCCATGCTAGGTGGGGCGTATGGAAGCTTAGGAGAATTTGCTTATGTATCTTAGTATAGTAACTTAAGCCTTAAGAATATAACTCCCTGAAATGCCTTCAATTTCAAGAGGGTTTTGCCACTCATGTTTTCCTTTCAGGGTGTGATACAGTCTGAACAATATAGGTGGCCAAGTGATTCTTCAAGCCTTGTACTTGGCACCGAGGGAGAATTAAAATATGAGGCCTACAGATCGTGCAGAGGAACATAGCAACACAGTGAGGCAGCAGGATGCACTGAGCTGCTGTTCTCCTGGGTCAAGCAATCAGAGTGAATGGGTGCATCACATTGCTCCGTTCCTTTTAGCAAACAAAAATAGGCTTTAAAAAAATGTAGAAAGACTCTGCTCCCAGAGGGAGTGAAAATAAGCAATAGGTGTGGATGGACAAGCAGATCGAGGCACAATTTGTGCTTTGTACATGGGGTAGGCGAATGCTAGAAATAATGTAGCAACTGCCATAAAATACAGGCTTGCCTTTAGCAGACAGAGCAAATTCAGTTTTTTTTTTAATTGCATTGATTGCTGGGAATCTCCTGGAAATCTTAATATTCATGTCAGAAACAATCTCTCTCTAGATTTCTGATACCATAATGTGCCCTGTAAATTCTGCTTCGATATGGTTCTTACCTTAAAATTCTGTAAAATTTTCCATCCTCAAATGCTTTGTGAAAATATGTTAAGTGCCATTGAGGTAATTTATTATGTGTTCAGAACTTGAGATTTAAAGAAAAATCTAGAAACTTGGGCTGTTTGGATTGTACGGGTAGTTGTAAAGCCGAAGTCGGAGGGATAGGGCTGTGTGGAATCAGAACTGATGCAAAGATGGAGTTCATTGTCCTTTTTTTTTGAGTAATTTATTCAGATTATATCTCAATTATTATCCCATCACTTGTATCCTCCTATGTCCCCCCTCCCTCCCTCTTCCACCCTATTCCTCTCCCCTAGGTCTGTGACAGAAGGGGACCTCCTCCCCCACCATATGATCACAAGCTATCAGGTCTCATCCTGGTAGCCTGCTTACCCTTCCTCTGAGTGCCACCAGGTCTCCCCACTAAGAGGTGGTCAAATAGGGGCACCAGAGTTCATGCCAGAGTCAGTCCCTGTTCTCCACACAACTGTGGAGAGTGTGCTGTCCATTGGCTAGATCTAAATACAGGTTCTAGGTTTACTGCAGGCATTGTCCTTGGTTGAGTAGTTTGAGCAGACGCCCCTGGGTCCAGATCTACCAGCCTTGATGGTCTTTTTGTAAGGTTTCTAGGACCTTCTGGATCCTTCTGTTTCCATATTCTCCCATATCTCTCTACCTGGAGTCCCAATATGAAGTCCCATCATCTATCCCAATCTCTGGCTAAGTGAAGACTTTCAGGGGCCATCCCTGTTGGGCTAGTGTCCTATTATAAGTGAGTATATACCATGTGTGTCTTTCTGGGTCTGGGTTAACTCACTCAGGATGATCGTTTCTAGTTCCATCCATTTGCCTGAAAATATCAAGATTTCCTTGTTGTTTAATAGCTGAATAGTATTCCATTGTGTTAATGTACCATTGTTTCCTTATCTATTCTTTGACTGAGGGACATCTAGGTTGTTTTCAAATTCTGGCTATTATGAATAAGGTTGCTATGAACATGGTTTGAACATATGTTCTTGTTGTGTGGTGGAGCATTTTTTGGGTATATTTCAAGGAGTGGAATAGCTGGGTCTTAAGGTAACCCTATTCCTGGTTTTCTGAGAAAGCACCAGATTGATTTCCAAAGTAGTTGTACAAGTTTGCACTCCCACCAGCAATGAAGGAGTGTTCCTCTCTCTCCACATCCTCGCCAGCATGTGCTGTCACTTGAGTTTTTGATGTAGTGTCACTTGAGTTTTTGATCTTAGCCATTCTGAAGGGGAGTTCATTATTCTTTATGGACTCAAAACTTTTCCTGATCCTCTCATGTTTGCCCGTCATGTGTTGGCATTGATGTGCCACACACCCAATGCCCACCTATATGTACCTGTGTCTGTGCAACCTCTTTGGGACATCTGCCCTCTGCACATGCCCTCCTTCACTGCTGAACAGCCAATTTCTGCTTGGTGCTTTCAATGCACAGGTTCTAGCAGGGAGAGTGTCTGAAGGTATGTGTGACCACAACACAAACACCACACTTGCCGATTAGTAGATGAACCCGCTGAGTGACATTGGATGAGTATTGTGTCTTTAAACAATTAAGGCCCTGGAATTAAGTTTTCATGACTCTCAACTGTAGGCATATACACAAAACACAGAAATGGTAATGAAAGCTCTCCATTAGTACCTGTTTGAGCAAAAGATTCTGGGTATTGCAAGAGTGTGCCTCCCAGCCTTGGAGTCATGGCCAGAATCACCTCTGTTAGGTATAAAATAAAATAGAGCTGTGTTTTATTATCACATATGGAGTTTTGGGGGCAGCTCTGAAACAGTACCTCTGAAACACAGTTGGAACGCAACAACAAACAGTAGTAGAGAAACAAGGAAAGACAAGAGTTTTTTTCTTTCATTTAGTTTTTTGTTTGTTTGTTTTGTTTTGTTTGTTTGTTTGTTTTGAGACAGGGTTTCTCTGTATAACCTTGGCTATCCTAGACTTGCTTTGTAGACCAGGCTGGCCTAGAACTAGTGATCTGCCTGCCACAGTTTCCCCAGTGCTGGGGTCATAGGTCTGTGTCACCACTTTGGAAAAACAATGAACTCTTAATGAGTGCAATTTTATAGACAATTTATGAAATTTTCTTGAATTTACATCATTTATTCTTCGGTCTTTCTTTGTAGTTATTCACTACAAACACCAAAGGTGTATTGAGGGTTTTATTGATGCTGTTGTTGTTTGTTTGCTTTGCAAGCCATGAGTCAAGGAGATTTGCTAGCTTGCTCCATGGTACGCCCCTTCTGCTATCTGAAGGAGAACTCAAATGATTAACAAAGCGACAGCAGTGTGCTAGGGATTGGCTGCCTGCATTCTAGGGCCATCAGAAGACACAGTGGTAGGAAGCAGGCACAGGCAGGATGGAGCAGACTCAGTGGTTAAGAACTTGGGACACTCTGACTTGAACTCCTGTGCCACTGATTTGATTGCTTCCCCTTGGTGGGGAGGCCAGGTGGCACACAGAAGAAGGGGAAGCAGGCTGCCTGGATGAGACCTGATAGACTGTGGTCATGTGGTGGGGGAGGAGGTCCCCTTCTGTGAGAGGGCTAGGGGAGAGGAATAGGGCAAAAGAAGGAGGGGGTGGGAACAGGAAGATAAAAGCAAAAGATTAACAATCTGGATGTAATCTGAATAAATTATAATAAATTATATAATTATATATTATTTATATATATGAATGATATATATATTATTATTATATATATATAATATGAATGAACATGGGGTACCAGCAAGCCTGAAGCTGTCGTGCCACTGTTCTGAGTTAAGTCCAATCTTGCAACACAGAGCCCAGAGATCCAGTCATTAGCATCTTTGGTTGCCAAGCGATTGAGCCCCCTGAGAAAGGGTATTAGGCAGTGAGAGAGGACATCACTTTTGTAGTCTCAATCATTTACTCTCAAGCATTATCATAAGACCATCTCATTTAGTCTCCACTGTCTCCCTGGGTGTCATTTTATAAGCTGGGCCAGGATGCTCATATGCCTGAGGTCTCAGCTATAGCGCTGAGAATCCAACCCACAGTCAGACTCTAAAGCCTGAACGGTCTCGATTGTTAAGAAATTGGATGAGTGCATGAGGCTGGGGTGCCAGTCACTGTCCACCCATGACGTTTACCTGTCACATGAGCATTGAGGAAGTAATTGTAAGTAGTATAGCAATGGAGGCTTAAATGCAGTTTTGACTTGGTGTAGAGGTGTTGGTCAGAACCGCAGACCTTTGCCCCAGTGAGGAGCTGCATCTCAGCTCATGGCATCTTTAGAAACACAACACCTTTCCATCCCTTCTGGTCTACCTATGTATTCTTTAACAGGTGTTTTTAAAGTGTGGTGGTACATGCATGTGTGTGCACACATGTATGTGTGTGTGTGTGTGTGTGTGTGTGTGTGTGTGTGTGTGTGTGGTGCATGCATGTTTGTGTTTTCCCATGTGTGTGTGGTGCAGTATGAATGTGAGTGCTTACTGTAGAAGCTGGGGAAAACCTCAGGTCCGTTCCTCCTTGGGCTCCATGCAGATGCTATCCACCTTGTTTTTGTTTGTTTGTTTGTTTGTTTTGTTTGGGGGGGTTGTTGTGTTGTTTCTTTCTGTTTTAAGACACTGTTTCTCACTGTCCTCGAAAGTGTGAAGTAGGCTTGCCTGGCTGGCCAGGGATTCGCTTGTCTTGGCCTCTTCAGTACTGGAATGACAGGCACATGCCACCACATGTAGCTTTGTTTAACGTGGTTCTTGGAGATCAAATTTATATCCTTAGGCTCGTGGACCATCTGGCCACCCCTTCTCCAACTGTTCTGAAATGTTTCCAATGGGAACTGTGCTTGGCCAATGGTTTTTAAAGGCCATAGACTCTAAAGTCTCTGCCCTTCCTGTTTTATAATTATTGACTTTGAGCCCCTCGGTGTCGTGAGACATGAGATATCCACTTGTTTCTAGAAAGAATGTGGCCCTGGACTCTTCCCATTCCTCCTGTGAGATTGCTATGTGTCAGGTCACTTATCAAGTTGATCAAAAGAGTCTTGGGGACAAGAGGCTTCATTTGAATTGATGGCTGGTGGACCAGTGCCACAGGGTCTTAAAAATTGTTTTTGTTTCACTTTCCATCTCAAGTGCAAACACGTATTTTAATATTTTCCTTGAACATATTAAGGGAGGTATACTGGTAGCAAGCAATGACTACACTGGTTAATTTAGTCAAATCATTGTGACAACTCATTTTTGCTTCTTACAGGAAAGATGTGACATAAGCCAAGTACTCATAACACACATATTATGCAGTAAATGTGCTGACAGTGTTTAGAAATTTTAAAGTTTTGAGGGGTATTAGGGGGTGAAGACTAAGAAATTATCCTTATTAAAGAACATTTGTAATGCTATAATTAATGAAATTTGGTCTTCACTGTTTAATTTTCATCTCACTTTCAGCAGCTACCCGTTGCTGTGGCTAAGGCTTCAATGGTGCTCCGAGATGCAGCTGGGCTGCTTTGGGGAGGTACATGAGGCTAAAGGGATCCTGGAGAGCCAGCAGGAAGCCCAGGGTGTCTCTAGCTTTTGTTTCCTGAGTCCTTGACATCTACAATGAATGAGAGATTGCAGAAACAATGCTAGGGTCCAGCCAGTATACGCTAGTACAACTCTGCATTCAAATATTAAAATGTTTTTCTGCTGGTTGAAAAACGATGACTTCTCTTATGCTTTACTAAACTCACTCCAGTGCACACACATGGGCATCCTTAATGCCCAGCAAGGTTCCTTCAAGGTACTGAATCCAGTAAGCTAAGGTTATAATTGATGTAGCAAAGAGGTCAAGGTCCTTGGGAAATTGGCTATACATTGAAGAGTCGGACACGTCACTTTTTTCCTTTCTTGATATGCACAATCCTCTTGGGTCAGAATTTCCCCTATTTTCATTTCTAGATGAATGTAATACCAATTTAGAATAGAGGGTCAGAAAGGAGGGAGGGAAGGAGAAAGGGAGGACAGGAGAGAGAGAGAGAGAGAGAGAGAGAGAGAGAGAGAGAGAGAGAGAGAGAGAGAGAGAGAGATCCCACAGGCTCACATCGGAGATGAGTTTGGTCATATTCAACACATTCCATCTTATTGAACATCTTGAAGTGTTCAGAATCCAGCAGTGTTCTGTAAGGCCCAGATGTGTATGGCCAGGTACCTTCCACACAATATTTAAACCCATTTTATGGAGGGTTTAATCCATCCTTGGAATCACTGACTTTGGAATGCATTCCTTGAGAGGCCAACTGAGATGATAAAAAACAGGTCCAAAGATGATGCCATTTATGGGTTAGGGGAAAGGGTCTGAGGAGAGAGAAAGGGACTTGGGGTGCTTTGTGGAATCATTTCAATGTGCCCTGTTCTAGAGCACAAGGGAACTCTTGAAATTTCATAATCATAGGATCTTTTTATTCATTTCTCAAAGAGCATGTTTTTGAGTCAGCGTATAATATAGCTATTTGTTCTCTTGAACACATCTTAGGGATGAAAAAGGAGTTAGGAAAATGAGCCCATTGTTTTTTAAAATTAGTGACAAACTTCAAAATAATTCCAAACAAACCTCAAATAAAACATTCTCCCCCTACTGTGGCTCCCATTTAAACTGTTTGGGTCAGTCTGTTTTAATGAGCCTCATTCATGCTGACACGTCCACACACTTCAGACAAAGACAACTATACCTCTAAGCCCGTTTGAAAGTGATGGATGGCTGTCAGCTTTGTGAGTGGAGCATGTGGTGGCTTGATAGCACGGTGAAAGCAATCGCCGAGCGCGAGTCTGTTTCTTTTGGCAACGGAAGGGGTTGCTAATGGATTCATCATTTTCTGTTAAGCATGAATGTCAAACAAAAAAACATTTAGGGCTCTATTCAGCAGAGTTTCCGGCTTGGTGCTTGCCAGCCATGGAGGCCCTGCGACTTGGAACCTGCACAGCCCAAGCCTGATTTTTATTCCCAAAGTTCCGTGGGGCTGGAGCCTCAGAACCTGGAATTCTGCCAATAGCTCCTTCTTACTCCTCTTCCTCCTCCTGATCCTCCTCCCGCTCTCTTCTCCTGCCTCCTCCCTTCTCTTCTTTTGCCTCTTGTTTTCCCTCTGGTTCCTCCCCTAGCTTCTTCCTGCTCCTCCCCCTCTGTCTCCTGCTCTCTCCCTCCCATTGCTCCTCCCCTTCCATCTGCACCACCTCACGCTTCCCTTCCCCTTATTCTACCTCCTCCTCCTTCGCCTCTTTATTTTTCTCTTCCTCTCTTCAGCTCTTCTCGTCTCCGATTATATGACATCATAGGTCCTGTTTCTTGGATGGCATCTCTGGAACAGAGCTAGGTGCTAGCTAGCTGTTGTGCCATCGCTGACTTCACCTCAGGCGCACACAGGAAGTCCACTCATAGAGGTGGGGGGAAGGGACAGGGTAAGCACTGGGTGGATGCCCAGTGAAGCTCATATCTTGGAGCTGACTGGATGAAATAAGCATTGCCCACTTCTTATTTGGGCATCATAGACAAGCATTGTGCTCTAAACTTGTTCTATAAATAGGACACGAACACCCAAAGTAGAAATGGATACATCTAGGCTTCTGAAATGATATGTTGTTCTCTGAACAGACCGTGAGAGGGCTTGGGGGAAATGCTGGCCTTGTCACCCAGCTCTCGTTATACGATTGACCACAGAATGGCCCCCTTCTGTGGGAGAGTGGCTTCTTCGACCATATCCACAGTAGACAGAGGGAAGAGCTGAGGCCAGACAAGGGGAGCATAGCACCACTGGCAGAGCAGCGGTGGCTGTGATTTTGAGCCTGGAGTCACTGTGGGGCTGGCATGGGTCTTGACATCAACTCTGACGTCTTGGGTAAGTATCGGCCTCAGTGTCTCAGGGTTTGACCTTTGTTGTATTGGAGGTTAAGTGAAATCGCCAAAGATCAGTAGCCTAAATTATACATTAATGCACATATAGATTATTAGTTGAATTATTTTAACTAGTGAGGTGAATTAACCGTGAAAGCCAGGAGTCTGTGTGAGGTCTAAGAGCTCAGAACATAGATGACAGATTACCAGTGTTCGCTTGCTTTTCTGCTGGTCAAAGTGCTACTCCCTCTGCCTGGGCTGAGCCCCTACTCTGTCCACCGTGGATGTGGTTGAAGACCCCACACTCCCACACCAAAGGGGTCTCTTCAGAAATCAATGACATAAGAGCTGGGTCTTCTCTCTCTAGTCCCCGTGGTGCTGTGGTTACAGGCAACTGTGCCTTCACACACATCTCTTGATGTTGGGGACTCAGTTCCAAACTCTGGTGCTCATGTTTGTGCAGCAAGTGTTCTCATCCCTTGGAACCACCTCCCCAAACTGGAAGTTCATGCCTCACTTAGGAGCTAATGTTTTCACAAGGGTCCCCAGCCATCCACTTTAACTTCTTTGTGGCTGCGGCTTGTGTCTCTCTCGTCTCTAATCCTCAGTGATATTTGGAAGAAAATTAAAGTAAGTTGTGAAATGTTGCCAGTGCCTTACAAGCAGGACCACAAGTGGCTACAGGAGACTTAGCTTAGGAAATGAAGCTGGACATCGAAAAAGCAAAAGCAATGGTCTTATTTGAAGACTCACCATCTAAACTACCAAAGGGCACCTCCCTCTGAAAGCTTTCGCAACCACCTACACAGAGTCAAGCATGGATTCTCTCATTTGTTTGCATGTTTATAACACACATATTTACTGTGACCAAGATTTTGACCTTGACCGCGACTCATACCCTAAGAACTTAAGAAACAGTTGTTGAATTTAGTAGATACATACCTGGAAAATAGAGAAAGTTGTTCCAGTGCATCCAGGCTCGCTCTACCCTCCTTTAAACTCTGTATTGGTTTAGTTGCTGCTCACATGACATTTTCATCACATTCTGTAACATTTTGCTAACTCATTTCACTAAGTTTTATATGCCTTTATATCTTGAAATATAACTGAACTCCCAGGAGAATGAGCTACACATGGCATTACACTGTGTCGGGGAGCTGCATCCCAGATGTCATTTTAACCTGGAGAAGTGGCCAGATCCCAGTTCCACAGGGCTGATTTCAATGAGGAGTTTTCAGAATGATGAGGCCAGATTTAGCTGGTAGCAATTATTGGCACATTTCAGATGAGCTCAGCATGAAGAATAAAACAGAAGGAAGATTAAGACTCAAATAGTAAAGGAGACGAGGGGAATGAGAAGAGAGGCCAAAGGGCTTGAAAAGCAGGAAAGGACCAGTTATCTGCAGGAAGCTGGTATTCCTGTGTGAGATGTGTGTGACCCAGCCTGGGCGAGGATGTTATCTCTATGTGATCTGCAGAATTTTGCTCTTGACTGCAGCAACTGCAGACGAGTGAATTAAAGTCTTAAGGAGACAAATCAATAAGAGGGAAGAAAAGATAAAAAGCTATAAGGCTTACAGAGCATTTCAAAAACCAAGTAGAAGTCTCCAAAACAGCCGTGGAGGACCCACCAGTGTTTATTAGGCTTTCACAGGAATCCCAACAGGAACAGATTTGTTGGTCACCCCGGGGGAACTGAAAGGCTTCTGCATGGTTTATGCCATTTACCTGGCTTTTCACTCCAGTGGGTGACAGATGGGAGCAGAGACTGTCTAAAAAAACACTATGAAGCCAAATCTGGTTGCCAGGCACCTCGGTGGCAAGAATTTCATTGGAAAGGAATTTTTTTTTTAGAAAGCTGGGGCAGTGCTGCAAGAGAAGCACAGTCTCCAAGGACACTCCTTACTGCTGCTTCCATTTTATTTCTAAACTGGGGGGAAAATGAGAAATAGATAATGCAGCCATTTAGTCCCAATGGCAGCAGTTTTTCCTCTGCTCTAGATTAAAAAACCTATTAATGATTTCTTCTTGAACTATCATATGTGGCATTACTTCCAAAGTCAGTCATTATCTATTTAAATGAGAAGGTAGAGAAGCAAGAGTGAAAACATCAATGAAAAAGGAGTGGGAAAAGATGGATGGAGGGGACTCTTACTGGCCCTGAGTTTAGGAGCCTAGATTGCAGGGTACTAACAGTAAAGGAAGGTAGACATGGCATCCGTGCAGGATCCAGGGGGAGCACTTGCCACTCACGCATCCAACCGCGACCCGGTTTGTTTGTGAGTTCTGTCTTGCGTTTCCGTCATGCCATAGGTGCTCTTACAATGGAGAAACACCCAAAGTGAAAATCTAGTAACGCAAGCATGAACATTCCTAATCAGGAAGGAAAACAAAAATGTGTGGTAGAATGAGAGTGTAAAGTGACGTTCAGCAGACTCCAGAGTGTCGAAATCTGTTTCTGTGGTTGAAAGGCACACACACCTCACAGCGCTAAACAGCAGCTGAGAATCCAGAGGCCATAGCCCGACAGACGGACGGAGGGATGGAGGAACAGCATGATCAGGGAAGGGGGTTGCAGTTCTTCTGTCTGACAGGCTGAGTAAGGTTGGTTCTATCCGCTCCCAGGGGCACTGTGTGTGCCAGTGGCCGGGCTGCTGAACAAGGGGGCTCCTGAGTATCTGACTATTCCAGTAGGAATGGGGAAGGGTGAGACGTTAGGGTCCTCTCATGCTTTCATCCCAGCCCCCCGGTGCCTGCTGAGCGCAGACCCTCACCTCAAGGCTATTACTCCTCCAGGCATTCAGTGACCACAACTGGCCATCTGTGAAGCCGGTCTATTGAGTCAGTGAGTGCCTCTCTGGTGGCCTCTGAACCCCTGCCTCCTTCTCCGCAGGAAATCTTGTGTCAACAACCCATCTGTCCAGAATGAGCATCTGCATTGCTTTGACCAGCTCCACCTCCAGAGCAATGAGCACTCTCTCCCTCCCTGACCCCCTCCCCGTCTCCTCCTTCTCAGGGGGAAGCCCTTTAATTATATTACTGTGCCTCCAATTTTCCCCACCACCTACAAGCCTGTTACGGTCGGTCACAAAGGGGGAATCCAGGGCTCAGTGGAGCAAGCTGTAGACCTAATCCAAAGCCATGAAGATAGGAGAAAAAGTCAAACTCCTCCCTCAGTCTCTCCTTCCCCCTTCCTCTGGTCTCACAATTCTTCTCCCAGGAGCTACAGGTAACAGACATCCAAGTATCCCTTCCAGGCTCGCTGGACCTGCGCAGGTTCCTCCTTGCTCTCGGGAGGTTGTGTACCCGAGATTATGGGGTTGACGCTCTCACCTCTGTGCCAAGCACCTTGGGTAGAACACACTCCCCGTGGCCTGGACCAATCAAAAAGCCTGGTCTTGGTACATCCTCACCTGGAGGTGTCTCTGAATCTACTTGGTCTCCTCAGCCAGGCTATTTTCACATGGAGACAGGAAACATATCTATTCTGTAACATCATCTTCTTCTCTTGAAAGTCCCCTCAAAGACTAAGGCATTCTTTTTGAGTCAGTTTTTTTTTAAATGTGGTTTGGGCCCAAATGACCACAGCCTAGGGAAAGCACATTAGTTTCTGATGCTAACTTGGGAGCCTAATTCTAAGCCTTTGTTTACTCATCTGAAAAAAAAAGATGGGACCAGTAATAAATCCTTTGGGGTCCTTGAAAAGGTTAAGTGGGTTAATTTACACTAATGCTTCAGGGAACATAGCATGAAGCTGCTGGGTATCACCACTACCAGTATTTTTCATCATCAGAGCCATTGCGGCAAGTCTGAGGAGAAGGAAGAGGAGGAGGGGAAGGAGGAGGAGGAGGAGGAGGAAGAAGAAGAAGAGAGACAAGATGCTATTGACATCTTTTTTCTCACTGCCTCAGCCTGGAGCAGGTGCTGTACTTACAAAGGAGAGATGGGGCTGCCTGTTCAACTGGCCTGCATCTTGTTGCCTGCTCCTCTGCTAGCTTGTTTCCTCCCATTGTGTGTGTGTGTGTGTGTGCACATGCATAAAGGGAATAGAAGATAATATTAGTGTCATTTCTTAGGTCTCTCTCATTGGCCTCTAAATCGGCTAAGTTGGCAAGCTAGTGAACCCAGAAGTCTCTCTGTCTCTACACACACACACACACACACACACACACACACACACACACACGAACATACCTCTACACCTGGATTTTTTTCTTTCATTTAGTATATTAATTATGTTTCTTATTGTGACTAATATCTAACAAATGCAACTTAGAGAAGAATGGATTTCCTTTGGCTCACAGCTCCTCATGGCTAGATAAGTGAGGCAGCTACTCATGTTGCCTAAGTAGAGAGAGGTGGATGCTCCTATGTGCCAGCTTTTTCCTTTTTTTCAAGCCTGAGTCCTCAAGCCATGGAACGATGCTGCTTATATTTAGGGTCTTATATTTAGGTGGACCTTCCCACCTGAGTGCAAACTCTCTCAAGGACATATCCGTGTTTGATTTATTCCATGGCGTTCTAAATCCCTTCAAGTTGAAAATCAAGGTGAAGCATCACGTGTGGTCTCCGGGGCGTAGATCTGAGGTTCTTGTGTTTTAACGCCAGCCTAGGACTCAGCATTTTCATGATCAAAAACTCCGTAGTGAGTGGCTGTCCCTACTGCCTGAAGTTGCTGCTCACAAAGCTCTGGACCCTCCAGTGTGTACTCTGTGAGACTCTGATGCATGGAAGACAGAGCGTAATCTGAGACACGGGACAGTGATTTGTCCAATTGGGGAATATGCGTTTACATCAGTTTTCCAAGTCTGACCTAACAGAGAGTGACAGGCAGGTGCTTTAGGAAAAGGAAATTGTTCCTATTGGTCTGGAGGCCTCTGGTCTTAGATAAGACCCAGAGCAAGGCACTGGTCTATGTGTTTAGTCATTTAATTGCCATGTGTCTTTAACAAAGCAATAGTATTTTATTTTCTCCTGTGCCCATGGCCTATCTAGTGTCAAGTTCTTGGCCACCTGGGCAGTGTCAGGCATGGGTTCCATCTCTCAGAGGGTGGATGGTTTCTGCCACAACATTTGTACCTCTATTGTGCCAGAGTATCTTGCAGGGAGGCCACCACTCACAAAGACTGGACTAGCATACACAGGGCTGCACAGGTTCAAGTCAGATGGCACCCCAGCCCTAAGAGGGGACAGTGGACATGAGCACCCACCTCTAACCAAGGAGCTATTTCCAACTGGCATTCATTTGCAAGAGAAAAATTAAATTTCCCCGATGGAGTCTCACCACATCTATTAAACAACGTGAAGGGTAAGCCCCTTTCCCAGCAGTATATGGCTGACACAGAACACACTCAACCCTATTTTTGTAGACTTTTTCACTATTTGGGCTGTTTTTTGTTTTGTTTTGTTTTGTTTTGAGGGCTGGCGGTGTGTCTTATCAGCTTTTTGCTGTTTAGTGTGGTTTCTGATTTTGTGTTTTTAATGGATTTTGGTCTGTGTGTATATGTTCTTTTTCATTTTTCATTATGTTTTTTTGTTTGTTTCCTAAGGAGAGAGAGAGAAAAGGGCATGGAGTTGGGTTTGTAGAAAGATGGAGAGGATCTAGTAGGAGTTTGGGAAGGGGAAACTGTTCAGAATATATTATATACTTTTTTCAATAAAAACTTTCAAATATATTATTATTATTATTATTATTATTATTATTATTATTATATCTATTAAATTTTTATTGTAGAGTGATGTACATATAATATTCTTTAGAAGTGCCAATAGAATTATTAATTATAGATAATAATTTTGTTAATAAAAGTGATCAATTACCCTTTAAAATGGCACATTGCATACGTGACAAGCTGTGGCTATCTTTAGATGAGAGATTTGAGTTATTTTTTTCTTACTGATAATCTATGCTTTATTTCAAGTTTTCTTAAGGTGCACATGAGTTATTTATAAAACTTGAATTTTAAGAGTGTTTAATAAAAGAAATCCCAGCTCTGTCAAGATGGTAACCAGAGTGATAGCTATCATTAGACTGTCTATATGATGGGAGAGGGGCTGTTTTCTTTCTCTTTTTGAAATTATCTTTCTTTCTTTCATTAAAATATCATTTTGAATAAAATGACAAAGACAGCAGATAGTAATTTAAAGTGCATTTACTTGGGAAAAGAGAAATGTGGTAACCCTTTGTCATCACTACTCTCTAAAACATTTTCTTACATGTCTCCAAGATCCGGAAGTCTAGCATCAACTGCAGTAAATATTTTATAATTTACCACAAAAGTCTCACACATGCCACACGCAGCCGGAACAGCTATGCTCTCAGTCTGCCATCTGCTCTGTCGTGTTTCTGCTGGAGTTTTGTCATGAGTTCTGCTCCACAGGACCAAGGACGTGTCCGATGCCTTTTGATGGTGCTCCACCTACCTCTGTGGTCAGATCCATTGCCACGTGCAGTCCCGTCATCTCCTGTACATTTCTGTTGGTATAAGCATGTACATCTATGCATCTGTACAAATGTAATACACATCTTACTTTCTTTAAGCAACTATAGATGGTCCCCATGCTCTTCTACATTTGCACATGTATGAGCATGTGTGTATTTATGTATTTATGCATATGTAATGAATGTATCCTTTTCTTTTAAACTTAACCAACTTGCCTTTCACACATATTACATGTTTTCAACCTCCTATAAGACTTTTGCTGCCTTGTAAAGCTGACCAGAACTATCCTGCTTAACTTGACTCTTGCATTAGAACTGAGTAACAACACTGTTATTCAGGAAAGAACTATTGTGTCTTTTTCTTTATGAAACTTGACTTATATCTCAGTGTCTTCTTTTAGTCATCTAAAGCTCTTTTTCAAATCTAACTCTTCAATCTGTACTCTGTTTTCCTGAATTTATGCTTAGTGATCTCTTAATAAAAAAAGAAAAACAACATTAAAAATGAGATAATAAGTAGAACAAAGTGGTGCAGGCCTGTAGTCATAGAACACGGGGAGTAGAGGCAGGAGGAGAAGTTCAAGGCCAGCCTGGGCAACACGAGATTTTGTTTCAAAGAAAATGGAAAAGAAAGGAGATAAATGATTAAGTTAAGCCGAATTCTTTGGAGAAAAGTTACATTCCCTTTTAATATATTATGAAAGATAAATCATAACCAGGATTAATTAAAATGTTGGACAGGATCTATAATTATATCTGATACGATGGAAAGAATTTCAATTTAGAAACCACAGTAACTGATATTCAAAGTGTATATATTAAATACTTAACAGGGCAGTTTAACATAGTGCACGGCTTGTTCGTCAAATAACATGACCCTGCAAAGGTAGCAGGGCCCAAAGGTGGATAAATTCACCACAGAGAAGGTCATGCTGCAGGAACATGGAGTGTTTGTACAAGGTTCAGCAAAGTTGAGTGCTCTGAGGCCCATGGAAGCAAGCTCGCCTACCTTAGAAATTTACCAAATAATGGGATCAATCTGTTCATGTCTGATTTGCCTCTGTGCATGTGTGGATGTGCATATATATGTACATGTGTGTATGTCTGCTCATATGTGTGCACATATGTGTCTGTATGCACTCATGTGCGTGTGCAGGTGCAGATGACCACGTGAGCACTAGTGCATGGCATCTGGTTTCTTCTTCTCTTGATCTCCACATTATTCCTTTGAGATAGGATAGCTCCCTGAGTTGGAAGCTTACCCTCTTGGCTAAACTGCCTGGCTGCCTGGCTTCACCAACCCTAGCCCCCTCCACACTGGAGTTACAGATGTGCTGACAGTTGGCACTTTATGTGGGTTCTGGGCCAATGAACTCAGACTCTCATGCTTGCACAGCTACCCCTCTTACTCACCGGGCCATTTCTCCAGCCCTTGGTTTTTCCAAAGGTAAGAGACGGAAAATGATAATCCCAAAGAGATTAGTCTTGGCTCTGACAGTATTTAATGTTTTCAATGGAACCTGGCTAAATGAGAGGAGAGTTTCTCTACTGGAAACGGAGCTCTCCTTGCGTTTTCTATTTTAGCACTCTCTTAAGTTCCTTCAGATTCTCTCGGGACTCTGCTTCTTGGTGCACACCTGGAGTTTGGTCCCACTGCCCCTTTCCGTTTTCCCTTCTATCTCCAAGCTCTAGGGACACTTTCCACCAGGACTCTCTGTTGGCCACATTGGGCTAGGGCACAAGTAGGCAATTTTCACCACTCTTCCTGCCCTTCATTCCAGACTTTCTAGACTTGCTCTAAGTCCTGCTGTAGCCTAACTGCAGGGTCTCCTTCTCCTGCCCCACCTCTACTCCCTGGGGACTCCACTCGGTGTGGACCCGGGATCCCCTAACTCTTTCCCGGTGGTTTTCTCAGGTCTTCCTCCCAGCTCGTTTCCTTTCCTGTTTTATCACCCACTGATCTACAATAGACACTCCTTACCATGGTTCTCCCAGGCACCACGCTTGCCTGGGACACTGAGTGAGCAACAGCAAACAAAGAGTACAACATCCACCAACAAAGACACCAGGAAACACCTCCAACGCCATGGCTCCTGATGCCTAAACACGAGCAACCAAGACAGTATGCCCCATTCCACCCCCCACCCCCACCCAGAAGCCAGCACCCATATTTCTGGAGAAAAGCAATTTATTTAGGCACAAGATGAAGAATTCAAAATGGCAATTACAAATATGTTCAAGGACCTTAAAGAGGATATGAATAAATGCCTCGATGAAGACTGGAAAACAACAAGAAATTGAACAGAATAATGAAGAAGAAGAAGAAGAAGAAGAAGAAGAAGAAGAAGAAGAAGAAGAAAAAGAAGAAGAAACACAAAATGAGACTGTAACAATGAAATAGACCTACTAAATAAAATCCAAACTGAAATAAAACTAAAAACAAAAACTTTAAATGGCAAAGAAAACCCTCAGAAGTAAACCTCACTAACAGATTGTAAGACATAGAAAGTGAATTTCAGGTCTTGAAGATGAGGCAGAAGAAATGTTTCGCTTACTCAAAAAGAACGTTACATCTAAAAACATACAGATACAAAATATCCAGGAGACCTGGGACTCTATGAAAATACAAAACCTACAAATATTATCTATGGAAAAAAGAAGGAAACTCAGATCAAAATCACAGAAAATAATTTTAACAAAGTCATGTAAGAAAATTTCTGCCACCTGAAGAGATGCCTGACAAGATACAAGAGGCCTTCAGAGCACCAAATACACAAGAACAGAAAAGAAATTCCCCCAGAATACATAATCAAAACACTAAAATGGACAGAACAAAGAAAAGATATTAAAAGCTGCAAGGAAAAAAGGTCAAGTAACACATAAAGGCAGACCCACTAGAATAACATCTGACATTTCAATGGAGACCAAAAGCCAGAAGTTTGGATGGATGGATGTTCGACAAACTCAGAGAGACCACAGATGCCATCCTGCCTGCTATGTGCATCAAAACCATCAATTACAATCAACAGTGAAGGAAAGGTACTCCACATCTCATGATAAAAAACAAAATTAAGCAGTTCTTATCTACCTATCCAGTCTACAGAAGGCACTAGAAAGAAAACTTCACTGTGAGAAGACTAACTACACCCAAGAAGACACAAGGAATAAATAATCCCAGACCAGCAAATCAAAGGTGAGGATCTCATATCATAACAAAAATAACAGGTATCATTAAAAAACACTCATTAATAACTCCCAATACTAATGATCTCAATGCCCCAATAAAAGACACAGACCAACAGATTAGATTAGAAAGCAGGACCAGCCTTTCTGCTGTCTCCAAGAAACACTCAGTATCATCAAGGATAGATTTCCCCTCAGAATAAAATAATGGAAAAAGTATTCCAAGGCAAATGGACCCAAAAAGCAAGAAGATGTAGTAGCCATTGTAATGTCTGACAAAATAGACTTCAAACTGAAACTGATGAGAGGAGATACCGAGGAATTCTACATACTCATTGAAGGGAAAGCTCATAAAATGTTAAAATTCTAAACATTTATGTACCAAATACAAGGACACAGGAACACCCCACCACACACACACACACACACACACACACACACACACACACACACACACACACACCTGAAAACTACAGCGAGTAAGAGACTGTGCCGGGCTCAGAGTCCTAAGGACTGTCTTCATCAAACCACATCGTTCAAGGCCCAGGGATCTATATGGAAGAGAAGGTGCTAAGAGTGTAAGCACCAGAAGTGATGGAGGGACCCAAGCAAACAGGTGTCCTCTGGGCTGGGCAGACCAGGGATACACACATGAACCCACTGAGTCTGAGGCTGCATGCGCAAGGCCTGTATCAGTTCAAGTCAGATGGGGTTCCCAGCACTGCATGGGGAGGTAGATATGGGCTCCCACCCCTAACAGGGATGCTTTTTGCACTTGATACCTGCTGGCAAAGCTTTATCCAATGTGGTGCCACTGGTATCAACCCCACTCCAGCGCGGGCTACATGCCCAGTACTAGGTGACCACAAAAAGCAAAATACATGTTTTTATTGTGGACTTTTATATCATTTTGGCACTTTTTATCTTATTGGTCCTTTTTGTTTTGTTTTGTTTTGTTTTGTTTTGTTTTTTGTTTGTGTTTTTGTGGAGTTTGTTTTGTCAGAGAGAGAAGGAAGAAAGAGCATATAGTTGGATTAGGAAGGAGGTGGGGAAATCTAGGAGGAGTTGGGGAGAGTAGGGAACATAATAAAAACATATTATATAAACAATTGAAATTAAGAGAAAGCCAAAAGAAATTCTTAAGATTTGTGCAAACTCAGTTTCTCTTTCTGACGGTAAGAGACTATTACAATGCTTTCCTATGAGTGAATTGCTTAGATTCAACATCTATTAATTTTCCAATTGCCATGAGAAACTAACTTGCAAGTGAAACTTCAGGAAGGATGATGTACTTTGGTCCATGATTTGGGAAGACACAGTCCATCAACAGCAGGGAAGGCATGAGGTAGCTGGTCACAGTCCTTGTAGTCAGGAAGCAAAGAGAGGTGAATTCTGGTGCTCAACTCCCATTTTATTCACTCTGGGATCCCAGCCCAAGAGATGGTATCACCCACAGTTAAGGAGGGGTCTCCCCTCCTTAGTGAACCGTCCTGGAAATTCCCTCCCACGGCCCCCTCAGGAGTACATCTTCTGTGTGGTTCTCAATCCGGGCAAGATGACAAGGAAGAGTAACCATGACAGCATGTGATGGATCTCGTTTTACACCTGCTCTCTTGGTTATCCTGCTAAAGCAAACCCAGGCATCCTATTGTTTTATCTGTGACTATTTTAATATGTGTCTCAGAAAAAAAACAAGGATCACAGCACCACATAATTCTCAATCTTGGAGCTCGGGGAAAAGATGTCATGGCTGTGGTATGTGCTATTTGTGTAATTAGCGAATCCTGATAGCGCCCGTAAGCCGCACTTCCTGAGAGCCACTCAATCCACGTTCCCCTTGAGCATTTTTCTTTTTTCACAGTACGTTTGGTAGATGTTTCCTCTAGAGGTTTTCGTGCACGGCTGTAGCTGCTTGTGTGTCCTCAGTGTGACCCAGGGAGGTTTCTTGTCGCTGGTTTTCTGTACATTGAGAGTTGGACCGACAGGCTTGGTGAGATCCAGGTTTGACTCTCCGCAGCGAGACAATTTCCTCAGTAGTACTGTGTGCATCCTTCAGGAAGTGTAATACCTGGCTGTCTCTCTTTTTGAGATCCTAAGAGCTATTAATGCGTCTTGCTGAGCCCCATTAATTCATTAAAAGCATCAGAATCTACTGCTCTATTTTGCCATCTTCATTTAACAGTTTGAATACATCTCTAAAGAACCATTTCCCACCAACTCCTTGTTTATTTTGGGGTGGCCCTGTAATTAAAGCCAGATACATGTTGACTCTCTCTCTCTCTCTCTTTAACCAGTTTCTAGAATAATGAGCCGTCCAGCCACTCTTGTTCACCAAGAGGAGCTAGAGAGTTTCTTAAAGTATCATTACTGACTAGAAATTCAAGCACACCGGTGAGTTTCAACTCATCGCACATCCTCCTGTATTGCTGCTCTACCCTCAGCCAGTGGCACCTGAAGACCACCTTTGGGAGGGGGATGGCTCTTGCTTTGGAACTGGCCACTGCTTTTCAGTAGTCTGAAATGAGGAATAAGATTTTTCTCCCCTCAGCATTTCACTCTACTTATAGTTCAAAGTTAGGAACGAACTTGGTTCGTTTATTTTTACTTACCCTTCCTTGCACTTTTGTTTCTTTGTTTCACCCAAACAAAATCAAACCTTCCCGGCAAAAATTCTTTTTGCAGTAGTTTTCTTGGTGTTTTGAGTATATTCTAGAATAAATGAGTATTCAAAATACTACATTTTAAACCTACCAGTGATGTTTCTCTTCTGTAAGAAGTGTCAGACACACACACACACACACACACACACACACACACACACAGGCACACACACACACACACACACACAGGCACACACACACACACACACACACACACACACACACACACACACACACACACAGGCACACACCAATACTATACATTTTCTTTCCACCTTGACCTTCCACCTAACATTGTAGGCTGAAAGCAACTCCGCATTCTGTACAGAAGACTTCACATTCCTTTCTACTACCCCATTGTGTAGCGGAGTCAAACTTTACTTACCTCTGCTGCGTTGCTCTTGGCTGTTGACAGTAGTTTGCATGTTTTTAATGCTTTTATAAACCAAGTTAATGAGTGGTTTTGTGCGTTCTGTGTTTTGAATGTCTTCCTGTGTACTTGTGATGGATTTTTATGAAGAGGGGAATTGTGTAGCAGAATAAATGCCCTGGAATGCATACTGAGATACTTGCCTGCAATCTGCACCTTTCTCGTTCGGATAACTAAAGCAGCCAAAGATTATGTTGTTCAACAACTCAGATCAGATTTAACTGTCTTTCTTTCTTTTTTTTTTTTTTAATGAAGGAGGCTAAACATATTTTCATACAACTCGGGACCAATTATGTGTCATTTTGGCAGAAGCACTTCCACTTAGCTCTAGTCTGTTTTTCCATTGGTGTTTGAGCTTCCGAGTTTTCAAGTATATTAGAAGTACTTTATATATTAGGTTACTAACTCTTTGTTAGGTAAGTGACAACTATTGTTCTCTGTTGGCTACTGGAGATTTTATTTATGTTTCTTCTTTTAGTATTTTTTTTTCCCAGACAGGGTCTCATGTAGTCTAGTCTGGCCTTGAACTGGCTATGTAGCTGGGGATGACTTTGAACTCTTTTCTCATCCTCCTTAGGCCACTTCCCAATTAGTGGTCATATCAATAAGCTTACCTTGGTTGCCATTGTTTTGTTGTTTGTTTTATTACTATTTTTCTCTCTTTTTAATGATCTTTTAAAACCATGTATGCGTGTGTTTGTGTTTATATGAGTGGACCCTGGAGTGCAGGTCCCCACAAGAAGGTGGGTAGGGGTGGAGGGGTCACAGCCACTAGAGCTGCCCAGCATGGACACCAGGAGCCAAATCCAGGTCTCCAGCCCCAGACTTTTTTTTTTTTTACTTTTCCTAAAATGCTTATTTTGCTATAGAAATTTGAAATTTGTGTGTTCTTTTTTTTATTGAAAATAGATTATTCTCTCATATAATATGTCCTGACCACAGAACAGTTTCCACTTCTCCTAGCTCTCCCCAGCTCCCCCTCCCCTCTCTCCCAGATCCACGTCCCCCCTCTATCTTACCTCCGAAAAGAGCAGGTCTCAAGAGATAACAACTAAATATGACCATACAAAATATAATAAGACATGGCAAAAGCCCTCACACCAGTGCTGGACAGAGCAACCCAGCAGGATGAAAAGAGTCCCAAGAGCAGGAAAAAAAGAGTCAGACAGACTTCTGGTCCCACAGGTAGAAGTCCTACAAACACCAAGCTAACAACAACCAACACACACACACACACACACACACACACACACACACACACTTGCTCGCACGCGCAGAGGACCTGGTGCAGACCCCAGAGGCCCTGTGCATGTCATTTCAATCTTTGTGAGCCCATGTGAGTCAGTAGCTGTGTTCTCCTGGTGTCCTTGACCCGCTCTGGACTCCTACAATCTTTCCTCCCCCTCTTTTGGGGGATCCCCTGAGCTCTGAGAGGAGGGACCCAATAGAGACCTACAACTTAGACTCTCTTTCTCTGTATTAGATCTGCTATGAAGGTCGGCACTCTCTCCCCTTGGCTTCAGCCTCACTGATGAGAACTAGACAAGGCACTGACCTATGAATCTAGCAGAATATTGTTAGTAATTATTTCATTAATTTCTTTGATCAGTCATGTTTAGTTTTACCCTTTGTCTTTGGGCTATCCAGTTTCCAGTTCCTGGGCATCCCAGCAGTGTATGGCATGGGCCTCGTGTTAAATCAGACATTGGTTGGCCACTCCCACAAGTTCTGTGCCACCATTGGCCCCAGCACATATTGCAGGCAGGGCAGATTGTAGGTCAAAGCTTTTGTGGCTGGGTCGGTGTCTATGTTTCTCTTTCTGTAACCTGTAGAGCACCTTCCTGAACCAAAGAGACTAAAACAGAGGGGTGAAGTCTCCATGTAGGCACCAGCTCAACCTGTCCACAGTCAATAAGGTATGTGTCTGTTGTCCTTGGCAATGGGGCACCCACTATCAGTTTTTGGAACATGGCCCTCTGTCCTAGCCTGGGTTGTTTGGGGATCCCCACCAGACCTCCTTGGCCAATAACTCAACAGAATGCAACCCAGTCCTGCCTCTGGGAGCCTTGCCTGGCTACAAGAGATGGTCAATTGAGGCTAAGCATCCTCCATGACTAAACGTCCTCACTTGGGCCACCCTCATAGATTCCAGGAAGTTTCCACTGTACTGTTTTCACAGCACTCCCTCAGCCCCCCAGTGCCAGCAACTCCCCTGCACTGTCTCCATCCCATCTCCCCCCTCTACCTGATCCCTCCCGTTCCTGTCCTCACCTACCCCACTCCACCAGCAAAGTCTGTTCTATTTCCCCTTCCCCTGGAGATCCACGTGTCTCACCTAGAACACTCCTTTTTACCTAACCTCTCTGGTCTGCAGACTGTAGCTCTGTGATTATTTACTTAATGGCTAATATCCTTTTATATATTAATACATATAATATTTATCTTTCTAGGTCTGGGTTACTTTGGTAAGAATGATTTTTCTAGCTCCCATCCATTTGCCTATAATTTCATGGTGTCATCGTTATTATTATTAGCAGCTAAGTAATACTCTGATATATAAATGTATCACATTTTCTTTGTCCATCCATCAGTTGAAGGACGTCTTGGTTGTTTCCAGTTACTGGCTGTTATAAATAAACCCACAATGAACACAGTTGAGCAAGTGTCTTTGTGGTAGGATGGACTATCCTTTGGGTATATGCCCAAGAGTGGTATAGCTGAGTCTTGGGATAGGTCATTTCCCAATTTTCTAAGGAACTGACATATTGATTTCCATAGTGGCTGCACAAGTTTACACTCCCACCAGCAATAGAGGAGTGTTCTCCCTTTCCACATATTTACCGCCAAAAGCTGTCACTGGTGTTATTGATCTTAGCCATTCTCACAGGTGTAAGATGGAGTCTCAAAGTAGTTTTGATCTGCATTTCCCTGGTGGCTAAAAATGTTGAACATTTCTCTTTTTTCTCTTTTTTTAAAAAAATGAATTCTTTATTTTATTTTATTTTATTGAACATTTCTTTAAGTGTTACTCAGCCATTTGAGATTCCTCTATTGAAATTTGTGTATTCGTAAGTGTATCCTTTCCCTCTCATTTTCTTCTGGATAACATGGTTTGTTTGGAGATGAGTTCCCTCCCCTAAATCAAAGAGACATTTCTCCATGTTCCCGAATCTCACTTCTCGGGCTTGTGTGGCTCACTAAACATCAATATTCAAATTAGTATATCTGAATTTTCCTTTGAGTGGGAAATGAAGACTGGGTCCCATGTTATCCTTTGCCATGTGGCTCCGTATTGGTTCTCCACCCATGGGAGGGCAGGGGGCCTTGTGTCTGCAGTGCTGTCTTCCCCTGGTAAGTCAGAATAATGGGCTCCCTGCTGTGTTTTCTGTCTCACCATCCCACCTGTCTGATTATAGTGAAATGATTTGCTTATTTTTCCAAGTCCATTTTCTTTCTATAATGGTCATCTAAGGAACCTTCTCTTCTCTATCCCAGCTGTTGTGTTTGCACCCATGGAGTTTGTTGGCTCTTCATGACAATTTTATAATTTGATACTTTATTAAATTTTGTTATTGTTCTAAAACACTTTTCCATTTGTTCTTTTGCATTTCATGGGTATAGTTATATATTTTATATAGTTATTTATTTATAATCAAAATGCTTTAAGTTTTTCTTCGTTTGTTTGTTTCTATTAGGGTAAGTTGCATTTTTCTAGAAAATATGTTTTATCTGGGCCTGGGAAATGCTTTTGCACTAAGTTGTACCAAATAGTTGCATTTTAAAAAATTTTTGCTTAAATTTGATAACTAGTTCCCACTTACTTATGTATTTGTATTTTCTCAATCTTCTACTTAGCAAATCATTTTTCACTATGCATATGGACGCTATGCAGAAAGAACAGGTGTTGTACAAGAGCATCTCGGTGAGTTCTCAGTAGGTGAGTACATCTGGGTAGCCCTGTGAGCATCACAGAAGTGAGCACCCCTGGAAACACAACATAAAAACCCCAAACTGTCCTCCTTGCTGGTCACCACTGCTTCTCCATCTGTTTGACAAAGCTGTCCAAGCTTTCCACCTGTTGGCTTAGTTCCTGCTTCCTTCACTCACTGTACTTGGTAAGGTTCTCTCATGTTACTTTACATAGCAAATTCACTCATTTTCACTGATGATAAACAGTCCCTTATTAGTATCCCCCAGCAGAATAACTCTGCTGCTCTCGGTTTGCATGTACCGTTCCCAGATGGTGCTAGTGATGACCGCACACCCTGAGTGAGCTTATCAACAGTCTGACACACGCATAAGCATCAGCTGCATTGGGCCTGTGAGGTGGTACATGCCAGTGTGGCTGGAACTTCCAGGTCTTCAGAATGGTTGTTGTAACTTACACCTTTCTCCCAACAGTGAGCCAATTGCTTTAGAAACTTAGTTGTATCCATTTTATTAGCTCTGACTATAGTGGTTCAAAGACTTATGTTTACTGATGACTGAAGACCATTTTCTCATGTTTTACTGTCTACTTGGCTAAGTTATTTTGATAAAATTCTTTTTGAGTTTTATCCACATTCCTAGATATTTTTTGTTCTTATTGGCTGAAATACATTTTTATATGTCCTAGATCTTTGTCATATATAAGTACTTAGATATGGTCTTGCATTTTGTCTTTTAACTCTGTAAGCCTTCTGAAGGGAAGGTCTTAATTTTCCTACATTTAAAATTTTCTCTTCATAGCCAGTAATTTTTGAAACAATGAATACTACTACCACATAAATGTTCATTACTTTAATCAGTATTCAGCCTGTGTCTCTCACTTCCTTCTTTCTCTCTCTCCCTCTTCCCCTCTCTCCATCCTTCTCCATTTTGTTTAAAAATAAATATATGAGGGAATTGTCATGGAGTAACTGTGACAAAAATGTAAGAATTAGAATTTTACTTATTTGGAGGAAACTTGGTGAGAGCTAGTCTTCTAATGCCACAGACACACACACACACACACACACACACACACACACACACACACACACACACGTCCTTAGCATATACTGGTGAAGAATGTGAAGACATTATGGTGGCAGAAGTTTCATACTAGTCCTCCTCAGATCTTCCACCAGACAGTCCATCAAGAGCATGTAGCTCTTGGGTAGATACCACACTTATTAGAAGTTCATTCCAAGCCATATCATTATTCAGAGATTTAGGTGAGTCCTGACTGGGAGTATAAAGAATTGAAGAAGCCACAGGTATCATAAAACCAATTATGTCTTCAAAGTGGCTATTGCCATCCTGCACTAGTCGAAGTTCTCTAAAGAAACAGAAATGATTTAATGTGTGTGTGATTGTGTGATTGTGTGTGTGTGTGTGCTCAAATACATATTCATATAGTCATATTATACACTCATATACTCAAAACACTAAACGGCTAAATGGAAAGAACAAAGAAGAATATTAAAGGCTTCAAGGGAAAAGGACCAAGTAACATATAAAGGCAGATTCATTAGAATAACACCTGGCTTCCCCATGGAGACTGAAAGCCAGAAGAGCCTGGACTGATGTTCCGCACATTCTAAGAGGCTACAGATACCGGTCCAAAATACTATATCCACCAAAACTATCAATCACAATTGACAAAGGAAAACATTGCATGATAAAAACAAATTGAAGCAATTTCTGTCTATGGATCTAGCTCTACAGAGATCACCAGAAGGAAAACTTCAGCCAGAAGAGGTCAACCACACCCAAGAAGAGACAAAGAGGAAATAAATCAAAAGGCAGGCTGGCGGTGGATAAGATCCACACAGTAATAGGAAAATAAACAGGACTTGATAAACACTGCTCATCAGCAACTCTTGGTATTAGTGATCATAATCCCCCAGGAAAATGACACAGGCTAAAAAAAGTGAATTAGAAACAAGTCCATCTTTCTGTTGTATCCTTACCATCACTTCAGGACAAAAAAGATGGAAAAATAATATTCCAAGCAAATAGAACCAAGAGGCAAGCAGGTAGAGCAATTTTAATATCCAACAAAATAGGCTTCAAAGCAAAACTAATCAGAAGATGTAGGGAAAGACACTACATATTCATTCAAGCAAAACACACAAAGGGCATATTGCAATTCTAGGTACTTACACACCAAACACAGGGTGCCAAAGGTCATGAAAAAGAAACACTACTAGAGCTAAAATCATACATAAATGACTACCATAAATCAAATCAATCTAACATACCAACACAAACTTTCTCCCTAATAGAAAAAAATGTACTTTCTTCTCAGCAGGTCATGGAACTTCCTCCAAAATTTATCACATACTTGGACACACAGCAACTCTCAACACATACGTGGAAACTTGAAATATGCCCCTACATACTTTCATACCATGAGTTGGGTATCAGCAACAACAGAAAGTATACAAATTCATAAAAACTGGATAACTCACTACTCACCCAAAAATGCTTCAAGATAGAAATGAAGAAGTAAATGTAAATTTTTTAATAATTGAATGAAAATGAAAACACAACACACACAATGAAGGCAGTCCTAAGAGGAAAGATCATAGTACCAAGTGCCTACATTAAAAAAAAATGGGAGAGATTTCATATTAACATGTTAGGCCCACTTGAAATGTCTAGACCAATAAGAAGAAACAATACCAAAAAGAAGCAAATAGTAAAAAATATTCAAACCCAGGGCCAAAATCAATGAAATAGATACAACATGAACAAAAATAATTAAATGAATGAAGAATTGGTTCTTTTTTTTAAATACATTTTTATTAATTTATTCTTATAGGAAATCTTTAAGATTGACAAATGTCTTGCCAAATTAACTACAAGATGGAGAGAGAAAATCTGAATTAATAAAATTAGAAATAAAAAGGAAGACTTTACATCAAACATGGAGGAAGTTCAGAGAATTGTAAGGACAAACTTTAAAAATCAATGCTTCACTAAACTGGAAAAATCTAAAAGAAATACAACTTCTTGATAAATACGGAATATCAAAGTTAAATAAACGTCAAATACGCAATTTAAACAGGCTAATAGCCCCTTGTGAAATGGAAGCAATAAATAAATAAATAAATAAATAAATATTTTTTTAAAACCCACAGGGATAAACAGAGATTTTTATCAGACCTTGGGATAACAAGGAACATCAATACCCATTAAATTATTCTACAAAATAGAAGCTGAAGAGACATTTTCCAATTCTTTTTATAAGGCCATCATTTCCCTGATTCTAAAACCAAACAAAGATCCAGCTGCCCCCAAAATTATAGACAAATATCTCTTATAAAGATATGTGCAATAATTCTCAATGAAATATTTGCAAACTACACTCAAGAACACATCAAAAGATTATCCACCATGGTCAAATTGTCTATAACCCAGAGATGCAAGGATGGTTCAACATATGTAAATAAATAAACATAGTCCATCACATAAACAGACTGGAAGACAAAAACCCCATGATCATCTCATTAGATCCAGAAAACCTTTTAACAAAACCAACATACCTTCATGATAAAAGTCCTGGAGAGCCTAGGGATGCAATGGACATGACTCTACATAATAAGAGCAATTTATATCAAGCCCACAGTCATCATCAACCTAAGTAGAGAGAAACTCAAAGCAGTTCCACTAAATTGAGGAACAAGACAAGGATGCCCACTCTCACCATACCTACTCAATATAGTACTTGAAATCTTAAATAGAGCAATAAGACAAATGGAGAACTTAAGAAAGAAACAAGTCAAAATACCTTATTTGCAGATATGATTTTCTACACAAAAGACACCAAGAACCTCACCAGTGCAAAGTAGCAAGATATAAAACACACACACACACACACACACACACACGCGCGCGCGCAAACGCGCCTTCTTGCATAAAAATGACAAAAATATTGAATAAAAATTCAGAAAACAACACCTTTCAGGATAGCCTCAAAAAGAAAAAGGTTAGGGAATCTTGAACCAAGCAAGTGAAAGACTTGTATGATAAAAATGTAGAGATACTAAGGAAAGAAATTTAATAAGATATCAGGAGATGAGAAGATCTCCTATGCTCATGGATCAGGATAAGCATAGAAAAAAATGGCCATCCTACCAAAAGCAATTTACAGATTCCATTGCCATCTCCATTAAAATTCTTACATAATTCTTTTCTTCACAGTTCTTCACAGAAATAAAAATAAAAACAACTTTCAGCTTCATATGGAAACACAAAATCTCAGGATAGCTCGAGCAATCCTGAGTAATAATAGCACTTCTGGAGGTATCACCATCCCCAATTTCAAGTTGTATTACAAAATAGTAGCAATAAAAAAAATAGCATGGTATTGATGTAACTGTCATGTTGACCAATAGAATTGAATTGAAGACCCAGACATAAGTCCACACTCCAATGGACACCTGACTTTTGACAATGAAATAAAAATACACACTGGAGAAAAGACAGCATTGTGAACAACGGTGCTTATCATGGATGGCTGCATATAAAAGGATGCAAGATTCAAGTTTATCGCTCCACGCAAAACTCAACCCCAAGTGAGTCAAGAACCTCGACCTAACGCCAGATACCCTGAGTCTGATGAAGAGAAAGCAGAGAATAGTCGTAAACTTCCTGGCATAGGAAAAGACTCTCTGAAAAGGACACTGATAGCTCAGGTGCTAAGACCAACAATTAATAAATGGGACCAAATGAAACTGAAAGGCTTTTGTAAGGAAAAGGACATCATCATTCAGACAATATGGAAGCCTACATAGTGGGAAAAAGCCTACAGGTCTTTGCCCATAACACATTCGGTAGAGGGTTAATAATATCTAAAATATATACAAAAGTAAAAGAACTGGGCATCAAGAAAACAAATAACCCAATTTAAAAGGGGAGTAAAGAGCTAGACAAAGTTCTCAAAAGATAAAATACAAATAGCTGAAAGAAACTGAATAATGTATTCAACTTCTTTTTTTTTTTTTTTTTTTTTTTTTTTTTTTTTTTTGGGTTTTCGAGACAGGGTTTCTCTGTGTATCCTTGGCTGTCCTGGACTCACTTTGTAGACCAGGCTGGCCTCGAACTCACAGTGATCCACCTGCCTCTGCCTCCCGAGTGCTGGGATTAAGTATTCAACTTCTTTATTCATCAGGGGATTACAACTCTCAGCTGTCACGATGGCCAAGATCAATACAGCAGATGATAGATTATGCTGGTGAGGATATGACGTCAGAGAAACACTCATCTGTTGCTGGTGGAGTGCCTCCATGAAAATCAGTGTGGTGATTCTCAGGAAGCTGGAAATAGATCTGCCTTCAAGATCCAGTTGTTCCACTCTGGGGCGTATACCCAAAACACTACATCTCCTATTACAGAGATTTGTTCATTTAAATCATTGCTGCTCTAGTCGTAGTATCCAGAAATTGTAATAGCTTACATGTCCATAAATGGATAAAGAATGGATGCTGAAAATGTGGTACATTTATACTCTGGAATGTTTTTCACCTGTTAATTATGGAATTTATAGGCAAATGGATGGAGATAAAAAAAATCATCCTTAGTGAGTAAACTCAGACATAAAATGACAAATATTGCATGTATCTCCTTTCTGTGGACTTTAGCATCTATGCATTTGATAGATGTGCCACAATTCATATAACCACTTAGGTTAGGTATAGAGTAAGAACAAGGGGAGAGGGGAGGATCTCAGAAGAAAGGGAAAATAAAATGTGTACTTATGGCGAGGGAGGGGTGATTAGAGTGGGGGAGTGGGTTAGAGTTGGGGGGCGGAGATTAAGCAGGTAGGGGAATGGACGAAATGGCCATGGTATGGAATACAGGAAGAGATGACTAGCACCCAGGGCCATTTGTGGAGTTATGTGGAGGCTACCATTGTAGAAGTTCTTAAAGCACCTACATATGTGAAAGGAATCTAAATGGAGCCATCAAATAATGGGGGAGACAAAGCCCCAACTTAACATCTATTGCCATCAAGTGAAACCTCTAGTGCCAGGAATAGGTTACAAATAGTTGAGCTATTGGCCAAATGGACTCCATGGAAACCCCAAGTGTCTTCGGCTATTGCCAATGCTATTGGTTGTTCTCCACAAATTCATGGTAAGGCTTATTGCTGAAGATATCACCAACATATCTCATTAAACATGACAACCACCAACCCAGCTACAAACCCAGTGATTCTCAGTGGCAACCTGCCTATATGATACACTGGTTCAATAATGGCACAAATATTATTGAGCTAACCAACCACTCTCAGATTGGATTTAATACCCATGCTATGAGATGGAACCTATGCCTGACATTGTTTGGATGGCTAAGAACCTGAGACTGAATAGGCCATGCTCCTCTGTGAAAAATCAAGTACTATTGTTCAGCAAAGAGAAATAGCAATTTCTTTTTTGACAACATTCTGCTATTTCCAAGGATAAGTGATGATGGATCAGCCATCATTAATGAAAATTCCTCTTACAGTATATGGGAAATAAAACAGAGACCAACAAGTGGGGACAAACTGCAGACTGAGAGATTTTAGAACATTCAGTCTTAAATGCGATATCAAGCCCTTCTCCTTAGGGTTCAGGGAACTAAGCAGGAGAGGAGGAAGAAAGATTTTAAGATCCATAGGTGAGATATGACTCCAAAGAAACAGTGTCTTCCAGATACAACAGAAGTGACTCAATATAAACTCACAGAGACTATGGCGGCATGCACAGGGCTTGCACAGGTTCAAAGCAGATGGTTGCACAGTGTTGAGAGGGGAAAAGGAACAAGAGCTACATCCCCTAACCAAGAAGCCACTTTCAATTGACAATTACTTGCAAAGAAAAAGTTAGGTCTCTCCAATGACAACTTTGTTCATGGGCCCATTGGGCAATGGCGGGAATGTCTGCAGAAGGAGGTGGCTATCCACAGAACAGGTGGTCCCATCTACCTGATTACTGAGCTCTGATGAAGATACATTTTGATGAGCGTTTAGCATGGGACACAAGCATCTCCGCATCCTTTGCTCAAAGACATCTATCTACGTGCTTCTTCCTCAGATATCTTTCTCATCAGTTTTCCAATTGTGCTCTTTTCAACTCCCTGACCATCCAGCTAGTACATTTGCTACAGACTATTAATCAGTAACAATCACACATCTGGCCACTTCTCCTTTCGAGCACAATCTATTAGCATGTGTACTACGCTGAGTTCTGCCCACTTGAAGATTTCCCTTATCCTGGTGTTTTTCGCAGTTGACAAGAAAAGCATTGCAATGCTGCAGCTGCCTATTTCTTTACAGCATGCAGAGCCATCAGTAAACCAAGGCCTAGTCATCTCTTCTTCAGTCAACTGGCCACGAGGCACACCCCATGATGCTATGGGTACATGCTTGGGAGCAAAAGACATCGTTATGGGAGTAGAAACCATAGGCCTTTGGGAAACCTCTTCATATAACTTGCTTGTACCTCAGGACCTGCTCAGGCTCAGTCACATATAAACCACTTCGATTTGATAATGGATTACTGATGTGCATGTCCTACTTTATGGCTTGGTGGGTTATATAATACCCACCTCATGGTTAGCAGATTAAATCACATGGTAATTTGGTGGCCCATGGTCTAACACTCAGTTTACACTAAGTCCCAATAGTTATCTGTCAGAGAGAGGAGTTGTTTGCAGGTGATGGAAAGATCTTTCTCAAACTCCCAAGGGTTTCCTCTGTGACTTATAGGCCTGCCCAAGGCTCTGAACAGCATCCCTATCTGTCACTGACACCTCAAGTGTCATTGGGTCTGCTGGATCCTATAATCCAGATGATAGAGAGCTTGGGCCAGTCAAAGAGCCTTCTTCTCTTCCAGGACCCACCCAAAGCTAGCAGCTTTCCAAGTCACTTGGAGTATGGACTGGACTAACACACCCAAGTGAGGAGTGTGCTGTCTCCAGAATCCAAATATTCCCATACTAAGCATTGTGTTTCTTTCTTAGTGATGCAAGGGGCCTTGTACAATAATGCATCCTACAACTTTGAAAACAATATCTCTGCATGCGTCACACCCCTGGCCTCCTAGAAGTTTCACAGAGGTAGCAGGCCTGTATATTTTGGCTGTATTTCTTTTTCATCCTCTGGTGGCCATATGCACTGCTAACGAGTCTAAAGTGATGCTGTCCCCCTGCATCGTCCAGTCAGCATAATCTCATGAATATGGTGGATTAATGTAATATTTTGTGGAAGATTTGTACTACCAAAATCCCTTTGAACTAAGTTACGACACAGGGCTTGAGAGTTAATATATCCTTGAGATAAAGCCACAAAGGTGTACTGCTGGCCTTGCCAACTGAAAGTAAATTGTTTCTGGCAGTCCTTATGGACAGACATCAAGAAAACGGAATTTGTTAGCAGACTGGCTGCATATTATGTAGGAGGAGATGTTGTAGTTTTCTCAAGTCCGGACACCACACCTAGTACAGCAGCTACAATCTAAGTCAGTACTTGTTTACATCTGCGATATTTCACTGTCATTCGCCACTGTTCGCCTGTGTCTGCACAGGCCAAATGGGAGGGTTGAAGGAGCATGTGGGAGCCACCATCCCTGCATCTTTCAAGTCCTTGATGCTGGTACTAATTTCGGCAAATCTTCCCAGGATTTGATATTGGTTTTGACTGACATTTTCCCTGACAGAGCTACCTCCAATGGCTCCCATTTTGGCTTTTCCAACCATACTACCCCTCAATCCACAAGCCAGGGAAACAATATACAAAGTCTGTCAACTTCTAAGAAGATCTACCCCAACTATATCTTCAGCATTGTAGAAATAACCACAGGATGAATCAAGGAACCCACTGGATCCACTGAGCCAGATTTCAGTCAAAAACTCTGTTAATCACCTGACCTCTCAAGCGCCCACTTTAACTGGGGCCACAGTGGTTTGGGAGAGTCTTGTGGAATCAGCGTCAAGTCAGAGCTAGTATCCAATAGCCCCTGGAAAGTCTGATTGTTGCCTTTCCTCCAGTGCACAGTTACCTTTGAAAGGGCCAGAAGACTAGCAGTACAATTTAGGTATTTTAGCAAAGTCCTTTCTCAGGGGGGTCTGGCTTTCCCTTCATTCAAGGGGTTCTGAGTCTGTAGACTTGCTCAAGTTGAGAAAAAGGCTCATTGGCCAAGAGTTCCTATTGCTACAACCCAATGTATCTTTTTTTTTTTTCACTTGTTTGAGAAACTTCCTGCTTTTAAAATAAAACAAAGGTTTCTTATCTATTTAATTATTGGAAACAGCATGACTGATTAGCCAGGACAAGAGGTCCATATGGGTGGTGTTATAAAAATCACTTTTCCTTTGCTGCCCATTATGGGATAGCCCATTACAGACATTGCTTTTTGTATGTGCTACATATGAAAGCTACACTCACCTTGCCTTTAGCAATCTAGTGTTGCTACCTGGTCCCTGCTACCTGGAGGCCCTATTAAGCTTGTATTTAAATCATCTAATTGAGCATCAGTGTCTCCAGTCCTGTTGGTGCAATGAAACGAGCAATGACAAGGCTCTTCAAACGCACTAGCGTCCCTATCACCATTTTGTGTCTTACAGCGTTATGAATTGGCTTGGCTTCTGGGCCTTTCCACTGTGGGAGATTAGGTTTACACAGTGTGCCCACTCTTGCATCGCAATTTCTCTGAGCCTTAAAATCCCTTCAGCAACACTAAGCCAAAGGGCATCAGGCAACTCCAGCTCCTTTTCAGTAGGCCATATAACAAACGCTCTGCCAACCAACCAAGAAACGATTGATACATAGAGTATTCGAGCTTCCATATTAAACACAGCATCTCTACTGCATGGTCCTATATTGATAGACTCAGCATACTGATAAGGCTACAATTAAAATTAATAGCACATGGGTAGACAGGACCAGCATTAGCCTACTTGGGTCTTTTATTTTTAGTGTCATGGCTGAAGCAAGTTGCTCATTTACTTTCCTCCAATTGTCAGGCTGTCCTTGGCTCCACCACCAAGGACGGGCTTGCCTGTCAGAGTGAGCCTGCTCCTGAAGGGTGAGTGAGCACACCCACTCCTGCTCATCAATACCAGCAATGCTCCTGCTTCAGATTTCAGACAACTGCTGCTTAAGTGTTGGATTGCTTAACGTTTACAAGCCGGTACTGCATGGTTTTAACATTATTTCCAGTTTTCAATGTAATTGTCTTTGTGTATGTTTCTAGGAAAAGAGGCTTTTTACTTGAATCTGTGGAACGGATCCCATGTGCCTCCCATTGTAGAGTTTCCTGCTTAACTTGCATAGCATCTGACTTACTTGTTAAGGAAACGGTATCTTTTAAAAAGGGAAAATGCTGCTCAACTTGAGTTCACAACACTGCATCCGGGATATTTTTTTTTTACTCTGAAGTCTTCAGATGAACTTGGCCTGTAATTTAGCTTTTTCTTATTGTTCTTGTTGCTTCTCGTCATGTCAAGATCTTTTTACTTAACAGAGAAGCTTGTCTCCCTTTCTGACAGGACCTGGTAATTGGTTTCTGAGATTATTAACAATTGATTCATTTCTTGCTATTGCTCAGGTCCATTTAAAAAGTCAATAATTACTGCATCATTTATTTGGGTCATTTGGGGTGGGTGAGTGGTACCTTTCTTGATAGTGAAAGTACACTGAGTCTTAAGAATTTTAAACAAATATGTGACCTGTGTATCAAACGTTCATTAAGACAGAACACCTCATGACTTCAGAAAGTTCTCAAGAGGCTCTGCCCTCGATTTCTGAGAATTTTTGTCTGCCCTGTTGTTACTGCTATCCATGTAGTCTGAGTAAGCTTGGATTTAATATAAATGGAATTATGTAGTATGTACTCCTTCAAGTACGGATTCTTAATCATTTTCTGATAGTTCCCATTTATCAATAGTTTTTCTGCTGAGTAGTATTCTATGTATGCATGTTCTAGAAGTTGTGTTTTTGTCTACTGTCCAATGTTTTTGTTTCTTATTCCATATGTACATATGTATGTGTGATGAATGTATGTATGTATGTATGTATGTATTTAAACAATTTATGTGCTCATCCCCCCTCATCAAAAAAAATTTCTGTTTTTAACAGATAGAGACAGTTTCAGAAAACTACAACCAATGAACACACAGAGATGTGAAGCCCAATCCCAACCCATACATCTACATCAAACCCATGACTGAGGAGACATTGTGGAAGAGGAGGCAGAAAGAAAGTAAGAGGCATAGGAACAGAAGTTTGCTGTGAGACATTGTCTCCTAGTGATACCAGAAGCTACACCCACAAAGTCTCACCAACATGACTCCTAAACATGGCCTGAGCAAGGATGATAATGGGCAAAAGAACTGGATGAGGGAAACTCAAGGGGCCTCAACCCTAAACAGTGCTGCCATTTTCTGACAGTTAAAAATAGTTGCCTCAAAAGTTTTTTTTTAATTACAAGTCTCTGTGTGCTTGTGTCATTTTTAATGGACAAACAGCTGAAAGAATTGTCTACTCAGGAGTAGGTGAGTAATAAACCTAGTAAGAGCTGCTTGTAAAATTATCCAAACTGGTTTTTATTATTTTACATTGCACCAGCAATCTATGAGTTCTGTAAGCAATGTCAAGTGAGCACATCAATCTGCTCTCAGTGGCGGATCTGTATGGAGTCATCATGGTTTCTAGCTTTGGCTACAAACAGCAGGTCTCTCTGTGACACCACCTTGTGTTTCTGTACTGGTTCATCTTCCTCAGCCTGACACCAATTAATTGTTATGCCCAAGTCTCGAGACCCCCGAAGACCACCAGGAATCAGTTGGATGCAATTTACACAGGGTCTTTTATTGAGCAAGCTCTGGACCAGGGACTGTCAGTTCCCCAGTAGCTGGAGGAAGTTGGTGGCCTCAACTTCTTAGGGTATAGGGTTTATAAAGGCAAAACCGCAAGTGGGCCTTTCCAAGCCTTGGCCTTACATAATTGGGTAAAGGGGTTACAGCTGGCCCTACAGGGGAAGTTGGCCTTAAAGCTGGTTGAGGTAGGGGGCTTGGGCTAAGCCACAAGGGGAGATTTTTTTAAATCTATTTGACGTTGTGGTCTTGCCCCATTTGTATATGATTGGCTGGCCCTGGGTGCAAGTTTCTGGGAGCCTTTACCAGGTGTACTTTTGTGGATTTTTCTGAGAACTCAGGTGAGGAGTAAGTTTAACATGAGGACAAGAGAGAGGTTTGGTACAAAATGGCATTTGTTTGGTCCCTTTATAGTCACTTGGGGAGAGAGAATCTCAGCTGAGGAACTGCCTGTCATCAGTGGGCATGTCTGTAGAGCATTGTCTTAATTAATAACTACTGTGTTATGGTCCAGTCCATGATGGACAGTGCCACCCCTGGGCAGGTGCTCCTGAGTTACATTTTTTTAAAGTAGGCTAAGGAAACCATGGGGCAAGGCAGTAAGCAGCATTTGACCATGGTCAGTGCTTCAGTTCCTGCCTCCAAGTTCCTATCTTGAGCTCCTCCCCTGGTTTCCTCAACTATGGACTATAGTCTACAAGCCAAATAAACCCTTTCTCTCTCAAGTTGGTTTTATCCAGTATTTTCTTTCGAACCACAGCAACAGAAAGCAAACCAACACAATCTCCCTGGTGAGTAGTGATTTTATTGAACGCACTTTCATGAGCACACGCTCAGGTGGATGGCTACCATTTGTCTATCTTCTATGGCATATCTGTTAATCTTTAACCCATTTTAAACTTGATTTTAGTTCTTTGTATTTTATTTATGTATCTCTGAGGCTAGAAATATATATGTCAAGCATATTCTTTTGGCTTATGGCTTGGTCTTTACTTGGTGTGTGCAAGTACTTAATTTTGCTGCTGTACAATGTATCAAATTTCTTATATTGGTGTTTTTTGTAGCTTAAAAAACCTTTTCTATCCCAAGACAGTCAACACATGTTCCACTGTATCCTGTTAGAGTTGTAATATTGGCTTTTACCTTTGGGTGTACGATCTATCTTAAATTGATATTATTGCTGTTTTCCATACTGTTGGAAGATCATGGTTTCTTTTTATTTTTTCTTTTTTTCATCCATTAACAGCACCGACTTCATAGCTTGAGCAATCTTTACCAAATACAAATATTGTCTGTTAGTATACTTTATATCAAAGCAGAATGAGACTCCAAATTTCTGTCACAGCCTAATTGCTTTTAAGACCACTTGATATCTGGCCTCCCATCTGTTCCTCCACTTCTTTTCTCTCCTTACATCTGCTTGTCCATGGCCAGCCAATCACGTTGGTCTCATCCCTGTCTCCCAGGCCCTTTGCCCAGACTCCTTTGTGCACCAGAACACTGGTCTCATGTCCCCTCAGCTTGTCTACTTCATTCAGTCATATGTTTGGGTGTTATCCCTCAGGAAAAACAAAAACAAAAACCAACCAAACAAACAAGCCTCCATCATCCACCTTGGACAGCACCCCTTCATCCTATGCTTCCTTCCCTGATGTCATAGTTAGGTACCGCTGCCACGTACAAGCCTAGAGTCACGTGAGAAGAAGGGACCCCCCAACTGAAGCATTGCCCAGATCAGAGTAGCCCCAGGATGTATCTGTGGGGGCAATTTCTTAATTGCTGTTGCCATAGGAGGCCTAGCCCACTGTGGGTAGTGTCTTCTCTAGGTGGGCAAGCTGGGCTGTATAGATAACTGTGCAACCCAGACATAGAAAGTTCCTCAGTGGCTTCTGCCTGAAGCCCCTGCCAGACTGTAGCTGCCCCGACTTCACACAATAATGGACTGTAATGGTAAACTGAAACAACCTCTTTCCTCCCCGCTTTGGTCACGGCGTCACTTCATTCAGACATACATTTGGGTGTTATCACAGCAACAGATATCAAACTAGGACAGAAACTGGTATTGAAGAGGTGGGTGATGCTGGGAGAATCTGACTGTATTGTTTTTAGGACGAATGTGGAAAACTTTGCACTAGAAAAGCAGTTGAATGCGGTCGCGGAGCTTAATGGGCTATTCTAGTCAGAGTCTGGGGGGCGGTGGGGCCAAGAGCAGTGCGTATTGCCTCGAGAGCTTCAGAGGGGACTGCTGGGGGCTGCTCTCGTGCTGTTTTGGCAATGACTCTGGCTGCTTTCTGCCAATGCCCTAAGGACTTTCCCTAGGCTAAAGTAAAAAGTAATACGCTGATTACCTTAATGGAACCATTTTCAAGACAATACGGAGTTTGTGGCACAGTTGTTACTGATCACCCTACACAGTTCTGGAGTGAAGTGGAGCAAGCAGGGCAGACAGAAACAGAAAATGTGTGGTTTGGAGAGAGAGAGGGGGGAAAAATCGGAGCCTTAACATTACAGCCAAAACTGTACCAAAAGCCGGGCTGATTGTTAAAGGGAGCAGAGAGATGGCTCAGTGGTCAAGGAAACTTGCTGCTTTTACAGAGGACCCAGGTTCAGTTCCCAGCAGCCACATGATGGCTCCAGTTCTGACGGGGGTGGGGGGGGCGGGGCGGGGGCGGGGTTCACATCCTCTTCTGATCAACACAAACACCAGACACACTTGCAGTGTGCATACACACAGACAGGCTCATTCACACTCATTAAAAAATATCTTCAAAAGAAGGAGGCCACCTGCTTCCCACTGGAACAGTGGAAAGGGTTCCCTCAGCTCAGGAAGAGCCCCCCACGCAGCTAATCTTCCATCTTGACCCCCCACACAGCTACTCTTCCATCTTGTGAAAGCAATTGTTTCAACGTAGCTGCTGCTGATGTGAGACAACAGAAGACAAAGGATCGTCCCAAGCTGACAGCCAGCTGTGGTCCTCGCTTTGGAGGCATACAGGATGAAAGAGGCCCGGAGCTAAGAATTCTCCTTCCGGGCTTTCAGAGAGCTGCTGGGACACAGACATTTGCCTTGTGAGAACACTGAGCGTTGGTGTGAAGATGAAGACTGGGTTGTGGTAGAAACTCCAGCAATTTAGAGATGCCGGAGCTTGGAGACAAGGAGACCAGCACGGCGTGTAACCTGGTCAAAATAGGCTATGTATGTTGCAAGTCCTTTAAGCTAAAGCCCAGGTACCAGGCACAGAGCTAAAAGATTTAGTATTTGCCCTGCTGGGTTTTGGTACAATATGTCATCACTATCACTATGTCCCCATTCTTCCCTTTTGGAAGGGAGTGGGTTTTTTTGTATTATTGTATACTTGTACAATGTAATACTGGTTTTGATTTTATAGGGACTCTCATTTAAGAATTACCTTGAGTCTCAGAAGAGACTTTGGATCTTGGCCCCGAAAACAGTGTTGAAACTCTCAAAAACTATGAGGACAAAGTTTGACTAACTGTATTTTTTATCATGAGATACCCGCAAGTCTCTAGGGGGAAGTGGAATGTGCTGGTTCAAATGAAAGATGTCTCCCACAAACTCATGGATGTGAACAGGTGGCCTGCAATTAGTGCCACAGTCTGGGGAGATTGTGGCATGTTTAGGACCCAGAGACTTGCTGAGGGAGTCTGGGGCAGGCCACTGGGGGCAGGTATGGAGAATTGACAGTCCCAGTCCACTTTACGTAATCCAGATCACAGTAAGTTTATATAAGTACACTCATGCATCCTCACACAACAACCAAATCACCTGACAACACTTTTCTCAGAATGGCTCCCCTGGTGAAGCTGACTTCACTTTTAGTTACATGACTCTTGGCATGTTATTTGTCTTTATATGTGTAGGGTGACTTCCACAGCAGCCTCTGCACTGTGACATGTGCTGTCTACAAACACAACATTTACAAGACGCTAGGTAAATGGCAGTGATAGGCACCACCTGCATTTTTTCCTTTTGTTTGAACCCACACCACCAAAATGCTATCAGACCTGTAAAGAAGTAGCCCTTTGTGACTGCTGGTCTTGGTTGTCAATTTGACTACCTGTGGAATGAACTACAATCTAGAAAAGGAGGGCACACCTGTGAAACACTCTTCTTGCTTGCACTGAAGTGAGTGAACGCACTTCTAGCCCAGACCTTTGAGGTAGGAAGACACACACTTTTGACCTGAATCTTGATTCGGGAAGACACACTTTTACTCTTGGCCACACCTTCTGCTGAAAGCTTATGTACGGACATGGAAGAAGGAAGGTTTTGCTCTTTGCCTGCTTGCTCTTGCCTTGCCAGCAAGCCATTCCTGTATTGGCATTTCCATCCTACTTCTTTGGAATTCAAGTATCTACTGAAGACCAGCTGAGGCGTACAGCCTTGTGGACTGAGCAACTTCTGGGTTCTTGGACCTTCCATTCACAGTCTGCCACTGTTGGATTAATTCAACTATAGACTATAAGTAGTTCTAATAATTCTCATATGTGTATATGGAATTTATTAAATTTTAATAAATCTGTTAAATTCTAATACATATCTCTCTCTCTCTCTCTCTCTCTCTCTCTCTCTCTCACACACACACACACACACACATACACACACACATACACACACACATCTATACATATATATGAGAGTGAAAGAGACTTATTCTGTAAGTTCTGCTACTCTAGGGAAACCTGACTAAAACACTCTTACTGATATATGTATGAGACCACTATCAATCCTTTAGGGACAAACACAGATCAAGATATATCTCTAAAGCAAATAGATGAGCACTTCTTCTCATCTCTTGCCCCAGAAAGAATGTGTTTCTGTTCCATTAGCATCCTGGTTATCAGATATTTTTCTTTTTTGAGACAGCATCTCTGTGTAGCTCAGACTGGCCTTGAACTTGATATGTAGTTGACAATGACCTTGAACTTCTCAGTCTGTATTTGTCTGTGAGGGCACCAGCCTGTGAGCTGACCTTCACATACCCCCCCACCCCCAGCTAAAGTCTCACTTTGTTTATGGGGATGGCAAGATTCAGATCCTGGGTTTTAGAGATTATAGATTTCCACTGCAAACCTGCCATCTTCTCAGAGGTAGATCCCTTTCTGTTACCTGTTCCAGGTAGGAGAAAGCTACAAGTCATAAGACTGGAGTGTTTCTGTCTTCAACAGGAGGCTCTGTTGAAAATACAATCTACTTACAAATTCAAAGACTGCAGGGTCTCTAAAGATGTCTCTCTGACTTGAAAAAATGCTCTACAGCTAGGAAATCTAAAGCTAGCTGTGGTGTTGTGATAATTTTTGGTTTCTTTTTTTTTTTTAAACAGTTGAGTTATGCATCTATGTTTTTGTTTTATTCCCAGGTGTGGGGTATGGGTCTGCTTTGGTTCATCCACAGTCATTAACTATGATGTGACTTTTGCCAGCTGCAGATAGTTTAATTCTGGGGCACTCTGGAGAGGGTGTGAATGGGAGAGCCCTGAGAGAGCCTGTGGTGGCGGCTGCTGCCTCTGCTGCTGCTGTGTTTGCTATTCCTGGTTTGTTGCTTTGCTGGCTATTCTAACAACGGAAATTGGTCTTACCCCTAGAAACCCTATGGCCTTAATAATCAGGAAGTGGTCTAAAGAGGTCTACGCCCCCTTTCCCTCTAACCTTCTTTCTTGCATTCCTAGTGTTGGGGGTTGGAAGGGATTAAAGTAGAGTAAGAGATGTAAGAGTGGTAGATGTGGGGGCTGGAGAGATGGCTCAGAGGTTAAGGGCACTTCCAGAGGTCATGAGTTCAATTCCTAGCCACTATATGGAGGTTAACGACCATCTGTACTGTGAACTGGTGCCCTCTTCTGGCCTGCAGGTGTGCATGCAGACAGAGCACTATATACATAATAAATAAATAAATAAATAAATAAATAAATAAATAAATATGAAAGAAAGAGTGGTAGATGTAAGAGCCCAATGAAAGTAGCCCCAAAAAGTATACTTACAGTGGTGGCTCACACCTGTAATCTTACTTCTTAAGAGAATGAAGAGAAGGAGGATTGCTATGAGTTTCAGGAAAGCTTGAGTTAGAGACCTATGCCTCAAATCCAAGAATGAAAAAACATAAAAAAAGAAACACAGTTATGTGATCATTGCCAGTAGCTCATTAATTTCCATTTCAAACTTCAACTACCGGAGACCAGTGTTTACTCCCTGGCAATCTTTCCCACACTGCAGGGAGTAGGGGATAATCCAGGTCTCAACTACCAACAGGCAGTGGCTACCACACTGATGGTCAGGACGGCACAGTGCATGCCATGGTAAGCCTTGGATCTGGAAAACCAGAGGAATTTAGTAACGTGTTGGAGAGAAGTTCAAACCTGGCACTTGACAAGGGACTAGAGGGCACGTGGGAGAACAGGTGGAAGGCGTGGGCTTTGCAGCCCCTCGAGGTGGCACGCTGGTCTCTGCCGCTCAGTGTCTGACAGTGCCACCAGTGATGGGGCTTGTGTTAGCTGAGTACTTTCGTGGGTATTAACTCTGTCCCGAGTCAGTATTTTCACATTAGTTATCTCATTTGCTTTTAAAATAGAAAGCCCTCTGTGATGTTTTGAGAGCTAGAGGGAGTCCTCCCTCAAGTCTAACATTAACAAGGATTCCCTGTGTGCTTGGTCACCGTCACCCGAACCTCAGCTCGGCTGTGGAACTCCAGGGGAGCCAGTGCTCCCGGCCTCCCGACACTGGTTTTAGAACGTGTAGATGGGTAGGTTTCGTAACGTCTCCCGGCGTCAGTTTCCCTGTCTAAAGCACGTCTTCATTCCAGTGCTGCGGTGTTGCTGAGCTAATCAGGATTAGCGGTGACGTCAACCCAAGCCCTGGCACGCCATGGGGTAGCCCTGTGGTTCTTACCCATCCAGCTGACCGCCGGGAGTTGTTGTTTTTAACTTGGAGAAGTCTCTGTGTCCTGTTTTGGCTTAAGAATACCAACCTGGGGTTTAGAATTATCCCCTGAAAGTAAAATGCTTATCTCACCTCCATCTCTCCCCTTCCCAGGGGCTATCCCTGCATTGCTCAGCCAGGCCCGCTGGAGTCAGGGAAGCCAAGAGCAAGGTCCCTACGCAGAACGGAAATACTCATATGAGTCTTCCTGGTTAAGGAGACGCTCAGCCTGCTCTGGCCAAAGCAGAGGTGCTCCCGGCATAAGGGTGCAGGAAGGGGTGCATGCGACGCTGGGGAGGAAAATAGTGCAGCAGCAGCAGCAGGACCAGCAGCTTGTTGAGGTACGGTGGGCAATTAGAGATTCATTACAGTCCCACAGTTTGTATCATGGCTCTGGGTCAGCGCCGGGTCACCGCACATGGCAAACTTAGGAAGCTGCATCTACAGCGGTGACGCCAGCCTGTGGTGCTGTGGGGGCACAACCGCCAGGATGCGGAGCCAGCATGGCGGGCAGATGGACGGGGGGAGGTGAGGACTGGAAGGTGGGGGCACGGGATGTGGAATGATGCCTGGCCCGCTGGAAACAGACAAGACGGCCACCTCCTACCACCTCCTGTCAGCCTTCCAGACCCGCAGGTCCCACAGACTCCCATGTCATCGGCCAGTCCAATCTCAGAACGTAATTGGGGCCTGACATAGAGGAAGAGCATTGAAAGCAAACAAAACATGTGTCACCCCCTATCACATCATCCCAGAAGAGAAAGGGGGATTTTTACACCAACTAACGCAAGAAGGACGAAATCACAGGCTAAATGACAGTCATGTAAATTTAATTAATTTAGCTCACCAACTTGTAGTTGTTTTTTTCTCATTACCGCAAAAACTTGGGAAAACTTTTTCTGCCTGGCTTCAAGCTTGTCCCTGATGCCTTTTTCTATACTGGCAGTGTGGAAGGCACAGCTATGTGGAGATTTTTTTAAAATATTGCTTTATTATTTTTAAAAAATTACTGGAAATAAATAAAAAGTCACACACCAAAATTAACCAGACTCTAAGACAGCATAACTTAATAAACTTGCATACAGGTTGATTGGCATTCAGAACAAAAGCATTAAATTTTACACTTCCAACAAAGTATATTTTATGTGCGTGCGTGTGCGCGCGGGCACACACACACACACACACACACACACACACACACACACACACACACACACGAGTCCATTGCCTTCATTCCTTCCTTCCCCAGTCCTTTATGCTCAGCTTTTCTTGTTCTCTTCTGTCATGTTACACTGAGCCAATATGTGTGTTTGTTTACATAGATATATACATTGCTGGCGAGATTATGCATAGGAGTCTGTACACGGTTTATTTCCTACTGTGGAGGATACAGGGATAAAATAAGATGGTGTGTTAACTCTAGTAAGAAAAAAATAGCTTCTCGTTCATCAAAACACTCCTTCAGTCTTGTCAAAAGAAGAAAAAGGGAAAGGGAAGGGAATAGAGAGGAAGCCTTCCCGGGATGTAAGGTAGTTAGGGCTCCTTCCCGAGCTGTGTTAAAATGCTCTGGGGCTTTAACTGCAATTCATTCACCAAGATTTTTTTCTGGTTAGTGCCATAGCTGTGAGGGCAGTCTTACGATGCAGGAAAATACAGAAAGTGGGCTTTTTCCTGATTTCTATAAATAAAACCAAAGCCTACAAGAACAATGAGAGAAGGCTTGAGTTGTCCTTTTTAAATACATCTTCCTCGGCAAGACAGTATTTAAATACATTTTCATGTCTAATCTTAGCAAAGTGCTGAGCTAGCTGCCCATCCAGAGTGAAACGCACAGTTCACTCACTCCACAGCTTTGTATCTGAATCGACTGTGCACTTGTTGGAGCTGTGAGAGAGGACATCCTTTACTTAGCATTTTCTCACCTTTGAGGTTTAGTCAAAAGCCAAACGTTTCCAAAGGGTGACTGCACCAGAGTTCGTTGCCAATTCATGTGATCACCACACTTGACCCAAGTCACCTGGACTTGGAAATAGCCAGTGTGATCTCTTTTTTTTCCCCTGAACTTTTGTGATCATGTGACCAGGAAGCTGAGCAAGCAGCCTTGCATCCGTTGCTCAGTGGCCACAGCATCAGGTGGGCTGCTGCAATGAATCCATCAGGGTCACGGTGGGCTGGGAGGTTTTCCAAGCATCCAGCAGTTAGGGATGTGATCTGTTTAGGAATCAAAGGCAGCGAGGAGTCATCTCTCAGTGAAATTGAGCCCATGCTATAATCTGGAGCTCCGATAGCCAGCACCCTCTTTCCTCTGTTACCAGGCGTCAATAGTTGAATAAAATAGTGAACAAATGATGGTACACAGCAAAGTCCTACGAAAGAGAACTTCTGAGAAGAAACTGTGTCTGCAGAAACTGATGACTAACTAGAACTGCAGTGCCTTTAAGAGACTGAACCATCCATAGGCGCCTTCCCTTCGGCTAGCTCTAGCCCCATAAATAACCATTGCTTGTCCACTTCTTTGTGAACTGTCAACCTGCAACTAACAGTTTAAAAAACCGTTTGGAATCTACTGACAGACGATCGCTAGCTTCCTGCAACCCAGAAGCTAAGGACGGCATCAGGTGGGGTGCGAGGCATAGAAAAGCCCCCACCTCTTTGGTGTAGCAGCCCATCAGCGTGTTTTAAACTTGCCGTGATTTATGTCTTTCTTTCTTCTGTAACACCATGACGCTACGTCCATGTTGGCACATGGAATTTGGGGGTAACTTAAATCTGTGTTCCCAGGCCATGGTCACTCAGAATGTTGCCAGAAAAAAGTGTCTTTTGTTTCATTTAAGATAAGAGTGGGGGGGGGGGTTCCACTCTGAGGCTCCTGGTTGTCCTGGAACTTGCTCTGCAGACCAAGCTGGCCTTGAACTCATCACAATCCTCTTGCATCTACCTCCCAAGTGCTGGGATTAAAGGTGTGGGCCGCCACCACAAGGCTGTGGGCTCAGGATTGTTTAAGGGGCTGGCCACTGCAATTTTGACCATGCTCCAATGAGTATCTGAACTTGGAGTGTTTTTAAAAATTCTTTCACTTCTTTTTGTTTGGGGAAGGGAGGGGCGAGTATAGAAGGGTGGACCTGGGAGAAAAGGGAAGCAAGTGTGATTGGGGTGCATTGTATGAAATTTCCAAATAATTAATAAAAAATATTTGGTCGGGGCAAAGAGCTAGAGCTGTGTGTGTCTTTTGCACTACAGCGCTGTGTCCTGGGAACTCCCAAAAGCCAGATAATACATGGGACACTCTTCTTTTTCTTAATCTCATTAATAAAAGAATTTAAGAACGGACTCAATGGAAGCTCAAGGACAATTTTCTTAGAGTTGAAGAAAACACCTAGGGCAGACAGGCTGTAAACCTCAGCAGTGCCCAGAGACTGGGAATGGAGAGAGAAGAGGAGGGAAAAGAGAAAGTTGACGCAGAGGGCAGACACACAAGCAGGCACCCAGCAGGGAGAGAGGCTGTAGACAGAGGAGGGAAGTCCAACATGTCAGAGGAATGGCCCGATGCACTTAGAATGCTTTCCTCCTGTGAGATGGAAGAAAGAAAAAAGAAAGTTGCTTGTGGGCAGAATTCCTACCCTATGTGGCTGCAGCTGTAAGCTGCTGCGGCTGGGCAGGGATGCTGGGAAGGGACAAGAAGTAAATGCTTTGCCTAGATCTGCAGGGCTTAGAGTGAGCCAGAGATTCTGTTCCCTTCACCCGGACTTGTTGTTGTTGTTGTTGTTGTTGTTTTACACTAACATCATCAAAGGGGCCTCTGTACCCCGAGGAGACAAGAGGCAGAAGCGTTTACTTTAGAAGACACATACAATTTTGACTGCCTGTTGCTAAAGCGAATTCCCACTATACCTGTATTAAGAAATAAGAGCTGTGGCTCAAGGCTGGGCCGTTATTGTGCTGGCTTTAACACATGTTATTTGGAAAGTATTAACTGCTAAGTTGGTGTTTGTATCTGTGGCATTGACTCCCTTTATAATGGATTAGTAATCTATTCTGTTGGCTTTTCTTTTTTTAAGTCAGTTGCATAATCTCAGAGAACAGAGCACGCATTTGCCAGCAAAGGGCTCTCAGGACAAAAACACACTTGATTCCTACACCATTTTGGATACAGAGAAACCAGTATGTCGATGGGCAGAGGCCTTAAACCAGTGGTTCTCAACCTTTCCGGTGCTTTTCTACATTACTGTCTAATACAGTTCCTCGTGGTGCAGTAACTTCCAACCATCAAAGTATTTTTGCTGCTACTTCCCAACTGTAAATTTGCTACGGTTTCCAATTGTACTGTAAATATCTCTGTTGTCTTACTCGACCTCTGTGAAAAGATCGTTCAATCGCTGAAGGGTTCGAGACCCACAGCTTGAGAAACACTCCTTTAGACAGATGCTGCTGTGACACAAGCCTGGCTTGGCCTCAGTTGAGTGATGCTTGGCAGTTCTGCTGCGTCGTTGGTAACTTCCCCTCTAATGTGCTTTCTGAACCCCTGCTGTCTGAAGTGCAATATTCTGAGTGTGGTTTCTAAAGCTTCCTGCCCCTCACTTCAGCATAGGCTTCCTTGGGGGACCTCCATGTGCCCTGACTCACCTCTCGCACCCAACTCTGGGTTTTCCTGCTGAGCTGCAATTGCCCACTCTCGACTTCCTCTCTGTGCCTCCCTTCTTTTCCCGTGCCTTCCATGGGGGTCTCCCTAGACCCCATTTGTTCACCATAATTAATCATGCATGAACACATACACCACACACACGTATCACATGCAGATATGTCACTCACATGTATACCATACATAAACAATATACACATCTCATATATATATATGTATATATATTACCACACATGTATATATCATACACGTTTGTCATCTATGTATATCAAGTATATACATATCAAAAACATACCAATTCACACATACCACAGGTATCATATATCTAATTTCACACTTAATATTATCATATGAATATCACACACATATCACCACACACAAATATATGTATTTATGTCACATATATGTTTATCATACCATACACATCACACACATACAGTAAGCGTATTATGAATTGTACATATCCATGCATATCACAAATGTGTCACACGTATCATATAATACAAATCACACGCATGCATTGCACACCTACCATCACACTCACATGTATCCATACACTTGTTTTACGCCTACATATGTATCTCATGTATGCATCTCAAACCCACGTACATAACATAAATACCAATCACCACACGTGTTACATGTATCACACGTATACTTCAAATGCATACTGTACACATGCATGCCTACAAATACACATCATACACTGTACACGTGACACACGTAGATATCACACACATACATGTGTGCCTTTGGAAAACTACTTTTGTGCACTGCAGACTGTTTAAAGCTTGTCTTTTGCGTCAGTCCCTGAGCTACTGGCAAACATGCCTCAGGTTGCTTCCTCACTAACTCACCCTTTGCACCTGTCGCTGCGCCAAGAAGAGATTGCTTGATTAAGGAACGTATGAATGCCTAAATGGTGTGTGGTAGCATGCTGTCTGTAACATTCCGGATGACTCTCGCCAGGATTGTCTCTGCCTTAATTAAAAGTGAACATACTAAGTTAATAAAAAGGAAAAAAGAAAGTGGACTGTATTAGGACTGGCACAGGGTCAAAGGCCTGACTCCACACAAACACATGGAGTCCCATCCATAGTGAACCTTCCACCCGGTCTGTGGTGGGTACACACTGTAGGTCAGATGGACAGAGGAGCTCAAATCCTGGGAACAGGAAGACGTCATATTCACCAACACTGTCTGAGATATGTACAAGTGACTTTATTTCTGAGTCACAAATTTAAATAAATGATCTTTACACTCTGTGAAAGCAGATTGAATTTCAGGGTTTTTTTTCTACTCATTATTTAACATAGTAACTCTAAGAAAGTAATTTTAAGTAAAATTTGCTTCTGTGTACAATAAACCAACAAATAGGACTGGACTTTCAGTGACTGTAGCAAAGGCAGTGGTATGCACTCTTAGGTGGCCCTTCTCGGCGGCTCCCTGCCCTGTGAGATTTGCTGAAGGAGGTCAGGCCGGATGCAGGCACCATGTAGAGGAGAGGCAGAGTTCAGGACGGAGTGAGGTGGGGACCGCATGGCTGAGAGTGGAAGATAGCCAAAGGGACACTTTAGTGCATTTACGTTATTTTGCAGTATGTGGAACAGACAGCCTTCCCAGGATGGATTTCCTGCCAGGTGATTGACAGGCCCATTTGAAGGACCTCTTACAGAAGGGGCAACAGGATGTCATTGTTCTGTGTCACCAAGTTTCCTGCTAGATAGTAATCTTATAAGGTTCAGGGCTCCTGGAGTCAGGTCCAGATAGTTATCAGTGAGTGACCTTCTGGGCAGTTCAGGATGACATGGCTCTTCCCAGGGACAGCGATATGACTCAGGTGTCTCTTCCCAGGGACAGCGATGTGACTCAGGTCCCACTCCCCTGACCAGTAATTAGAGTTCTAAGTGTCAGACCTCAGTTTCACGGGCTGCTGACCATGAGGGAGCGCTCTATCCCAGTGACCTCTAATCCCCCTAACGTCTGTTTAGCTGTCTACTGGCAGTAAATTCGTGAGTGTGGCATATTCAGGGTTATGTTTAAACCTTCACATTTCCTCTAACTTGGGAATTTTAGGAGCCTGGATGTGAGAGTGATCCATAAGTATTGGGACTCTCACACAAACATGTGTTTAGCATTTTATTGTAACTTGTTAGGTTAGCCATGGACGAATACTGCCAACACTCATTATGTTGTAGCACAGCTAAATGAAGGGTTTGTTGTGTTTGAGCATATAGAGCACATACACGTGCACGCGTGCACACACACACACACACATACACACACACACACACATACACACACACACACATACACACACACATACACACACACACATACACACACACACATACACACACACACATACACACACATACACACACACATACACACACACACACACACACACACACACACACACACACACACACACCACATGGCCTGGAAATAGCATGGGCATCCAGCTATGATTTTGTGAAGGGTTCTAACTATTTTGAATGTTCTAACAAACACCTGTCAACCTCACCATGTTAATTAGCGTAAGATGGACATAAGTTAGAATGACATTTTGTGCCCAGTTCTTCCTGGTGGGACATGTTTGTGGTGGGCATTCCCTCAGAAGGCCCCTTCCTTCTTCCTGGGTGGGATGCATTTCCAGTGGACACTCCCTCGAAGGCCTCCTACTTTCCTGTCACTCTTCGCAGGCTTTTAAGATTATCTTTGGACTCATGTTTGCTAAGTGAAGTACAACGGGGTGGCGGGGCTTGAACCCGTGCGTAGGAAGTGTGCATGCTACCTACAGTGTCTTCTCACTCCACTGTTAAGAAGGATGCTGTTGATCCTGGAAACCCCTTAGGTGACGGAGCTCTATGAGACAAAGAGAGAGTCCAAACTGCCAAATGAAGGCCGAGCCCTTCTGAGAACCACCCAGAACCAAAGGGTTCCCCCGCGTCCTCACGGGCGCTCAGTTAGGCTAAGGTGAAGGCAGGAAGAAAAGGAAAAGATGGGGTGATCCAGGGCCCCCCTTCCTTCACATTCCTCCGTGCCCAACAGCTAGGTGGAGGAAGTGGCAGAGTGTACACAGATGAAGACGCGAATTACAAACAAGAGGAACTAGCTTCTGCCCTAGTGAGAAGAAAGCACACGTATGAGCTCAAAATGCCAAACTGCGTCTTGGTAATGACACTATAGTTAGCTCAGTGTCGCTTAATGGGATTCACTTTGCCCAGAACAAAGATGAATGGCAATCCTTGTGTTTTGAATTTTGGCCTCAATTCATAAAGAATTGTATGGTTTTTGTGTGTGCGTGTGCAAGTGTGGGTGCGTGTGCTGTAAGCCAGAGACCATCCTAGGGGTTGTTTCTCAGGCCATACACATTTGATTTGAAACAGGGTCTCTCATTGGCCTAAAAGTTGCCAACTAGGCCGATGGACTGGCCGGTTAGCCCCGTGGATTCCCCAGTCTCCACTTCCGTGTCCCTGGAGCTGGGGGTGCACGCCCCGTACACCTGGCTTTTTAAATGTGGGTTCTGGGGACCAAAGTGAGGTCCTCCTACTTGGACAGCAAGCACTTTACTGACTGAGCCATCACCCCAGCTCTACAAAGATGTTAAATAGCAAACATAAGCCACCATCGCAAGTCAAGAGGAGCCACATTTTTAAGTGATTTTTTTAATGCTTTAAACTGGACATTTTTCTTGATGTTTTTCATCAAGGGAGTCCATATTTCATTTTCCCTTGCAAGTCTGCCGCTTACCTTAGACTCTGCCAGAACCTCCCTGCTGAGAGCCACTGGGGCTGGTGGAACCTCAGACCAAACACCCCTTCCCAGGCGCTTTGCCTGTCTTGCTTGGTAGCTCAGGCGGTGGAGGAGGGGCGCGCTGAGCTGGGGGGGGGCAGGTGTAATCCCTGTGGTTTAAACCCCACCCACCACGCTGGTCCTAGGTAAGCTGTTAGCCATTATGCCCCTGCTTTGTGTGAGGTTACCAACACCTTGGAAACGGCTTAATGATACATAAAATTCTATTTTTCCTGTGTGGAATGGCACTGGGCATGTGGGCATTGCTTATAGATGTATAAATATTGTGCATATTAGCATGAAGAGTCACTTACAAGTCAATAAGCTTTCCAACTACAGACGAAGAACAAAAGGGAGGAAAACCACCGAGAAGCGAATGATTTCATAGCACTTTTTTTTCATTATTTCTTAACCTTGGAAAAGCAAAACGTTTCTATAAAAGGGAAACTTTAATTTTATTTTGAAGGTAATACAAAGGCAACATTAAATTAGTTTTCCACTTTACCATTTAGCCTTGAAAGGAAAAAAGAAAAAAAAACCAACGAACTATCTTTGCTTTTGCAATAGAGTCCTGAGCAGAGCTGGGAAACAAAGCAAGCCCAGTGCCCCTCCGGGCCTCAGTTGCTCTCACGTGCTTCCTCACACCTGTTTCGTTCTGATTTACATCAGGCAGTAGGCCTGTGACCATGGCCACAGAGCTGCTATGAGGACAGGCACTCCAGCCTGTAACCCTCCTTTGTTAGCTCTGCCTCGCCCTGTGGGACAAGCCTTTCGTTTCAGTCCAAGTTCCAGGACTCAGAGCCTTGTTGCTTGCACGATGGCTGCCTGTCCATGCAACTATGTCAGAATGCCTCACAGAAACATGCATGGAGATTCTGAGATTGGGGGGGGAAAGGTGGATTAAACTATGTATGGAGCTTTGGGACTTTACAGTTATTTATTTTCTGTTCGCCAGGGCTTACCTGCCAGCACATGTTTTGGTGTGCATATGGAGGTCAGAGGACAACTTGGAGGACTTGATTTGTCCAGCAGCCTACTGTCCTATTGTCACAGTTCCTGACCCTTAAATGCTCTACACCATCACACTGGAACTTTAGTTTTTAATGACTTTGGGAGGTCTAGATTTTGTATCCCAAACATTGAGAATAATATATGTACGTCCTGGTCCTCTAGTGGGGTACTCAGAAGGGTGTACTGGGTGCACCCTCATGGTGCTTTGCTTGTCTAGTGTGTGGACGTCTTCATAATATTGGCTCTTTATTTTTGTTGTCGTTGTTGGACTTTTATTGCATGGTGAAGGGTATAAGTGTGTCTCAGGGTACATAGGAAGACGATGTGGATTCTAGCCTTTTGCTGATGAGTGTTTTGCCATCTTTAATTCTGTGTGTGTGTGTGTGTGTGTGTGTGTGTGTGTGTGTGTGTGTGTCCATTTTCTAGCTCTACTTAATTGATACATACATCCCTCGAACCCTGTCAAAAGTCCTAGTCTAAAGCATCTACAGTGATGGTTCTCAACCTGTGGGCTGCAGGTCACAGCCCCTTTGGGGTGGGCAAACAAGCTTTTTACAGGGATTGCATATCAGATATCCTGCATGTCAGATATTTTCATTATGATTCATAACAGTAGCAAAAATTACAGTTATGAAGTAGCAATGAAATGATTGGATGACTGAGGGTCACCACAACATGAGGAACTGCATTAAAGAGTTGTATCTTTCTTTCTTTCTTTCTCATCCTTTCTTTCTTCCTTCCTCCCTCACTCCCTTCCTTCCTTCCTTCCTTCCTTCCTTCTTTTCTTGCTTATTTTTCCAGACAGGGGCTTGTTTCTTCCCTACGTAGTCCTGGCTGTCCTGGACTTACTTTGTAGACTTTGGCTGGCCTCAAACTCACAGAGATCCATCTGCCTTTGCCTCCTGAGTGCTGGGATTAAAGGCCTGTGCCACCTCTGCCAAGCCAATAGCAGCAATTCTTCTACCAGTCACTTCTTAGGGTTGTCACATAGAGCAAACAGAACAAATACTCTTGATGAACGCTTGTGCTAACTTTTATTGATTTCGGAAATCAGCATACAAAGTAATGAGTTTCATTATGGTGTGTGTGTGTGTGTGCGCTCGCGCGCCGCGCGTGCGTAGGAAGAGGCAAAATTGTTATTTTTATCCATCTATCTATCTATCTATCTATCTATCTATCATATATTTTGTTTTTGAGACAAGGTTTCTCTGTGTATCTGTAGATATTCTGGAACTCACTTTGTAGACCAGGCTGGGCACTTGCTTCTGCCTCCCTAGTGCTGAGATTAAAAGTGTGTGTCACCACTCTTGGGTTTTAAGATTATTTATTTATTTTTATTTTTATTCACCTTATTTTTGAGAATAAAAAACGTCTCTCATTGGCTTGGGCTTCACCAGGTAAGTTGGCTAGTTTGCAGCAAGCCTTGCATATCAGATTTTCTTCGCCTCCTCAGTGCGATTTGTTTTTAACGCCAAGGTGTTCAAAGTTCTTTTCTGTTGCAGTAATAAAGTACGATGAACTAAAGCAAGCTAGAGAGGAAGGTTTTGGTCGTGTATCTGTATCCACTGTGGCCCTTTCCCTATCCTGAGATCTCTTCCCTCTCAGGGTCCCCTTCTATTTTCATCACACACGTACACAAATTTAAAGTTAGGTTCAGCATGTGAAGAAATATGTAATATTCGTCTTCAGGAATTTGATTTCTTTAGCTTATGTCTTAGTTAGGGTTTCTACTGCTGTGAAGAGACACCATGACCACAACAACTTTTATAAAGAGTTATAAAACTCTTTATATGTTTTTATATGGTCTTATAAAGTTTTATGAAACGCTTTATAAACTCTTATAAAAAACATTTAATGGTGGCGTGCAGGCAAATATGGTGCTGGAGAAGGAGCTGAGAGTTCTACATCCTGATCCACAGGCAGCAGGAGATTGTGATCCACACTGGGTATTGCTTCAGCATAGGAGACCTCAAAGCCCACCCCACAGTGACACACTTCCCCCAACAAGGCCACACCCACTTCCAGAAGACCACACCTCCTAATAATAGCACTCCCTATGGGTCAAGCGTTCAAACACATGAATCTTTGGGGACCATTCCTAGTCAAACAACCACATCTTAACATGGAGTTTCTGGTTCCACTTATTTCTCTGAAAATGTCACAATTTCATTTTTCCCTACATGTGAATAAAGTTCTTATGCATACATGTAACTGCGTTGTCTTCACTAATTCATCTGTTGATAGACATTAGCACTGGTTTCATTTCCTTGCTGTTGTGAATAAGCATGGATGTGCAAGTGTCTATGGTAGGATATACAGTGCTTTGGGGATACACAAAGGCAATAGGGTATCTCTGTTTTCACATTCCTAATTCGCTTCCATACCGATTTCCTGAGTAGCGGGACCAGTTTGCATGCCCACCTACAGTGAATAGTTTCCTGTTTCTCCAAACCTTTACTTGTTGTCTTCGTTTTTCTTGATGCTAGCCATTCTGACTAGAGCAAGGTGAGAAATGAATAGTCTAATTTGCATTTCCCTGATGGGCCAGGGACTTTGGAAACCTTTGAAAGTATTTATTGGCCATTGTGTTTTTCTTTTAAGAACTGTATACTTAGTTCATTAAAACATTGATTGAGCCGGGCAGTGGTGGTGCATGCCTTTAATCCCAGCATTTGGGAGGCAGAGGCAGGCCGATCGAACTGTGAGTTCAAGGCAAGCCTGGTCTACAAAATGAGTTCAGAATAGTTAAGGCTACACAGAGAAACCCTGTCTTGAAAACAAAAAACAAAAAACCGCATTGATTGATTGGATCATTTATTTTGGAGGGAAATTCTTAATTTTTTGAGTGTTCAAAAAACTATTTTCTAGATTTAAAACTCTCTTGATGTTTAGCTTACAAGATTTTCCCATTCTGCAGTTGGCTGTCTCTTCATTGATTTGAATTCCTCTGTCATCTGATAAACACAAGAAATGGTTTCAGCTCTTTGCATGTGTTAAGACTTCGTGGACTAGCATGTGCTCTGCTGTAGAAAAGGCTGCAAGGCTGTTGAGAAGCATATGTGCCCTGTATCTGTTTGATGGAATGGTCCATAGGTCCCTGGGAACTCCATTTGCTTTAAGGTATAGTTAAGCTTACTTTTGACAAATATCTAAATGACAGTGAGACATTGAAGTCATCCACCTGTGTCTTGTCTAGAGCTGTGACCTTCTATGTTCTTTAGTGCTTATTTATGAAGTGGAGAGCTTACTACTAAGGACACGCTATCTCTGAATGTTACATCTCCCTCATGATCTGTCCCATTGGTTCTACAGTGAGCACGTCTCGTTTATCTCTTGTGTCTAACTTTGGTTTGAAATCTACTTTATTCGTTATTGAGCCTGATAACTTATAACTTCATAATAAATTGTATATTGGTTTTGGTTTTGTTCTGTTTTGTTTTATACTTGTTGGTGGTAAGGTAATGGGCTTTAATGAATTTTTAATGTATTTCTTTGTCTCATGCAGTTTTATGTCATCACTGGTATGCAACTTGTATTTTCCACTCTACTTACACTGGGGATTGAACACTTGAGGGAAAACTGTGCTATAAGCTGATAAAACAGCATGAAGCACAAGAAATATGGGAATGAAAGGCCCCTTCAAAAGATCATCCGCAGCCATTGAGTTTAAGGGTACTGAAATATGTAAAATTATGGAGGAAATTTCAAAGCTTTATTAGAGAAATGATCAGAAAAGGATAAAAGCAAGAAGATGGATTCTACCCAAGGTCTGGAGAGGAAGGTTAGCAGCAGAGGCCTAAGAGTCAGAAAAATGGGCAAAAAAATCAACAATGGCAAAAAAAAAAAAAAAAAAGAAAAAAATTAAGCAAGGAAGTTGAGACTAGAGAAAAAACAATAACAAACCAAAAGTGAGAAATTGAAACCCCGAGGAATGTGCAAATCCAAGGAAAAGGCTCATCAGCCGACTTGATCAATTAGAAGAAAGAAGGACAGTAATACAGACATGGAGGACAAGGTCAAAGCCACGTTACATTCAAACATTACAAGAACATCTTGAAAAAAGTACGTAAGTATATGAGTTTGAAAATTAAGAGGAAGCCGAGTAGCATAGTAAAATACAAAAAGGAAATGTGGACAAAAATAAAAAAGAATAGAAGAGAAAAGAGATGAAAGGAAAAATAGTTACTCAATAACTTTTTTAAAAAGCATAAACATGTTGTAAATTGATGAAACAAAATTACAAAAATATTATTTAAAATGTAGGAAAAATGGAAGCACATGAGGGTAACAGAAAGGAATGAAGGAATAAAGGGAGAGAGGAAGGAGAAGAGAGGGAGGGAGGGAGGATGAAGGAATGAAGAAAAGGAGGAAGGAAGAGAGAAGGAGAGAAGGGAGGAGAAAGGAGGTAAAGCTGGAGCAATAGGTCTTTGAGATTGGAGGCAGTCACATGCATGTGGAAGGGGGCGTGGTCTGAAGCTAGGCAGTCATGAAGGGGGCGTGGTCTGAAGCTAGGCAGTCACATGCATGTGGAAGGGGGCGTGGTCTGAAGCTAGGCAGTCATGAAGAGGGCGTGGTCTGAAGCTAGGCAGTCACATGCATGTGGAAGGGGGCGTGGTCTGAAGCTAGGCAGTCATGAAGGGGGCGTGGTCTGAAGCTAGGCAGTCACATGCATGTGGAAGGGGGCGTGGTCTGAAGCTAGGCAGTCATGAAGGGGGCGTGGTCTGAAGCTAGGCAGTCACATGCATGTGGAAGGGGGCGTGGTCTGAAGCTAGACTGCAAGGCTTTGGGTTTGTATTGGGTTAAACCTGCACCAATCAGGTGTCAGGTGTCCCACCAGAGCTGTCTTCTCTTTAGTAATTTCCCTTCTTTGCACATCAAAAGTCTCTTGGGCACACTTTAGCTTTGCAGTCCATGGGCCGGGCAGTTCTCTTACCCTCCCAATCCCCTTAAACTGGCTAATGTTACATCTGGAAGTGTCTCCCAAGTACGATTCAAGTATGAGACGCACACATGGCACTGACAAATCTATACAAGGTCTCATCTTTACACTGTCAAGGTCCCCTAAGCAATCTTCCTCAGGGACACAATGAGAGATGTCAAGTAGACCCTGCTGGTCCTTCAGAGTTCTGGAATTTACAGCAGTGAGTGCTGTCATGGCTCTAGAGACTGGCTCACCCTCTGGCCTCAGGCGTGGGGCTGTGGAAGTCCTGAGTTATTCTTGGGAAATGAAAGCTGCCTCTGCTGCCACCACTGACCACTGCCGTTGCTGTTGCTGCTGCGGTTAACAGCACCAACATGCCCTTCAACTTGTTGCTATCTAGCTATACTCTTTGACCTGTCATCATCAGCCTCTCCTGGTCCCCACAGCCGCCACACCTCAACCCCCACTCTGGCTCTCTTCAACTCTGTGACTGGAGCAGGTTCGGTGCAGGCTTTCTGGCTGGCTAGCGGTTGTTCCCAGTTCTCAGCTCTCTAGGGTGGCTCAGTTTTTTTTTTTTCCCTTTCTAAGGAATTGCTTTATTTTGCCTTCAGGGTTTTTTTTTAAATAATATTTTTACATATACATTTATATTATTACACACATATAAAATAAAACACGTACAACAAGAAGAACCATGAAACAATCAGGAATTATATTAATGCTACATTCATAGTGTTTTGGCTATTTGTATTTGGCAACCTTGAAGAAAACATTTTCCTATCTTGGTGAGGCTAAAATTCTGAATGTAAATCAGTACCTATCTTATCTCGTCATTGTCAACTTAAAGCATCTATATAGAACTAAAAACATCTTAACTCCTAAGCAACTAAGCTTAATTGTGAAACTAAACTATTTGGTCTTCAATCCCATCAGACTTAAGGAATAAAATTAATTACCTGAGTAAAGAGGAAGTGCAGGTTAGCAGCTTCCAATTTTAAAAAATGACAGAGACAGTTTTCTGCCTGAACAGTCACCCACAACTCTGTATAACGTTGGAGCATCATCTTCAGCCTTCTCTCCCAGTATATCTGACAGACATGTTTGTGAGGCAGGAACTACTGAGGACTTGCTTACCTTGTCTTGGCAGAGTTTGGCCGTCAACTCTATCTGCATCCAAGCTTGCCCATTTTTAGGCAGAATTCTGTCAGTGGTCGAAATGAGGACACTTTGTTCAGTTATAAATATACTATATATTTCTACCCTAATATGAGGTATTGTATACTGAACTAGGCCCCAACCTGGGCACCTACGGTTGAATGCTGATTCCACACACTCTGTACCCACCCCTGCATTCTCTTTGTTGAACCTGTACTGGGTCCTATACCTAAGGAGCAAGCAGAAAGGGCCAGAAGGAGTTCCTTCCTTACAAGGCCTTTAGTAGCTTTATGGTACTTGTCACAAAAAGAGACTCTCAATGTTTTTCTTAGACTTGGTAAACTTCCCTGAGTGGTTTTAGAAGCTCACAGACAATTTCCTAATTGTCTTTGAGAAGCATCCTTCCGGTGAATGTTGTTATTGAAGATGGAGTCTTCTCCTTGCACCTTACTGAGTCCTCATAGACACGTCCTGGATCCAAGGAAAATACAGAGGAATGGTGTGAAAGCAGAACCATGCTTACCCCTGGGAAAATGCCATTATTCACCTACTACTGTGGCTCAGAGAAACACAGCAAGCCTTTTATCCCTCTGTCTCCCTGACAGTCTGCACTGTGACTGTCTTGTCTGTGAACAGCTCGCAGGAAGCACCTGACATGGCACAGTGACTTTAACAGGGTGCCTCACTTTTATTTGGTTGGGTAGCACCAAGTGTCTGACTCCCATAACAGAGAGAAGTTCAGAATAACCCTGGAGAGTGGTGAGGATGGCTTAAGGAGCCTCTGGTTGTGTCCACCTGGGTGAATCTGTACAATTGAAACCGTGATGTAAATGTAATTGTGTGTTAAATTTACTGTAAGAACTTTTGGGGGAGTATTCATAAAATAGGTAAAGAGTGTCACCCTTGTTTCTCCCAAATATTTTGTTCTCCTCGCCAAACAAAATAGCTGTAGTGTATTTCATGCTTGTAGTGCACAATATCTCTGTGTTCTTCGGGTCTAGAAGGTGAGGGTTAGCTTGTCCATTTATAAATGAGGAAATGGAACAGCAGAGAGGTTTAGAGCCATTTGCAAGGTTATGTAGCAAGGCTGAACTCAAGTCAGACCCTGAGTTCCAGGTTCACACAGAAGATCATCTCTCAAGTAAGAAAGCACCTGTGCCTGGCTCTCAAGGGAGACTGACAGTTCTAATACTTAAGGTTTGACCCCTGAGTAAACATTTTCTTCACAGTTCGTGATCTCAGGAAACTAGTGTCCTCCCCCTCCCCCATTTCCCAATAACCTCTATAAATGATATCATATATCATATCACCCCATGCCTTGATGATTGCATCAGAGAAAATAGTTGGGGAGATTCCCACATTTGGAGGAAGTGTTGGGACCGACCATTGACTTGGTTTCTAGGCTCTTGGAATATGTGAGTTTTACTCTGCTGAGCACAGCCCCAGTCATAGGGAGAGACCATCTGAGTTAACAGTAACCAAGCTGCCCAGTAAAGGCTGCTACAGGTGCAGCTGGGATGAACCAAAGACAGGAAGGATCCCAAAGGCCAAAGGAAGCTGGGTTGGTGGGTCAAGTATGTTGTGCCTTCGGGCCAATTCCCCTGGAACTTACCTACATAAGGACCACCACTGGCTCTGTGGTACTCTGGACTACGTCACTAACAGCGCTGTGTGTTCTCTGGTTGCAAATCTTGGGCCATCGATCACTCTGTTAGACTACTCTGATTCTCCTAATTACTAATGGATGTTTTACGAGGACAACACTGATATGGCAGCTGGCATCACACACAGAGGTGATACTATATCTCAGCCAGGAAAGTGCCACTTCAAACTACCCATGCAAAGGTATTGACAGAGCCTTCCTTCACGTTGGGTGCTTCTCCAGTGATTGTTACCTTGCCTTAGCTAATGTGAGTCAGCCAACCCCAAGTTGAATGGTAGGAGCATTGGCAGACAACCCCAGCAGATGATCTCTAGCCTCAGTCTCCCTCTCAAGGGGTTCAACCCCTGGAGGTGCAAACTAAGAGCAACTCCCCCAGTAACACCAGCCATGGGGAAAGCAACTCTTGCTCTAGCTAATACCCAACTCCAAAGGCTGGCAGCTAGCACTTGGTTGGCCAAGATTCACCAAAGATCTAGATTTCCCTCATTGTATCCTATTAGGGGACACATTCCCTGAGTGACATAAATCCCACAATCCCCTGGGCGTGCCATTGCCATTCTTCTATATGCAAAACCCACTTCACGCTTCTGCTTTCTCCCACCACTCCATCTCCGAGTCTCAGCATTTCTCTGGATTTCTCAGGTTTACCTCTCTCCATAGTGAGATTGCTAGGTCTGCTCGCTAGGGCCCTGTGTACCTTAGACATGCATTTGTTTAGTGGGGTGCTCTCTATGCCACCTTTTCTTTCCATCTGGTATAAGATGCCTACGGAGCATTGGTTTTCTTCCTGCCAGAAGCTGCCCCTAATATCTTGATCACACCGTAGTATGGAAAGACCCAATATGGATATTTAAGAAGTGTTGAAACACTCTGAAATTCATAAGCAGTGAAGCTAACAAGGAAACATAAATTCCTTGGAAATTCTATTTCTTTGAGTTTTACTGGGAATGCCACTCACACGATGTTTACACATTCCTCGCACAGGAAAGAGGGCGAAGGAGAGAGCCTGTTCCCTCCACACAGAGTGGCTTTGTTTGCCATCTGGCTTCCTGCCACCTTGAAGCATCCTCTGAGACCCGAGGAGATGGGACGGAGAATGAATGCGTGGCTGTAGGCCTGTGTCTGCCCTCCTTGCTGTGCCTCTCTGGGTCTGGGATATGGCAGGTGTCTGAGCTTTCCTCAACAGCACAGTAGAAAGAAAGGCCCAGGGTGTCTGGCACTGTCTGAGCATTTTCTATAGGTGATGGAAAGGGATTGGGTGGAAGGGAGAGAGAGGGTGGGAAAGAGGAAGAGAGAGGGAAGGAAGGAAGGGAAAGGGAGAGGGAGGGGCAGCACAAGGGGTCCATCATGAGTGGCCTCACATCTGTACCTTTCTGGAAGACTAAAGCTTTCAGACTAAAGACTAAAAGAGAAGCTAGTTTTGTTCAGGCAAAACAAAATTCCTACAGCGTCATGGCTCATACATCCCGAGGACCTGATACACTCTGCTTTATCCCTGGCCCCACCCTAGTTGAAATATTCCCACAAACCACAAGACTGCTTGTCCTTGCTGTCTTTGCTTGTGGTGCCTGTCTCGTCCAGGAGAGGCTGACCTCTCCAGGCTCAGCACAGACCCCTGGGATCTCCTTTCCGGTTCCTCTCCGTTCTTGTCGAAGCCTCCCGCCGCCGTAGAGTTTCCACTCATTGCTTACCCACCATTCACCCAGCTCTGTAAACCAAGGACTTGATATGCTTCACACTGGTGCCCTAAAACTCACGAACATCTGTGCATCCTGTTGGTCATCAATAGAGGTTTGTGCAATTGCACTAATCGTGGACATCGCTGAACTTTGCCGCGCACTAAATCACATGGATGAACTATCAAACCTTAAGTATCAATTCAGTGCTATGTAGCCCTCCCCCCCTTTATAAAGGCCAACTTTAGGCAGCTTCTTGCTAATAGTTATAATGCGGGTGAAGATTTTCTGAAAAAGAAAACTTAATCTATGAGTTTATTTGTCCTTCCTTTTTTCAGAACCGCCCCCCTCCATTTGATTCCTCCCTGAATAATTTCTCTAAGGGTGGTACCTCAGAGCTGAGATCAAAGATAATTGTATCTGTCATAGAGACCTCCAGGTTATCTTTAAATAAAACAAAGTGGGATGATTAAAAAAGATTATGTTTGGAAATATAATTACTTCCTAACTTCTGAGCGCATGCCTTTGGAGTGATTCTCCCAATACATGCACTGACAAACATTCCATTAAGGGATAGGCTTGTTTATAACAGAAACACCTCAGTGCAAGAAGGTTATCCACAGGGCACTGTATTATCCTATGATGCTATGTGATAATTATATACTGTAATTCTAAAAATTTACAACTACAAAAAAAATCCCACATGTGAATTCTATTTTCAAAAGGCCGTGCGTTTAATATGTCCAATTTAATATAACATAGACAGGAATTAGCACGTCTAAACTGGGAAGTCAGATGAACGTCTTCTCGGGAAAGGGATGGATGAACAGTTAGAAAAGTCAGTAGAGCCCCGTTCTGCCTGGAGGAATTGGAGTTACTCGGGTGCGGTGGGCCAACTCAGTGGCTAACTGCTGAAGATGCCTCAGGCCTCATTTCAGAAATGTAAAAAAAAAAAAATCACCACCTCTGGTGAGAATGACCAGAGTCACTGCAAGGATGGCTGCTTGGCTTGTCCTCGGCATTCCAAAGGGAGGTCTCGCTACTAACTCTCCATTGTTAACAGAGACAGTCTGTAGTGCCAATTGAAAACCCCAATAATTTTGAAAGTTTCAAGGAACTGCCAAGAACACCTAGTTTTGAACCATGTCAACTATATTCAGAAGTCCTAGACCAAGACTGGGCATGTGGCTCAGTTGGTAGAGTATTTGTCTAACATGCACAAGGCCCTGAGTTCAGTCCCCTGCACCGCACAAAACTAGATATGGTGATGTGTGTCTGACACTCGTAGGTGAAAACAGGATGATCAGGAGGTCAAGACCATCCTTGACTACCTAGAGAGTTCAAGGCCAGACTGTGCAACTGGAAAACCTGTCTCAAAGTAAATAAGTACACAAATAAATGTTCTAGAATAAAGAAAGCTGAGAGCTAAGGTGGTCCTCGGGTCCTGCCTTAGCCTGCCTGTGTGGCCTGTCACAGTTGAAAGGCTATGAGAAGATCCAAGCTCATTGAATAAGCTCCTCTTGAGGCTCCATCTGGTCCCAACACTGCAGAGTGCAGACAGGATTTCCCGGTTCTTGCTCTGTCCTAACTTGAGTGTTAATTTAGGAGACCCAATTTATACATAAATATCTCAAAAAAAGAAAATATAATGCATTCTCAAAAGATACCTTGGAGGTTTGGGGAGAACAAACAAAGAGGTTCTGGAGAAAGAAAAGGGGAGGTCAGCTGTTCTCTCCTGCTTGGGGCTGGCTTCCAGGTCCCAGGCGTTGTGGATGCAGGCTGCAGGACTCACGTGTGCTCTGTGCTCTGATGAAACCCCCGACTGCAGAGGAAAGCCTTCCTGGGTGCTACTGATAAGGCTGATTGAACAGTGCCAAATGCACCTTTTGGTTCCGTTTTGATCCAGAAATCTCTTGCCTCAGAACAGCAAGAACTTGGTTCTCATTAAAAAAAAAAAAAAAGTCTTGGCAAATGGACTTTGCTCTGTTCTGCCAAAAAATTAGAAACATGGAAAGGCTACCAGGCATTTCATATGGGAGAACTGAGTTGAGGGAAAAAAAATACATTCAAAAATTAGATTTTTTTAACTGCCAAGTTAGAGAGAGGATGATAAAACACGGCTGATTTCAGAAGTTTCCAGGAATATGCATTATCTGAAAGCTAACCAGGAACCTGGAAGGATCAAGACTGCTGAGGAAACTGCTGAGTCTGCTCAATTTCTGGGGAGGCAAAGAAAATTCAGTCGTTCTCTCCATCTTTACACTACTATTGAAGGTATTCCAAGACAAAGGCACAAATTCAAAAGCACAACCTTTAAGAACAAACGCAACGGTCAGGGAGATCTCATCCAAAGACCTTGCTCTTCCATTGGAACAGCGGGGCTGTGTTCCAGGACTCCCCGCACTTAGCTGTCCCCTCATTGACATTCCGCCAGGCGCTGCACCCAACTCAGTGTCTGGGGGAGTATAGTGCAGCAGGCCCAGGCTGAGAGTTCCCACCGAAAAGAGGTTGCCATGGCGCACTCCCACTGCCTGCTGAGGAAGGGGGTGTTTGCTTACCGGATGTCAGGGGTTTTGATTCTAAGAATCCTTCTCTCTTCATTGCAGAATAGCTGACATTTTTCTCATCCTACAATTTGAGGGGGGGGGGGGCGGCGGCAAAGGGTTCATAGAGGAAGGAAAAAAGGAAAAGGGAAAAAGAACTTTTCACAACATCTTTTAAAAATCTGTGACAATTGCATCTTGGTACTTATTTATATCTTCCCTGAGGCTTCCGGAGTTCAAATAGCTAAAGCATGATTCATAAAATTGAAACAGTAGCAGGTAAAGTCAGATTGTGCCAAGGAGGAGGGGGCTGCCAGAGAGGTGTGACAGGCCAAGGCCTTGCTCGGGTTTTTAAATGCTCTCAAAATTTTATGTAGTATATTTAAGGGATAAACTGAAAGGTGAGACTCTAGCAAATAAAAATTGTTAATAGGTCACATGGTGTAGATGTTGGATCAAAAGAAAGAAGAAAATGACCCAAGATGACTCCAATTACAACACACGCAGGACCTGCACATAGCCACAGAGCACATATCCATATGGTTCCTGAGATGACTCTAGGAAGTGACGGCGCTCGGCACGTGGATCTCGGAAGTATGATGTGGTGATTACCCAGCAGATCCCCTCACTGTGGCCAGCACTCAGAACACAGAGACATTGGCTGTTATTTCCAGTCCTTGCAGCCCTGAAACCTCCCTCCTGCTCTTCACACGTTGCCACTGTCTCTGTCCTTCAAGATCCACTCTCTGGTCTTGCCAACCATTTTCTGTTTTCTGACTGTTCCCACTTTTTACAACTCAGGACACTTGGAGCCTCGCACTGATCAGGCTCAGAGTGTCTTCTTGCTCACAGAGCTGCCACTTTCAGGAGTCTCCAGAGGCCTTCCCTACGGCTTCACCCAGCACAGGCTTGTCCAAGGCACGATGACTGGCTAGAATGAATACATTTTTCTTTGGAAATCACTACTATTTAGAAATCATAACACTAAGGAGAAACTATCAACTCTGCTCTAGCACAGAATAAATATTTTTTTCTAGCCTTCACCTAGGAGCCATTACAGCCCATGGATGTAGAGATAATCTTCAATTTTGAAAGTATATGTGTCTTTTAATAGTAATCTCAACCGGCGCATCCTCATTAGCCCTTCTTGTGTTCTGCTGTGCAAACAGAGTACTTGTCTCATTCTCAGGGCAGCAGGAATCTCACTGAGTGACAACATACATGAATTTTCCTTTCTTCCATTTTTTTTCCACCCATGGTAAATAGAGCAAAGGATCACCCTAAACTCCACCAACAAAGGCACTCATTAAATGCAAGCTGGCAATTGATCAAGATTAATGTGTGGGCATGCTCACTGGACAAAGGGCAAGGAAGGCCCTTACTTATTAAACATAACAAACTGCAAGGGAATAAATTGGTTCATTACCTTTAATTGGAGCTTCTCCAACTGGCCACATTACAGGGTCAAAGAAAACAAACAGATAGAAACTTGGGGCAAATATTGTTTTAGGCTACACATTTATCAGTCAATGTGATAGTTGGATTAACAACCACTAATAATCCGATTCTGAAAATCCTCACGGCATTAGGAAACCAGAAATCACAAGGAGAGGTAGCATAAGATAAGCCAAAGAGACATGGAAGGGTAAGAAATGCCCACTTCCCATGGATACTGGTTCTCTGAGATCTTTCCAAAGAGGAGGAGGCATGAGGTAGCCAGTGGGCAGCCAGCCACCAACATGTGCCAAGTTCCATGCAGGGCCCTTCACTACATCACTTTGTTTCAGTTTTTAACTTCTGGTTTTACATGTGAGGATGCTAAGCTTCGGGGAGGTGAAATCGTCTGTCTCTGCGAACGTTGGACATGGGGATTCAAAGGCAGATTTGTGTAACTGCAGGCACCATGGCGGGCGTGGGTATTCACGGCCACTATCCACCATGGCTGTTCTATGTTTGCAGAACGAAGCTCCTGGGAGCTGTGTGACACCTCTTTCCAACACCAGGAAGTCACTCTTGAGGAGTTGCTCACCTCTTGGCCACCGGTTGGTTCGACAGCAGACAGGGATAAAAAAAAATCCAGCCACGGAAACTCAAGGGCCAGCTGCTCTAGATACTACTGGAAGGATTGCTCTAGCTTTTAAAGATAGGTCCAGAGAAGTGTGACCCTTTTTGACATCTAGATACTGTTACCACCTGTAAGAGAAGTACAACCGACCTAGATTTCCCATGAGGCTATTGAGTTACTGGACTCACAGGCCTAAGACCTCCTTGGCTCCAGCCTTGGGGTCATGTGGAATAATACATTTGAGACCATGTTTAGTTCTGTGACCCAAAACATCTTCCCAGATACCAATCCCATGGCTCTTCAACAGAATGTCATTGCTCCAGAAAACTCATAGGCAAACTCATAAGCGTAGGTGTCCAAGGCTTGTGACAGAACAAGCATCTCAAAGGAAAATGAAAGCAATGAGCCGATGATATATATATATATATATATTTGCCATGACTGTGATACCAAGGTCAAAGGCCCAGAGAGCACAGTTTACCTATTGTGACACCTCTCCTCTAAGAGTCGTAACATGGATTCAGAGGAGAGGGAGCCCTTTCTGAGAGGAGGTCTTGATGGATAGTTCTCTTTGGTTCTTTTTCGTTCTTCTCACAGAAGGTGGCAAGCCTTTTCGAAGGAGTCTGACCTTGCTAAAAGAACTAAGAATTGGCCAAGCAGGAAACACATCTTGCTATTCCTTCCTTCCTGTCCAAACCCATGGTCTATGTGTATTGCCCAAATGGCAGAGTAAATAAAATGACCATTATTTAGAGTGGTTCTTGGAAGACTAGTCTTGTGAGTTGATGGTCATGGCAGTGCACCACATTTAAGCAAAGTAAGAACTCTTTGGCACAGCTACAGAGAAGCCAGGGTGTGTGGAGAAAATACTGTGCCTTAGAGCTGACCAGCACTGTAAAACACCGAAGCTGTAGAAAAATGCAAGATTTGGTAGAAAGCACACTTCATGCCAATACAGACATATATTTGTATAGAATGACAAGGGAATGAACTAAAAACCTCAGTAAGTGTAGGCTGAAATTAATGGGAAAAATGAATATTATGTAGATATTTATTCATTTAGCGATGCTGATGTGGGAAGGCCACGGCAAGTTCCAGGCTAGTGTGGACTACAGAGTACCAGGCCCTAAACTAAAGTCGATGGCATCAAGTGAAGGTTTGTATACAAACTCAAGCCACCTGTAGACTTAAGGAACGTAACAGTGGATCTCTACCGTCAACTTGACTGGATTTAGAATCAATAAATGATTTAATGTTGTGGGGGAAATCAAGCCTGAATGTGGGTGTCCTGATCCAGTGGGATAGGATCCTTAATCATGGATGTGGTGTGAAAGACTGCCTCACAATCCTGTCTCTGTGACTTTCCCACCATTGATGGTCATACCCTCAAAGTGCAGCCAGGAGAAATCCTCCTTGCCTTCCTTGGGTGAGATCTGTCAGGCGTTTTGTCACAAGAACAAGACCAATAATTAATGTATAGGGCTTTCTTCTGTTGGTGAGGTCATCAGTTACTTCAAGAACTCACTTGGCAGGTGTAAGGGGTCTACTAGCAGTTCCAGAGAAATCCAAACCCAACCCGAGAAAAATAGTAGGGACCTCATCTCCAAACAACGTCAGAAATAAAACAAGTATGTCATGCTGATGCCACAACAGACAGTTCTGTATGCTAGGCTGTGGTGCCATTTTCCTTGGCCAGTATGCCAACTTGTCTTGCCATGCGGTGAAAGGTGACCTTAAGCCAAATGTTACAGGGTGCCCTATTCCAAAATGCAGACTCCAACCAGCAGCCCATGAGGCCAGTCATTTGTTGTGATGTTCCTGAAAGAGGTAAATAGAGGTCCTGTGTCCCACTCAGCTCTGTACATGAGCTTGGGAAGCCCTTTCTGCCAACAGGAGCATGGGTATCCCTTCCACGGTTACCCTGGGAGACAAGATACAGTGTGGACAGTATCTAGACACTCATGTCACTTGTCTGTAGGGACAGACTGAAGAAAATTGACCCAGGAAACTTCTGCCCTATACCTTACCTTGTGGCCATTACAAGGCAAAGATTTTTCACACTGAAGGCGAATCACACACCCAGAAAATTTATATGACCCACTGGCCTTCCAAGTATTTCTCTCTCTCTCTCTCTCTCTCTCTCTCTCTCTCTCTCTCTCTCTCTCTCTCTCTCTCTCTCTCTCTCTCTCACACACACACACACACACACACACACACACACACGCACTATCAATTGCTACAATCCTAACTCGCCTTTCTCCAGGACAACAGGGGGATGCTGTGTAAAGGCTTGGATATGAACATCCTTGTGTTTCCAGTGCCCAGGACACTGCTGAGCACATAATAACTGAACAGTAACATGTTTACTGAGTGGCTAAGTGGGTGAAGTAGACCTGTGAATTATTTTCAGAAAATGCTAGCTTAGTTTCATTTCCCTTCCTTCTTTTGGAAAGGAAATGGTTGACCATAGCAACGCACAACTGGCAAAAGTGATGACAGCGAATGATACAAAATTAGCATCAGGCTTATTAATTACAGATGTGCTAACGTACTTTATTTGGAAACTCTTAAATGGTTCATGTCCAACAGACCACCAAATGAGAAAGAATAGAGGTTTTCATTATGAGAGAGAGAGAGAGAGAGAGAGAGAGAGAGAGAGAGAGAGAGAGAGATTGCCGAGTAGGCAGACGTACATATCAGCATCCCTTGCTATGCATCGTACTTCTAGAATAAGAGGGCATTTAAAGCATAGCTAAAGAAAGAATATAAAGTTTGTTTAAAGATAGAAGGAGGGCTGGAGAGATGGCTCAGTGGTTAAGAGCGCCGCCTGCTCTTCCAGAGGTCCTGAGTTCAATTCCCAGCAACCACATGGTGGCTTACAACCATCCATACTGTAATCTGATACCCTCTTCTTCAGATAAAGCACTCATATGCAATAAATAAATCTAAAAAATAAAGATAGAAGGGCTCAGTTGTTGAACACTTGCCTTGGCTGTATTAGGGGCTGAATTTGGTCCCCAGCACTACAAAATAAGCCAAAGGATGTTTATGTAACATGTGCTTCTTCTGGGTTCCTGGACTGTGCTGTGTCCTGGAAAGCTTCTTCCTCCACTCCTGTGCTTTCCTTCTACCCACTCAGCTGTCATCTTCCAGCTCTACATAGATTTTTAATGTCTGTTTCTCCATCACCTTTAAGCTCCTTTACCAACGATGTTTCCGGAGAAAGTATCTCGGAAGGTGTCGCTTCCGGATCAGCTCATAAACACCAGTGCATTTTTGTGCACCTCCCTCCCTCCAGCAAGCTGCCAGGCATGACTTTTTCTTAGCTCATGGGTGGTGGTGGCCTTCCTCTGGGAGCAATCCCAGAATCTGGTCCAGGCAAACTGTGAAGCACTCTCAGGGCCTTTGTAATGGATGCTACCAGTTGCCACATTTTTATCTTGGTTTCCTTGGGAGAAAGCAACCATGCACTTCTTTCAGACGGGCAAGCCAAGTTTGCTTTCTGATGCCAAACTGGCAAGAAGCACAGCACTTGGTGTTGGTCTGTGGATGGGAAAAAGGCATCAGGAAGAATTTCTGACTTTTTGCGTCTTTTGAAAATGAGCAGCTGATACATTAATTTTTTTGTCAGAGAACAAGCATCAGATTGCATAAATCCTCATTTGGGCAGAAGTCACCGCACAGTCACTCAGCTCTCTGGCAGTTAGCAAAAAGGTTTTAAGATAGAAACTGGACTATTTCGCCTTCATTAATCATTCATACTGTTCAAACACATCACAGAGTAACTAAAGAGGGTTATGGTAGCTAAGCTTGAGTCTGTTGTCGAAAGTAAGTTTAACTTTCTATGAACTCCCTGGACACAAAGACTGTCCCCTGCTTACTATTCCAAATGTCACCAGCTAGAAGCAAACGGATGATTACAAATGTAATGAAACACCTCTGAAGCCGTTTGTACAATAACAAAGAGTTACTGTGAGAACTTGAATAAGGTCCATCTGCCCATTTTCAGAGAATGTTAACATTATATAAAGGATAAGGCAAACAGCAACAGCTAAACAACCCCACAAACAAGTAAGTGCGATAATAACATTCTCTAGAGGAACACGGTTTTCTTCAGTCTTTTCTTGAAAAATGAGAGATCAGTGAAAATATTTCAAGGCCTTAAGTCATTTCAACTCTACAGTGGCCCATGCAAGAGTTAGGAGGTTTTAGAAGTTCTTTCAGTGTATTCTGGATTTTTTTGTGGAGTGGGGGCAGGCAGGCTGGGGGAGCGGTGTGATGGGACACAAATTCCTGGGTTGGGTTTTTCTGACTAATTTTTTTTCTTCATTTAATATACAGGAAAAACAGAGTGAACTTTTCTGTGTTTTGTCGGTGAGTTAGAGGACCAACAATTGCTGCCTCTTGGAGGCATTGGATGCCAATGCAGGAATTCCTTGGTGGGCTCCTCTGTGTAGCTGTTGCTGAGGCCAAGGGCTGGGCTTCTCCTGGGCTTTGACTGTGGCTCTTACTAAGTCTGCATCTTTCTGCTGTGATGAGCCACCATGTTGTGTGAAGGGGCCAATGAGTGGACTGTACCCAGTTGCTTTTGGAATGTACCTACAATAGCACGGCACCAAGAATAAAACTGCATGGAAGATCCTAAAAGGGAGCATTTTCATTTGTCCACCTACGGAGGGGGCCGTTTCCTCTGAAGATGTGAATTGCATTTAATACATTTTCAGGTCTTTAGTAGGGCTCTTTTGCCAGGAGAACCACTTGGGAATCCGATGGTTCCATTTAGTTCTAGTGAGAAAGAAAGTATGCAGGTGTCATGGCAGCTGCTACAAGTGTAGTGATGGGTAGGGACAGTGTGGACTTACTGACACCCACACAGAATGCTTAAAAACCTGTTGAGAAGGAAGGGAAAAAAGATCTTGAAGACACAGAAGTCAGCGATAGGAAGAAATGGCTGTACAAAATCTAAAACAACACCCCATGTCAATTAAGGGTTTTTTTCCCTTCAAATATCAAAAGAATGGGAGACCAAGTTGAGTTGTGTTTTGAGATCTGGAATCTAGAGCAGGTTTCTGGGAGGGAGTGATCTGGCTGAACAGTGTCCCTAGGATCTCAGCAGTCTTGTTGCTCTGCGTTCTGTTCATGGCATAAATTTCACTCCAGGCTTGACCCTGTATGTGGTTGGAAGGTAGCTGCCTGCAGTATCTGGCCTGCGTGCTTCCTCACAGCCAGGCTCAAAGGGCAGCGTGGGGAAATAGATGAAGGCTTTTCTCCCAAACAAAGTCCTGGGTTTCACTCTCAAACGTTCTCACCTTGGCAGTGGGGCTAGACTTAAATCCGCGTGACTCGCTGCCCACTCCTGGAATCGGAACAAAATGAGCTGGCGTGGAAGGGAATGATGGAGCCAGAGTGGCCAGACCGTCCCACAGTGAGTGTTGACCCAAACACAGCTTGAGTGTGGCTTCCATCAAGCAAGCCTTCCTGGAACAGTTACCTTGGAAACACGTATCGCTGCTTCTCAAAAGGCAGTTCATGGACCCAGATTGCAGAGAGGTGGCTTAAATAAAGATCCCGACATCTTTCAGAATGTCTGCAAGTGACAGTAAGCAGAGGAGAGTTTGCGTTTTTAGCAAGTTCCTGCATGGCTTTCATGCCCACTGAAAATTTAGAGGTCACTTATTCTGTAGAAATGTAATGCTCAAAGGTTACGATTTCAGGAGCTTGTATGCTTGTGGTGGGAAGACTTGAGAACGAACTTCATAGTTCCTTTGCAAACTGTCCTGGACACGGCAGCTATCAATGGTCCCACCCGAAAAGCATCTGGAATTAATGGGGGTTTTACTTTATGTCTCCTGCAGCTGTGTACAAGGTGACTGGTAACGCATGTCTTCATGGTGTACGAGTGAGTCCAGCTCTCTGGCATGCTGCAGTTCAAAGAAGTATGCATTGCAGTTCCCTCTAATTTTATGTATACATTGTATGTGTGCAGGTGTGTATGTGTGTGTGTGTGTGTGTGTGTGTGTGTGTGTGTGTGTGTATGTGGGGTGGGGTACCTGCATGTCTGTGCACATGGATAGAAAGGCCAGAGGACAAGCCTTTGTGCCATTCTTCAGAACCCATCCTCCTCTCCACCTTGAGGAAAGGTCTGTCATGTCCTGGAGCTCAGTAAATAGGGTAACATGGCTGGCCAGAGAACCTCGAGGGTATCTCTCTGTCCATCGCCAAGATCATAGATGCATGCTATTTTATTTTCCCAGAGGCTTTCTATGTATTCTGAGGACCAAAGTAAGGGCCTCAGACTTGCAGAGCATTTTACTGGTTGAGCCATTTCCCCAAGCCCACATTTCTCCCTTTTCAATGGATTTTTTTCCTTACATCATCTACATAAACTATACTTTCTTTTTGCCTTGGTCATGATGGTGTGTGCTGCCATATTACAGATGATTAGTATAAGAAAAAAGTTCACCACCACATTTAGGAATGCTTTGGGACAAGGAGCAAATAACCTGTAATTCACTTAGCTCATTTATATCAAGCAGAAATTAATTTTCTTCAAGAGAGAAAGATACAAAGTTAGTTTTTTTTTTGTCCTTTAGACGGCCAATGATTCATAGGTAAAACTTTCTTCTAAAATTCATCTTGATTTTTTTTATATGAGCAGGTAGGTAACTCACATTATCTTTATTGCCATCCTTTATCATCCTATGGCCAAGAGTGGGCTGCAAAGCATAAGGAACTTTGTGAGTTTTCCAAAAGGTGATACCTTCGAGACAAAATTGCGACATAAATTATGTGCACAGATGTAAAGCTATTGATTCATTCAAGAGCATTGTTGTATGCCTGCTTTTTACCAGACCCCAGCTAGGTAACAAGGCAGACTTAACAAAACATATTCGGCCCTGAGGCTTGGGTCTGTGGTGAGTGGTCCTGCCCAAGGCAGCGGCATCTAGTCATCTATTCATACTCAGATCTAACAAAGTTCTCAGGGGCATCAGCCACACTTCTGATGTTCGACAGCCACACATGAGCACTGTGTATCCTGGACACCACAGATGCAAGGAGCTTCCTCATCAAGGAAAATTCTATGCACCCAATAGTGATGGAAGAACTGGGTGTGCTAGTGTGAGGCTTAGTGCTAAAACACTAACTTAGACTGTAAGAGGCCCTGGACTCAGCTTTCAGAACTACAATTAAGCAACTATATTCATATCATGTTTGTGCATTTAATCACTGCATGAAAGAAACAGATTGCTTCATTTCTCTGCGTCTCTGGTTTCTAGTTCATAAGCAGGGATACAATGGTGCCAAAGCAGTGATAACAGTGAGGACCATCTGATATGGTACTAGGGCATTTCTAGCAAGCAGTCACATGTCTGATGTTTAATGGTTGCATGTGGGTCACAAATACTGTATAGATGTGTTTGCATGGGACTAGAATTTCTAGGAACGCAGACCAACGAACAATTGTAAACTTTCTTCACACCTGAGGATTTTCATACTTTAGTGGTATAATTCTTGGGCATAAACTGTGCGGCTGACACTGTCCAAAAGGTTAGATACCCCTGAATGGCATGATACTTGGAGGGAAGAGTTTGGGATGGTTTCTGAGAACTATTTGAAGGATGTCAAGAAAGGCCCAACCAGGCATCAGTTTTGATCCACATTTTCTCTCCCAACTTTTCCTCATCACAGAGTTGGATATTGGGCTGTCCTTACTGCCGTTTCCTGGAAAGATCTTGGGGATGACTGAGAAGAGAAGTCTTTGCTGTGGTCCTGTCACCCTGACTGTATTCTTGAGTGTTCCAATGAGGTACTTTTAGTTATGTGCTATTTACCTGGCATGTCAGCCACAGAGCATCACAAACCAGTCTTTCAACATGCTGTGATGGGTTTAAGCATGGAGACTTTTGACAGACATTCAACTCATCCTTCTGTGTGTTAGCAATTTCTCTCTTAACCTATTATCCAAATAATTGAGACCGGACTATCATATTTATTTGACAAGCTTTATGGCACAATAACTGAGCAGTATTAGTCTATTTAAAACTGTCTAAGCTAATCTGGCTACCTCCCAGCTGAATCCCTGAGACACTTGCTCTTTGTGGTTTTCTGTTGTTCTCTCATGACATCTCTTGGAAATTCCTTGAGGCTGAATCCCCACTTCCTCCCTCTTTGTCTTCCTTCCGTGGCTGGCAGGAAGTCCAGCTCCATTCTCTCCCATGCTCAATCATTGGCTGTCAACTCTCTTTATTGGCATATCAGGGAACAACTGAGGAGCAACGTTTACACAACACCGAAACAGAAGATTCTCAGAATGAGGATTGCAATGGAGTCACGTGCTACGGGGTCACGTGCAATGGGGTCACAGAAGTCAGCATCTGAATCTTTACATAGTGCATAACAGCATTATGCCTACACAGTGGCTTACACATGCTTTTTTTTTTTTTTTACTGTTGTTGTTTTGTTTTTTATGATATTGTAGTAAGTGGGCACAGCAAATTGAATGGCTTCTTATCGTATTATAGGTAAAGTTACCTTTATTTTCAGGACTAATTCCACCCACTTGGTGGACTTGCTAGGGAACATTGGAAGAGGGCTGAGGGGGGACAGAGGATGACACCACACTAAGAAAGGACTCAGTGATTAATCAGTGATGCCTTCTATGGGCTGGAAATTAGAAGCCAGGCACTACTTTACATATTTATTAACCATCTTGGTTGAATTTTTTTCTCTTTTTAAAATTTATTTCCCTCCTTCCTTCCCTCCCTTTCTCCATTTCTTCCTTCCTCCATTCTTCCTTTGAGCACTGAGGCTACCTCCCCAACCCCCTTTCACTTTTTTTTAAAACAAGGTCTCACTCAGTTGCTCAGCCTGGTCTCAAATTTACTCCGTAGCTTCAGGCAGAGTTGAACTATGATCCTCCAGCCTCTGTGTCCCCAGTATGGATTGACAGGCCTGCACCACCAGGACTCACTCACTTCCTTTTGTTCTAACTAATGCTGTGAAAAATTAAAGGCGAAGTGAAGGTGGCTGTAGATAAAAGTAAACATTAATTTTACTAGGAAAATTGGTTAACATAAAAAATGCAATAGGAAAAGAGAATGCTTTGTTTCACTACAACTAACAGGCAGGTGAGAATTGCAATTTTCTAATATTAGTGCTTGTAAAAAATAAATTAACTTTACTAACACATTCAAATCAGTGTAGGAAGAAATGAATTAAGTCACACGACGTGGAACTTTGTGACTCGTGCTCTCTTCTTCCCCCCCCCCCACTCCCGATTTCACCTCATTATATTTTGTATTATCCAAAACTGTATCTGTACAGTAAAACTCCAACATGGGAGGAGAAAGCAGTCGGAGAGGGGGAAACAATTGTACCACGGGATTGGAACAGGGCAAAGAGCACACTGTATGTAGAGCATGTGTTTTGATGGACGAAAGTCAGGTGTGTTTCTGTCTCTTCCCTGGGAGGACAATCTCTGAGCAGTAGAATGGGTTTGTGTGCTAGTGTCCCCACATAAGAGGATCACAGGGCGTCTGGCCTCAGCTTAGCCATTTTGGTACTATCACTGCTCCAACGTTGTGTAGTGGTTTCCTCTGTACAGAAACACCTTTCCTGGAGGAAGGAAGCTCGTGCTTCTCAGGAAGCTCACGAAAGTTACAAGATTCACAAGGCCCCGCCCCATCCTTAGAAAATCGTAACAATTGCTACAGAGAGGAGACTAGAGGAGCTGCCTGCAAGTCATGTGGGAGCTCCGAAGGTGTGTGTGTGTGTGTGTGTGTGTGTGTGTGTGTGTGTGTGTGTGTGTGTGTTGTCATCCATGCAGAAGGCTGAAGTAGGCTTTTTGGTAATAAAGATGCCCCTGAGTCACTCATGTCCTTGGGAGGAATCCTGATAAACCCATTAGTTCTGCAAGCTGCACTTGGGAATAATTGTTTCTGGGTTATTGTCGGGTCCTATCAAGGCGGAACAGACCTTTGTCCCACAGGCCTGTCATCTGGGGCTTGGACCTGCTCTACCTTACTGCTCGTGATGCTTCTTTTGCCTGTTTCGCCTTACTAGCTTGTACTTACTCATTGGTACTTAATCAATCCCAGCTACACACACACACACACACATGCACATGTACACATATACACACACACAACACATACACACATACATGAGTGCACATGCGCGCGCACACACACATACACACACACACACACACACACACACACACACACACACACACACAACCCTAGTGCAAAGAGCATTCTTTGGCTAGTTAGCAAACAGCACATTGCATAGCTGCATGGTTACTGGAGAGTGTCCAGGTTCCGTGGTCCGGATTCCTTTAGAAAGTCTTTGGTTCACAAGGTCTAGAACGGTTATGAGAGCGGTTTCTTTCCCAGGGATTTGGCCATTGTCCCTGCAAACCCATCCTCCTCCCAGGGGAACTCTGCAACACTGTCTTGTGGACCCCAGCGCATGCACAAGTGTGCAACAACGTCCAGACACTACCACAGGGTGGATGAGGAGGGACAAAGGAGAGTTAGCCTTCCAGTGCGGAGGTGCAAAGCAACTAGCAGAAACTCCCAGGAGAACAAACAAGGAAAATCGAAATGACTAATGAATAGGAAACCAAACCAGCAAAACAAACAGGCAGAGAAAGCAGTCAAACAAAGAGGTACAGTGAACGCTGGGCCCAGGAGCACAGACTCACCTGGGGCCACCTGCTGAGCAGGTGAGGGAGGCGGCCTGGGCTGTGTCCTTCTGTGGTCCCACTTCCTTCTCTTCCACACCCTCAGTCAGGTAGGGTGTGGTGACTAGGAAAGCTCCGCCTGTGGTCTTTACTTGATGGAAAACTCATGAATATCTTGTTATCAGGGACCCATAGACAGGGCCAGTGGCTACAGGAAAACAAGGTCATAGGAAGGATGAAGTGAAACTCAAAACTGTGAGGCTTATCGCACTGAAGTGAAACGTGTGCTGCCTGTGAAACGAGGGTCTCAAGTGTGAAGTGAAGGTGGCCTTGAGCAATTGTGAATAAGATAATATTTGTATTTTATTTGCAATAGAAATCACCCTCCCTGGAGCTAGAGAGGTAGCGCAGGCAGGAGTGCAGTAGGAAGCCCTGGGTTTCATCTCCAACCTTGAAGTCCACTCACGCTCTCAGCACTGGGCTGGTGGAGGATGAGGAGTTCCGTGAAGGCATCCTTGTTTGCATGGTGAGCGTAAGGCAAGTCTGGACCACATGAAACCCTATCTCAAGAAATGAAGACATCCTGTCTTTGGAAGTCAGTGTAAAAGGACATACAACAACACATGTTTATAAGTAGTTACTCCGAGGGCGCTGTGATTTGGATGATGATGTAAAGATTCAATGTATTTTAGTTAAAGAGACACAACCTGAAGGTGGGTGATGCTGTGTGTGTAAGAGTGACCCTACAGGCAATGTTTATTAAGATGTTTCCAATGTGCTAGTTTAAGACAATTGGGGTCAGATGGAGGCATGGGTAGGAAACTGTTTGAAGGACTGGTACCTTTTAAAAATGCTTATACAACGAATGCGTTCTTTTCTAATTCATCTGTAGGGTTGTTGGGGTGCTTGGGGTTTTTTTCTATAGTAGTGTTATTTAAATTTTGTTTTCCTAATGACATTATATTGTCTGCTTGAACACACCTTTGCAAATCATCTTAAGAAAAACGCTTTAAAAGTAAGTTAGAATCATTTCTATACTCTTCACATTTAGCCTGTTCTGCCAGTGAAATAAGTCTTGCGGTTACTAAGCCAGAAGTGAGGCTAACACGGGAAACTTGGACCATGTAATCTGTGTGTTTCAACAAGAGAGGTACAGATCCCTAATTGCCATTTCTTGTAACAAAGACAAAGAGGGGGAAAACTCCGCTTGCAAGATGTAGTACATACATGAAGACAAAGTCAAAGAGCCATGATTTGGCGCCTGAGACCAGGGGCCTGCAATCTACCACCACTGTTCCAGAAAGGTAGGCAGGTTGTAGGCTCAACAACATCTGCACTGTACCCTTTCAGTAAATGCTATTGCTTCAGGTTTTTATTTTAAATTGAAACAAGCTTGAGGCTGGAGGTTGGATCAGTGGTTAAGGGCACTTGCTGATCTTTCAGAAGACTAGAGTTCAGTTCCCAAGTGTGTCAGGCAGCTCGGAACCATCTGTACCTCCAGATCCAGGGGGCTCTGACTCTGTCGGGCCTCATGGGCCCCTGTATAAACGTGTGCATACATACACATAAAAAAATAAACCTTAAATTTCAGCTACTTTGTGGAGTGCTTTTTACAAGCCTAGAAGAGGTGGGTAACGCAGAGACATATGAAATCGACACAGAGAATCAGAAATTGAAAAGAAAAAAAAAAAAAAAAGGAAAAACCAACCTCCTGGACACACTCTTTTTACCACTCAGGACTACTTGCTCTTGCTTTATTACTTTTCAAGAGAAACTTTGAAAATACTTTCTTTGCTCTACAAAGGAAAGTCTTTTTGGGTTTCAGTAGCAGAAGATTACAAAGCGGTGGCTTTCTTGGCCCTCAGCGTTCTAAGCTCACTTCTGCTGATGCTCACGACAAGGGGCCGAGTCCATCTCTGGCCATTCATGTTGACCTTTGCACAGGGCACACCAGAAAGAAGAGCTGGGAGAGTGAGCTGATTAAAACACAGTCCCCCTTTCCTTCCTCTGGCCGTTCGATGCTTTCCCAAGCCTGCCCTGTGCTTTCTCACCACAGCTGCTTTCCTCAAGCCACTGTCTTCCCCGAATGTTCCCTCCGCCCTGTGGCTGCAAAGCGAAGCCCTTTGCATATTTTCCAGGTCAGTCCAAATAACGTTTCTTGCAGGAAGCCTGGCCCAGTTACCCATGCAGTCACTCTTGTCCAAATCTCTGAGTCCCTCAGCTCACACAGGACAAAATTACCTCCTATGTTGCATTGTGTGTACCCATAGTTAACCATTATTTTTCCACTTAGACTAAAATTTCCCTTTCCATTTTTGCAACTTCTTATGAACTATAATTATCCCAAAATAAAGTGTTCAGTTTAAAAACTCATTAATACATTCTGCTTCTTAGTGTTTTATTGACGTGGAAAAAAATCCTTTAAAAGGAAGGAAGCAAGCAAGTCCATCCCTGGTTTTTGTTTGCTTGTTAGTTTTGTTTTGTTTTTTAATGTAAACACCAGCTACTGATGAATTACAAGCCTCCATGAAGCCTGCAGGATGAGCATCCACCACATGTTCATGCAAATGAGTAAAAAAAAAAAGTTGCTGTAAGCCTTGGGTTTGGCTCTCAGCTTCTCTTCCTGGACAAATCTGGGACAAATCACTTAGTCTTGCTAAATCTCCATTTTTCAATCCATTAACAGAGAATAAGTTACTTGGGTGGGCTACTGTCAGAATTAAGTGATAGAGCATACATGCCTGTATTTTACGAACCATTGTACTATGCCAACGGGTGCTGTTGAGATGGTGGTGAAGCATCACTTTAGAATGTTCCAGAAGCATCCTTCCTTTTTCGTCACTCTCAACAACCCCCCTCCCCCAGTGATTAGGCTGCTCTTTCAAGTAAGACACACAAACAGCCAGAAGGACAGAAAACTGAATCACCATCATGAAGCTCAGATCCAGGGCATTTGGAATATTCCAACTGTTTCCAATTCGATCTACGCGTGTTCTGGTCACTGTCACACTTACAGAAAAAATGCTTGTGTGGAGGGTGCCCTGGCTTAGGAAGGCTAATGCATGAACAAGGAGCTCAGAAGCAAGCTGCAATGAAACCACACAAGTGTAAGCTTCACAGGACAGGCCGTGGGGGGTCTTTTAGGAGGAGAGTATGAGGGACTTCATAGGGACAAACTTCACAAGTCATTGGATATAGTAGGTTGAGTGCATGTGACATGGTGATGGTTCTGAACCTTTCCTGGGTGGCTTCCTGGATCGGCCTCTACCCTTCCACCTAACAGAGGTGTTTCCCTCATGTCCAAGTTTCTTACCGCTAAATTTGACCACATATTGGCTCTTATTCTCTGATACACTAAAATATGAAGACAACACCACCTCCCTTAATTTGCCTAAGAGGCATTAGCAGTGGCAGTTTTCTTCCATCCTCACTGAGCTCGGTAGTTAGATATGATTTATTTTGCACTAAAAATAACTAAGATAGTATTTGGAAGAAGTCAGAATGGATGGGCTGATAAATTATTTATAGGAATTTTAAGCAGTCTGCCAATCTGTTTTTAAATGTAGTGGAATCTTAATTTTTAATGCAGAAATCTATGAAAATCAGCTGGGGTGAAAACCATGCCCTCTGGGTGGTGCCGCAGGAGCTCAGCCTGAACTGGGCTCTTTCCCATGGCTCCCCCAAGCCCCTTCTGTCTCTGACCTCCCACCGACCTTCCCTGGGTCAGGTTAGGGGAGCTGGCTGGGACAAAGCCTGACTAAGACAGGAAAGGTGGAGCGAGGGAGAAGCCCAGATCTGAAAGGCAGTAAAACAAACCACCTTTGGGAGCCATTGTCGCCCCTCTCAAACGCCTGTTTTGACTACTGTGCACAGCTATTCAGCCTCACATCCCCAGTCTATTGTGTCTGCTCTTAATATTCATAAAATAAAATGGGTGGAAACTTAGGGACAGGGAGAGGGACTTCATGAATACAAGTAGGTGAGAGATGAAAGCAGCCCGTGGCAGGGACACCTCTGAAGAGGAACAGTTTCATCTTGTCTGTGCTTTGGCCCAATGCATTGGACTTAGGTGCGCTGGCTTGCTGATTCAGTCCCTCAGACTGTTTAAGGGCCTTTTGCTATTGAGAGAAATCTGACACAGTCATCACATTCTACTGGGCCCCTTCATTTCCTTGTTAAGAAGACAAAAAAATATTTTTTCAGACTTTCCTTGTTCTTTTGGGGGTGCTAGGCATTAAACACAGGCTGTGGGTGTGCCGGGTACACACTTATCACTTGCTTACATCGCTGGCCCATTTCATGGACCCTGTATGGATTTTTTTCCCCAAAGGCTTTATGGCTTCCAATGAAGTAAGGTCATAAAGGAATGGCTAGGTGTTTCCTCCATTTGCTCGAGCCTTTAATGTAACTGCAGCACTCCCATAGCAAAACAGGACCACAAGTGACTGATTCAGCTGTTAAATAGCATATGCGTTGAGTCGTTCACTGTTAGAATTTATTAGAATATCGGAAATCCTTTGCTTTGACTCCCTCGTCGTGCACTTGAGGAAAATGAGGCTCAGATATGTTAAGCAGTTCATTTGGCGTCACACAACTCATATCCTCGAATCCACCGCAGGATTTGTCCTCTCCCACAGAGGTCTCCATGCTAGAGTATACACAGCCAGCAACTCTGAGCAAAGGCTGGCCCTACCCATGAGCTTCCTCCACAGGCTGGGGTCTCAGTCAGTACAGGCCTTACCTCGACGAACTATGTGAGACGCCAGCTAGACAGACATGGCGTGCTTTGACAGCAGGGAAAGTGTGATACATGTGAGGAAGCAAGGGCCAGTCATCCTGAGGAGGCTTTCTTTCCCTTCAGAGCAACAAGCCAGACTTCTTGGAAGGAGTGGGAAGCCGAGAAGTCTCTTTTCGTTGCGTGAAACACCAGGCCTTTGGGCAGACAGATGGCTATGAATCACTAGGGTGGTGGAAGGCGAAACTGTTCCATACTCATAATTAGAAAATGGTGTTGGAAATTGCTTGTGTAAAATAAACTTTCTGCAGTGTTGCAGCATGTTGGTGAGAAAGGTAGACATGGCTTGGAAATTATTAATGGCCTAAACACCTTTGGCTGTTGCAGAAGAGCTTTGTAAATTGAAATCTAAATCTACGGTCCTGTTCCCACCTGGCAACGCACAGAGGCTCGCTGGATAACGGTCTCCTCCAAAGAGCTGTCAGTTAAGTTGATAATATTGTAAATTGGGTGTTCATTAAATGCAAGCTTGTTTTAGGATGTCACTGGCGGCTTTGGGTTTTGCCATTACCGAAGGAAGCGCTGAGAAAAGAGGGGAACAAATAAAAGAGCCATTTTCTGTGGAGTGAAACAGGATACAAATAAAAAATCAAATTATTTTAGCTCATCAAAGTAATTCTTGTACTTTTATTGCGTAGATTGTCAAACTTACAGTGAATCAAGCGTGCGCTGTTCATAAGCAGCTGTATTCATTGCACAGGTTTGGGGATGTATAACGTCACCTACGAGTGCTTATACGCTCTTCTTTCTGGTGACAGGTTTAAAGTGAATGCCAAATATCAGGGAATTTTTTCTCTAAATACATACCTAGTGGAAGTATTTACTGAGAACATTTTTATATGACAATTCCAGGGTCACAACTAAGTAAGACGTATTTTCTTTTTTTTTTAGATTTATTTATTTATTATGTATACAGATTTTGTTATAGATGGTTGTGAGCCAACATGTGGTTGCTGGGAATTGAACTCATGACCTTTGGAAGAGCAGTCAGTGCTCTTACCTTCTGAGCCACCTCTCCAGCCCAAGACGTATTTTCTAATATCTCCTAAAACCCCAGTATCACATGACTTTTCCAAGATATTTGGTAACTGGGTTTGTTTGAGCCAAGATTCAATTAAACACTCACAACTTCTGGCTGTATTGATTGTTTAAAAATCTCACAGGTCAAACCAATCCCACTCTCCCCTCCCCCACCTCTCTTCGCAGGGTTGAGGACTTCTCCTGTACGTGTGTCGTGTCATCTTTCTGGCAGCCATTTAAACTTTCTTCTTTTCCCTGTATCTCCTGGAAGCTGCAGGTTGGGCCTGCAGGTTAGATTTGAGTCACATGAATGAATATTTGGGGAATATGTCACAGAAGACCTAACAATTCCAATTATGGTATATGCTCAAGGGAAAAAAAGAGTGTTTGGGCATAAATTTCTGTGGCTAGACTCTCAAACGGGATTTTTTTTATCCTCTTTCTAGCTTTGCAATCATCCCAAATAGGAAACAACCCAAATATCTGTCAATAGGAGGGCAGAGAAACAAAATGGACAGTAGAATACTACTTAGCACTGAAAAAGGAATGAACAATCAATAGATACAACAATACAGACACGTCTTCAAGGCATGGGGCTGAGACAAAATGTTCCCCCAAAGTGTGCATATTATAAAATAAAAATTATTTTGAACATTTAGACCTGGTAAGTTAACCTATGATGTTAGTGATCAGAACACGCAGCATGGGTGGCCACAGATCCAGAGGGGACTGGCTCTGTGGGTGTGGGAAGGGTCTGCGTGTTGACTCAGGAGTTGTAACATGGGATACAGATGCTTCAGAGAGCTGTACAAGTTTGACCTTTAGAGTAGGCACATGATGCTCTGATTTGAAAAAAAAAGGGGGGGGGGGAAGGAGTGAACTGCCATACCTAATATTGTGTTTCTTTGGACATGTTTTGAAAACAGCCTAATTTTGGGAAGGGACTGAGGCACAAAATCATACTTAGCCCTCTGAAAACTCAAAGGTTGTTTCCTTCTTCAGCGAGAACACAGGGCAAGCCACTTGGAGTGGATGACCCAGAAGGGAATCCTGTGGCAACACACATAGGAAAAGGGCTGATTCCAGAGAGAAAGAAGTCAGCAGAGCTCATCCACTGATGGGGGCCAAGCCAAAATGCTCTCTGCAGAGGTAGGATGGCTGGGCTTCCCAGGTGCACGAAGTCTCCCAGTGCAAGCAGTGCTCTTCCGGTGTTGAGCTGCAATTGCTGCAGCATGCGTTTCCCTTCAGTCTCCTCCTAGGGCAGCCATGCCAGCTATACACCCTGATTTCCAAGAGGGAGACTGAGGCAGAGAATAAACAGGTGGCAAGGAAAGTTCTGGGCCCCGGTCAGCGCTCAGCTCCACCAGAGCAGCACCCCACCAACACCACCACAGGATGAGAAGACAGAAGATTCACTGCAGGGTGTTGTCCTCGTTACCACCAGAAGGACCGCTGTGTTGCTGACACCTAGATGAGCATCCTATGTAGTGGAGAATGCTACCCAGAGCTGCGACTAATGCCTGACTTCTTCTCTATGTTGCTGGCTTTCTCCGTGGGAAGCCAGGATGCGAAGTCCAGGGCCATAGAACGTGTCTTCATGTGGCTGTTGGTCACGTGGCTGGCGGCATGAGTGACAGCGTCACTGAATGTTTCACTTCACTCCCTAAGTGGCCCACTATGCCTTCCAGAGAGCTCTGGACTGCCTGGCTTCCTGCCATCTCTAGCCGACCGGGGGCCCACACATCACTGAACACATACATATGTTCTGGAGATGAGCCTGGTTCGGGTGACCCTGTGGTGAGTGCTTTCTGTGAGGTCATCTTTCTAGGAGGTGCCCAGGGCCCTGGAACTATAATCCTCCCAAAGTTTTTTTTCTTATAGAGCAACAGACAAGAAGGGTGGCTGAAACACTTACTGAGTGAAAGCTTACCTTAAGGTGAAACAAGAAATCCAGTGAGTAGGATGTCACCTCACCATAAACTAAATGACGAACAGAGGCTAATGCTCTACAAACTATGTGAGACGCCAGCTAGACAGTCATGGCGTGCTTTGACAGCAGGGAAAGTGTGACACATGTGAGGAAGCGAGGGCCAGTCATCCTGAGGAGGCTTTCCTTCCCTTCAGAGCAACAAGCCGTGGGCCATTCGATCTCTTATTTATTCTTTTTTTAAACTTTATCCAGAATTTGAAGAGGCTTAAATATATACAGTTCCAAGGGGAAAAATAAAAGGCTAGACAAAGACAGAAAAGAAAGAGAGAAATAAAAATCTTGAAGAGGCAGGAACTGTGTAACGTCCTGATGTGATAAGGTATGAGTGATCGGCACAGACATGGCCCTGAGCCTACTGTGACCTCCTTCAAAGAAAAACACGCTGGAATCCCCAGGGAGCAACAGCCAAACGCTGTGCAGGCAGGACTTGCAGTGGCTCCTCAGAAGGATAAGACGCGATGGAGAAACCGCAGCGTGGCCAGTGAATTGAAACCCTAAGGTCCTGCCATTGAGACTCCAAGAGCGTGGCAAAGTCTGGGATTGAATTTGATCAAAGCCATCATGCAAAGAACTGTCATGTCTCCCAAGCTGCCTGAGCACCGTGTAAAGCAGTGAGACTTACACAAATGGTTGGGCAGCTGCTCCCATCTCAGATTTCTTCCTTGGGTAATTGTTAAGATATGGAAAGCAGAGGTTTTTTTAAAGGTTACATCTTTTGGCAAGGGGCAACATGAAGCACATAGCCTGTGCCAGGTATTCTAGGCGCTTGCTGTGTACCATTAGCCAATGCGATCTCCATGGAAACCACATGATACCATGGTCCTCATTCCTGAAGATGAGACAGGTGAGGAAGCAAAAGCAGCTGAAGGTCAGGTGCTTTGGACACTGAAGAGTGAGAATTTAGGCTGCCCGGTGTCACTGTGTGGAAGTGATTTTTAGGAATGACCTCAGTGTGTTCCTGGTCGCTGGGCGGTCCTAGACGCGGGAGGATTGCGTTTCCTCAGCCTCAGCAGATGGCCCTCCGCCCACCATATACGGGCAGCACTAAGAGCTCCTCGTGCTTTTTTTTTTTTAAAGAGCACATGAAGTTGGGAGCAGAGGGAAGGTAGAGGAGGTAGGAGAGGAATTGGAGGGGAGGGACCAGGCAGTGGGTTTGATCAGAATGAATTATGTGCGTGTATGAAATATAAAAAGGCAACAGCCTACAGTGGCATATAAATGAAAAGATACAACCATTATGTAGTAAAAAGCTACATGGGGCGGTATTGCCATCAGTGGTCACTACTGTTCAGTGACACTCTGTGACCTCTTATTCCTTTCGAACCAGTGTCCACTGAGCCGTTCTCCATGCCCTCTCCACTCTGCCGCCTCGGTGACAGTAGAAGTTGAAGTAGGTGACACCAACCTTCATGGGATCAACTTCTTTAGCAGTTGTACATGAGGTTGTGTAGGCTTCCTTTGCCAGGCTTGTTTCACGTGACATCATGATCTCCAGATCATACGTGTTGTGACACATGACTCTTTATATGGCTAAATAGTATTCCGCTTTGTACACATACCACACAGCTAACAGACGACATGGTCCTGAACCCAGGTTTTCTGATTCCAGGTCTGAGCTGGCTCTCTTCTCTGAGAGGGGTAGTTTCTCAAGTGTACCAACCCAGTGAATAGGGAAACCATTGGCACCTCCCTGGTTATTTGAATGATGTTAGAAAAGTCTAGAAAAAAAACTGACATTACTAATTACAAGGCACTCAGAAGATGCAGGAATACTGGATGACACCAGCTAAATTTCTAACTTTCTACCTTTTCCCAAACATTCAGGCATACATGAACATCAAAAGGCAAATTATTTAACTCTTTTGTGCCTTGTCTAAAAAGGAATAAAGAAGAGGGAGAGAGAGAGAGAGAGAGAGAGAGAGAGAGAGAGAGAGAGAGAGAGAGAGAGGGAGGGAGAGAGACAGACAGACAGACAGACAGACAGACAGACAGAGACAGAGAGACAGAGAGTCAGAGACAGAGAGACAGAAAGACAGAGAGAAATGCAAAGACAGGGGGGCTTAAGAAAATGTCTGGCAAATTAAATTAAGAAAGCAGATGCACACAGCTCCTGGTACCTCATAGTGTGGGCCTGTGGTAACTGATGGCTCATCCTTTCCTGCTATCCTGGTCTTGTTGTCCTTAGTTTCTGATTCTGTGATATGACACTCTGAGCTTCTTGATGACATCCGAGATCTCACATAGGAGCAGCTTGCCAGTGTTCTGCAACTGACTAGCTGACATCCTCCATAACTATCCCGTGACTGACTTGAGGGACGTGCGCAGCAGTCTCACACTTACTTCCTCCACTGCCTCCTCCTGCCAAAGGAAGAGTGGATGACTAGCCTTCCCCGAGAGCAGCCCTCTGCTGGGCTTCAGGGGTAACAGGGTCAATGCCCTAGCTGCCATCGTACCTTCAGGAGGCTCAATGCATCTTAGGCTGGCAATCTGGCTACACCTTAAATAGAACTTTAAAACATAGTTTTGCAGTAGTGAATTTTGAAGAAACAGTAAACTCTGGGGTGAAAATAATTGGTTTACAGTTGCTCAAATTCTACAACACTGAGACATGAACTTTGTATTTTTAATACATAGCTTAAAACTATGGAAACTGGCATCTATGCGCCCCCCCACAAGCTGGCAACCAGGCTTCAGTGAGTTTTTCTTTATCTGACCACAGATGCCATGTTTCTGGGAAGTGACGAGGCCCACATGTGTGGTCTGCCTGGCCCCCCTTCCTGGGCCCCGTTCCCCAGCCATCCTCATGACTAACAGTCACTTCTCTGCTCATCGAGTCAGGAATAATCGAAGCGTTCACAGCAGGGAACACTGAACCAGTGACAGCGGAATGCTCTCCTCCTCCCCCACTGAGTAGTGGAGAATCACTGGACACCTGACCATGTCATGAAGGCAGGTGTTGTTCTTGAGGGTCATTTTGTGATGCATTCATTTTAAGAAAAGTAACCTGAAAAACGTCTCAAAGCTCTCCGTCTGTACGCCATGCTCATTTGACTATTAAGAGGTTAGTGCTCCCTACCCGAACACCAGGTCAAACTCTCAGCAGCCTGGGAGAGGGGGCAGGAAGGGGGGCGGGGGGGCGAGGGCTCTTCACCACGTCAACTTACTTCTCAAAAAAGAATATAAGCTACGGAACAGCAGTAGAAATGGATGGTTATCCGACTCCAGGGGACCCAGGGAAAAGCAAGTCACCTTTGCTAGGGTTAACGTTCTCAGAATCAGATACTGGTCCAGGCTACAGCTACAATTTCAGGTCCCCCTCGGGCCGCCAGCAGGGCAGTGTGAGAGGGAAGGACGATGCCCAGATAGTCCGGGCTTTCTAATGCAGTTCTGTTTACCTCCAGCGTGGCTCGGATTCATGGGGTGGCTCATCTGTTTGTTTCCCAGGAGTGCCCTCCTCTTCAGGTACAAGCGACTTGTTGTTTCTCCGTGCAGTCTGCCTCCTTGGTGACAGACAGCTGAGAACTGTGCCCTGTGCTCTGGGACTCTAATGTGATCTGGGTTGAGCTGGTGGGGGGAGGGGAGGGGAGAAGTGGTCCGGGCTTGGGGGACAAGGGGAAGTTAACAGCTGCAGGGAAACCAGTCTTTCTCAGAAAAGAAAGTGTGCCTGTGTTCTGCCTGTCGGGCCCCAGCTCTCATAGCTGTGACAATGTTGATGTAGTCACAAGTCCAGAGATGGTAGCCCCACTCTCCTCCGTAGGAGAGCAGAGAGCGAGCAGAGGAAAGGGAGAACTTTGTGTTTACCTTCTGATAAAGCAACTTAGAAACTAAGCAATAACGAGAGGGTCGGGGAAGGGCTCGGCTGCTCTAGGCTTTCAAATAGGTGCAGGAATCTTGAAAGCGGAAGATTTCAGACTTGAGCTTTTAGAGCCCACTCCAGCCAAAGGACCTAGAAGCTCGACTGTGTACTAATTAAAACTTCCACCAGTGGAGGCGATCTCCAGATACATATTAAACAGGAGGAAATTGAGGCAAGATCAACACTGGCCTAGATTGCCATGCTGCTGAGACTGGGAGCTCCCGGCATCTCACCTGTCTCATGACCTGAGGCTCCTACTGCCAGCCGTTTCACACACACACTTTCCTGACACTTTGAACTCAGCTCCGGGCCTCAGACATTTCCACTGCCCACTTGCTGCCACGCCCTGGCTGCTCGGCACTTGCAAAGCGGGCGTTGCAAGAAGTCTCTTTATTCTAACAAGCATCTCTTCCAGAGACCTGTGTCGACTATGTGTGTCTAAGCCCCGCGTTGCTGAGACATACCTAGCCCTGCCCTGTAATAGTTATTTTAGCAGCTTAATGTTGTAGAAGCAGCTAAGGACTACAGATTCAAGGAGACTGCACAGAGGAAAATGGAGCCCCTTAAAATCATGTGTACTGGAGACCCTGACTGAACCCGGTGAGGGGCCCAGACCGGGACTTACTTTAAGTCATACTTTTTCCTTTTTAACCTTTTCCCAGAAAGAACCTAAGGCAGCCCCTCTTGACTCGGGAAGTTTATCAAAGATGAACAGAGGAGAAATAAGACCAAGAAAGGGTCAGGCTGTGGGTTTTAAGGAGCTGGGTAAAGGAGAACAGGGGTCCCCTCTCCCAACTTGGCCTCATTCATAATATTCCCGGGCTTTTCTTTCTTTCTTTTTCTTTTTCTTTTTCTTTTTTTTGGGGGGGGGGATTTTTTTTTTAATTTTTCGAGACAGGGTCTCTCTGCATAGCCTTTGGCTATCCTGGACTCGCTTAGTAGACCAGGCCAGCCTCAAACTCACAGCCATCCACCTGCCTCTGCCTTCCGGGTGCCACCACCGCCCGGCCCAGGTCCGTTTCTAAGTGAGGTTGTCGACCCCTGAGATGAGCTTGCAGCTTTCCAGGCCTACTGTTCCTCCTCTCACTGTAGCCTTTCCGTGTGGCTCCTCTCACAGGCACTCGATGGTGCTCCTTCCTGCCTCCGCATCCTACCATTGCCCTCCGGACTCTGCTCTGCCCCAGGCCAGGAGAGCAGCCTGGTCGTGCCCATGCCACCTGAGCACGGTCCTGAGCACAGGAGGAAAAGCACTGGCTGGACTCACTCGACATTTATTTAGCATGTGTCAGGGTGGGTGGAGGATTGCTGGTGATGATGGCTTCCTTTCCTGCAGATGGCTTCACGGCTGTGGCCAGAAGACAACGGAAAAGTTGGTATTGGAGAAGACTAATGAGGCCCGGTCTTTGTGCCTGACTCATACAGTTAGCAAGCCTATGCCAAGGGCCTATGGCGGGTACCAGCTGTGGGCATGGGAACATTTGGAAATTCTCATGGAGGTGACAATGTAGTTGAGACACAAAGGTAGGGAAGAAACCGCGATAGAAACCGAGGCACCTAAAGGAAGAACTGAGTTCAGAGATGAAATAGGACCATTGGGAAGGCAGGGTGAGGAGTGATGGGGGAGGAACTACATGTGCCGTCAGCTTTGAAGGGTGAGTGGGCAGAAGGGTCACGGGGGAGGACAATTCATCAAGAAGGAGCACTGTGACTAAGGTCAACTGCAAGTGACTTTGCTTAAAGAGGTGACAGATGAGACAGTGCTAGAGGGGCTGGGGTTGCTCAGAGGCCTGGCCAGGGCTCTTACCTAGCATGCAGGGAACCCTGAATTTGATCTGTAGCACTGCGTTAATGGGGCATGGTGTCGTACGCCTATGATCTCAGCACTGGGGACGCAGAAGAGTCAGTTCAAGGCCAGCCCCTGCCACAGGCTGGGACCTGGGGCCAGTCTAAGCTACATAAGATCCTGTCTCAGAATCAAATGAAGCCAGGTGCAGGCGCAGATAAGGTAAAGTAACTGATGGGGAGGCTTCAGCTTTTGTAAAGAAGTAGAGAGCCGGTGGCGAGTTTTGAGGAGGACAGAGTGGAGAGCAGGCATGTTTCAGAACCACTACGTGGTGCCTGGGAAAGCAAATTGCTCCACCCGAAGCAGGCACGGTAAGTGATTTCATGACTATTTCCTTTGATCCCAGGGTAAGAGTCCTTCGAAGCATTTATACCTTGCAGAGGTCGTAGAACAGCATCAAGATGAATGATGCACTGTCACCCTCTGAGCCTCTGGCTCTGGTGGTCCTGATGCAACGCTAAAGTTTACTGAAATTTCAGGTCATCAGCACAGGAGAGAAATCATTTTAGCAAACACAAGCCATTTGTGCGGAACTCCAGATCGACCCACAATCAAAGTCTGTGTCAAGGAGAAGCAAGGCTGGCAGGTAGCTGCACGGAGCCCTCCTCTACTCAGCAAGTTTCACCAGGCTGTGTGGGGGTCCATTGTGTCTCGCCCAGGACAGTCAGAGCTTAAGACACCTTCTGCAGGGAGCCATGGGACCTTAGCCGTGCGCACCTCTCCTGGTTGAGGTAGTTTGTGTTTTTGTCCCCGACATAATGCAGCCTGGCACTTAGAGACACATTTTCAGCACAGTGTGTAGGGATTTAGCCACACACCTCCCATTCGAGTTAATGGAAATCCTGCCAGGAAATCTCCATGCTGGGCTACACTGAAAATTCACCCTTGATTGTTCCGTTGGATTTGTTTTACCTGTGTCTTCCTCCAGTCAGTGGCACCGAGGATCTTTGCTGCCTCCTTAGTGGCAGCCTGAGCTCAGGCCTGAGTCTTAACCCCATGCAGAAGTGAGGAGCCACAGAGCAGACAGAGGTTCAGGGATGGGAGGCTCCTGCTGGAGGCTGTTAGGGTCGAAGCTGTAAGCCAATCATCTCCTGGATGCAGCTCTTTGGACAGAAATGGCCATATGTGCAGAGCTTGCTTTTCCTGTTTCCAGTTCAGAGTGTAAAAGAAGCCGTGTCTTGTGTCAGTGGGAGGCGCTGAGCCACCACTTGGACATCAGGACACAGAGAAGCCCGGTCTTAGTCAAGTCCCCATACATGGGGAGGGGCCCAGGCGGGAACAGGGTTTTCTCCCCTTCATGCACAGGCCTTAAAAGCATGACTGCTATTCTCGTAGCATACGCTGTACGGAGGGCGGAGACAGTCCCCGAAGGGCCAACATAGCTGTAGATTTCCTCTAGGGTCTAATTTAACAGCTCCCCTCACATTGGCCTGATTTGCCTTGCCAATCTGCATCATGGCCTGCTCATTACTGGATTTCTCTCTTTGTGATACTGGAATGTGGTTGGCAGGGGTGACAGCAGCGGTCAGGCGATAAGTTGCTTCTGTCACTGGCCACCATCACATATCCGGTGTGTGGCATTCCTGGTCATCAAGTGCCACTTGGCTCCCTGTCCTTTCACATGCTTCTGTGTGTTGGCCAGTAAATAAGACCAAAGATGGGAACCCCAACTCTTCCCTTAGCACCCTTATGCTATCTACTTAAGCAAGAGCTTGTAGAGTTGATTTTTGATTCAGGTTAGAACTTGCTTCATAGCCTCCTCAGAAAAGTGTGCTTTTAAGAGTCAGAATGGTGAGGCCAGCAGCCACCAGGAGTCCCTGAGCAGACTAGCCAACCCATTTGATTCCTAGGCCATTGTTTTCCATCTGTGTTGACCATAAACGATTGTTGTACCATGAGTCAGGCACTGGAGTAAAACTCAAGTGAGAGAATACATGCAAAAAAAAAATTGCTTCTGTGTTTCCCTTACAATACTGGCTCAAAATGGTCATTACTGCTACAGCTCCCCAAAGGGTACAGTGTTCACATATAGAAGCAGAAACCTCATAGAAGGAACTAGGAGAGTGTTATTTTTCATTCTGTGTGTTATCTGATTCTTTACTTTATGCGTTCTTTAAAGATTAGTTTGTGTGTTAACTATAAAAGTAATTATATTTTTTAATTAAGTTCCACTGATGACAATAGTGAGCCACTATGTGTGTGTAGTATTCTAGACCTCTCTTCTAGCAACCTTGAGAGCGGCTTCAATGGTACGTTGTCCTAATATCCCAGGTCGGGAAACTAAGTATCAGCATGGTAAATGGCTCTACATACGGTATAGCTAGTGTGTCTTGAAACTGAGATTGTACATGTTCTTTATTCAAATATTGCATCTTTTATACTTGTAAGGGAAATATAAAATGGAAAGAGAAAGTGATAGAGTTTCTGAGAAAAAGAAATAAAAAAATAAGCTGGGTGTGGTGGCTCACGCCGTTAATCTCAGCACTTGGGAGACAGAGGCAGGCGGATCTCTATTTAACAAAGGATCTTGACTATTCTGTGACTTCAAGAATGGCTCCGTGATGCAAACTAAGAAGGGAAGGAGCAGGAGGCAGAGCCAAGGCCTGCCCGGTCTACAGAGTGGGTTCCAGGACAGTCAGAGCTAAACAGAGCAAGCCTGTCTCAAAACAACAACAACAACAACAACAACACACACACACACACACACATGCACACACACACACACATACACACAAAGAAATAGAAAAATAATCTTGAAAGTTTTGTATAGTTTGATCGCAGGAGAAGCCCAGCAGTCTTTTTCTGACGTTTCCATCAAGCCAGTGACCTTGGACTTGCAGAAGTTTGATGGGAAGTGATCTGGACAAGTCCAGTTCTCATTCTCCAGGTATCTTTATTTTCCTTGGAGCAACTTTATCTCAACATCTACCAAGAAGATAGAAACAGGAGACTCCTACCGTTGTCTTCTCGAGAACTGTTTGTTCATCATTGTGAATTATTTATTTATTAAGATACCAGTTCTGACTGGTCATGGCACATGCTTTTAATCCCAGCACTGAGAGAGGCAGAGGCAGGCCGATCTCTGTGAGTTCGAGGCTAGCCTGGTCTACAAGGCAAGTCCAGGACAACCAAGGTTATACACACACACACACACACACACACACACACACACACACACACACACACACACTCACTCACTCACTCACTCAAAGAAAGAAAGAAAGAAAGAAAGGAAGGAAGGAAGAAAGGAAGGAAGGAAGGAAGGAAGGAAGAGAAACCAATTCTGTGTAGGGGTATACTAAAAAGAAAAAGGAAGATGAAAGAGAAAAAACTGTCTAAATGGACCACATGCCTGCTAGAACTCACTTTGTCTCTGTAAATTAAGGACTTAACGCAGTTCCATAAAGTGAATGCACAGACAAACACAACAACACGAGGCCCAGTGGGATAACAGTGAGCGAGCGATAGCATTTAACGGAGTCTCTGCAATTCTGTGCGGGTCTTGCTTGCTCCAGCAGCCAAGCCTGAACATGTCTGACAACTGGCTCAGGGATGAAAGCCATCTGTGGAGTGGGTGGCGCTGAAGACCAGTGTGGACTCTCTTCTCGCCCTGTTGCTCTAGCACCTGTCATAGATTTGTTACTCGGTCAGCACCTGGAAGACGGCAGGTGAACGGAACTGGGTGAATCAGGTGACATAAAATGACAGGTACATAATTAGTTGGGGCTGTAGTGGTGGCAGGAAATTTCTACACTATCCTGGATGTCTACGGCAGAGGTAACTATTTAACAAAGGACCTTGAGTATTCTGTGACTTCAAGAAAGGTTCCGTGATGTAAATTAAGATGGGAAAGAGTGGGAAGCAGAGATACTGAGAGAAAGCTGGCTCCCCTCTCCTCAGAGGTCTCCTCAGAGTCCAAAACACCTCAGCTAGGAAAGAGGGCTCAAGAACTCATTATATTTTTGTTAAATTGAATTTGGCGATTGTCCTACTGTGTTCCAGCTGTCCAAATACCACAACCAGGTCACTCATAAACAACAGCAATTTCCTTCTTACCGTTCTGGGGCTTAAGAAGCCTAAACCCAGATTAAGCCCCCAGCCCATGGCTGGCACTTCCCAGCAGGGCCCTCACCAGACTCCACTCCCCCAAAGCCACCACTTTCAGTCTTACAGTTTCCACACAGGGATTCTGGGGACCAGGAGGAAAACAACAACCTGGCAGCGTGGTCTCCATGGTCCTAGCACCCATGACTTCTCTCTCAGTTCTCCTTTGAGCTCTCTGCTAACTCCTTGAAGTGCCTAGCAGGGCATTGCCAGCTCCAGAATTCCTGGAGCTGATGACTTGGTTCACCTGCCACTGGTCAGATGGTCATTACGCAAAGGAGTTCCCTTCTGGATTCTCTGGCCTTGCTTACAACCTCCCCATCCCCTGTCACAGGCCTGTTCAACCCTTTACAGTCATTTTGAGTATCTCCCCTTCTGATATTCTTCCCTCTCACCCAAGAAAAAAAGCTAAGATTTCATAAACACTATCATCCTTATCATATTTTAACAGCATCCTCTCTTTAAAGTACATGTATTGGAAGCCTGCCTCAGGTTAGGGGTCATGCCAAGCACACAAAGATGAGCAAGCCCATTCCAAGATATGATATTATAATAAGGGAAGCCGGTATAAAGGAGGATTCTAGCTACCCTAGAGAGACCACGTCTTCACAAAGGAATGGTTCAAAACAATATCCACTGTGCTCCCAGCACTCATGAGGCAGAGGCAGGAGGATTGCCGCAAGTCTGAGGCCAGTCTGGTCTGCATAGCAATTTCCAGGTGATCCAGGTCTATATAGGGAGATCCTATCTCAATAAAGCTGCAACCCTTCCCCCACGGCCATGTGCTTATAAGCTACACCAATTGGATGGGGTGTTGGGGAGGGGGTGGTTACTAAGGGTTAAAAAGTAGTAGCATGCCATCCAGGAAGTCCAGGACTGTACTTGGTCTCTCTTCTCAGTCCCTGTCTCTCCCTCCTTTCCAAAGGCACAGTGATGGTTAGATTAGCTCTCATCGTCAACTTGAAACAATCTGGAATCCTCGGTGAAGAGTCTTAATGAGAGATTGTCCCCATCCGGTGGGCCTGTGATCTTGCCTGTGGGAGGTTGCGCTATCACACTGGGGATGGAAAGGCCCACCCTGGGTTTAGTTCTGGGCTGCCTGTGTGTGGAGAGGGAGCTGAGCTCTAGGAAGTGTGCCTTCCTCCCGTTGTTCTTGAACTGTGGATGCCACTAGAGCCTTCAAGATCCTGTTTTGACCTTCTTGTGGTGATGGATTGTAACCTTGAATTGTAAACTAATAGAAGTCCCCCTCCCCCTCCCTCATCTTCCTCCCTCATCCCCCTCCCTCCTCCCCCTCCCTCATCCCCCTCCCTCATCCCCCTCCCTCATCCTCCTCCCTCATCTCCCTCCCTCATCCCCCTCCCTCATCCCCCTCCCGTTCCCTCTCCCTGTCTCACACACAAAACCATAAACCGAACCAAACCAAATAAAATAATATCCAATACACAGGCTGGCATATAGTAAGTGCCATAGAGACCTGGTTGAGAAAGAGTCAAGCGGCTGTCTAAATGGCGTATCTGTGGTTCCTTTCTTCCTGCTTCCAAGAGTGTGCTGCTAGTGTTCCCACTGAATTCTCTCTGTACTCTGGCTATTATTCTACGACAGACCATTGCACACTGTCTCTGGTCTTATTAGCTCTCAGGTCAAAAAAATGAAATCCATGGGCCTCAGGAGGTCAGTACAGCACCTGAGGTCAGGAGACTCTCAGGATTTATTGTTGTACTGAGGCACGTGGACCCTGCTAGTAGTCATTATGGGAGTCACTTTGAGCATTCTTATTTCAACCTATATACTGGGCCGTCACCATCATGTGGAGATTTAAGCGTTTCACCCACTTCTCTTTACAAGATAAGAAACAGACTGGTTAGAACGGCTTCGCTGATTGAGCTGAGCAAAGTTGGGGGTTGGTCTGGAGCCCCATTGAGTGGCCTCCTGGTGAGCTGCAGCTGTGTGCAGGACAGAAAGTAGGACTGGACCAAGCCTGCCCAGCTGCTTGCTGCCACTCACACTCAAACGCAGAGAAGAAGGAGCTAGCCAATGCATTTATATATGTATCTACATCTACTCTCAGAGTTAGCACCCTCCTTTCTTTTGGCCCCTGAAGCACTTAAAATGAACATGGCATCGGGGAGAGAGAGCTGCAAACACTGGGTCTCATGAAAGAAATGTGAAGTGGTTCTAACATCGCCAGCAGTTACCTGACACACATCTTTCCTACAGTGTTTTAACAAGCGAGACTATTTTTAGGGAAATTCTTTGCCTTGAACTAAATTTATGGCCTTAAAGTCTTTTCTTCTACTTTTCCCGTGTGCATGCTCCGACGGTCCAATTTATAACTGGCACCTCTACTACCCACCGGCGTATCGGTTTCATCTCCCAGAGAAGAGAAAACCGGGCCCTGTGACTAGTGAACTGCATTGAAAATCTAGTCTAATGCTGACAGATAAATGCACTAATTTTCTTCTGCAACCGGTTCTGCATTGCAGGGTGAACCTGCTTCTAACAACTCCCTCAAAAGGCTCTGTAACCCGTCCAAAAGATGATGTCAAGTGCTACAAGGACCCAGGTCAGCCCGCATCATAGGTAACAGTTACCTCAGTGATAAAGTTACCAGGCAGGTTTTGAATGAGATTGTGTTTTTAAATGAAAGGCTGGCTGGAAACATAGACTTGGACCAAGCATTAATAGGGGAAAATTTGAGACAAACAGAGGTTGGCATTTGGTTTCTTTGTGGCGTTCAACAAAGGTCAGGGAAGGTTGTAGTTTAGAAGGGACCCAAGTTTCCACCGAAGAGTCATGGCGTTCCACTAATACGGCAGTGTATAGCTTAGACAAAGCGAACTCTAGGCTTACGCAGGAGCAATTTCATGACATGGAGGCCCTAGCCACTCAACTGGAACTGGTCCCTTAATTTGGGTAACTCCCTGGGCAGTTGGAAGTCATGTGTAATTTTATTCTGGGGAAGAGGTAAATCCCCTCCCCCCACTCCCCTCTCCCCCAAAGCCAACTGTTTGGATCAAGCGGGGGTGGGGGATGGGAGGGTGGGGGTGGGTGAAGTGATGCTTAAAGAGCAGGCAGGGAACCCAGAGAGCCTCTGAAATGGATTTTATGTTCCCCCACTTTTGTCAGCGGAGCCATGGCTGTGGAGGCAGCACATGAATCCACCAAAGCCCAAATGGCAGCCTCGGTCCCATTATCCATCTGCTCCGCTTCCTCACAAAGGTTTAAGTACAAGATTGATTGCGCATGTCGGACAATGTGAAGTGTACCTCAGAGTGAGGACAGGAGGGACCGTTTCTCACTCTGGACAAAAGAAAGACGTTGGACACCCACAAGATAAATGGGGGAAACTCGGGCTACAAGTATGCAGGAGATACCTGTGGTGTTTTGTTTTGGTTTTAAAGAAAATGTGGAAAGCTCTGGATTTGAACTATTTAAGTTTAAAGTGCCCACACGAGTTGATTTTTAAAGTAAGTACATTAGGCACTCTCCAAAATGAACATAATAGTTAGCTATGTCCCAGGACATAGCTTTATACAGGAAAAAAAAAAAGTGAAAGAATTTTAACAGCACACATCTAAGGTGACACTATCTGCTACTAAAAGACAAGACCAGGTCATTTGTTCAAATGAAATTTATCATAGGTGGGAAGACAAATGTACAATATCTTCAGCTTTAAAAGGACAACAGAGGCTTGGAGCTGTTTAGCGTAACTGGTATCAAAGGTGGGTTATACACTATCTGCAAGGTGGCTAGCCTGAGGGTCTTTTTCTGGGCTGAGTTGTGAGGCACTTTGAGTGGATAGAGCTGGTTCCTCTAGGGGGGGAGCCCCACCCTGCAGCCTTCCCAGGAGCCACCTGTTCCACTGTGACCCTTTGCAACAGGGAGAAGAAAGCTGCTTTGTCAATGTCCTTACCCCAGAGCCCTACAGAAGGGCTCCTTTCCTTCCTTCTTCATCCTGAGACAGGAATTGCTTTCAAAGGCCCAGCAGGAAGTCAGAAAACCCCTTTCACCTTGCTGTGCCTGCTACCCACCATCCTGAGAAACCTTTTTCCAGGCTTCTCCTGGACTGTGGGGATGAACAGGTAATCCTTAACTCCACCTCACCACCGCATGAGTCAGATGACAGCCCCATGTCTCAGAGAGACTGAGGTTCGCCCAGGCTCACACTGCTAGGAAGGCTGGGAATTGTAGAGGCCCCAGTCTGTGAATTCTGCAAAGTGCATGTGATTTTACACTACAAACATTCTACAAAGGTTTGAGGGTATCAAGAGGGTTCTGTGGTTGTTTCCGGGTTTTGTTGTTGCTGCTTTACCGGCACAGTTCAAAAGGGTTTATTTACTATTTGTTTTGTTGAGAGGTAGCTGATTATGTTTTTGGATGGATTTTCATTCATGTAGCCCTACCCTCAGGGTGGCCTCATAGATAGAGATAGATACTTCCTTCATAGACGACATGGCTAGGTGGCCAACAAATCTGACACACTTTTTCATATTCATAACAATACATTCCTTTTTATTTGTTCCCTGAAGAAACTGTTTTATTTGACGATTTAAGAAAAAATTTCCAGTCTCATTCTAAACTTACGCAAATTGTTACTTTTTCAAAGGAAGAAAAATGAGTTTAGGAAGAAATCTGGATCATCCTGCACCAGGAAATCTTTCAGTGATTTTAAAGTTTCACCAGGGGGCGCTCCCACTTCACAGCCAAGAGGCAGGAAGGACAAAGGACCACAGCGGTCTCACGTTTGACTTGCGGGCATACACTGTCTTGTTCTCATTTCCAAGTCTTTCTCCTCTTCTCTCTCACATACTATATTAAAAAGCCCAGCTGAGATTATGTACGTCTCCTTTAAACATCGGAGCCCAAACTAACACCACCACACAATTAGACACACAGACACTCATGAATCACATTGCTCATGGCACAGGCCACTGAGTTATTTGAAATCTGCATTGAATTTTTGGTTGTCAACATCAGTATAAGAGTACATTAACTTAGGATATCAAGAAATATGCCCCTGCTGGGCCACCCTGGGATGAAGCCTGTGGTTGCTCTCCATTGGTCTCTGGGTGGTAGAAGATTTTTCACCCTCTGTGGTAAATCTTTTGGTAAACCCACGTCACAAGAAAATGCAGAGTCAGGAAACAGGCTAATTAAAGAAAAGTCCCCAAGGACAAGCCAATGACATTGCTTGAGAAGGAATTAGTCCCGAAGCCGAAGCCTGCTTTTCAGTTCGTGTTTAAGTTTCATGTAACTAAAAAGTTTGAAGATCGTTCTGAGCACCCAATTTGGGCAAACAATAAAACAGAGCAGGGCTTGTGGGAAAAAAGCAAGGTATTTCAAAGTCAGAGGGAGTGTGCCTGGTTGCCAAGTGCAGAACCCCACAGAGCCCTCTGGCCCGAAGTCCAAACTGATCCAAACCCTTTGGGGGTTTGAATTTCTTTGCTGTTGGCAAAACACAATTCCTGCTTCAAAGAGAAACAGCATTAAGAAGGCCTGTTATAGAAGACTCAAAAGGCGTCTTGGGCACCAAATCACTCTTACAAAACACCATTTTGATGAGTTTAGTGCAGATTAATGAAAAACATATGGATTAAGTTTTTCCTCTTTAAAATTACATTGGCTCGTCCCATGAGCAGAGGGGCTGTTAAAGTACATCTCCATGCTTGCAGAGCTCCAAACACTTTAGTGGTAGGTTCGGGGGCTCGAGGAACCCACAGAAAGGCTGGACTTCCCTGGCACACACCCGCTTTTTGCCATTGTTGTCCGTAGAGGGACACAGCTTCTGCTCCCCCACCTCGGGCATGACAAACACCCGTGGTGGTCTGATCAGAAGGGAGCATCAGGGTTCATTCCTGAAAGGTTCAAACCTCCATTTACTCACGTGTCCTGGAAGGCTTCCTGTTGTGTGAGTGGGAGGCGGTGCCTCTGGAGTAGCTGACGCCTTCTCCAGAAATGTATGACAAGCAACAAATTATTGGACTGAACTCTTCTCTGAGAGCCCCAGGAGGACCATACATCTGTTACCAGGGCTGAAGTGGCTACTGACTCAGGGCAATTCAGTTATCACGGTTATCACAGCACCCTCCCTACCAATCACCGAAACCCAAAACCAAACCGAGCCTTAGAGAGATGCTAACCGCACAACCAGCAGCCCAAGAGAGTCCAGAATGGTTGACAGACACCAGCGGACCCAGGCAGCCTGCTGCGTGTGGTTTTCCCTAAACGCAGGGATGATTCAGAAATGAAGCACAGTAAACAAAACGTTGGTAGATAGCTAATGGCACTCACAAGGCAGGAAATGAAATGCCCCTTCCCCTCAGGAAGTATCTCTACCTTTGGAACAGTGTGTGTGTGTGTGTGTGTGTGTGTGTGTGTGTGTGTGTGTGTGTGCACGTGTGTGTCTATGTGTCTGTGTGTCTGTGCCTATCTGTGTGTGTGCACGCACTTGCACATGCATTTGTCTATGTAGATAGGAATTTTTATTCCCATAAATGTTAAACAATTATTTACAGTATGATTAGGCAAATTTAGGAAGTCTTGGCTTTAAAAACATTTCCAATAAGTTCTATCATTTCATACGACTAAATGAAAATGGCTTCTTCGCAGAGTGTGGTCTGAAGTCAAAGCAAACTTGCCCAGGGTGCTCCTGATCGTGGGCTGGATTTAGGCCTGTACCATGAGCAACTCTCGTGATCTTCATCCTGGTCCTCAGTCCCCACGCTTCATCATCACCGTTCCTGTCAAACCTTCAGTTTTTCCAGGCCTTCCAGCTGGACTTCAGGACAAGCCACGTCGAGTTTGTGATATCAAGGATAAGGGGATACGTGTTATTTAAGACACTTGTTAGTTTGAAAGATTAAATGAGGTCCTTGGAAGAAAACACTTTTCTCTGGAAAGAAACACAAGTACGTCATCAGGGAACAGGCCCAAGTGAGAAACAGAGCATGTATGCAAAGCTTTGGCATCTATCGCTTTTCTCTTCTAGTGCCCTATGCTGTCAGCCCCGGAAGGCCTCTGGGAGCAGCAGGGCTGACATTATGTAAGTAGGAGCAGTGACCACAGTGTTCCGAAGGTTTGTTCTGTCTGCCTTAGGTAAGGGATAGACGCTTCATCCCGTGTGTTGTAGAAATTGTTGCTAAGTTTGTAGAAATACTATATGGATCCTTAAAAGAGTCCCCCCACAACAGAAGTGGGGTACCCATTTCACCTGACCCCTGGTACTCTACAACCAGAGTCAAAAATACAAGCAAGACACTACTGAAGGGCCTGGCCCCACCAAAGCAACTGGTGTTCCAAGGAAGATTGTAACAGCTCAAGACTCCAGTGACACAGGCCAGCACGTGTCAGCTGCCTATAGACACCTTTGACATCAACTAAACGCTGTGTTTCCTTTTGTCTAACAGAGGGGAAAGCAAAGCAAAACACAAAATAAAAAGAGAAACACTTTCATTAACATTAGATTTTGGATATGTTTTTAAGGCTGATAACCAGGCAAGGGAACAGGCCGACTCGGCTGCACTCTGCAGCATTCACGTTTGATGGCAGTGATTTTCAAGCAGTCACCATTTTCTAAACCATAGTCACCCGATGCATCTGAATAACACAAAAGAGCAAGGAACATTTTGATGCGTTGAGGAAAGTTGTTTTGACAAATGTCAGTGCCTGGGTCTTGCTGGCTGAGGCCCGTTGTTAAATTTCCCAAGCTGCCTGAGTGCTGCAGCCCAGCGGCTTCTGCGGGGAAATTGGACACATCCAACACAATTCCATTTCCATTTCTCTACAACGTTACAAGCTTCCTTGGCAGCAAAATCACATATTCTTATCACAAAAAATAAATGAGAGAAAAGGAGACATACATTTCTGTCAAAGTTATGTCAAGACATATTTGGTATGTGTTTCACTTCACCACCACTGACAGCAAAGATGTCACGCGCTCCCAACACACAGTAAAGAAGTATTTTCCCTTCTCCCGCCAGGCATCAATTTCATTTTATTCACTTATAAGTGCCAATGACAGGAAGGTGTCTTTTTAAAACAAAGCTTTAGAGGGGGTGTGGGGGAGAATAGTTTTGTGTATCGCTGGCTTTCTGAATGGACATGTTGTGTGAATCTAGCCTGACAATATCATAACAGCCGCGCGAGTAGCCGTCCATCAGCACGTATTACCTCTCCTCACAGCGGAAAAGTCTTGCTCTGATCCACTCCGTCCCATCAGTGGGACGGGGCTAGGACTGGGGGGGAGGAGGGGGTGTTGCAGCCCTTAAAGGTCTGAGTGGAATAAGAAAGTTAAAAAGTGTGTTGGGGGGGGGGAGTCACAAGAGAGAAAAAGGGAGGCAGGGAGAGAGAGGGAAGGGAGGGGGCGAGGGGGAAGGGAAGGAGAGAATGCAGGGGGAGTTGGAAGAAGGATGGAAACAAGGGGAAGGAAGAAAAGATGGAAGGGAGGGGTCAGGGAGAGGAAACCGAAGGGAAAGAAGAGGGAAAAGAAACAGAGAGTGTGTGTGGGGGGGGGGGTGGAAAGAAAAGAAGAAAGGGAAAACAGTTAGCTAGTTTGCTCAGAAAGAGATGCAGTATCGAAATGTGATATGCTAGAGAGGGCTGACACTACGGTGGCCTCTGAGGGTCTTACCTAGTGGCTGAATTTCGCCTTCTGTGTCATCACGCTCCACCCAGTTTGGGTATTTTGCTAGAGCCACAGGAGTTCAGCTCAGGAGAAGCCAGTTTCTCCCTCAGCAAAGGGGCAGAGCCACCCTCGGCCAAGCCGTGGCACAGCTGTGATGCGTCTGGGTCAGTCTCACCCCTGCCCTGGGAGAAGCTACTGCAAGGAATTTTTGTTCATTCTTGTATCTGTAACACTTACAAATCCATAGAATTTAGGAGTTAGTAATTAATTCAGAGACTCGTTAAACAACCTCATTTATAGCTGAGACTGAAAATTCATCTCAATTGAGGAAACAGATTTGTAAACTAGTTAGACTAGGAGACCGGTTGCATGACAGAAGACTGTGGGGGCTTTCTTTGTGCTAAAAAAAACCATACATGACAAAGGTAACAGGTGTGCACCACTGTGTGCCAGTCCTCTGAGGTATACAAAAAAGTTCTGAGAATTCCTTCCCCTGAACACGGGAGACAAATAGGCCATATCTCTGTTCTCTGCAGTAGTAGATGGACACATAGTAGCCACTGAGTAATTATTTATTAAATGCCCTAGGAGAGGTATTTTTAGCACAAGAAAGGTTTGAAACTTGCCATCTACAAAACTAAATATCAAAACAGAACAAGCAAGCAAATAACAATAAAAACAAAGCCCTGACACTCCTGACACGTCCTGAGGTCCTCGCCCACAGGTCTGGGTGAGCCTGGGTTTGGAGGATACCAGCCTAGTCTGTTCTAGAAGCTTCTGTGGAGAGCAATGATCTGGGCATGAGGGTAGGCCCCATAGGTTCAGTTCACTTCACTCATACTTAGAAAGGGAATCATAACAAGAAATCTCTGTACTACTAGTCACTGGAAGAGTTAAATGGGAATATAAATTTGAAAAACATCTACAAAAGCCATAAATGTTCCATGAATGTCAATTACTGTTCTAGTCTAAAGAGCAGAGCACTGGGTTTGGTGATCCTCTCAAGGGTTAAAAGTGTGTGTGTGTGTGTGTGTGTGTGTGTGTGTGTGTGTGTATGTGTGTATGTGTGTGTGTGTGCTCACTCAGGTTTTTCACATGTTTCCTTCAATCGATATCCATGTTGGTTTTTGAAACGAGGTCTTTCTCTGACCCTGGAGCTCCGAGGAGTTCTTCTCTGTAGCCCCAGGATTTCGGGCACACCCCATCATGATTGGCTTTTTGCATGGTCTCTGAGGAGCTGAGCTCAGATATTCATGTTCACTGCAAAAGCACAGCCCCCTCAAGAGTTAAATAAAAGCAAAGCAGCCTCTTTGCCAACTGAGAAAGGAATACACATGCCTTTAATCCCAGCACCTGGGTGGCAGAAGCAGGCTGGTCTCTGAGTTTGAGGCCAGCCTGGTCCAGGACAGGTAAGGGTACACAGAGAAACCTTGTGTCAAAAAACAAAACAAAACATCCAAAAAGAAAAAAGAAACAGGTCCTAGAATAAGACTGAAGTGATTATCAAAAGACCCCAGGGATGTCTTGAAATCACTCACCCACTTCCTTAAACTGTCCCTTCCCTCCCCCCTCCCCCACCCACCCACGTGCTCCTAAACTCACCAGTACTAAGAGCACTGGATTGAGAGGCTTCTGCCGGGGAGGCCATAGACCTCACAACCCCGCTTCCTCAGGCCACGGTGAGCAAACAGGCCATTTCCCTGAAGGCCCACAGCACACCTCTCTCCTTTCTTAGACACCACAACTGAGAAGGGTTTACCTGTCCCACTCCACCTGCGTCGGTACCTTAGCCTTAGAGCACATGCACCTTGTACACATGCTTACACTCATACAAAACCGGAAGGTGGCTCACAATGACATTCTCACGGAGCAATGTTTTAATTCATTCATTCCTCCTTTGATTGATTGATTGATTCATTCATTCATTCATTCCACTACCGTGTCAGTGGCTCTCAAATATTTGGCAAATATCTATAATGGCAAGCTAAACACCTTGCTCTAGAAAGCTGGAAGCAGATGCAAGAGATAGTGGCCTGAAGTACCAATGTACGGACTGTGAAACACAGTGCAACCCAAAGAATACTATAAATGAGAAGTAGATTCCCTTGAGCAAACTCCCATTAAGTCCCTTGAAGCTCCACTGAGGCTGTTATTACCCTCATCACAATTAACTTTATTTTAAACTTGGTTATTCTAGACTTGATTTGTACTCATTTTATATTAGAAATATTGCAAAAAAATTATTTTAAAAATAAAGTAGCATTGACCTTGATTATGAGTTTCTTGTTTCCACCTTCCCCTCGCTGACTCCAATTACTCCTTAAACGTTGGATCAAAGACTAGTGCTACTAGCCCCCATCTCAACAATAATCTCTCGACGAGAGATACAGGTCAGTGGCAGAGACTCTGCTTAGCCTGTGGAAGACCCTGAGTTCTAGCTGATCAGTGAAACCCTCTTACCTGAGCCCCAGGAATCAACCCAAGGAGAACCTGGGGACCACTAGGCAATTTCATGCCTTTGCTAATCAAGCTGACTTTCAAAGGCTTCACGCTGGTTTTTTAAGGTGGGTGTTTTTTACAGTGCAGAGCAAGCGCTCCTATTTCGCCAACCCTCTTTTTAACTTGAGACAGCATTTCACTAACTTGTCCAAGCAGACCTTGAGCTTGCAGTCCCCTTGGCTCAGCCTCCTAAGGAGCTGACATTACTGTCCTGTACCACCAGGCTCAGCCAGAAGCCAAATTTCTTATTGTGACTTCTTTACAAAGCAGAGAGTCATTCCGGTTTTGTCGTTTTATGTTATTTTTATTTGAAACAAAACACACAGAATTATTTACTTCTTTGGTCTCCCTACCCACTTTAACAAAAGAGAGAAAGTATCAGGTGGGTATGAGACAGAGATCCATCAGCAACTGAGAGAGGAAAGAAAGGAGTGTGAATAACACAACCAGGGGACCAGGAAATCCAAGGGGGGGGGGTGGAGAAGCACTGGGAAATCGTGTTTTAAGAGGGTTGGGGAGATGGCTCAGTGGCTATAAGCACTGATGCTCAAGGACCGGGATTCCCAGGACTCACTCACATGCTGGCTCACAACTGCCTATGACCCCAGTTCCAGAGGCAACACCCTCTTCTGATGCCTCCCGGCACTACATGCACATGGGGCACATACACATAAAATAAATAAATATATTTTTAAAGTCATGTTTCAAATATTATCCTAATGAAACTAAGTACAATTTGCCTTTATGCTAAAAGGCTATAAAGTCTACCACTGTAGCAGTATAGGGTGATTCTGTTGAGTTTTTAAAGCACTTTCAAAAATATTACACCACATAGTTCATTTTTTAAAAAGTGAAAACTATTCTCCTTAGAAAAGAAAATACAAATGAGCTATAACCTTAGCATCTAGATATGGCCATAGCTGGACCCTGCGATAACCCCCTTGCAGTTTTATTGTTATGCGTTTCTCACTCATTATTTGAAATCTTGGATATCTTTACTTTATATCCTGAGAAATTTTTCATATATTTAAAGTTACCAACATACATCATTTTTAATAGTAACTGTATAATTTTTACTCTATAAATTTAGTAAGTTCCTAGTTGCCAGACATGGAGCATATTTTCAATTATTACTATTAAAATAACCCAAAAGTAAGTTTCTTTGTGTATATTGATTGGCTTACTATCTGTCCATTCGTTTTGACTAGCTAGATTTCTAAAGGTAAAACTCTTTCAGAAATATCTTTTTTATGTGCACATGGAGTTTTCAGTCGTTTTTAATTAAGCACCACCTCATACTTTATTATATAGACTCTTTCCTAGTCTCCCTGAGGATTTGTTGAGAAATGCCCTGGCTCTTACAATAGTCTGAAAAATGTATGATTGAAAACATTAATAGCAGATTTTTCAACTGAAATTTCCCGCGCTGGGCGCAGCGGCACATGCCTGTGACCCCAGCACGGGGAGGTAGAGGCCATCTGGGCTTTGCAGTGAGACTTTGTCTCAAGCAAAAGTCCAAGAATGCTCTTTTCTGACAAAGATCTGCCCTTTCTGATACTTCCTCCTTCTGCTTTGCACTCACCAGACATTTCTGCCCACAATGCTTTAAGAAGAAGCACAGCCCCGTCTGCAATTCAGCTCTGGTTTTCACAGGTGGAGCTGGACAGGCAGAGTCTGGGGATGTGATCACATTTGCTTTCTTCCCAAGCCTAGCTAGTCTGGTGTATTCTGAAGGGTTATCATGCAGACACGTTTCTAAGCAACCCTTCTTGCACAGTGAGGTCCTTGCTTTTATGGGCAGCCAGCCGAGGCTTCCCTAAGCAGCTCATGCTCTTCTAGCCCTGTGGTCTTTCCAGTCACGTGAGAGCCACACCTGTCAAGCCCAGGAGCAGCGGATGAACACAGACCTACAAGAGTTTCTCAAGAGCCACTGGTGGCTGACTGTGACATTTTGACTGCCCAAAGCGAGCCAGAGTGGTCAGTGGGAATCTTCTCTCTCCAGAGCTGCAGGCATCTGAACTTTATAAACAGCTGCCCACCGTCAGAACAACGTCATGAAGTGGCGACCGTTGTTATTTTCATGTCACAGATAACGACCTCAGGATTCAGACCTGCAGAAGGCAGGGAGCCATTATTCTGTGTGGCATACACATCTCACACCTGGCCTCTCTGGATGGAGAGGATTTGCAAGGTGGTCATGGCAAACCGAAGCCAGAGCCAGAGGCCAAAGGTTCCCGTTTGGAGTAGAGAGATGAAGTGGGAAAACCAACAACAATATGTCCTCTCTCTTCTTCTTCTAGAGACTCCTCCCAGCTTCTAGAAGCATTTTTGTCCCCATTTACACTCCCCCATGCCAAGAGGCTAATTGTTCTTCCTGTCTGAGGATTACCCAGGTACCCACTCAACAAAGTACCTCCCACCCGCCAAGTTCTGGAGAGCAGAGAGGAGACATCCTCTGTGCCCCCTGGAGAGTCAGCTTAGTGTTCACAAAGGGACAAACGGTTGCTGCCGTCTGCCACATACAACTGCTGCCCCAGCCCGTGCAACTGCAGAACTAGACGACCGTGCTGAACACCAGGGTTCTGGCTCTAGATCTGCCATTTGTCATGGATTCAGCAGACGTTCTGCTAAAGACAAGGATTGCCCAGATGCCAGCATCTGTAACTGCTGTGGGGCACCCTGTATGGGGTTCTGTTACTAAATGGGGAAGGGAGATCACAAGAAATTCGGTAAAGGGATTCTAAATGTGCAAAGACCAAAACTGCATTCAAAGTTGTTTCTGTTAAATAAATAAATATGTAAAAGAAAGAAAGATTGTGGTTCAAAAGGAGCTTCAAAAGCAGTGAAAATATAATCAAAGCTTAAACTGAAAAGTAAATCACAACTTGACATTACGTATACTAAATCCTCAAGTGTGCCTGAGTGATAGGATGTGCCATAAATAAACATTCTGCATTTAATTCAGAAATAAAAAAGTAAAACAAAAAGCAAAGTTGCTTCTGGCAGCTTTCACCTCTGTCACATCACATGACTTCACTGCAGCCTGAGTTCCGAACACATAACATGCCTGCCTTTTCTTCATACCACGAACACCAAGAAACACTGCCTGAAAACCCGCACCTGCCCCTCTGTAATATTATTACGCTATAAGTTGCTGTGTTTCCACTGAGCACACACATTTTATGCAGAAATTTAAGTTTTCATATGGAGAACAAAATATTTTCCTGTTTCAGTGTGAAAATATAAAAGTAGCATGCCTTCGGATCCTACTGTGTTGGGATGATAGATTTTTTTTTGTTTGAGTTGCTGATATGTTTAACAAAAACAACAACAACAAAAACAGCAAGTGATTTTGGGGTTAGGATTGGGACAGAATTTCTCATCTTTCTCCAAAAGGGCCTGGGTCATATCAAATTTTTCTCAGGTGAAATGGAGTAATGAGTTGATAAAGTTTCAAGGGCCCTGGCCTAGACAAAGGAAAGCAAGCACTCGTCAAAGCATCCATCTCTTTGAGAACCTCCAGTCACAACCACTGAGAATTGGGCCAAGCAGACTAATCAGAATTTCAGTTTCACCACCGGTAACTCATAGTCATGCCCTGTTCCGTTCCACCGGGCGAGATGTCAATCTTAGCTGCCAACAGGTTAAAACACAGGAGTAATGATGTCACCTCCTAGCTTGAGACTGCCAGTGACTTCCTGTCCCTGTCTCATTGGTCAGCTGTGCCAAGGCTTTTCTGGGTGGACACCTGCCTGCCCCTCATAACTCTTCTGCTGCTTCTGATATCTGTGCCCACATAACCCTTCACGTAGCCACGTCACTATGTTGTAATAGTCTCTTCCAGCAGGCGTCTGTTCCCCAAGTTTCTCTCCTTTCTTTCCCCTCAGCATCCCAGGCTCCCAGCATTCAGCTCTTCTCACTGCCTTCTCTCCTTAACTATGAGCTTTTGAGAAAGGAAGCTCACTTCTTGCAGTGTCTAACTTCTAATAGGTACTAAATAATGGTCACTTACAAGAAAAAGGGATGGCCAGTGTTGGGTCTTATTGCTGTGAAGAGACACCATGATCATGGAAACTCTTATGAAGGAAAACATAGTTAACAGTTGACTGGCTTACAGTTTCAGAGGTTTGGCCCATTGCCATCATGGCGGGAAGGATGGCGGCGTGCAGACAGACATCGTGCTGGAGAAGGACAGAGAGTCCTACATCTTGATCCACGGGCAGTAGAAGCCACACTGAGAGTAACTTGAGCATCTGAGACCTCAAAGCCCGCCCCCACAGTGACATACTTCCTCCAACAAGGCCACGCCTACTCCAACAAGGCCACACCTACTCCAACAAGGCCACACCTCCTAATAGTGCCACTCCTGGTGGGCCAGCATTCAAGCACTTGGGTCTATGGGGCCATTCCTATTCAAACCACCACAGCCAAGGAGAGAGCTCAGTGAGTAAAGGGCTTTCTGTACAAGCCTGAGGGGTCTACATTTAATCCATGGCACATGTAAAAAAAAACCAGTCATGGTGGCTCACACGTGTGATCTCAGCGCTAGGGAAGTGGAGACAGGAACTCTGCAGAGCTTTCTTGATAGTCTAGTCTAGTCTAGTCAGTGAATCCCAGGTCCCTGTGAGAGACCTGGTCTTGAAAAAATAAGGTGGACCCCAGCCCTCCACATACACATGTGCACATGTGCATGACCACCCCTGGTGCATACATAAAGAAGGAAGATGCACAAATAATACTAAAACTATGTGGGGAGGTTGCATGTCAGCAGCTTGGGCTCCTTCACAAATGGTGAACACTCACAGGAGAGCATCTGTTTGGGCGTGTCCTGTGCCTGTGATGGGGGACAGCAGACACGCTCATCTCTTACCACTTCCTTTTCATCCATAAAAGAACATTTGTAATAGCAGTAGACACCTGATTAGCCGGTAACTCAATGGTATTCATCAGTAAGTGGGCATGTGTTAGTTCACAAGGTAGTCTTGAGTGATTCTATCAAAAGTTTCCCTCTAGGTAAGAGAAGCATGGGAGAATGGGGAAATAGAAGGATCCAGAGGGTCCTAGAAACCTACGAGAAGAACATTATGATGGGCAGATCTGGGCCCAGGGGTCCTGCTCAAACTATGGCACCAGCCAAGGACAATACATGCAGTAAACCTTGAACCTCTACCCAGATCTACCCAATGAACAGGACGTTCTTCACAGCTGAGTGGAGAGTGGGGTATGACTTTCACATGAACTCTGGTGCCCCATATTTGACCACATCCCCTGGATGGGGTGGCTCGGTGGCACTCAGAGGAAGGATAGCAGGCTACCAAGAAGAGACTTGATACCCTATGAGCATATACAGGGGGAGGAAGTCCCCCTCAGTCACAGACATAGGGGAGGGGAGTAAGGGGAAAATGGGAGGGAGGGAGGAATGGGAGGATACAAGGGATGGGATAACAACTGAGATGTAATATGAATAAATTAATAAAATATATTTTTAAAAAAAGAGTCCGAGCTCCAACATACGGGGTGATCCACAGCAGAGATTGGCCGAACAGCAATTGACGCGAGTAGATAAAGTGGGGAAGACCTGATGGGAGCTATGCAGAACGGGAGGGGGGGGGACGAGGGAGAGGTTGGGGGTTGTTCAGAGTCTCAAATGGTCTAGTACTAGCATCTTTCAGCCAAACCCAGAAGTGTCCCTTTGTCCCTTCACTCCCAACCCACCTATCGCCTTTGCCATTGGTGTTGCTGAGGGAACACTGGGCCTAGATCTTTCTTTTCCCAGATAATTCCAAAGAGGCCGTCTTAAACAGAAAACTGAGTCACAGAGTCTTCTCCTGTTCCAGGACTGACTCTGGTTTGTCCTGCTAGCCTGTGAAGTCCATGGGAGATAGGAGTGGATTCACAGCTGATGCCCAGCCTGCCAGGTTACTCTTCAAAGTCACACTCAAGAGTTTTTTGACCTTCAGACCCCCCCCCCAATGCCATGGCCTTCACAGCCACCGCTGTTGGACCAGGCCAGCCTCATAACCAGTGTGGCCATCTTCTGCCTTGATGAAAAGCAGCAGAGATGATGATTTAACAATCAGTGCCTCTCTAGAACTTGATCTAATTTTATAGCCACATATTTTTACCATATACGTATTGACTCAGCTCGCATCCCGCCTCCCTCATGCTCGTCTAGGACTTAGCTTAGGGTCATTCTGTCCTTCAAATCTAATATGATTCCCTTCCCTTTGTGTTTCTATGTTCCTCAACCCAAACCCATTTTTGAGGCCCCATCACTTATTTCAACAGTGTAGGCTAATGTGTTTTCCCCTGTTGGCCTCTGATCTCCATTCAGCCTGTGACGTACGTGTCCGCCATCTCAGTGTTGGGATCATGGTAGACACAGTAAATGTTGAGTAAGTCCAACACTGCCATGAGACTTTCTGTGATCTCAGCCACGGTGGTTCCTGCCTTGGTTGAGCCCCAGTTGCATGACTCGGGGCATCTAAGCTCAGATTGCTCCTAAGGTGGTCCCTAGCCTGACAGGCCACTCAGGTTCCTAAGCCTACAGATCGAGTTACAGGCCCCTTGTGTCAGCCCCCAGTACCTAGGAGTGCTGTTTGGAAAGAAATACAAAAGCAAAGCAGTGGGCTGTTTGTATTCTAAGAAAAGAGGTAACAACAGCGAACACCTTATTTTCTAGGTATGGAACTGCCCTGGTCAAAGGTGATGGAGATTGTAACCAACTCCCATTTGCCCTGGGCTTTCTGTAAGTCAGCAGTGTTACATACGTGAATGCTTACTTCTCATGATAAAGTCCTTTGTCCTCATGAGAGGATACATGAGAAAGCGGAAGGTAAGGTTCAATGACTCTCCAGGGTCACCTAGCTCTTTAAAGGAGACTCACAAGCAACACTGGGGAGAATCCGTACCACAGGCTGATTTCTCTCATCACTACAGGCTCAGGCAGGTTGAGGACTCTCTATTCCTTCCCTATACTTCCTCAGCCATGGCACGGGTCCACCATGTCTCCCTTGGGGACCAGAGCACTGCAGGAGCAATGCTGGGCTGGACTTTTATGTGTGACCCGTTTCTGTTGACAGTCCCCGATGTCATCTTGGGGCTTGGGAAAGCCCAGAGGCACCTGAAGCAATCTGGTTTACCCAGACTTGAGAGCTTAGACTGACCTAAGGCCAGCAAGGAGGCCCCCAAGGGTCAGTGCTAATTGGGGCCGATTCCCCAGGGGTACACAGCCCAGACTGTTCCCAAGGAGTTCAGCTGGAACCAGAGTGCTTCAGGCATGTGAGCCAGGCAAACAACTGCTCAATTGTTTGAGCCCCTGCGCTGGGTCCCTGTGCTGCTTCCCAGCTAAATGTAGGCCAACAAGATTGCTGAAAACTGTTGGCAAAGCTAAACGCAACACTTCCTTCATTTGCATTTAAAAATTAAAGCTCAGCCTTGAAGTGGGCACTATGCAAACCCTCCCCAAATGAATACTAAACAAGTGTATGAGATCACCCTGGCTCCCCAAGCGCTCTGTTCCCCAATTCATGCAAAGGAAGGATGATTTGTTTTCTATGACCCTATCTCCACCACACTCAAGACCTTGAAACTGCAGCCTTCTTATCTAAGGTGGAAAGTTTCACCAGAGGGCCTTGTGAGGAACTCTGGCCCTTCTCTCCAACATCACTGTTGGAACTGTTTCTTGCCTTGTCTATGTTGAACACATATCTAGAACCAAGCCCCACCCATGTCTGCCATTGAAGCTTAAGGCAGATCCTTGATGCTAGCATGGAGACATTGGGAGTCAGTCCGAAGTGGCCAAGATGTCCTCCCTAGGGCACCCGCACTACGGATTGGGTTAAGATCTTTCTTAATTTACTGCATCTTAAGAAATCGAACATTTCTCTGCTTTTAGTCCCCCAAATCTCTTGCGTGAAGGTTCTCTAGAGACAGGAAAATGCTATCGGAATAGTAAACATGAACAGATTTTATCCTGTCATCAGATGCCTGCCTTTTAAAATCAAACTCCTTCCAAAAGCGCAGTGACAGAGCATTCTGGGGTCCGTGGTATGGAAGCGTGTCGACAAACAGACGCTTGGCTCACACTACTGAACGTGCCTAGGTCTCTTTTGAGGTGTTCCTGGCTCTTAACCACCATTGTGAACTTTATTCACAGACTTCTTATCCCTGCATATCAAAGACACCACCTCCTACTCCACTGGCCTGACTGGACAGATGTGGCCACAGCAGCACTGGCTAACACATGCCTAGATCATAGGCACAATGTGCTTTCCCTCGAAGCTTTAAGTTCCTCCATCCTTCTAAAGCTTGTTTCTGGCTCCGTGGGGGGTGGGCACCATTCTTCCAACATCCTGACATTAAATGACTAAACAAAATCACTGTGGCTCACTGGCTTACATGGTTTTAGAGTTTCTGAGTGCATGTTGATCTAGAGGTATTGTCTTTATTTAGGGGGCGTGGTCTCCAGAGAAGCTTGGTGTGTTTTCTGTGTCCACAATCAAATGACTTATGAATGACACATATGTGTTGTGTATTTTAATTTGTTTTGGTTGGATAAACAAACACACACACACACACACACATACACACACACACACACATACACACACACACACATACACACACACACACATACACACACACACACATACACACACACACACATACACACACACATACACACACAGTTGAATCCACCAAAGCTTCATTTGAAATCATGTGGGGCTATGGGCCACTTCTATCAAGACAAGGCAAAATGAAGAAGTTAGTAATTCCGTTCTATTTAGCCCTTCAAGAAGGTAGGCCCAGATAAGCTCGGCTTGTTCATATTGGTGATAACGTTCATCGTGGGCCCAAGTCCAATTCTGTTGGCTCTGTCCTGCTTTGTTGCACTGTTATTTCGGAATCTCTCTCTGTGTGTGTGTCTCTCTCTGTCTCTCTCTCTGTCTCTCTCTCTGTCTCTCTCTCTCTCTCTGTCTCTCTCTCTCTCTCTCTCTCTCATCACAGCAAAAAGTTTAAGAGCTTAACTTACAGCCGAGTGCCAGCTTCCCCCATTTAATTTGCCCTGCTTCGCCAGGACTTGTCATCTGTGTTCAGGCAGAGGTGAGGCCAGTTCTCAGGGCCCAGCTCGCTGGACACCCTCAATGATGACCTCATTAGAGGCACAGATGTTTGCTGCACTTTGGGAGATGTGGAAAAAACAGAGCAGTAAACTAGGCCAGCTTGCAATAAGGCTGTTACCCACAATTCAAGATAAAATGCCGGATAGTTCCCACTAGGTTCTGGTCGGCTAGGAGACGGCAGCTTATTAATCTCGTGTCAGGGAGCCAGCTGCGGCATGGCGGTTACCATATTTCACCACCAACCCTATGTCTGGACAGCCATTGTCTTTTTTTATGAAAAAACTCTACAAATCAGCTGCGTTTCTCTCTCTGCCTCTCTCTCCTCTCCCCCTTTAGCTCGGCAAAGCCCCCCACTTGTCCTCTTTGGAGAGTCGGGGCGCACCCTCCAGCCTGGGCCTGGCTTACTAATTCAGAGGCCTGCTTACTTTCTAACTTTAATGATATTCCTTCAGCGTAGCACTTTGGTTGCCTGGCGACCGGATTTGAGCTAGGCTTCTCATTTGATTCCCACACATCAGACCCTGAAAAGCACTTTTTTCCCCCTGTCCCTCGGCTTTTGATTCTTTCTGCTCTGAAACCCTTCCCCCGCGGTGTCAGTACGGGTGGGCAGAGCAGTGGTAGAGGGAGGCCAAGGGTGAAGGGCAGCCTATAGTGCACCGGTTACACATCAAGGCCTCCAAACAAAGCCTCCGGGAACCCTCCCTGACCAACACAAATTCCCCTCAGAAAAAGCAAATTTGGCTTTCCCTCATAGTGTGGGTGTCGTTTTGAGACTTTGCTTAGATACTTTATTAAATCTGATGCCTCTCGTTGTTTTTTTTTTCTGCTGTTTCTCCCCCCCCCCCAGACTTCCCATATCAACAAGTTGCTGTAGGCATAAGCAAACAGATTACAAAGAACTGAAATAATCGAACAGACAGCAGGCTGGCACCTATGCTTCTGATAGCTTTCAATTAAATCATGCTACCTGTTAGTGAGGAATTAGATACCTTTGTGCTCAGGAAGATGTGCAGTTTACCCCCACGAGAGGCAACATTTTATGCTAAAATCTGCATGTGAAAACCCACAATGCTACCAGCAAGACATGATGGAAAAAAATGTCCCCTTTCGGTCTTTTTAAAAAAAATAGAGATGCTGTATATTTTATTGTAAAAGGTTCACTGTAGAAAAAACAAAAACAAGTCTCAAGGCATGGAATTTACTTCTATGTTTTATGGTTGAGGCTCTCGCACATGACGAGGCCAGGAAAAGGACTCAAAATGAAGGGCCCTTGAGTTTTCCTATAGTGTCGTTTCAATTGAAATTATATCATGCAACTGTGTCCTTAAAAGGCACAACACACACACACACACATACACACACACACACACACACACACACACACACACACACACACATTCATAGCAAGAAATAACTAGAGTCCCTGAACAGTTACACTTCTACATACAGACTTCAGACACACAGAAATGTGCTTTTTACATCTATGTAAAGTCATGTCTGTACATTTAGAAACATATTGTCTATGACACAAGACTATGTGTAGTCTATTATATGCAGACATGTATAGTCTATTATACAGTCAGACTCAGGAGCATGTTTTATACATGTGTGTGGATTCATGCCTATACATTTAGACATGTATGTGAGTCTGTTATAGAATGTGGCTCAGACTCTTGATGGTTTATTTTCTCACAAAGCCCTAAGAGCTTGCTCACATAGTGCCCACTCCCACATGCCAGGCCTGCGTGCTGACGGAAGCATGATCTGCCATCACAATTGCAAGCCGGAGTCGTAGACTCCAGGGTCTTGTTGTCAGACTCAAGTGAGGCTGACAAAAGTCTGTTGTCTCCTTCTCAGCAGTGATTAAATCAGTGTGCAAAGTTCTTGCCTCCCACTCATCTTCTCTGGATTGTCCCTGAGTACTCACCAAACCCTCTGTTTCCTGCGCCCCCAGGAACTGCGAACTGCGAACTGCCTTCCTAGCCGGTAGGTGAGTGAGGAGCCAGATTTGTACAGTACATTCCTAGTCTGACACGCGTACAAAGACGCTTCGAGATAATGTTTAAATGCCCTTCTCCTGTCTGTCCAAAGTTTTGATGCATACAGTATTTGTATTTTAACTGCCCAGATGGGCAAATCAGATTGGTGATTCTATACCCAAGTCCATTGGTCATTTTAATGTATGGTAGCTTTCGACTTTGTGCATGCAGGAACATTTTGGTTTGGGGAAATGCAGAACATGGATACACCGTAGACAGCTGATGACTACGGTATGAAATCTCCCTGTGGTGAGACTATTAGTGACAAGGGAAGCCAGTCCCTTCAAGTTTGCGTTTGTCTTCTGAATAGAATGGTTGGCACACGACAGCAAGAAGACAGTGTTAGATTCAGCTTCACCGCAGACACACTCTCACACTTCGACTGTCTGTAAGGAGGCAGAGGCACAAGGGAAAGGGCAATAAAATTCTTTGCAGGGTGGGGAGACCCGTCCAGATACTTGGGGCAGGGTAATGACAGGTTGCGGCAAGGGGGGACACCCTCAGATAGCCCAACCACCCCTGTTGTTGATCTGAGTGTTTGTGTCTTCCCACACAAAACATGTTAATAATAAAGGACCAATCACAATCTTTTCTTAACTTGATGCAAAGCGTGGTTGTTATTTCATCTGCTTCTCTACTTAGTTTCTACTCGCTCGCTCTAACTTGATCCCCACTAAAACTAAAAATTGAAAAGAACAGGCGTACATTAAGAAAGCTTTCCTTAAAATATTACAATCTTGTTTCATATCAAGTTTCTAACCTCCTGCAATAGAAACTTGATCACATTATGCTCCTGTGCTGGGCTGCCCCTGGGTGGATGGATGCTTCTGGAAGCTTGCTGAAGCTGCTGTGTGCACAACCACGCAGCCCTGCAGGTCTGTCATGGTTCTAGACTCCTGTCCGTACAACTGGGGCGTGAGACACGCTCAACACTTTATTGAGTGTTATGATCGTGGCAACAAAGAGTATTACAGAAGATACGATAAAAGGGGGAAATAAAATAGCTTTCATCCCTTGCTGCAAAGCCCAAGTAATGCTTCATTTACTGGGACTGTCATCACAACTTTTCTTGTTCCTGTGTTGATCCGTGTGGAGTATGGTCCCTAGACATTACGCTCTCAATTGTGCCCGGCACTTGTACGTGTGCCACTCTTATAAATAACACTTACAAATGAAGATCTGTGCAATAAAGGAAGGTACAGGGGAGTAGAAGAACTCAGAGATGTGTCTTCATCCTTGCCATGTACCTCTTGCCTCAGTTTCCTTAGATGTAAAAGCAGAGAGGCAGTGACACAGAGAATCTCAGGTAGCCCTTCCTGTTGGCTCGGCACGCATGGTTGGTTCCCTGAGCTCTGGGAAGAGTTTAGCGAGCTTCCTGTTTGCATGCAGTGAAGAAAAGAGCTCCATGCACCCACATGTACACTTACAAGTCACGACGATAAGTATGTGTGTGCACGTGCTTGGTGTGTGTGTGTGTGTGTGTTTATGTGTGTGTGTGTGTCTGTGTTTATGTGTGTGTGTGTGTGTGTGTGTGTGTGTGTGTGTGTGTGTGTGCATGCATGTGTGTGTCTGTGTGTGTGGTGTGTATGGTGTCTGTTCAGCATGTGTGCCTGGCTGTGTGTATCACACAGACAGTCAACCTTCCCACCTTGACCCTGCTGAGTGGTGTATGTGGTCACCTCAGGAAAGGTGAGGTGAAGAAAACCATTATCCAACATGCCCCCCAGAAGAAATCAGAAACCCCTCAATTTACTGTTCTTTGTGCATTTTAAAAGTCAAAACGGATCCTTCTTGAACATGTTTTGTTGCTGCTGTTGTTGTTGTTAGCAGACCTTGCTGCCCCTGTGGCATGCAGCAAGTTTTACATTCTCAGCACAGATGAGCCCAGCGGAAGTTCTAATCCTCAGAAAGTGGACAAATAACAGGGGAACTCCAATGGCCCCTTAATACAGCTGAGCTCTCAGGCCTCCCCAGGACGCGAGGTTCTGAGGAGTGCCCAGAGCTGGGCTTGCTATTTTGTTTGTCCCCATGAGCCCCACCTCGGCGTGCCTATGCACTGATGTAAGAATTCCAAATGAGCCGCTCAGAAGGGCCCAGATTAGCCGGGTTGCTAGGCTCTGGCCATTCCAACCCCCTTTCCACTTCAGTGGACTGAGCTTTTGACACTATGAAAAGCACCATTTAAAATTAATTAAAGCTTCTTATTTGGTACCAAATCTCATCACTGCTGACTACATCTAGTGTGTTTTATGTGTGGCGCTAAGTCCCTGTCACGTCATGTGTTGTGTGATCCTTCCGTGGAGCAGCCGTGGGTTAAAAACTCAGAACCAGTGCAAATTTAGCTCTTCACCATTTTCTCTGGCAGGAGAGTGAAATGGAAGGGCTGGCCTCTCTCCTGGGTCACAGAAATGTTATAAAATGACAAAATGGTGCTCTCTGGAAAGGAAGGTGCCGGAAACTTGTGTTTTGGACCTGCTCAGTGAGGAGTCTGAGGTCAGACCCAGAGCACGAGAGAATCGCTTTTTCAAATTCCACTTCCCTTTCTGTAGAGCCAAGGACCAGACCCTGCCCCAGAGTCATTCCCAGCTCAAATAATTCAGAAAGATGCCTTGTAGGTTAGAATTCACGGCCTGGAGGCCAAACAGACTTGGGGTTCACTTACTTGCTCACAGTACTGAGCAACTGACTGGTCTGCGTAACTTCAGTTCCGCATCTGTAAAATGGGTCAAGACTTGCACCTCTTCGTTCACTTGGGTCATTTTGGAGATTAAAGGACAGAGTGCTGAGAAGTGACTAGCACAGCGCTGGGCATGGGTGAGGCTGGCTCCTGTGGGTTGTGCAGCCCCTGGGATGGTCAGGGAGGGGTGGTTGTCACTGAGATGGGATTCGAGGTCTTCAAGCTACCAAGGAGTCCTCTGCTCCTGAGCATCTGCTGGACACTGATCTTTGAATTAAACACATTTGTCACTTAAGTGAGCCACGGAATATTATTAACTTTCTCTGAAAATCAGACCAACTTGCCCCTCTTTCTCTACCCCTTTTTGTCAGTAAATGACCCATGTCCTCTATCTCTCCCTACAGCACCTAGTGGTTATTGGGAGAAGAAGAGAAATTTACCAAGCTGTGTAACCACTGGTAAGGAGCTCATGATTCTATAAATAACTCTTCACTCATGCTCCTAATGAAACTCACTGGTATACACACACACACACACACACACACACACACACACACACACACACATACCATGCACACACACAGGCACGCACACACACACACACAGGCGCGCACACATGCATGCAATCGTGCACAGGACTGTGTACACACACACACACACACACACACACACACACACACACCATGAGTGTAGAAGCAGGTTGGGAAGCAGAAGGGGATTAGCAGGATTGGGAAGGGACAAGAAAGTGTGACCCATGTGACTGCTATCAAAATACACTATAAACATCACAATGGAGCGCATTATTCTAAATTGTTAATGTATTCTAATAAAACATAAAAGAAATTGCCTATGTCAATTAGATTAAATAATAATAGTAATGTTACAAAAGTCACTTTAAGGTTCAGAAAAGACTCGTGGGCAAACAAAAAGAAGGGGAAAACTATTGAAATTGTGATAAAGCAGCCATGAGCTGTTTCCTGGTTCCAGTCCACTCTGAGGTTTCTTCCATCTCCTGGGTTCATAACTGCTCAGAACTGTTTTTAATAGCAGTTTGTTTGTTTGTGCCTGAGTATATTGTTACCTCTTCCTGACCCATTTGTACTTCTATAAAGTCTAGGAAAATGATGAAGACTTCTCTGTGCATGGGAAACAATGTGTTTCCTTTTCGGCTAGCCAACCAAACACGAATGTGCTCTCGCTGCACCCACAGGCCTATCAGCAACCTGCGTTGGATATTTCTTAAAGACAAAACAAAACAATGGAGACGTTCAAACAGTAAGGTGTTTCTGAAATATTGTCACAGGTTTGTTTTGCTCACACTCTGAAGTGCAGTTCTCAAAATAACAACTGCACAAGGGTAAAAAAGAGAAAAAAAAACAGGTAGGCACCCACAGTCAGTGGGGAGTCTTCCTCAATCACCTGCCAAAGCAGAGGAAACAGGGTAGCCGCAGCATTACAGCCATCCCAGATTTTAAACAAGTGACGCGTTCAAACAGGAAAATTCTCCAGTTACTATTATTTGCCAAACCGTCCTGCACGAAAGTGCTCTTCCGAGCTTCAGACAACAGAAACTTCTGTTTTTGAAGATCGATTGGCGAGTTGATCGGAACTGTCTAATGTCTTCATTCTAAAGAGTGTGGGCACGCTGCCCTCCCAGAGCCCTGGTACACTTCATCTTTACGGTAGGACACATAACCAGCTGTGGCTTGTGAGAGTATGGCGGGTGACAATTTTCACCATGAATTTGCATTATCTCTCACGTGGGCAGAGGATGCCCCATGGCAGATCTTGTTAAAATAGCGTTTCTGTCACCATGACTCCAGTGGGACACCTAAGGGAGCCATCCTCCTGAATGTTTCGTTGAGTTTGGGGTAATAAGAAGTCAGACCAAAACAAAGCCCCATGTCTCAGAAAGCATCAGAATGTTTTCTCAGTAGAGGAGTGCCGTGAACACAAAGGGGTTCTTGGAGCATCAAATAATACTACATCCTAAGCTTAGCACTTAAAAGCCAGCACACTGCTGGCCACCCTGTGTCCGCTGCTTTGGCTGGTGAGTGGCGGAGACTCCCTGCTGACTGTGGGTATCTGTCTGTCTTTCTCCCCTTCTGCAGTGGTTGTTTTGAGAACTATATTTCAGTGGGTGAGACAGATAAAAATATGAAGATATCTCAGAGACACCCTATTGTCAAAAAAAAATGCCCCAAGTACTGGACTCTGTGCTCGCTGAGCATGACTGGGTTGAGCAGATAGAGGCCTACAGGAAGTAAGCAAATAAGTCATAAAAACGCCAAGCAGAAGTGAAGGATGAGAGCTTGTCACTTCTTAGGAAAACTTAAAAAGAGGAAAGAAATACTAAAATGTTCCCCCCCCCCCCGCCCATCCCCCCCCCCCCCCACCCAGCCAGCAATAGCAGAATGCTCAAATTAAAAACTTGATTTGTGTATGTTTCTTTGTGCTTTAGTCTCTGAGTTTTATCATAAAATATTTTAGGAAATTCAACTTGAATATTAAATGTTTCCACGAACAAAAGGTGTGTTGTGTTTCGGAATATATTGCTATTTGGTAGCAGTAGAACACAATTGTAGATAAGAGGCCCTCCAAAAAGTCAAAGAATGTCTCTAGATGGGACTTTTCCCCCAATAGTTTATAAAAGCAGAATTGCTATGCAAGCCCCTGGCCCAAAACGTGCCAAGTCTTGATGCCCTTAGCATGGCATGGCACGCAAAAAAAATACTCATTTCTTTTTTCTTCTTTTGCTGGGAAAAAAAGTCTTAAACCAGAAGGAATAATGGGCTTACTCAAGTTCTCCTAGCAAACTATGAGTGGCTGCTTCCACCTCCACTGTCAGTATATAATAACCCCACGGGAATTAATGTCTAAGCAGTGATGCTTTGGCCAGCAAATTAGAAGGAAATATGTTTCTCCTAAGTCCAGTGTCTTTAAAACACCTGACAAAAAGTTCTCCAATCTGGGAAGCCCAATGAGTAACTACGCTGGCAAAAGATTCGGGATTTTCTAGGTGAAAGCATATTGAAGCTGTCCCCCTGCTCGCCATCTCCCAGGCTGATGCCACTGTAGTCTGGATGACGCAGTGACTCTGGTCCGACACTGCTATAGCTTCAGATTGTATCATTAGAGTGAAAATGATCTGTTATGCCTATAGCTGACTAGCAGCCCCCAGTGAGTCCCAAGTAAAATGTTAATTTGATAAGTAAATGCTCAGTTCTTAATTTCTATAGTATACCGTGTACCACTCACATGAATGCTGTCTCCTCTTGGTTAGATCCTGTTGTAAACAAAGATTTGCCTCAGTTTAATATTTGAGGAGGGAAGCAATGTAAGAATATGTTCTCTGCTGGGTGCAGTGGCGCATGCCTGTAATCTCAGCACTCAGGGAAGCAGAGGCAGGCAGATCTCTGTGAGTTCGAGGCCAGCCTGGTCTACAAAGGGAGTCCGGGACAGCCAAGGCTACACAGAGAAACCCTGTTTTGAAAAACAAAAACAAATAAACACAACCCCCCCAAAAGCAAAAATAACAAACACCCCATATATGTTCTCCTTTCTGTCAGGATTGAAGGAATAATGGCATGCAGTCCTGATGCAAGGCTTGTTGGTTTGGATTTTCACTACGTTTCCCTTCTACCAGGAACAGTAAGAACATTTGCCTCGGTTGTTTTCCTAGACAGCTCTCTGAAAAGCATCCGTCTCCTATGGGCAGTAAGACCTCGACTGCTGTCTGTTTGGGAGCTGGCCCAGGAGCCAGTAAGCCCTCTCAGGAGTAAGCCCTCAGAATCACCACTTGCCTCTGAAAGAGGACTGGGTGTCAGGAGCTGACAGGTCAAATCGAATGCTGTCTTCAGGTTGCCAAAGTTCTGTCTACTTCATGCCAACAGGCAAATGGCTCTTTGCTCTTAGAAGAAGCACGTTAGGCTGGAATTCCCGGTCCTCTCAGTGGAGGACCATGCTTTACCTTTGAATTTAGTGGACATAATGAAGGCTCATCTCAAAGGATGAGAATTCAGACACAGTAAAGAATCACAGTGAGTTCACATTTTAGAAGTTACTGAGAGGCTTCAGATCTGAGGAGAGGTTTGATTCCTGCGAATGCGAATCATTTTTTTAGCCACCAGAGAAAACTGTTCCACTGTGGGAAGAGAGAAAGAGGAGTGCCATGGTTGCAGATATGACGTCAGAGCAGAGGCCGTGGGAACATTTCACCTGCACCAAGAGACAAACCTTCCCTGATCTGCCCAGACAGTCATATCTGGGTCTGGTGGCTAATTAGGCAGTTAGTATGAATAGATAGTGTGGAACGGAAAGCTCTAGGGGGAAATCCTTCAGACCAAGTATAGCAGGGTGTGCATTCATGGACTTCAGGAAATTTCCAAAAGGGGCTAAAGGAAAAGCTGTCTTCTTAATTGTGTATACTTTGCCTCGATAGCAATACAAACAATAAGTGTGATCTCTGACGAGTAAATAATCTAGTGTCTTTTAATTTTATTAAGGCGATGGACTGTGTTGAGGGATGATAAGTGAGTCTGTCCACCCAGAGAACCAGAAGCTTCCTTCTTCAGTGCAGCATCCCGATGGAGCACAGACTCTTTGCACAGTCAGCATCCTCACAACCCAGTCCTCTGACTCACACATCTCCTCTCATTGCTGACTGAGCACACTCCAAAATATATTTGTGTGTACACAAAAATCATATGTGGCACTTCCTACCAATGAGAGAGAAGGTCACTATACCATGATGATGTGTGTAGAATGAGTTTGTCTCTTCTTATGGGCTGGATGGCATTTAATAACAAAACTAAACCCCCCCAAAATGGCTGTGTAATCCAGGGAAATGTAAGTGAACCGCAATGGAAACAGCTTGAAAAATGTAAACTGTGCTGCCAACTAAGGGATCTCCCCACAGCTCTGTTTGACTTCTGTGTTTATTTTTCACTATATAAAACAAAGTCTTGAAGAAGAGCTTCTCCAATAATGCTCATTAGCTGACTGTCTTTTATTCTGAAGTAAGGAAGGCAAGAAGCAAATACACTTGAATTTTTTTTAAAAAATGAGAGAAAAATAAATTTAGCTCTCAGTGGTATGTCATTTGGATTCTAAATTCTTTGCAGAAATTCTGAATTCTACCATGACCAGATTTTCCTGGTATGAGCTCTGGTGGACACCACTATACAGGACTTGGGGTATTGGCTTCTGAAATGAAATCGGTAGGTTTAGAAGGAAATCACTAAAATCAAAAGCCAACTACGTTGCTATCATGGGAGAGGGTAGACAGTGGGGTGCGCTACCTAAGACGACCATTCCATTACCCTCAACAATCCTGTCCCCAATATAGAGAAGAAGACAACTCTTTTTAATTCTTCATATTTTATCAAAATGTTTAATGTGCAGGTAATAATTTAGCTTGAAGATAGCTGTTGCGACAAACAAGATGTGTTAAAGAAGTTGATACCAAAAATGTTGAATGTCAGTGAAACTCAGCCGACAGGACTGGCCGTCTAATGGCGATTAAGTATGCTATAAATTTACGTCTTTGAAATACTTGTTGAGATTTATTCAGGCAGACAAACAAAGATAACAAAAGTCTTTTGTGTGTTTGTCAGTCATTTTCACTCTTCTGTTGTTGTAGTGTCAAATAATGTCAGTTATTTAAGGGCAATTACTGTAATTTTAAATTCTCAACAAATTAAACTATAAAGCATAGAAGTCCAAGAAGGGCCCTGCTCAGCTTTCAGCTCCCTTTCCCAGCTTCCATTTTTAAAGGTGTTTTAATTGCCTGAATATTTAGAAAGAAAAAAAAAGTCTTTTTTTTTTTTTGTCTCTTGGTGCTTTTTTCCTTCCATTTAACCAGCTATATTGCAGTATTTCTTTCTTATTGAAGTTGGTTTCATAGAAATGATATCATGATTTCTCAGATGTGTGAATGAACTTCTTTTTCATTAGACTTTGATTTTTTTTTTTGTAGCAGCTATCATTTTAGCCTTCACATATTCTAAGAACACTCATGAGTTTAGAACTCAGAAAAGGGAAAAAATGTTCAGGAAATCAAAATGAGATTCAAGATAAGCAAGACAAGTCCACACTTGAGTGGACTTTGACAATAGAATGTTCTAGAAATGAAACAAAAATTGTTATTTTGAACAGGACCAGACCGTTAGAATCACTTAATAAAATAATTTAAATGAAGTAGTGAAACATTTTTGCCACAATATTTAAGCCGTGCGGACAAAGTTCATTTGGAACATTTTTTTTTTCAGTTTGGTCCTACAGCTAGGATTTCTGTGCAGTAATAAAGACAACGCTCCATTGTGTTCTTCTGTTACTAATGATTCTGTAGAGATAATTAGGAAGGGAGAAACCTAACTCCATCAAACAGGACTCTGGTGGGACAGAACGAAGTTTTGCTGTGAGGTTGGAGACTCTGAAACCAAACGAAAAGCTCTTACATAGACAGAGTAAGTGATTTGGTAAAACTCACTTCTTCTCACCACAGAAAGCATCGTTAGACAGGCCGGGGTGGGAGGGTACTGGTTCCTGATGTGTTTTCAAAGCCCAGGTAACATGAACATTGGTACTGGCTGCTTCTCACTTTTAAAATACAAATTAAGTGATAGACACAGACGCTTCATCCATTCACCTAAGAAACAGCGTGAGAATATCGTGAATATCCTAAGAATATATTCATATGGCCCCTAAAATAAAGAGGGGCCCAGCCCTCTTCCCCTCTTCACATAAGAACATAAGATTGTAACTCTGTACCCCGGCAGGTAACATTGTGACACTGCAACCCGGGGGAGGGGGGGGGAACGGACGGACTCAGGATGCTGCTGGTCAGCTGCTCTTGTGAGTGAGATGGCACCAAGGTAAAGAACCACAGATGAGAACAAGGCAGCACTGGGCAGACGCTGCTGACGTTAGAGGTGGGAGGTCGAAGACCACGAGTGAGAGGATAGAGTGGCCTGTGGAAGCTGGACACGGCAGATGGAGGAGCGTGTCCAGAACCACCACAGGTGAGGAGGGGTGCCAGGTCTCCTACGCCGGCAGGTGGGGCTGGAAACGGGAGGGGACTCTGGCCTGCTGTTTCCTCTCCCTGGGGGCTGAGCGGATTGGTGAGTGTCAACGACTCAGCCTCCTCCCACGATGAGGCCCAGAGAAAAAACACACTGAGTCAGGAGCAAGATTTCAATTTTATTATGATGGGTTTTTCTTATATAGAGTATAGTGAGCGGGATATAAGGTTTGGGACCAATCAGTTCGTGTTACGTGGCTGTTGGTAGGCAGGGCTTGCACCAGGATGTGCCCAGATGGACCATGCTGAGTCATTTTATGCGGAAGTATTTACCAGAGATGGTTGTTGAAACTCCAGGCTCGGTTCTGTCATCAAGGCCTCCCTCAGGGGACTCACATATTCGGCCATGGGGTCTGGAAGTGTAAAGTGAGACATGGGCATCTTCTTAAGTCACCTATTTATCGTAATTTAAAGTTACACAGTTGTCTTGCCATTGCAAACAAGCTGATACACAAAAGGCCACGCATGCAAGGCAGAGAGGTTCTGTAACACTGCCTCGGATGCTAACCATGTCCAGGGAAGAAAGGCTAAATCCTGCTGGTCAGTGATGGGACACACCTTTAATCCAGCACTCACAAGGCAGAGGCAAGTGGGTCTCTGTGAGTTCAAGGCCAACCTGGTCTATAGAGTGAGTTCAAGAACAGCCAGGGGTACACAGAGAAACCCTGTCTGAAAAAGAAAAAAAAAAGAGTCCAACTAATAAATGGAGAAAGTAGAGGGATGTCCTTTAGAACTCCAGGCTTCTGAGATTGGTGCGGAGAACTTGGTGAAAACTCGAATGTCTGCATAGCCGCAATCCCAAATACTCAGAAACTAGTGGGCAGTTTCAGCATCTACGCAGTGGAGTTGGTGATCCTCCATCTAAGAAGGAGACATCAGTACTCCGCCTGGGTGAATGTTGCTTGAATTTAATTGGTCTTGATTCTGAAAATTGACCAGAGAAAGAAAAAAAAAAGTGAGGACTTGAAGCAAGAGGCTCAAACTGACATTCTATAAAATGTTCCACCAATCTTCTTCAAAGAGTGTCAAGACTGGGCTGGCGAGATGGCCTTTCATGTGAAGGCACTGACTGTTCAACATAGCCACCATAGCCACTGAGGAAAATGCTTAATGTGATTTGGCAGGAAAAATGATTGATAACTTTGTCATTAACAAGCGGCCTTACACACCCACTGAAAGGTGAGAATAGGAAAGGAAAAGACAATTGATATTGAGAAACACAAATATAAGAGGCCAGCATTAGGATCCAAGCACCAAAGGCAGAGCAATGAAATCACACACCTTTCTTTAGGCTAATTAGTACAAACTGTAAGAACAAATGAACAAACAAACAAACAAACAAAAAACATTGTCTCCTTGAGGACCTGGAAAGAACTGTTGTTGGTGTTTTCATATAGATCTGCTAGAAACAAAAATTGACTTAATTTGTGGTTAGTTAATTGACATATAAACTTAAAAATACCTTCTAAGGTAGAAATCTTATCCTTTTTTTTTTGTAGGATTGGTTATAAATTTTCCTTTACTTTCTTCTTAGTTGTATACCTTTCTTTCCTAATAATGAACTTGTAGTACCTTAAAATTGAGCTTGTAAAAGACATTTTCTTTAAAATAAATATATATAATGAATATTATAAGGCAGAAAAATAATACTGGAAAGTTCACCGCCTTTCAAAGATGTTCTTAATATTCTGTGATGTGAAAAGAAGTGTGGTTAAATAGTCACTGTGCTTTATTTTTATAGAGAGCGTGCTTTTTAAAAGATTGGAAGGACAAATACCAAGATTTTAACTTTGGGTATTTTTGTCCCATCAGTTCAATCCCTAGCACTGCTTAAATGTTATGTATTAACATGTGTCACTAACCACTGAAATGTTATTGGGTGATAGTACGTGTCTCTAACCACTTACATGTTTTTGTGTGATAGCACATGTGGCTAACCACTGAAATGTTGGTGTGTGATAATACACGTCTCCAACTGCTTCCATGTTGTGCGAGAGCACATGAATGAAACAGTGGAAACAGATCAGAAGTTCAGAGTCATCCTCATCCTTGTGCAGCTTTGAAGTCAACCTGCCCTGCTTGAGACTGGTCTTAATAAATGACATAAAAATAAAAATCTATCAACCAAGCAATAAAAAAAAGAAAAGAAAGAAGTCAGTGTGTTTCAACCGATATTATTTGTCATGAAGACAGTGCATGGGTGCGAGTCTCCTGGCATTCCCCTGACCACCTCCGGGCTTCTGAGATGCCCATGTGTGGCCCCAGGCTCAGCAATCTGGTTTTGAAAAGACCATATTAGATTCAAGGGCACAGGCTGTAGGGAGCAGGCTTTGAGCTGATGCTGGCCAAGAGCTAGAGTAATGCCTCTGTTGGGAACACTGTCTTGTCATGAAGATGATCTTCAGAGACAGTGAGCAGGAGATGTAAACCAGACTCTGGGCTGTGGGGTGAAGATCCCTCTCCCACTTCCCCAAAGAACAGTTGGAGAACCATTGCTCAACTACTAACTTAAAAGAAACCTCTGACAAAAGTCAAAGGCATACCAATTCATGAAGACTCAGGGCAGGCCACCAAAGTCCTGGGTGTCTGCACCAGGACAGCGGTGACACCTCTGATTTTCACCTGCACCTCAGGGCTCTCCTAGTGCAAGTCTCAGAAACAGAGGTTCCTGGAGAAAGACACACTGCCAGACACATGACTAACTCCTGGAAGCGTCTGGTAAGCCTAAACATTTCAAGTGTTACATACAAGACGACACTGGCAGTGGAGGGTCTCTGTCATGCAGCCTGACTTCTGCAGCCATGTTTGAAAATGGTATCTTCACCTTTTTCCTAAACAGTCACTGGAGGGACCTGCCCTGAAACAAACACAAGTGCAGCCCAAAGCAGTGGGCCCCAGTAAGAAAACTCTTCTAGGCAAGGCCAGACCAGTGTGTCTAGGCCTATTGTGAATTCCCAGGCAAGACTGATAGCCAGGGAATGCTTCAGAGCTGGGGAGACACATTTTCCCAACAGCCCTCTCTCCATAAGGGCCACGGGTATTGCACTTATCCCCAGGCTGCCAAGGGACAACTCAACTAATTCTACCCTTTGCCAGGTTCTTCCTCCCTAATTTTGGCAAATGTAAGCCATCTGAAAGAAAATGTACCAACTAGGAAGTCAATCAGGAACCTGCTGGAAACTTGTCACTTGTCAGCACTATGACTTCAGATGATGTTCTGGACCCTTTTGTACCCTTGATCTTCTCATCCACAGAATGCAGATTAAGTACCTTAAGTCATGAATCCCTCTTCTGGTGGCTATACAGTAGTGTCAGGTCACATGACAGGTACACCATGAGATGGCTGTCATCACTATGACCTTCAAATACATGGGCTGACTGTCCATCTGAAAATATGGCTCCTGATACCTGCCCTGAAATATTTAAAAGGATCCAGCACAGAGCTGGGCCATGAGATCCTTTCCTCTGGGACGTAACAGAAACACCCAAGTATAAACACCAACACAACAGTCTAATGACCAAGTGCCGTCTGGCTAGAGATATGGAAAATTCTTGCCGTGATGAATTTTTAACAGTGAAATCTGACTTGCCCCTTGTGCTCTACGGCCTTAAATGCATTTTGGAAACAAGTAAGGCATCAATAAATAAATAGTCAACTCTTCCCTTGATGTTTGGTGGAAAGCAGATGGCAAATGAGAGGACGGAGGTAAAAGTGTTGTGCCCTGTGAGCAGTATGGAGGTAAGTTGGGAAGCCATGTTCCCTGGGGCCTCTTTCCTTTCCTTGTTATTTTCTTTCTCGTATCCACTTCCCTTTCTGTGCCTGGATAGAATTCCATCCTGTGTGTTGACTTCTACTTTGACCTGAATAATCTTTCTTGCTGCTTCTTGTTGTTGGTGTTGGTGTTGGTGGTGATGATGGTGGTGGTGGTAGTGTGGTGGTGATGCTGGTGGCTGTGGTGGTGATGATGGTGGTCATGGTGGTGATGGTGGTGGTCGTGGTGGTGATGATGGTGGTGGTGATGGTGGTGATGGTGGTGTGGTGGTGGTAGTGGTGGTGGTGATGGTGGTAGTGGTAGTGGTGGAGGTGGTGATGGTGGTGGTGGTGATTGTGGTGGTGGTGGTGGTGGTGGTTATGGTAGTAGTGGTGGTGGAGGTGGTGATGGTGGTGGTGATGGTGGTGGTAGTGGTGGTGGTGGTGATGGTGGTGGTGATGGTGGTGGTGGTGGTGGTGGTTGTGGTGGTGGTGATGGTGGTGGTGGTGGTGGAGGTGGTGATGGTGGTGGTGATTGTGGTAGTTGTGGTGGTGGTGGTGGTGGTGGTGATGGTGGAGGTGGTGGTGGTAGAGGTGTGATGGTGGTGATGGTGGTGATGGTGGTGGTGGTGATGGTGGTGGTGGTGATGGTGGTGGTGGTAGTGATGTGGTAGTGGTGGTGGTGGTAGTGTTTATTCTTTGCCTCTATTCTCTCTATTATCTGAGGTTCTGTGCTCTTGTGTTGGAATTCTGTGCAAACACCTCAGCTCTACTCTCTGCACCAGCCTCACATGCATGCTTCTCATCAGTTAGTTGGAAGTGACATGTGAGGACACCTTGAAGGACACTGCCTGCCAAGTTATTTCTCCTTTTAGCAGGGCTGGTGGGACATTCCACATGAGCTCAGAGCTGGTGCTGGGTGACTAAGAATGGCAGCCACTTCCCAGTGCCCTTCTGCTTGGACCTACCAGCCACTCTCAGGGCTGGCAGTCTCTTATACTGAATATGCGTGAGGAGCCGTGCCTCCATCTATATTAGTGATGAGTTACTATTGGGCAAAGCAGAGGTGTTAAAGAAAACAAACATTAGAAACATCAATGTGAAAAGCAACACAACAAGTCCAGAAGACAGAAACAAACAATTAAAAGACAAAGAAAGAAGCAGTTTTAGTTTAGAAGAACTCACATTTCTCTTTTCCAAAACATTTAAATTGTATTTCCAAGGCATTTGAGAAGAAACCGCCACTACGCTCTCAGACGTTAAGGCCTCTCTGATTCCTGGCATTGTAAGACTTCCTATCGAAGAAAGTTTTAATGAGTTAACTTTGGGGAGAAACAGGAATTTCATATAGTTCAGGCTAGCCTTAAACTCCCCGCCATCCTACTGTCTCCCAAATCCTGAGACTACAGCTGTGCCATCACCAGGCTATTTATGAGTATTGGGCATTGACTCGGCCTCTGGACACTGCCAACTGACAGATAACCTCAGCTTCTTATGAAAGATTCTCAAGTGAGGCCTGACCCTACCCCCACCCCCACCCCCATCCCCACACACCATGCTCAGCACCTATTGTCCACCTCCATGTTTTAGATGACAGATTAGAGAGTGGCCTCAGATCCCCCCCAAGCCCAGAGCTAAGAATCTATGCTGCTTGAAATGAGGAGCAAGTGAACTACAGAGAGAGCCATGAGTCAGCTCATCATGCTGGGCTGGGATGAGGGTGGTACCCAGCAGGCTGGGAGGCAGTGCTAGCTGGCATGCCATGGGCCTTTCGGGGCACAGAATATTAATTTTTGACACTTGCCATGTGTCCAAGAGACATCATTAGGAATTCTGTGATCCTACCCTGTCCTGGTCATGAAACACAGTAGCCAACTTCATTGTAAAAACACACGTATTGTCAAATACATGCACCTGTACACACACACACACACACACACACACACACACACACACACACACACACACTTACTTTATAATTTAATGGACGGTTTCTTGGGCTTTTGAGTGTAGGACCAACCTTTGGATTAAAATGTTAAAACTGTTGTGGTTTAATATTGAAGTCTCTTACTATGTGTCAGAAATGCTTAGGTACCTCACCTTCCCTTTGTGTATTGTAAGTTAACTTTTTGTTTAGTTTTTAAGCTAGATGTTCCAAGAAGACAAGACACATTCACAGACAGAATCCTTTGTCAGAGGTCCTCCCTCAGCAGATGCGGAATGTCAACAGAACCAAATCTCGGCTGCTTCTGAGACAGCACCTCTACCTGGCCTTGACAGCCAAAGGCTCGCTCTTATCACTAACACTCATCGAGGGTTAACCGAAATCTAGAAAAAGGCAGTATACATCCACCATAAAGCTTCTCTTCGAAGCTGCATCTCCGTGAAATAAAAGAAATGTGGAAAATGCTTCAGGGAGAAGAAAAACAAAGCCCATGGGAAACTCTGTTTTGACCATGTGTGGGAAGCTGAGCAGAACTGTTCTGGTGAAATTCCCCTTGTTACTGTGCTCCACCTTCAGTGTACATAGTCTGTTGACTGAAGGACCCTTGACCAGCTGGTTCCTGAGAAGGTCCATGCTGACTCCACTCTGTCCATTGCTCCCTCATGAAGCCCTGCCTTCTGTGCATTGCAGCTATTTGTTAAGCTTTGGCCATTTTAAGGATAATATAGTTTCCCATAGTACATGCTGTTGGCTGTGGTGGCTTGTTCTAAGAAGGTGGTTCTCCACCTTCCTAATGTCGTAACCCTTTAATACAGTTCCTCATGTTGTGGTGGACCCTTGACTATAAAATTATTTTGTTGCTCATTCATAACTCTAATTTTTTCTACTGTTAAGAATAGTAATCTAAGTATGTTTTCCAATAGTCTTAGGTGACCCCTGTGAAAAGGTCATTCAACTCACAAAGGGTTCAGCCCACAGGCTGAAAAGCACTGTCCTAAGGACACTGAATGAACTTTGGTTGTGTGCTTATATATAGGTGACACTAAAATTATTTGAATTTGCTCTAATAATACCTTGGCTAATTGCCTCTAGTTGTTGGCTACTCCATGTGAGATAAACGATTCACTGTTGTGACTGTGGTGATGCTGCTCTGTTCATCTGGTGACTATGCATAGATGCCTCTGCCTTGGACACACCAAACATACAAGGAAAACAGTCGTTCTGTGATACAATAAAGTCATGCATGTTGTAAACTAGGAAACAAATGGACATTGTTCTGTTTCACACAGGAGAAAGACTACCTGAGGACGGATGAATGACTTGCTCAAACTCACATCAGTAAGTCCACTACATGAACACCCATCTTAGTAATGTTGAAACCAAGGATTCTGCTCACTTGCACTGCATGCCTGGTGTGTCCGCATCTATAGCTTATAACTGCCCCACCAAGCAGACTGATCTCCTGGAAGAGATTTTCCTAGGGGTTGGTTGACTTGAAGGAAGCAATTTGGTCTTTGCTCCTTTGTGCCTTTTAGGAACAGTGATCTGGTGTCTGTCACAACAGATGTTTGTCCCCCTGTCTTTACCCTTGGTCCCCCTGGTCTTTACCAAAATGAGCATGTATGTGCTATTTAACATGTTAAGCCCTGTGCCCTTAGTTTTATTGTCTCTGTGGCCATAGTGATGACTTATCTGAGTGAGTTCTTACTACTTGATCTACAGACAGTTCCTGTTAGAGATTGGACATCATTTCCTTCACAATTTTTAATTTGAAGTTTGAACTTTGAGAGTTAAGAGACCAGAGCTTTGCAAAGTTATTGGGGTCAGATGACAACATGATGACATGGGTTGCATTCCTGATACAGTTAGTGCCCTCATATGAGGATATGAAGAGACTCCTCTCTCTCTCTCTCTCTCTCTCTCTCTCTCTCTCTCTCTCTCTCTCTCTCTCTCTCTCTCCTCTTTTCCTTTTATTTCCCCATCTCTTTCTCTTCTCTTTCCCTCTCATATGAGGATATGAGCAATGGTCACCTGCAAGAGAGAAAGAAGCAAGCCCCTCCCAGGATCTTTGCCAGCGTCTTAATCTTGGACTTGCAACATCTGAACTGGGAGAGTTCTGTTGTTGCCCTGTCGTAATGTCACTTGGTCTGTGGTATTTCATGATAGCGACCTGGCTGAGCCTGGACTCAAAAAGAAAGCTGAAGCACAGAGATCTCGGCGGCGTTCTCAAAGTCACACAGCTGGGACCCGGGCCAGGCTTGTCCCACTGCCTGTCTCTCCGTACTAACCTGTTTCTTGCCCTTGCTCTCTGAGAAGGTGGTGAAATATAAAGCCACACCCGACGGTAGAAACATTTGAGTCAACAAAGGTCAAAGAGTGCTGGCTCCGGGTGGGAAGTAAATTAAGGTGTGAAAATACTGTCAGTAAAGCTCTGAAACTTGGCTTGCGGGCAACCTGAGAAACTTGAACTGATTCAAAACTGCTTTGGGTATCAGTAATTTCTGTATTTCTCTCCCCCCGCCCCCATCTGATCACCACTGAGGCAGAGGGATGGCTACAGGATAAAGCTTGCTTTGGGAGAAACAGATGCTTCTGAAATGCAGACAAAAATCTTCTTGAGAACTCCAGGCACCAAAATTCTTGGCCAGGTCTCTACCTGGCCAGGTGATAACCAAATCACAGGCCTGATGCTCAGCAGCTCCACACTTCGGCTTCTCCTCTCCCCCACTGCATGGGAGCTGGCTTTGGAGAGCCATCGTCTTCTGGTCAGGTCACTCGTTTTCAAACCAGGAAGCAACCCTGGAAACTTGTGGGAAGGAAATAGGCACGGAGGACTCTTAGAGACGAGTGACGCCTAGGTACAGTTGTTGGCAGAGCCCCGACCGAAGCTGCAGTTTGTCTGATGGTTGAGATTCTCCCAGACCCTGGCATGGTGGCACTTGCTTTCCTATCGCTCCGGAGGCAGAGGCAAGAGGCCTCCCATAAGCAGCCCCCTGGCGAGATGATGTCTCAGCACCCCTTTCTACCCAATTCTGCTCCTGAAGCTCTCCACAAAGAGTGTCGGAAACACTTCATGGTGGAAAAACCCAGCCTCAGGCTTGCATAGGGCACCGCTCTGCCATTCCCCAGCCTTAGGATCTTGGGATAAGTTACTTAATCTGTAGATGTGCCTCAGTTCCCTCATCTCAAACAGCACTATGGAAACCTGACTCTGAGCATGTCGGGAGAAAGAAGCCGATCGCTCGGGCCTGGCCCCTGGTGCGCACGCAGACTTTGCAAATGCTTTTCTGTTTTGTTTTGTTTTAACTTAGACACAAAGATAGATCTTCCTCAATGACATATTTTTTCATTAGAAAGATAACAATATGCTTTTAACGGCAACTTGAGTCTGGCTTTTTTATCTATAAGAATAGACAGGATAAGGCTGCAGAAATATTCTAGAATTTTCTTAGGTGAGATCTATTAACATGCATGAAAGAAGTTTTTTAAAAACCTTTACTATAGACCGAGAAGGAAGAAAAAGGGAGAAACTTGCCTCTTTCAATAATGAGGGATATATATATTTTTTGTCAGTATTTTAAAGAGGTTTTTCTTATACAAACAGAACTATTCGCTGGTCAGCACCCAGGTTTTTCCTTTTGATGTACAATTTAAATTAAAAGGAATATTCTTAGAAAGACACCTGCACCTGGGTGAGTCACGTGACCAATCCTGTGAACCAGGGTTTCAGGGGATGTGCAATTATTTGCTCAGTTAGGCTTAAACTTTTTATTTATCTAATCACCCCCTGTAATGCTTTGATCTGAACTTCCAAAGCCTATTTTTCAACCACTTTAGCTACATATTTTAAGCCTTATGGTCTAATCAGTCCCAGCCCATAAAACATGCAATGTCCTGTTCCGTGGATCCTATCAGGAAATCAGCCGCCACATGCATGCTATAATCCCCCACTTTGTGACGGTTGAGCTATTTGGAAGTGTCCTTGTTGTCATTATTCTGGGCGAGCTGGAGCTAAGCGGCAGGCAAGTGCATTCTCCCATCCAGGCTTCTCCGTGCTTGCATTTGCAGAGTGACTCAGTGGTGAGTCACTGGTTTCTGCAGGTGTATGCTTGGAGTCCTGGAAGCCATCCACCTCCCAGCAGGGCAAATGTTTACTTCATCAGTTCATGGGGTTACACAGCAACCCCAGCCAACTGCATCTGACTGTACAGCAGTTTAAAAATTACATAAGCGCATATGCATGTGTGTGCCTTGATTTGTGTCTCAGGGGAGCACTGCAGCTTAGAAGCTGGGAAAAAGATGGATTGTTGGATAACACAAGACATTGTGTTGATTGGAAATATTTGAAGGGAAAAATAATTTATAAGTGCGTTGTGCTGTAAGGCATGTTGGAGCTGTTCCTTGCTTCTCTCCGTCTCTGGTGGCGTAGCTTTGGGTGGCTGGGGTCAGCAACAACTGACGAATCGGCGCTCTCTTGTTCTTCCTGTCCTCAGGACTTATCCAAGAGGCTGCAGGATACTTAGCTCCATGGATGCTTTTTTTTTTTCTCATAAGATGCACAAGCTTTGGGCAATTACGGAAACATAAAACGCAAACACACCAACCACTCAATTCTCTTTCTTGATCTCTGAATTTTTACCTATTAGCAACCCTAATGCAGACAAACACATCAACTGCACAAAAGAATAAGATTGCAAACGTGGCCACGGCATAAATTTGCTGAGCTTTGGTCTGATAGGACAATACACACAGGCAATAGTTACCATTTGATTCTTTTCTGTGTTCACAAAACTTAAGAGATCCCACCTGTACTAATTTAATTAATTATCAGAACAGCCCTTAGCAAATGAGAACTTTTAGACAGAGAGGCTAAATACCCTGACTAAGGTCTCCCAAGGGTGACCAATAACCTCAGTTAGTTGGGTCCCAGGGCTACATTGGAAGACAGTACAGGCTGCACAGATGCCTCTGTGCTTAAGAGTCCTGGCTGCTCTAACAGAGGACCCAAGTTCAATTCCTAGCACCCACATAATGTCTGACAGCATCCTGTAACTCCAGATCCAGATCTGATGCCCTCTTCTGAGAGGCCAGACACACTCATGGCAAGCAGACATACTTGAAGGCAAACCACTCATATGACACAACCAAATAAAGATATGTAAAAAGAAGGACAGTGCATAGTTATGCTCCTAATAAAAGGTTTTAGCTTTTATCTTTACTTATTTGTTGATCTTCGAAGTGGTGGAAATCAAGCCCTAGGCCTTATGTAAACTAAACCCAGATGAGAAATGAGACCGGCTCAAAATAAATAATTTTGTGTGCGGTTAAAGAACTTAGAAAGCTGTAAGTTTGGTTTCTGCCTTAGTGAGTGTCAGTCCCTATTAGGAGGAGCGTGGGCATCCAAAACCTTTATTTGGGAAATAGACTCTGCCCAAGTGACGGTACACAGAGAGAGAGAGTCCAGCTGGGAGTCATATCCATCTCAGTCTTTCTGTCCCTGGGATCAAACTTAGCCAGACCAGAGACAACAGAGACCCTTTGCTCGGAGGTCCTCACCATGCTGAAGGGCACAGAAGACCAGGGAACCCAACAGAGCTGGGCCCAGAAACCCCATCTGTCACCACTACTATACACAAAGCCCATTTCCACTTAGCCATCACATTGACTTTTCAGCTTATTCATAACTTTCCTCAAGGGTGGGATCCAAGACGGACAAATACATTTCATTGATACAATTCTTTTGCATGGCCAGCAGCCCCCAAAGAAGGGGAGATGGAAGCTTGACAACCAACGGGTGCCTTGTGTGCTTTGGGCATTTTCCTATGGTCAAGACTTGGTCTGAAGAGATGCTCATTTACGCCCATGACGTCCCTCCCCAGACTCCACACACATTCTAGTTATGAGGAAAACATAACCAACACAGATCTGTATTGAAGGACATTCTACAAAACAGATAAACAGCATACTGGAAAACTGTGAACATCTAAAGACCAGGAATTCTGGGAAACTGCCTTAGCCAAGAGAAGCCAAAGGAGCCAGGCCCAGTGGCTGTACCATGAAATGCCAGATGGCTCCTGGGAAGGAAAAGAGGTGCTAGGTACAGTCTATGGAAACTTGAACAAACTGGAGACTAGCTAACAATGGCAGCTTGCCAATTGCAACTGGCTACACAAACACAAGAGGCTGACAATGGGGAGATTGGCATAAACTGGATGAGACTGTCCAGATGGTCATCACAACTCTTCTGTAAATCTAAAATTATTCTAGAATAAATGTTTTAAAAACCAGACAGAGGCGATGTCTCCACAGTAAAGGTCCTTGCTGCCAAGCCAATTCAATCTCTAAGAACCATGTGGAAGAAGGAGCAATTCACCCCACACAGGCTGTCCTCTGACCTCCATGTGTGCACTGTGGCACGTAAGTAAGTCAGTAAGTAAAAGCATGGTTTAGCCCTTCTTTTCTTGGAGAATAAGAATGCAGAGAAGAAGGCAGAGACTTCATGGCTTCTCTCTGGCCCCGGTGTCCCGTCATTATGGAGTTAGCCAGCAGGTCCTTCCCTGCCTGACTGGGAACCTTCAACCACCCACCCAAACACTCTAACCTTGCCATATAGACTCTCCCATTGGATGATTACATTTTTAAATTTCTTGGGGCATCATGTACCAAACAATAACTAAGTGATGCATAATATTTATATATAATTTATTTATAGATAATAAGTAAAGCTATGCCACATTTCCCTATTTTAAAAAAAAAACCTTCTTAAAAAAATATAAAAACTTGAAACAGGTCACAGGCCCAGTAGAAATAATCTAAAGGCACATAAATATTACAGCAAAAATAAATTGTATCTGACTTTAATAGTAGAAATAATGAATTCTGCACCTAGAACTAGTTCTAAACACTGAAAATTGAGCAAAAGAATGTTATCTTATAAATATACTCCATTTCTTCCCTGTATAAATATAATGTACACCGTGCAGAGCATAAGCATGTATCCTGCGTCTATGACATCTGCATGCTCAATACTGTACAAAAGTCCTACGAAGGCTTGGGCGCTTCTGCTCTCCTCTTTACTGAGCCACGTATCTTCTGGGACTAGAGAGCCAGGGATGAAGGCCCAAGACTGAGAGTGTGACTCTTGCCTGCCACATTTGCCTGTGTGGCCCTCCCCAGCTCACCAAATTCCTAGTCTGAATCTCCATCCTCTCCTTCACTCCCCCCCCCCCCCACCTCTTGGCGCTGTGTGCTTGGATAACATCTCTGTGTGGATATAGAGTGTGTCCTGTGGAGGACATAGCAAGAGGAAGCCCAACCCCAGCCTGGAGCCCTGGAGCGACAGTTTATATGAATTGTAGAGTTGACAGGATCTCCACTTACCAAGGTGTCTGGGCATCTGTGAGGAAATCTCCACATTGAGGTTATTGAGGTAGGAAGACCTGACCTGAATGTGGGGGCTACCACCTCATGGCCAGAGTGAGTGAAAAGGAGAAAGCAAGCCAAACACCAGCATGCACCTCTACCTGCTTCCTGATTGCAGACACAAGGCGACCGACCGCTTTCTGTTCCTGTCACCATGCCACACAATGGCTAAGCCCTCAAGCTGTGAACCAAAATAAACCTTTCCTTTCTGAGCTGCTTCTCCTCAGGTATTTTGTCATAAGACAATGAGATGAGTAACGAATATGCTTAGACTTTCCCCCACCCCCACCACCCTCACCCCAGACAGGGAGCTTTGTCTCCCCTGAGAGTGGGAGGCAGCCAAAAAGTGAAGAGAAGTTAATAGAGGACCAGGTGAGAAGACTGGGTTCCTCCTCTCCCAAGCTGCTGAGTCCATGTGGGCAAGTCCTCGGACACCTGCTTTCTCATTCAGATAGAGGCCTGAGAGGCAGAGAGCGTGCCTACTCAGTAGATGACCCTCCAGTAGAGGACAGGCACTTAGTTCTGTAGCTGAAAGGGGGCGCATCACATCTCGCGGCTGTGCGAACTGGTGTTTTTCATCCCATAACCTTTCCCACTCATTCGCCACTTCTCAGCGGGGCATCCCTAGCACCTCATGTTTCATTGACTTTTTCTTTCCTTCGCAGACTTGGGGCTCTTTTGATACCACGCACTTGTCTCAGAGAGATATCAGGGTAAGGTTCATCTGATGAACAAGTCAGTAAACACTAAAGAGGCAATCTCATAGCCACATTCCCAAGAATGCAAGTGTGTGAGTTGTGTGCACATGCACAAATGTGTCTCTGGTACATTCATTAATACACACACACACACACACACACACACACACACACACAGTGAGAGAGAGTGGGAGGGTGCCCAGCAAAAACATCCTTATGCAGGCATATTCATGACTCAGTGAGCAGAGCTGCCCATCCTGTGGTGTTCAATGGTTCTTTCCACAGCTTCAGATAAATGTGTGAGTGAAGGGGTGTTGAATTGGTGTGACTGCACTAGAGAGCCTCTAAAGACTGACTGTTAAAACATGTTAAAATAAAGGGCCAAGAGTAGCTATGTATATCCGTGAGCAAACTCCCAACAATAAGTGGCCTTTGGAAGCTTTTAGAACATTTCTCAAACACAGAAGTGACGATATACCAAGTTCTGGAGAGCTCTCCACCTTCTGTCAGGAGAAACTCAATTTTGTCAAGAAAGGGCCATTCTAAGTGCTCACCAAAAATAACAGCCGCATCATAGTCATTATCAGTGCTTTTGCATCCTAAAAAAAATCCCACTCTAAAACATTAGGTTCATGTAATACTTGTCACCTCAGCCTTGGTAAGGGCTCTTTCCTTCAACTACAGAATATTCTCTTAGTATGACAAGGACACCCATGGCTTTGTCTCTAACTCAGAGAGTACAACAGAAGCAACGGGATGTGAAAAGTCAGGGATGTAGAACTTAGCATTTGAAAGACAAAAACCAGCAAGATCCTTTGGGGTTTGTCTCCTTTTAAAACCACTACCCTGCTTGTGTCTCTACAAAACCCACCATGTAGACTTATTCGTCATGTCAAATGTGATGGTGAAAAAAAAAAAGTCTGGTATTAGAGAAGGCATTGGCTACTCTTTCCCACCTCTCTCCACCATGTTCCACCCTTCCCACCCCCAACACCAAGTAGGAGAGAACAGTATCTAGGAGAAACGGGGCATCACTATCACTAGGCTGACTAGACCCTGCTGGTTAGAGGCATTGAGTTCTTCGAAGCAAGTTTGGTCTTTGCTGTAAGAATAATCAATTTCAGCCGGGTGTGGTGGCGCACGCCTTTAATCCCAGCACTCGGGAGGCAGAGGCAGGCGGATCACTGTGAGTTTGAGGCCAGCCTGGTCTACAAAGTGAGTCTAGGATAGCCAAGGTTACACAGAGAAACCTTGTCTCAAAAAACAAAAAAACAAAAAAACAAAAAAAAAAAAGAAAAAGAATAATCAATTTCTTCCTCTCATCTCTGTGCATGACCACTTGACAAACCACAATAACAGCAACAGCAGCAGCTGGAGGAGGAGGAGCAGCAACCCCATGGCCCCTCTCAGGGCTCTAGAATTTATATACTCCCTCAAGAGTCCCCAGAACTTCAAATGGCATACACTTGCAGAAGGAAAAAATCACTCCCCTGCTAGAGCACCAGGCAAATCATAGTCAGCTGCCATGGACAATCTGAAGCAGCCCCGTATCCTACACCTGGGATTAAGATGAAAACATATTCTTATAACACTTCTGTGTTGTTTAAAGAAACCAAAAAATTCTCACTGCATGAGACATATTTGGGACAGAAGGGTAGAATATTTGTTTGGAGAATAGATAGCTATAGCCTAAAACAAAAAACAAACACAACACCCAAGTTCATTAAGAAAGATCCTTTCCAGGCTCAGATATGCAGTCATGAGGACTTGAGTCCAGATTTTCACCTCCCTACATAACAGGAGAGTTATCTTGTGCATGCCCGTTTCTGAGGCAGGGGCAGAGTGAAAAGGATTGCTGTGACTTCCTGGTTTCTAGACCAGCCAAGATAGCGTGAGTCTTGGAATCAAGGGGAGACACCTTCTCAAAGGAATGGATGAAAAGTAACAGGACACCAGACAACCGGTTTGGGTGTTTCTTTCTTTGTAGACATGTAATCCTGTCTACCACAGCTGCAGGTGCTATGTCCAAGGCTGACTTCAGCTGTGGTGGCACTAACCTCCAGGCTCCCTGCACCCTGCGTGTCGCTTGGAGTGAAAGGTGTCGTGATCCAGCGAAACATGGTTTGTGTGCACTGCTCCCTAAGAAACGGCATTTGTCTAGCTTTGAGAAACCACGCTCTACTCATAAGTTAGAGGCAGGGCTCTGCAGCTTCTCCCTCAGCTGCCCTGTCACTCTGCAGCTGCATCTTCCCGTCCTGTCCTTTAGGCTTCCCTGAGGTCATCAGTGCAATCGGTGCAGAGGCTGCGTCTCTCTTCCGGGGATAGACTGTTGTGCTACATTCTTGCCCTGTGCAGAGAGTTCACCATTGGAGCTTTCCCCGGAGCTCACGTGCAGTGTTGGGGGGCAACACTTTAGTACTTTCCCTGACTTTGTGTTTTTTCTCTCACTTTCCTCTAGGGAAATTCCTCTAGTTGTCTCCAACGTCTTGAAATTAAAAGAGAAAAGAAAAGAAAAGAAATGAGGTTATAGTGTATTTAGGCAACACGGCGGACTTTATTTATGCAACACGACTTTAGTCAGTGGTGCTTCCCTCAGAGAAGAGGAGTCTGAGAAGCCGGGGAGTAGACAGTCAAGAATGTGGGAAGATTGGCAGGTTGAAAACAAGCCTCATTCCTTTTAACAAACGGCTCTCTCAGGCCATTGGAGGAGGCACGTTTAAGTCAGGCTTAAAAATACCATAGCACAAAGTGCTTTTGGGAGAGGAGAAAGCAGCCACCTCGGAGGCACAGGAGGGAAGGGAGGAGCTCCGCAGACATCTCTGTCAGCTTTGGTTTAGAGGGGTGTTCACACATCTCTCGCTGATTCAGCACCACGGCCAGTTAAGGAACGTGTCTTCTCTTTCTCTTGCTTGTTTATTTTGATTTTTGTTTTTTTGTGTTTTTGTGGTCTCTGTGTGTGTGTTTATTGTCTTCATTGATGTTGTTTTGGTTTGGGTTTTGTCTGGTTGTTTGTTTTAAAGCAAAAGAGGGGAAAGAACATAAAGTTGCATAGGTAAAGTGTATCTTGGAGGAAGGAATTAGGGGCAGAGGAAAAACGCGGTCAAAATATGTTGCGTGAAAAAAAAAATCAATTAGAAAATGTAAATACCTAAACGGAGGAAGGCTGGTGTCAGGATGCTAGGCGTCAGAGATGCCAAGGGACACATTCAAATAAGATGTGACCATCCATAGGACTTTCCACATCACTTCATAGAAACTTCCTCTCTACACAGAGCAATCCTGTGCACGCCTGTCAGCCGCTGGTGATTGATGGATAAAGGCTCAGTTTGGAGAAAAGGTTGAAGCTTTGCTCCTGGAAGGAGGGCACATTCCAAAACTCTTTGGGTACCTGGAGGGAAGGAGCTGGATTAGATACCGCCACCACTAACTGCCTTCTGGCCACTGGGCACTATCCAACAACACATCCCAACCTAGCTCAGAAAAATGCTTTTAAGTACATTTTTGAAATCTAAAGAGTTTTGTGTTTATAGTTACATAAAGCGTATTTTGTATTGAATTTCATTACTGCAAGACTCTAAATGTTTACATGGTGGTGCAGGTACTTCTTTGTTGATAGACTAAATGATCAGAGCTGGTGGCAGCCATGGGAGCATAAGGGAGAGAAATGGCTTTCAAATGTCACCAACAGCTGCTTTGGGATATGAAAATACTTGCTTGTGTCAATGTCACAAACGCTATGAGTCTGAGCGCTTTGTTCCATTAAAGATAGAGGGAAACACACTTTTTTTTTCCCGTGAAACATAAAATGTCGCTCCTGCTATTTAAATTCATAAGCCACCCGAATTATCAAGTGCTCCTTAGTAACCACAAGCTAGGGACTCCTAGGCCAGGCCGTGCTGCCTTACATGGTCACAGCCTTGTCTGCGGGCTTCCCAAAGTCCTGCTTCATCCTACACTGTCTCAGGGATTGTGCTGGGGAGAGAAGGGGCCTCAGGAATATCTCCAGCAGGGACAAAAGAGGACTGCTCAGAGAGGCCCATGACTGACAGACACCCCAAGGCTGAAAGGATAAGCATGGAAGAGAGGAGGGGGCCAGAGAGAGGGAACTATGGGGCTGCTTGGTGTCCAGGTAGCAATGTAAAGCAAAAGGCTTGCGACCCAGGCCACACCCTTTAGCGTTTATGCGGATCCTGAAACCAAAGGAGGAAGGCCTGGGAGGGGAGGGGTCGGATGGAGAGGAGGGAGACTTAAGCAGCCAGAGCCTTCTCATTTCTGCCCCCTACTACCACAAATGAAGCCTAAGATTGCTTTGTCACCAGGCTGAGGGCCTCAGGTAAGTGACACTGTTTCTTAGCCCTGAAGACTAACTCCCAAAGCTAAAGGTCTCAGACAGATGATGTCCCTTGGCCTCATAACTTCACTCTTCGGGCTGAGGGGCCCAAGTGAAAGGTGTTGTCCCTCAGACTTATGGCCTCAACTACAAAGAGGAAGCGTCCCAGCACTGTGCATACAGGCAGTCAGTCCAAAGGGCACTCACTCACTGGTGGTCACCACGGACAGAGCTCTTAGCACGCTGAAGTCGAACTACTCACGGTGGCTAATTCTGTGCATTTTAAGAAAAAAAAAAAGCCTTAACTATAGTTTCTGGCAAACCGAAGCCATTGTCTTAAACGCACCAAGTTATAAGACGGTGTGGCATTGGGAGTCCCTTCCCCACACTTGCCCTAGTGGTCAGAGTAAACTCTAAAAAGACACATGTGAAGGGTTCTCTTTGGCATTTCACAGTTACCTCAGGAGTGATAGAGCTAGAGCATGCCCATGTCCTTAACCCTTCAGGGCATGAGAGCTGTATGTACTTCATGTTCCTTGCTTTTCAAGTAAACACACACACACACACACACACACACACACACACACACACACAAGAAGGGCGAATGGTAGAAAGCCTACCTTAGTTGACGTCAGACCTTCCCTACAATGGCTCGTGTGACATTGCAATCACCCTGGGCCTCCTTTAGAAGATAGAAAAATGTCCCCAAGCCTTGGCATGGGTCACATGAGGCATCTGTGTGATTGGCTCTGGGCACAAAGCCCCAGGATGCTTCATGATGGTCTGAGTCTCAGTTTACCCAACAGCCTCACAAACTTTGAAAACCTAAATCAGCTGTGCACTAAGCCATGAAATAAGAAAATGGGGACCCAGAACAGTGGCTGCTTGGGTTAGGAAAATATCTATTTAGGGTCATTTTGAGTTACAGTATTTTTCAAAGTTCATTTTATATTAATTTATAGGGCTCTTGTGGAGAAGCAATTACAAGCTTTTTTGGTGATAGAATAATAGCCCCAGAGACAGAGAAACACTAAGGCAGAATACAATGAAAAATACTTGTTTTTCCCCTGGCTCTTTGAAACAGAGGTAGGTGTGCATAGCATATGACTTGGGGAGGTCACACCTTCTTTCTTCTAATACCATTTTGGCAGCTTTTCACTCCATCTTACCACAAATCTGTGCTAAAACTTGAATCTACTTCCCTCAGATTAAATGTCTGTCTCCAAAAACAAAGCAGTGTTTCTCCTGAGGGCTTCAGTGAAAAGGGTGAGCATGAGTGACACATGTCATATGTCATGAGGCTGGGACTCGGAGGTGAGAAGAGCGGCCAGCTGGCTCAGTGTGAGGGCACAGGAACACGGGGGATTGTGCTGTGAACACGCACTCCTTACTAGCCTTACACATCTTTCACTGGAAGCTTTCCTCTATTTCTAGGCCTTTGTTTTAAACATCACTTTCAATTATTTTGCTGATCACATTAAGCTCCAAAGCAACAGAAGGGTCGCTTCTGGTTGTGTAGTGGAATGCCTGTGGATTTTGAATAAGCAAGTATATACTGCTGAGGTGTTCTCTAACATTTCAGCCGAGGGGCAGCGACAGGGAGCTGGAAGGAATTCCTCACCACTCAGTGTCCTGTTATTCCTGTTCGTACCCTGATCCCTCCAGAATAGGACTCAAGCTCAACATTAATTTCCTAAGCATGTTTTTCTCTGCTTGTCTCTGTGTTTGTATTCGTTCCTCCTGAGTGGACATACATGTGCATGTATGTTGGGAAGGGATAGGAAGGGGACACAGGCTGCTGATTTTCTTAAAAGGCTACACGTGTGAATGACAGTCAAGCACAAGATTCAAATGAGTTGGTGTTGCAGGAACTTGGTGAGAGTGTGAACTTCGGATTCCTCAACTGTGTCCCCCCCTCAATGCCACAGCACACAGAGTGATGAGTCCTACATAGGCTAGTGAGAGGTTTGTGACAAACTGTGGCTTTTGCTCAATTTTCTAATCTGAAACTAGTCAACTAATAAGATGACAAAATAAATATTATTGTTTAAGTTTACTACAACATTTTTTATTCTATCTGAGAAGATATAGGATCAGTAAATACTGTTTTTAATTCATTCTTAAAAAACAAAACTATTCATATTTATACCTAAGCTTTAATGTCTAACATTCAAGTTTCTGTGAATGAGATCCCTCTTTGGTTTACAGAAGCAGTGGTAAAATTGTATATGATGTTTTCCATCCATCACTGCGAACACTGAAGATTAGCAGGCCATTGCTCTGCAGGTTCGTTATGAACCAGTAAGGAACTGACTATGCTGGAGGTTGACCAGTTGCCGCTGGCTCCTGTTCTCTTGCGCACCCGATGGGAAACACTTCTAGTGTTCGCAGGGGTGACAAATACTCCATCAAGATGGGATTATGTAAAACACTTGCAATAAACTGAAGTGAATTTAAGAATTGGCCTCAATCAGAGTCTTAGTTAGGATTTGTACTGCTGCAATGAAACACCATGACCAAAAAGAAAGTTGGAGAGGGAAGGGTTTATTTAGCTTACACTAGTCTATCACTAGTCCTCATCAAAGGAAGCCAGGACAGAAATCCAGACAGGGTAGAAGCCTGTTCTTTCATAATTGCTACCAGAAAATTAAAAACACAATGGTCATCGCTGGTGTGCTGATGCTTGAAGAGGGAGTTCATTTCATCTGGCGGAGTCATTTCTTCATTTGGAGAAAGGTTTGTGAACCAGTTCCCGAGAATGATGACCAGCGTGTTAGAGTGTGGTGGTGGGGATGTAGCCCAGCTGGTAGAGAGCTCACCAATGTGCAACAAAGCCCAGGAACTCAATGGGAGAAGCAGGAGGATTCAAGATGATTCCTGGTTACTTCACAAGTTCGAGGCCAGCCTGAGTTACATGAGAGCCTACCTTAAAAAATAAAATAAAATAAAATAAAATAAAATAAAATAAACCCATGAAGGGGGTCTTTAGGACCTAAGCCAGAGTCAGTGGGTCTCATCCCAGCACTGAAGTCCCCTCCTCCTCCTGCTGTCACAGTCTTCTATCCATCCTCCTTGTCATCTTCCCACACACCAGCCACCTCCTCTGCAGCCCAGCTCCCAGACACCTGCTAAGGCTTGGAGCTGCTTTACTGGCACAGACTTAAATGAGCCCTGGGAACTGGAAGAACGCTTTAAACATGACTTGAAAATGTGACTCATGCTGTTCGTCTTCAATGACGCTTCCCAATATCGTGAAATAACATCTGTTCATTATATCTAAAGTCTGGCGAATACAGAAAACGTGAGGAAAAAAAATAGTGTTCGCAACTGCCACCCATCACAATTATGGTTAATATGCTGGTGGTATATGGTCTTCTGATATTTTTCTTCTGCATAATTATAAGTGTGTTGGGTATGTAATTTTGTGCCCTGCTTTTTAAGATTCTTATTTTTGCCCTAAAAGTCATTCTTATTACAAAACTCTTGTAATAAGAACTTCCTAAGAATGTATTTCTGTGAACGAAGACTATCAGGTGAGCACTTTCATACTTTTACATGCTGAAAAATCCTTACAGTAGAGAAGCCACAAGGCAATACGCTCAATGTAGTCACATCTTCATTCCAATCTAATGAAAAATATGAGTGGACAAAATCATTGAAAATAACGTGTATTTTCCTTTTGAATGAATTCCTTCTGCTGATGGCTAATTTTACTTCAGAATTATGCTCAAGTTGGATGGAAACTTCATAAAAGAGAGGGAAAGGTGTCTGAAGAATGTACTAACCAGCAGAAGAAAATCTTTTTTCCCTCTAATTCCAGATAGTTCATAAATACTACCTATAATTTGTAGTTAATTGAAGATCAGGTGGAAGCATCAGTGAGTGCTATCTTTGTGTGTCTTGCAAAGCCATAGCTTAGTGGAAAGCTCTTCTTGTCTCTAACAAGGTTGTTAATGTTGCTTTCATCCATGGAAGTTTGGTCAGGATTCTACAAACGCATTTCTGTATCTGAGAGGCTTAATTTTTAAACTGAAAAATGTTTAAATAAGAACTTCTACTCCTTAAAAAAAATAAGCACTTGGGGCTGGAGCGATGACTTAGCAGTTAAGAGCACTGGCTGCTCTACCAGAGGACTTGGGGTTTGATTCTCAGCACCCACAGGGTGCTGCAAAACCAGCTGTAACTGGTGTTCAAGGGGACCAAACGCCCTCTTCTGAACTCTGCAGGCAGGCACCAGGCCTGCATGTAATGCACATAGATACATGAAGGCAAAACACTCAAACACATACAATAAAATTAATTAATTTAAAATATTTACGTACTATATTGAATGAAAGTGGACACCTAGGAAACTTTATGAAATGGTTGTCTAACACTGTTTGATGTAAGTTGAGCTTGTAAGAAATGGGAAGGGAGAAGAATTTTAGGACTATTCCTGTTCTTGCCTATGGGTCATTTTCAGTTAAGATGAGGTTCTGTGATGATTTGAAATGTCAGAAAGATACAAAAATTTAAAGACTAGATGGTGGTGTGGGTCTGTAATCCCAGCACTCTGGAGGCTGAAGCAGGAGATCAAATGTTCAAGGCTAGCCTGGACTATATAGTAAGATCCTATGTCAAACAATTAAAAATCAAAAGGTCAGGTTTCTGTATATACATATATATATGTATATATGTATACTTATATGTAATATGGGAAATATGTTATATACTTATGTATAATATGGGAATTGTTTAGGAACCAATTACTAAAGACAATTATTAATCATCATGTTTATTTAAATTGATGGGGATATATATTACATCAAAACCCATGTATATTTAAGGTATATGAACCTAATTAGTTGAGTATATTCATAAAAATGGATTTTTAACAACTCTAAAAACTTAATCAGGTGGATATGGCTCCTATGTAGACAAAGATATTCAGAGGGGTCCTTCTTTGAGTTTGTAGTCTCCTCAATAAAAGAGTGTAGAAATGTATTCAGAAAGAAGTTCAAGGACAACTTTATTAGAATTTGAGGGGAACACAAGAAGCCAAGCAAGCTGTAAGTCTTGGCAACTGACCAGAGAAGGCAGAGGCAGAAGAGGAAAAGAGAGAGCCATGCTGTTTACAAGTAGCCACCTCTCAGACAGAGGACAATAGCTTCAGAGATGCAGTGGGAGAGCATCAGAGCAGGTGCACACAGGCTTTGGGAAAGCAGACAGAAAGGCTATGCTTCTCAGAGAACTCAGAAAAGGGGGCAAGGTCTGCTGCTCCGTGAGGAGAGTTCTGGAATGTCCATGGGGCATCGGGGCGGAGGGAGGGCAGAGCTTCGGTAGAGGAATAATTATTCCTCCAACAGCCCTAGTGTGGCGGTAGGTGGATCAGGCCCTCCTGGATGGTGGGCTCTTGACAAGGTTGTTACAGGCCTAGCTGGCTTAAGTACTAAGCAAGAAAGGAGACAAAAAACAACATAACATTCTAATCTTCGGAGCACATGGGAATACCATGTCTCCATCCAGGGCCAAAGCTAGATTTTTATTTCTTTGACAAGGAGGCAGTTATTCTCTCAATGAGCAGCTACAGCACCCTGACATCCATTCTCAGTGGCCTCCAAAGCTCCCAAAACACTGACCAAAGCAACCTAAGAAAGTTAACTGTGGCTCAAAGTTTGCGAGTTTGTCTGTTATAGGGGAGGGGCCACAGCAACAGGAGTGTGAGGAAGCGGGTCACATGGCATCTGCTGTCAAGAAGCAAAGAGTGGGACTCGTTCTTCACCTTCCAGCCAACCCAGGGCCCACCAGTGGAGTGCAGCCATACACAGACAAGGTGGGCCTCCTCACCTCAAACTCACCTAACCTAGACAAGTGTGCCGGTAAACTTGGTTCCCAGCTGAGGCTAGATCCGGTCAAACTGCCAGTTGGTCTGCACCATGACAGATGGGCTTCCTGCAAAGGAGGGCAGGTGTTCTTGACAGTCCTGTCCTGTGTGATCAGAAAAGTCACTGCTGCAGGAGAGACAAATGTCCCCTGCATCTTCACTCGGCTTTTCAAAAGAGACTTGCCATTATATGATTCCATATTATAAGCAGCTGGATTATTTTAGTGACTTTTGAGTGCCATGCCTGAACTCCGTGATGTCATTCACCGACATCTGACCTAGGGAAGCTTGGAAAAGGAAGGAGAGTCAGTGACTGATAATGAAAGTCTAGATTAATGCAAAGTCACTTCCACACATAAGCTTCGTCTTAGGGGAATTAAATTCCATACCTCTATTCTTTGAAGAGGGAACTGTCCCCAAGCATGCCTGGTTTCCTGCCTTCTGTCCTATGACAAAGCCTCCTGGTCCAATCTAGTAAGTGATGCAACTGAGAGTGAGGAAGGCCAAACATAGAGATCTTTCCCTAAAGGAATTTGGTGTTTCCAATGAATTCACTCAAAAGAAAAACGAATCATCTGCACATGGTGGCGCACGCCTATAATCCCAGCACCTGGGAGGCAGAGGCAGGCAGATCACTGTGAGTTCGAGGCCAGCCTGGTCTACAAAGAGAGTACACGACAGCCAGGGCTATAAGGAGAAACCCTGTCTCATAAAAAACAAAAGAGAAAAAAAAATGACCCAACCAGTTAAAATGCTATTTTATACCATATACTTTATATTTATCACTCCAATCCAACTTTACAGAAGCTGGAGGCTTGAGCAAGTTTCTTACCTCCTACTGAAATGAATTTAATTTCAAAGTTAATTTTTAAGCTTAAAAGCACAACCTTTAACAAAAATATCGAACTAGTTGCAGTGCATATTTCTAATGAGTTTCTAGTGAGTGTATGTGCAGCGGGGGGGAGGGGGAGGTATTTATATAGATGCCCCTCAGCTGCCTTATTTAAGAGAAAGAGAAGAAACCATTGGCCACACGGTGATGGGAGGGAAGGTGCTGGCTGAACCAGTTGCAGCCCTCAGCACTCTGGTCATCACGCTGGCGTTCTGACAGAAGCACACTATCAAAATGAGAGGTACAAGTGGTGGCTGAACGAGCAATGGAGGTCACACGGCAGCCACTTTTTGTGTTCCATATTGGAATAAACACTCTAGCTTAATGTCAACAATTTTTTAAAGTTACATTCAGAACAGAAAGTTTTATACATCAAATCAAAGAACACAAAGACTAATAATGTAGAATTTTCTGTTGTTGTTTGGATTGATTGTGTTTTGACATATGGTCCCACTCTATAACCTAAGCTGACCTCAAACTCAAGACAATCCTCCTGCCTCAGCCTACCAGATGCTGAGATTATAGGTATGAGCCACTATGTTCTCCCTATACTGTAGCTATTCGCGGAACAGTTCTGAAATTTTGGCATGGTTTCTTTTGTTGTTCTATTCTGTAAAATAAGTAAATAAGCACAAAATTCGGTCTAAGATGTCTGGATTTTAAAGAGGAGAAATACATGCATAAGGTATCACCTGCTAGAGCAAAGGTCACTCTGTCTTGAATATCTGAGACAACATGGTGTGAGGATGGATACAGGGTCATGTGACAGAGCCTTTGTCAAACACTGGATGCAACGCGCTGGCTCAGTCCATCCTGAGGCACTGATCTGTTGAAGAGGATGACTGCTGTGAACATTCACTGCAGCCCACAGCTCGTGCTGTCTTCAAGCTGAAGCCTCGGTCTCTCAACTAGACCTCTAAGGAGAGCCCGCCTGTGGCTGAGAAAGATGAGACGCTGAGACAGGAAGGAAAGGGGATGGTTCTGCCTTCCACTGGATTGACACTCACCTCTCAGCCAGCCGGCTTTCCCATCTTCATTTGGAAAATGATAATTGGTCTCACTCAGACCTAAATAATAACCTGCGGCCCCACACAGTCACTGAGCGACTTGCAAGAAGCAATGCTTCTGGTGAATCAAAACTTTCCTCTTGCTGGGCAGTGGTGGTACACACCTTTAATCCCAGCACTTGGGAGGCAACGGCAGGCAGATTTCTTTGAGTTCAAGGCCAGCCTGGTCTGCAGAGCAAAGTTCCAGGACAGGCAAGGCTACACAGAGAAACCCTGTATTGAAAAACAAAACAAACAACTTCCTTCCTTCCGAGCCACTTCTAGCATTGCTAGCTTCAGAGAGTCCCTGAAGCAGAGCCTTCCACAGCCACACCACTACCCGGTCTACTAGTATGGTCCTCTTTAATTTGAAACCAAAGAGGTGGGAGGCAGGCACCTGCACTCTGGCATGTATGAGCTGGAATGAAAGTATTTTTTCCCAATGTTGGATTATTTAGCATTATCAGGAAAACAAAGGAAACAAAGCCCCCAGTAAGTAGTGCATTAATCACATGGCTAGTGATCAGGGGCCGCAGAAGAAACACAAGACAAAACAAAGAAGCTGGAAATAGCTCCGAGGCGAGTCACACACCCTGAAGGTATCACTCGGTACATTATAGGCACACTTGCATGTGCAGAGTAAAATAGCATCTCTAAGTCAAAAGAGCCAATTATAGAAACACTGAATCCCAGAAAATGAAGACATTCTTATACTTGAGTTGGCTAAATTCCAGTAGAAGAGTAGACCCGAGGAGGGAGAAGACAAGAAGAAAGGGAGAAATTCAGAAGGGTAGAACACATTTCCTTTTTGTGAAAAGGAAAAACTGCTTTGATAGTGTAACACAAGTGATAACAAGTCTAGCCAAACCTCATATACGCAGAATCACTTCATCAAAACTCAGAAATGCGACATTTCTCTTTGCCTTATATGTAGGACTAGATACTGTTGGAAAATGCGAAACCATTGTTGGAGTGATTACACACTAAGTTAGTTATAACTTTTAAAGAAAGGAGTGAGTCACATGGGCGTTTGCTCTTCCTGTTTTCTGCATCAGAGTCTATTCTAAAAGTCCCTTTTGAAGAGTTTGCACAAGATCACTTGTTTGTGGTGAGCACCTCACAGTGAGGACTGAGCTTGGAGAGGTACAGAGGATTAGGGAAGAAGGAGAAACTGAAGCTTCTCTTTTGATTTCAGCAATAAGGTCTAGGCCTCTTTCCTGGGCTCCAAATGTTCTTACTCAGAAATATCAAACCTGAGAAAGTGTTTGCAAAACATTCACAAAGCTCTGGGCTTGAGTCTCAGGACAACGGAAAACTACATGATGGTTGCATTAGTCAGGGCTCTCTGAAGGGACAGAATGATTATATAGGTGTGTATATAACATTTATGTATTATATATTCATATATAATATTTAAATATGAAATGTTATAGACATATTAAACACATAATGTATCATTAATATACACTAAAATATTATATCATTAAGTATACACATAATATATAACACATAACATATGATATTTTGCTATTTTGTTATTGATATTAATATATTGTTACTAGTTGTTAATACTGTATTAATGCTGTATTCAAAAATGGATGTTTCCCAGTGAAGGTCAAGGTTCCAATAACTGTTCAGTCCACAAGACTAAATGTCTCAGCTGCCTCAGTCTGGTACTATAGCCCCAGGAAAATCCTAGAACGTCTGATATTCAGTCTACATTAGACTCCCGAAGAAGCAGGTTCTAATAAAGAAATGCCTCAGAACAGGGTGGATGCAGTCGTCAGTGGAAGTGAAGGTGAGCAAGCAGAAGTGCAAAAGCTCTCTTCTTCCGTGTCCTTTTATGTGGGTGGGGCTGCCACAGTAAGCTGTGGCCAGTACAGTGGGTCTTAGTGGCTCAAATGATCTTATCAAGAAAATCCTTCATGGGCAGCCTGGTGGCTTGGATTCTAGTCGACTCTACGTGTGGTCAGGCTGGCAACCAAGACTGGCCCACACCATGGTACACACCTGTAATCCTAGCCCTCAAGAGGTGACAGTAGGCAAAGACAAGGTCAGCACCATCCTTGGCTGCACAGAGAGGAAGAAGAACCCTGAGGAAGGGAGGAGGAAGAGGAAGTCACCTGACTTCTCACGTTATCATCCCTCAGATTTCTTTCCAAATGCCACCAACTGCTTTTCTTTGTATCTGAGCCCCGTGTTCTGTTCTTCTTTCTCTCACCCACTGCACCTACTCGGATGGGTCATCTTCTGCACCCCTTAGTTGCACTCTGGTGCCCTTTTTTCACACCTCCAACCTTTCAGGTAAACCAAAAGATTACTGCATACGCCCAACTTTTACACAGTTTGGTAATTAAGCATCTAATGCCTTGTTTTGTTCTGCTCAATTTTCTGTCATTTTATTATTTTTTGTGTGGGGGTGTTTTCCTTGCACTCGTGTCTGTTTACCATGTGTGCAGTACCCGGAACGTCCAGAAGAGGGTGTCCGATCCATTAGCCCTGGAGTTAGAGAAGATTGGAAGCCGTGGTGTAGGGGCTGGAGATAGAAGCAGGGTCCTCTGGAAGATCAGTGAGCACTTTTACTGCTGAGCCATTGCTCCAGATCCGTGACTTACTATAGAAGTCCACTGAGAAATACAAATATGACATCAGATGTCTAAAAATTAGAGAAAGGCTGAAAATGCTGTTATGTCAAATCAATCATAAAGACAAGCACAAAAGTTAGCATGGGCGAGCATATGAGGCTGTTTACCAAATACGTGTGCCCAAAAGAGGGCCAGTTTTATACAAACCACAGAGGCTATTAGTTGGACTGCTGTGTCAAAGCACTATAAACTGGGGAATCTTACAAATAGCAAATTCTTGTCACTGTTTTCGAGTCCAGAAGTCCCAAGTGAGGGCATCACAGATTCGGCATCCAGCAAGGGCCCACTTCCGGGTCCACAGATGGCTGCTGTCCCTCACCTCACAAGGCAGAAGAGCAAAGGCAGCTGTCTGAGAAGCTGTTCTGCACAAGCAAGTCCCCTCACAAAAGCCCCAAGAGGAAGACCAGTCCAGTCCGTTATACAGTATCACCTAGAAACCAGACGCCAGTCAACGCTCAGCTTGACTGAATAGGAGACACAGACAGCTAGTCAGCAGCATAACCCTTCTGAAATTAACAAGACGAAGACACTCACAGACTATAGAGATAGAAAGTGTTTAAAAATTAAATGGGGGCTGGAGAAATGGTTCAGTGGATAAAAGCAGCGGCTGCTCTTCTAGAAGTCTTGAATTCAATTCCCAGCAACCACATGGTGGCTCACAGCTGTCTAGAATGGAATCTCATGCCCTCTTCTGGCCAGCATGGGGACATGTAGACGGAGCACACATACATACAATAGATAACATCTTTAATAATAATAATAAAACAAAATGGAAGTGGCCAGTGAATGAATTTTCTAAACTGGAGAGTGCTTATTGTCAGTGCTGACTGTAGAAGGGCGAGATACAGCACAGCTGTGTCACCTTGCATGTAGCCGTTGAAGTCTTATAAGTCAACAAAGAAGCATTTTCCTAACGTTTCCCTCTGCAAATACAAAGTGTTCGCACACACATCGCTCATAGACAGAAGCAACTGTAACTGGGTACTCCCCCGGTTCGCCTCAGGGTGGGCTTCTCAATTTGTCTGGACTTCTAAGATGAAGATGAAAGCTAACTACAATAATCCTCTCCAGTAAGATGAGGGGAAGAGAAGTCCACTCCGCGGCCTGTACGGCTCTACAGAATGGACGTGTGAGTGTTTTTAATAATCCTGCTTTAACTGACAGCCAAAGTTGTCAGGAGCCTCCTGTGTCCTCCGAACCTTCAGGGGCAGCCAAGAGAGTTAGAAGCATCTGGGCTTTGTGCACTGTACACAGCCTGGGCTTCCCAAGCCAGGTACGTCAGTCTTGATTCTGGAAAGCAGAAATTATAACCCCAGTGCAGGAGCCACGCTCGCCAATATGACCTGACCCACCCAGGAAGCCCAAGGCTAAGAACACGCCGTAGAGTCAGGTCTGCCAGTAAATCCTCACTGTACCACATTTAAGTTGTATGAACTCAGACAAGGTCACCCAGCGTCTCCATGCTTCTGATTGTCATCTGAAATAAGGGAAGCAATACACACTGCATGGACCTCCGCGAATAACAAGAGAGAAAACTGAGTCGCTGTTGCCAAAGTGAATATTGGCCCTCCATTCAAAGAAAGTATTAGAAGGGCTGTAACAGCTACTGAGCCTGCTGAGCAGGGGTGGGGGGAGAAGGGGGGATGACGGCCTGCCCAGACCTAGCTCTGTAAAGCTGTTGTCCCCAAGATGGAAGGAAGGCCTTCAGAATGAAGAGAGTAGCCGACTGGTTGGCAGGTGAGCATCCTTTAAACCCGGGGGCCGGGGGGACCAAAAACAAAACTGAGAGGATGCATTGGCTCTGCAAAACCCATTCTGAATGACTGGCCTTAGGTCAGGAAGGTGAGGATGCTGTCGGGTGGGACGTCTAAGGCTGTATCTGCACGCATGGCCCCCAGGCTGTTCATTAGGAGAAAAGAGGTGGGGCCTTTGGGAGGTGGGTAAGTCTCTGACCTTGCCAAAGTGACTTAGAGAAGAATAGAGGCTGAGTGAGGTCAGTAGGGAGAGCACCTGCCACATAAAGTGGGCACCATGGAACAGGCGTGGGGTACCAGTGCCCAGGGTAGAGGCAGAAGTTCTAGAAGTTCATGGTCATTCTTGGCTACACAGCAAGTTAGAAGCCAGCCTGGGTTGCAGAAAACTGTGTCTCCAATAAGTAAATAAGTATGTAAATAAACAAACAAACAAAAGCTTACACCCTTTTCCTGCTGTGAAGACACAAGAGGAATGGTCCCTCTTGAGACATTACATCTTCCGACACCTTGACCTTGGTCTTCTGCAGAGCTCTGAGCAGTTCGCTTCCACTGCTTAACTAATCAGCCTGAGATGTTTTGTTACAGCAGCCTGTGTGAGACTTCAACACCCTTCGTTACTTCCTTGACAGCTTCTGGGCTGTGTTGCAAGGAGTGAGAAGCCAGCAGAGCACAGCACAAGATCTCTAGTTCTGAGCTGCTGGGCCCCAAATCAGCAGCATCATAAAAGAAGAAAAGGGAGGGCTTTAAGATCTATGCAGAGCAGGAAAGCATTTGCTCCTACGCTCCTTCCTGGGGACCCAGGAAGAAGGCACTAACAGAATCTCGTGGGCTCATGCCCCTGTTGATGGGAAACGTGGCTGTGTTACTGACTGACGCCTTAGGCTACAGGAGGAGAACACAGCTCCTAACTGGGTAGGTGCTTGGAGTGTCAGTGAGAGCTGGTGACGACAGAGGCAAAATAAGCCCCTGCAGCCAGGCATCCTCAGGCAGCACTTGCAGAACGCGTCTGTCTAGAGATTGTGGAGTTATTGAATTTCTGCGGCTGGGACTAGAATACTGTAAGCCAGTTGAAGTCAGGGTTAAATTTACAGTTTCCCTTCAGACTCATACCTTTGCTGTGGTCCACCTTTTGTCCTCACCCACTGTTACTTATTGCTGTTTGCACCTCCCTTATCTTATCTCGCAGCATCTTACCTTTCCTCTCTTATCGCAGCCTCGGTGGCATTATGCTAATATTTAGGCTTGAGGGTAACAAAAGGCTTTTGTTCTCTATAAGACTTCTAAATCCTTTCTGCCCCTGTATCCTGGTATAAAATACGTATTTTGGCTTTCTTTGCTTTATGAGTTCACCATTTAGATAGACATAAAAATAGAAAGCGAAGAAGATATTTTGCTGGGCATAAACAGATAATAAGTAAGGGCTCTCACTTCAAAACAAGTGGAGAATGTCCCTCCTGAGTGGGAGGGCCTGGGCCCCGAGGCCTTTGTTTAAGCAGGTGCCTGAGAGCAAGGAGTGGTCAGTCCAGTTCAAGAGAGCTCATAAGGTCTGGAGAGATGGCGCAGTGGTTAAAAGCACCACCTGCTCTTCCAAAGTTCCTGAGTTCAATTCCCAGCAACTGCATGGTGACTCACAACCATCTATAATGTGATCTGATACCCTGTTCTGCAGATAAAGCACTCATATACAATAAATAAATTAATTTTAAAAAAAAGATCTGGCCTCACTTGTCTCTGACTGTTGATCACCAGCAGCAAAAACTCAGCAGCACAAAGAAAAGCGTCCAAGAGAAACTGAGGCAGGTGTGCCCTGTGTCCGTAGTTTCATGGACATATGGTACTTACCTGCTATTCATCTAGTGAAGGTGTGGGACCCAGGCTCTGACTCTAGGAAGAAAACATTTCACTCAAGTGTCTGAGAAGTTGGAGCAGTCTAGGAAAAGGGGCCAGCAGCTCACAACAGTCAAGAGGTGCAATCAGGAAGACTCGTTCATCTGAGGCTGTGGTGTCTACCTGTCCAGAATGTGACAGGAGGGACAGGAAGGACTGCCATAACATCAAGGTGGAAAACTGACAGTGGAAATTGTCAGAGAGCTGACTGGCTCAGGTGAGCAGGGCTTGCGGTAGTTAGTTGTTGTCAGGTGGCAAACCAGGGGGCTTTCTGTCTCCCTGTGTTCAGGGGACAGAAGCAAATGCACTCAAGATGGCACAGTGTGGATCTGCACTAACCCCTTAGGAAGTCTAGGAAGTCCAAGTTTATCTTACAAGTTATAAGTTATTAGCTTAAAAGTTCAAGTTTTGGTCCTATGAGGACCAAAAAAAAAAAAAAAAAAAAAAAAAAAAAAATCCTTACACCACAGAAACTAAAGTTCAAAATAAGGTTTTCTGTTTTTGTTTTTCCTTGATCAGCTGGAGAAACAGGCACTTCATGTCCCGCCTGTCTGCCTCTGCCTAGATTCCCATCCTAGTGAGACCAGCCTCCCACCACCCCAGACATAATTTCTCTCATGTAAGACTCTGGAATTCTTCTGCTAACAACCCAACTTCATGCTTGTGTGTCTCCTTATTGGCTAAAAAAAATATTTCAGGGAAACCTGTTTAAATGCCTATCAATGTAAACCCCCTCCCTTTGTCAAGTTATTTATCTTACAAAATATTTTTTAGAAATTGTGTCCTTTAAATAGGTATGAAGTTGCCTCAGGAAACTGAAAATAGAGCTACCATTTGACCTTGTTATACCCTCTGGGGATATTTACACATCCATATACAGTGCTGTATTAGTCATAGTAGCCAAGACAGAGAATTAGTGTACAGGCAATTGCATTTATTTGCCTAGTAAAAGAGCATCCTGCCATTTGCAGGAAATGGATGAAACTGAAGATAAGTGAAATAGGTCACACTCAGAAAAATTACACATCTCATATATGGTGTTTTGAATAAGAATGGCACCTGTAGACTCACGGACAGTGACATTATTGGAGGTGTGGCCTTGCTGAAGTAGGTGTGGCCTTGTTGGAGGAAGTGTGTCATGGTGGCTGGGCTTTGACATTCTAGAAGCTCAAGCCCGGCCAATGTCACTCTTTCTTCTTATTGCCAGGGAATCCAAATGTAGAACTCTCATCTCCTTCTCCAGCACCATGTCTGCCTGCACGCCACCATGCTTCCCACCATGCTGACAATGGACTAAACCTCTGAAACCGTAAGCCAGTCCCAAGGAAATGTTGTCCTTTACAAGCGTTGCTGTGGACATGGTGTCTCTTCACAGCACCAGAAACCCTGAGACAGAAGGTGGCACCAGGAGCGGGACACTGCTGCAATAAGCCAGACCACATTTTTGTTTGGAGAAACGTGGACTTTGGAACTTTGGGTTAGGAAAGTAGTGAAATACTTTAAGAGGGGCTCCATGCACCATCCTAGTGGGAACATGGAAGAGAGTGGTGCTGAGGGCGATGTGAGCTGTGCGAGCCCAGCTCAAGGTGTCACAGAGGATGGATATTAGTACGGGACCTAGAGAAGTTTGTTGTTGTTGTTGTTGTTGGTTTGTTTTTTTTTTTGTAATATTTTGGTGATGAATATGGCTGCCTTTTGCCCTTATCCAAAAAAATCTTCCCAAGGCTACATTGAAAAGTCTTGGATTAATTACTTTTGCAGAGGAGACTTCAAAACAACATAGTGTTGACTTGCCATATGGTTATTAGTGGCCAGTCTTATACAGATCTATAAGGGGGGGGGAGGGCAAGATGAGCAAGGAAAGTACAGTCTGAGGAGAAAAGTAGCACCAAGAAGTATAAAAAGAAAATTAAAGAAAAGCCTGGTGCCCAGTGGGATAAAGGGAGTGGTGTCTTCAGAGTAGGACCCCACCCAGCTGAGCTCCCAATTTATGAAGAATGTAGGCTCAGTTTTCCTAACCAATATATTTTATTAACAGCTAAGTGACCGAGCCTATGTCACTTATAACCTGACTAACCAAAACAATAGGAAATGAGGATCACGTACTCTGGTGCCTCATATTTGACCATTTTCCCTGGAGGGGGAGACCTGGTGGCACTCAGAGGAAGGACAACAGGTTACCAAGAAGAGATTTGATACCCTATGAGCATATACAGGGGGAGGTAATCCTCCTCAGGAACAGTCATAGGGGAGGGGAATAAGGGGAAAATGGGAGGGAGGGAAGAATGGGAGGAGACAAGGGATGGGATAACCATTGAGATGTAACAAAAACAAATTAATAAAATAATATATATTTTGGAAAAAAAACTTAAGGCTATCAGTTCCGAGGAACGATTCTCCGGGCGTGAGCCACTGAATTTCTTCTGCTGGAACCTGGGGTAACACGAACCCAAAATCTCAGCAGCAGCTGGAGCCCTGAAGCCTTCCCTCGAGCGGTTCTCGCTAGGAGCGTCTTAAAGTGCAGCGATGAACACCCAAAACTATCCCAAGTCTCCAAAAAGCCCTGCCTCCAGGTCTGGGCTCATTTATATATCTCCTCCCAGAGTCTGCTCACAGGATCTTTTCAGCTGGCAACAATTAAGCTCCTGCACGAGGTGGTTGCTCTTCTAGTGAATTAACCTCACCTGTTCTCTCACAAGACCGTTCTGATCCCGCACTTGGGATCCTAAAAAACAGATTTATCTCTCCTTCAGAAGAGAAATTAAGGAAAAGTGAAAAGGAATTAAAGGAAAATTTAGGGCCAGAAAAAGATTGTACACACCTTAATCCCAGCACTCAAAAGGCAGAGATTGGAGGATCTCTGAGTTCAAGACCATCCTGGTCTATAGAGCAAGTTCCAGAACAGCCATGCTGGTGAAGGAAATGACTGAAAACAGAAAGCTAGTGAAAACTATTTGAACGAAGGAGCCATGTTCCAGCCCCAGGAAGCATCAGAACTTGGCAGCTTCAGCCATGTGGTTCTGGCTTTAGGGTCAAGGATATAAGAAAGGGGTTATAGACCCTCCCTTCACAACTAAGGAAAGCCTCTGGGGCCAGGCATGTGGCAGGGGTGTTCCTGAGTGGAGGCCCAGAGAGGCCATCCTGTGAAACTGTGAAGGTGAAGCCGGAACTGCCTTTGGAGACATCAAGATGTTGGAGATGCCAGAGTTGTAGCATACCTGCTGAGGAGAGCTGCTAACAGGAAATGGAACCAGCCCAAGAGAAAGAAGTACGTTTCAGTTACCAAAGCACAAAGAGATGGATATCTGAAGAGCGCTTTGACGTCAGACATGGAGATGCAGAGTTTGGAGCCACCCAGCTGCTTTATCAGTCATGTTTTAGCCCAGTATGTCTTCCCTGTTCCCTTGCCTCCCTTTTGGAATGCTAATGTGTATTCTGTGCCGTTATATATTGGAAGTATGTGATCTGCTGTTCACCTTCATTTTACAGGGGATTACAGTTAAAAGATTATGTGAGTATCCGAAGAGACTTTGGACTTTGGATTTTTAAACAAGGTTGAAACTGTCATAGACTACGGGGACTTTTGAAGTTAGTCTAAATGTATTTTGCATTATGATATGGCAACAGGCCTCTGAGAGGCAGGGAGTGGAATGTGGTGGTTTGAGTGAAAATGGCCCCTGTACTGGTCGGTTTTGTCTGTTAACTTGACACAAGCTGCAGTCATCGGAAAGGAATGAACCTCAGTTAAGGAAATGCCTCTGTGAGATACAACAGCAAGGCATGTTCTCAATGAGTGATTAATGGGGAGGGATCAGCCAATGGTAGGTGATGCCATTACTGGGCTGGTAGTCCTGGACTCCATAAGAAAGCAGGCTAAGCAGGACAGCCATGGGAAGCAAGCCAGTAGGCAGCACCTCTCTGTGCCTCCACATCAGCTCCTCCTCCAAGCTTTTGCCTTATTTGAGTTCCTGTCCTGACTTCCTCCCCAACTTGCTTTTTGGTCATGGTGTTTTATAACAATAATTGAAGCCCTAACTAAGACGGACCACCATAGATAGGCTCATTATTGGAGGTGTGTCATTGGAGAGTGGCCTTGTTGGAGGAAGTGTGCCACTGGGGGCAGCAAGCTTTGAGGTTTCATGTGCTCAGGCCAGGCCTAGGGTCAATTCCTTTTCCTGCTGACTGAGGACCACAATGTAGAACTCTCCCAGCTGCTTTCCAGCACTACGCCTGCCTGTGTGCTGCCATGCTTCCCTCTAATACGTCAGTGCACTAACCCTCTGCGCTGTAAGCCAGCCCCACTAAATGCTCTCCTTTATAAGAGTTGCTGTGGTCGTGGTGTCTCTTCACAGCAATAAAAACAATAAGACGTCATGGTTTTTGTAATATGTAGGAGATTTAACAGAGAGAGAGGAAAGAGAAACAGAGAGACAGACAGAAAGACAGACAGACAGAGAGACACAGAAAGAGACAGAGATAGAGATAGTGTGAAAGTAGAAGAGGAACAAGTAGAAGGTGGGGAAGGCCCTATAAGGGGATGGGGAGGAGAACATTGAGGAGTCAAAAGACAAAGTCTTCCATACTTTCAGACATAGAATCTACGTGAAAGCAGAGACGAGGTATTTATGTAAAGGAAAGAAGTCAAGGAGAAGGGGGAGGTGCTACAGAAGGGGGAGGTGCTACAGAAGGGGGAGGTGCTACAGAAGGGGAGGTGCTTCAGAAGGGGAGGTGCTACAGAAGGGGAGGTGCTACAGAAGGGGGAGGTGCTACAGAAGGGGCGGTGCTACAGAAGGGGGAGGTGCTACAGAAGGGGGAGGTGCTTCAGAAGGGGAGGTGCTACAGAAGGGGGAGGTGCTACAGAAGGGGGAGGTGCTACAGAAGGGGGAGGTGCTACAGAAGGGGGAGGTGCTACAGAAGGAAAAGCGGTGAATGTGAGCAGTGTTCAGTGACCATGTGTATGCACATACCATCCTGAAACCTAGTGTTTAAGTGTTTTGTTTCATTTTTATTTTGTCAATACAGGTTAGAGAAATAATTCCTTGTTTATTTCTCCAGCGTGGATATTGCTTTTACTGTCTTTGGAATCACATAGCTCACCTGACTACTTGCTTGCTCTCCAGCCCATATCTCACAGCTGAAAGCGAACTCAGCTCGTTATCGCTGATGGCAGGCAATTCGGACTTGAAGTAAGCTTGTCTTTATCAACTACTGTTTTAACAACTGATTAATTAGTGCTGAGGAGATCCACCTGAGACTTTTATCTGAAGAGCAGTTCAACCATTAGCTGCTCAGATAACAAGGTAAGATAATAAGGTCACAATCCATCTCTCCCTAACGCAAACAGGAGCACGCCCCCGTAGTCCAACACAGGGGCTACGGAGGAAAAGCTGTCCAGATTCTCAAGATGCCTTGGTCTTCAGAGGAGAAACCTTCGCTCTTTCTGAGGAGTGATTTTTATTAATTTGAGAGTCCTTCAGCACAGATGATATTTGCAAACTCAGATGATATCGGATAACTGTTGGCTGATCAGGAGGAAGCCAGTGCCAGGAGCGTTCTGCAATGACAGAGTTGGGCTGATCTTGTCAGCTGAGAGTCCGTACATGGGCCTGCAGCCAGTCATCCTATTAGCTGCGTGCTCTGGAACAAGCCACCTACCTCCGTGCACTCGGTTGCTTGCAGTCCTGTAAAACGGAGCCAATAGCAGTGCCCGCTTGGTCCCGGTGTTAATGAGCCATGGATTTTAATGTTCTTAGGGCGTGCTCTACAAATGTTGACATCACCACGTCACTACTAAAGGAAACTTGGCTCTTCAAACCCAAATAGAGCTAACCAGAAATTATTCAAATGTAAGCAGATAGGATCCGGGGATGTGGCTGGACGTGGGTTTGTTACAGCTGTCACCTTCGCTGTAGTGTGTATGACTCCTGTGAGTGACACTGCGGTCACTGTGAGGCATGGATGTCACATGTCCAACTCCACAGTGCTGTGAGGAAGGTGGTACCATTTGTGTTTCCTTTAGACCTCTGATAGGCTCAAGCTGGTCAGAGATCACCGGGATTGAGGTGTTGGACTGGACTCTGCGCAGCCTGCGCACAGCTGCCTGTCCCCATCGCTCCCTGTCTTTCCAGTGTGAGTAGCTTCTCACATTTGGGAATGTGCGAGGGTGAAATGACTTAGAGCCAGGAACCTGAGGCTGAACCCTAGACTTTCGCCATCTCTGTCCCTTACACTTGCTGCTGCTTCTTGTGTGAGTTTGGAGAGAGGAGAATGAAGAAGTTGGGACGCAGGAAAGTGAGGTTGAGTCATTTGTCCCTTCTGCCACTTGTTCCCTGTGGAGAAGAAGGAGCCAAGTGGAAGGCCTCATCATAACCCATGCCTCATCCCCCTGAGCTATACGCAACAGGAGAGTGTGTGGCAGGCTGGCCTGGTTTCTTAATCCCCTTTATATATGGTACTGAGACGAGGCATGTTTCTTTTTGTAAATGACTCATCCTCTGGCTTTAAAACATTAGAATACAAAAGGCAGGTTAAACTCCCTCGCTCACCTGACAGAGCTGAAGGGGGTCTCTTAAGACCATGTGGGCAAATTACACACAAAAAAGCAGGAAATGGACCTCAGTTACATTGGCCTCCTGCTCCAAACACAAGCCTAGCTAGACCAGAGTAGGGGGCCCACCCAGGGGAAGGTCTAATATAAAATGGGAGACCTTACACAGGAAAGACCTAGCACATCCTAGGAGGCCAATGCATGGACAAGTCAAGCACATAGGAAGAGTCCCATGCATGAGCAAAGCCTTTACCAAAACTTGCTTGCAAAAGAAAATTTAAAGAAAACTTTCCTAAATCTGAAAGACAAATGGTTTTCCACACTGTCAACAGTGAAAGCACTGGAGAGCGCTTCGAGGAAACTGAAGCCCTTAGAGCAGGGAACGAGTCACTCAGGTGTTTAAAACTAGCTTTCCGGTGTTTAGAAAGCAGTGTTGTGCCACTTAAAGATGGCTTCCCTGTTATCTGGCTCCCAACAGCAATGCTTCTGTTAGTGAGGACTTGCTCAGTGCGGAACATGCAGGATGTTTTTGAGGTAAGCTGGAGAAGCTCTGGTCTGTCAAAGCTGCCCTCTCTGCCTCAGAAATTAAATTCATTTTCCTGCTAAATTTCCCAAAAGTTACATCTCTTCTTCACCTGGTGGTAGGTGCCCGAGAGGAAGTAGCCAGCCCCTCAGGGTACGCCCTCAACTGTGACAGAATGTCACATCCATCACGGAGGGAAGTTGTCAGGTGCTTGGAGTCACAGGCTTGAGGAACTTGTTGAACTCCAGAATTATTTAGGGAAAACTTGCCATGAACAAGGGCCTGGGGGGTTACACGGGATGCACCCACACATCCTCCCCCTGGAAGAATATCCAGTTACAGAATAAACAGCAAGGGGTAGAAAATGCTAACTGCCAACGATGGGAGTGGCAGGAACACAGTGCTGATCTGCCCAGATACTGTGTCAATGAGGTTAACATCTTTTTCTATTGGCATATATTAACTATACATGACAACGGGGCTTGCTATAACATTTTCAGATACATATACTGTTCTTTGATCACATTTACCCCTTTCTTGTCCCCTTCCCACTCCTGCTGATTTATTTCCCAATTCTTGCCAACTGATCTCTCTATTATGTCTCTCTCTTTGTCTCTGTCTCTGTCTCTCACTCTCTGTGTGTGTGTGTGCATGTGTGTGCATGTGTGTGCATACGTGTGTGCTCGCGCAAGTGTGTGCACCCCCAATGAATCTAATTAGAATTGCTTTCAGGAGCACAGACGAGGAACAACTTACAGGAACACAGATGATTTGCCAGGGCTAGACCACTCACCACCAACAACCATTAGCTTCCAGCGAATCCCCAGCAAGGAACATGGATGGCTTCATGAGCTGCTCCCCCAAGAGGTACCTACCTAAAAAGCCACAGGAGGAGTGGGGTCTGGGTGAGACCCTCATGCTCCGTGACGGGATACTGACAAGCCCAGGCTTGTGCAGGTGATTGCAGCTGCTGGGAGTCCAAGAACACAAGACTGTGTAGTGTGCAGACGTCAGTGCTCCATAACACTCTACCCTCTTCTGCAGCTCTTTCGTTCTCTCTTCCCATTTTTCCACTTGCTCCCTGAGTATTGTCCCACCTAAGCCTGAGCACGCATCCATCCCCTGCTCTCAATACTTTGAGTAGTTGCAGGCCTCTGTGGTAGCTGCCACCTACTTGGAGAGTATTAACTCTTCCTATGGCTTTTCTTCAGAATGAAAATTGAGAAATTACATACAAGATGTTTTCTGAGGAGCAGAACAAATAATCATCTGTCGGTGAACGGTGTGCATTTGCACGAGATGCTCACCGTACTTAATACGTACCCCAAAGGGGGAAGGAAGCTTGTAGAATAGTTCTCTGAAGGGTTATTATGCAGCTATTAAAACCATAAAGGGCAATATTCAGCAAGAGAGAAAATCAGGATACACTGTTAATGCTAAAAGTCATACATGAATATGGGGTCCATCAACTTTTCATCATGGTTAGCAGAGGGCTGTGAGGCCTCATCCCTCCTTGATGGACTATTGGCAGTTAACAGTGCCTGAGGTGAGGGGTGTCCTTCTTCTCAGTGATGCAGAAATTGAATAGGCTGCCTGTGCTCTAGTAAATATAACTGCACATCCATACTTATAAAAGCAACCCTAAGTAAACGCAGTGAGTCTCTCTCTCTTTCTCTCTCTCTCTCTCTCTCTCTCTCTCTCTCTCTCTCTCTCTCTCTCTCTCTCTCTCACACACACACACACAGACACACAGACACACACACACACACACACACACACACACACACACACACACACGACGTAGCATGAGGGCTTGTTGGAAAGGGTTCCAGGGAAATGGATGAGAGGAGAAAAGGGGGATAAAAATGTCTGAAATTAATGGCATGCCTGTATGAAAGTGCCAAAGAGTTAAAACCAAGGTCAAGTTAAAACCATAAGAAATCAGAGTTAGTTATGTGTGTGCTGGCATAAAATAAAGCATTAGGCAGCATTCTACCAAAAGACACATTTAATAATGCTTATCACTGAATTGTAGAAGTTGGACTGAATATTTTTCCCACTGAAATTCTATTTTTCAAGTCTTCTAAACTAACATGTATGACTTTTGTGCTACTATGAAAAAAATTTTTTAATTAATTAAAATCACTAAATTTGTTCTCCTCTGAATGAATCCAGCAGCTAATTTCATTTGTTCCTGAGAGGACTTCTTCTGTCTCTGTTACCCAGAGTATTGTCGCCGGCAAACAATGGAAGCCAGACTGGAAGAGAGGCTCTGTCGGCACTGCCTAGACAGAACTGGAGTCTTCACCAGTAGATTCTAGCTTGGTTTCTCATGCCAATTGTCCCTCTTAGTTCTGTTTAACTATCTGAATGCTCAGGTCACAGTTTCCCATGGTGTTTTTCTAGGGAGTATAGGGTATAGCTAAAGATGGCCATAAGTTTAATGAGCTTTCTAAGTCCAGGCGAGCCCCAGGACAATGGCCTCCTTTTAGTAATGTTAAATCCACGTGGCTGGAGACTTAGAAGGTATGGTGGTGACAGCATGCTTTGTTACCATGTCCCCTCTCTCTGGTCAACCCAACATCGGCCAAAGGTCCAAGCATGTGCCTGACCTGAACCAGGACAAGGCATGGTCCCTTGAGGGTTTTGTCCTTTTCAGCCAACCTTGTATCTGTCAGGCAGGGTCACCTTCTCGGACTACGGTCAGTCACGGAAGCTGCGTATCTTGGTCTGCTGCTACTGTCTTTAAGTTGTAGTAAATTTTGAGCAGCAGACGCTGCCTCTCATGCCTCACTGGACAATGCAGACTCTGGCTGCCTTGTGGTTTAGTCTTCAGATGCAGGTTTCTGAGGAGTCACAGAGGAAAGAGAATAGGATGTGTATTTAAATCTCAGCCACGCCACCCAACTGTGAGGTCCTGGGCAAGTTGCTGTATCTCCCTAGGTCTGTTTTCTCATCTAAAGAACAGATACAGAGGCACACATTGTCTCTAGAGCTGGTGTCAGAAACTAAAATACCCAAACTACCAACACACCCTGGACAGTAGTGAGTGCCTGCTCACCGACGCTATCTAATGGGAGCCCCTGGCCAACTTGCCGCAGCCTAGAAGAGTCTCCCCTCCCGGGAGTTGCTGTTTTCAGAACATTGCAGAGGGGCCTTGGGAGTCATATAACTTTCTGGACTAACTGAGTCTCTTAAGTTTAATGAGCTTTCTAAATCTTAAGGACCTCCCTCGTGCTTCCAGGATAGACCACGCCCCTTCAGAGGACCTGGCCGTACAGCTCAACCCCAGAGACAAAGAGAGATGGCATCCATGAGGTGCACCTGAAATGACAAGATAGTTCACAAAAGCCTAACTTTAAGGCCAGCTAAAGTTCAAGGTTCAAGGATGAAGGTGGGTGTTGCATATTTCAAGAGTTTCTTTGGTTGGTTACAACCTAATATGAAAAATATTAAATATAAAATGTAAAAATGACAACGTAGTGTAGCGGTAACTAGGAGTCTTCCATTGTTCCATTTTTCTCTCATTCATGCAGTACATGACTTTAAAATTTTGAAGGCCATTTTCTTTATCTTTCAGCCTATATTAATTTTTTTTCTTTATGCCAACAGTGTGTTTTGTGTTTGCAGTGTTGGCCTTTGACAGGAAGCTTCTCGTTTTCCTCACCAGCTGTGGGCAGTAGGGGCGACTCACCAGCCTCCAGGGTAGGCTGAAAGGCCCATTCTGCCTGTTACCAAGTGAGGGCTCCTTTCTCTGGCCAAGTGCAGATTACTTTAATGTGGCCCTGAAAGCAGACGAATAAACAGATCGCTTGTCAAATTCTCTTTGTCTCTCCCATTGTGACCTAGTAACATTGTTACTGCTTTGCAGAAACATGGCCCCAAAGGAGTAGCAACCTCCAGCAACAATTCCCACCCCTGTTATTCGGACAGCTTTCAGGCACAGGGTGGCACCCCACCTCAAGGCCATCCCCGACAAAGACAGTGAGCCTGGACGCCGAGCAGTTACTCACAACTTCGAATCATTTTAGAATAGTCCTTGCGAGAATGGATGTGCAGAGGAGACTTTTTGAAATAACCATCTCACATTGTATTTGGATAGATGTTGAGAAGATGGACTTTTAAGGATCTGTGACTTTTTTTTTTTTAATCTCAGAGGCTGTGAATATGGGGCGTGCATTTTTGTCATGTTGCCGCCGCGACTTACAGAGGTCAGTACACACCGTTTCCCTTCAGCGTCATCCTGTTCCCTCTCCAGACCCACAGCCATGGGGCTCTTAGCAAGGCCAGCACATCTCCCAAGAGCATGGGCAGGTAGGTGAGGAGTCCCTCCCTAGGACCCCAGAAAGCAGAATCTACCTTTACTGTCAACCCGGTGACCACACATCTGCTTTGCCGAACGCAACCCAACCACACTCTTCAGCCTTCTCCCACCCACCCACCCCTTCCCCAAGTACTGCTCAGGAACAAACAGGAAGTCTGATCTCTAGGTCTGAACTTGGAACCAGGCAGTTCACAGATTCCTTTCCATTACTAGAAATCACACTTCTTTATGATTGTTTTAGCCCACATCTTCACATTATAAACAAACAAACAAACAAATTCCAAACACTTTCATGTTAAACAATGCTTCAGTGCTTTCTGGCTTGGGGGAGGCAGATTTTCTCCCAGTGGCTTTAGGTGGAAAATTATCATTCTTCTGAATATGATGAGGTTTTGTGTCTCATTGCTTGAAAGCCTGTTGGAATTTTAATATGATATTAGGATGGAGGGAGTGCTCAAAGCCAACGCTCTTCTCTGCCTGGAACCTGGATTATTTTTTCCCCTGTGGCTCTGTCCCTTCTTTTTCAACCCCTAGGTCTCTCTCTCTCTCTCTCTCTCTCTCTCTCTCTCTCTCTCTCTCTCTCTCTCTCTCTCTCTCTCTCTCTCTCTTTCTCTCTCCCTTGGATACCAGGGCTGTGGCTGCAGTACGTACTGGGTTTATCTGGATATTGCAAGCACTCTCCCCCATAAAGTGCTGTGTCCCCAGAAGCTTCATCTTCTGGACAAGCCAGAACCCTGGACATAATCTGACCTCGTGATGGATTAGGCACTGGGGGAGGGGCGGTTCAGCCCCGCTGCTCCCCTGTAGGCTCTGCTCCCTGCTGAGGGAGTGAGTCCTTTGTGGCTCACACCAATCTGATAGGATCCAGGGCCAGAATCTCTCGGGAGGCCAAGGATAGAGGCTGGCAGCTTTCCGTCTTCAAACTGCCATTCCTGGCATCCCCCAGATCTTAGGTTTAGACCCTACAAAGGAGATGCCAGACCGTTCCCTGCAGAGTGACACTCTCCCCTGCCTCCAGGAGCCTCCAGGTAGCAATTTGCCACATCCTCTGTGTTTGACAGAGGGCTAGGAATTAGAGGAGGCATCTGGCTCTCCTGTCACTTGTCTCCTCACAGTATAATTATCCGAGTTCCTGGGTGCCACCGTGGTACACGAAGAAGTCTGAAGGAGGAGAAATACAATATGCCTGCGTTGTGATTCACCATCAGTCCTTGATGGAATATTTCTTACCCTGGAGGTAAGAGACAAGGAGAGGCAAGCCTGAAAATCAAGTCTTTGTCTCACTGGTGTGAACTGTGTGTCTTTGGCCAGAGCACTCAACATCCCTGGGTCTTGTTGCTTTGTTCTATAAAACAATAGGATAGAATGGATTAGTGATGAGATTTCTCACAATGCTGAGTTTTCGATAATTCTGTACCTAACTGAGCAAGTATGCCTTCAAAGGCGCACATCTTCATTTGCCTTCTGATAATTCTGTACCTAACTGAGCAAGCATGCCTTCAAAGGCGTGCATCTTCATCTGCCACCTTCAGAAGGCAGAAGAAGGCGCATCTCTGGGTTTGAGGCCACCCTAGTCTGTATAGTGAGTTCTAGGCCAGTTGCAGCCCTGTCTCACATCATCATCATCATCATCATCATCATCATCATCATCAACAACAACAAAAATCTGTAATTATAATTGAGAGCCAAAATCATGATGTAAATACTCTCTAGTAACCAAATAAAAGAGGTTAAAATCAGTGTGGTGGTGCTCCCCTGGGGCCCCTTAAGACAGTTCCTAGCTCTACAAGCACATCAGGAGCAGAGTCAGCAAGCTTCCAAGGATCCCGGCAAAGCATTCCAGGGGAACAGAGTTTCTTAGTTTGCTTTCTACCTCTGCCATAATGACCTTGACCAAAAGCAACTTGAGGGGGAAAGGTTTATTTTACCTCACAGTTTAGAGTCTATCATGAAGGAAGGGCAGGGCAGGAAGTCAGCACAGGGCCTAGAGGCCTGAACTAAAGCAGCAGCCATGAAAGAATGGTCGCTAGCTGGTTCCTCACACTTACAGTCAGCTGTAATTTGTACACTTGCCAGGACCACCTGCGGGGCACGGGGGTTGGAGGGGGGGAGTTACACACCTACAGTGAACTGGACCCTCCCAAATCAATCATTTAAACAAGAAAATGCCTACACAAACCTGCCCACAGCCCAAGCCGATAAAAGCAGTTCCTCAACTGAAAGTCCCAGATGACTCTGGCTTTTGTCAAGTTGGAAAACAAAAGCAAAAATAAAAACAAAAAACTAACCAGCAAATACGATATTTAAAGGTTGTTTTGCTTTTTAAATAAGTTGAAAGTTCCTCTCGGGAACTCATGTTCAGTGTTTCTAATTAAATTGTGGGATTTTTTTTTTTACTAACCTCACATATAATTATTCTGTCCAGGAACCCCTAAAGGAAAAAAGAACAAGTCTCACAGCCATGCCCAAAGCTCACCTCACTGTGCGGTATGTCATTTCTTCATCTCCATGGGAAGTTGCATCTGAAGGAGGCCGGGCATGATGTGTCTGGGACAAACAAAGGAGAACCAGGCCAAACCCACCGGAAGTGTGCCCAAGTCAGACCCAGGTTCGGGACGACACATCTTTCTACATTTGCGTGCCTGCAGTGTCAAACTTCTTTTGTGAGATCTCTCGTCTGTCACGTTTGTGAGCACCGCCTCCCAGCACCATTTTTAGTTCCAAGTAGGGACTCGGCCCATTCTGTGAGTGATGACAGAACCACTTAAGAGGAAAGAGGAAAAGCTGAGCTCTCAGAATGTAGAGAGAAGTGGGACCACAAATGGCTTCATTTGTAGAAGGCACAAATGTTTATAGCATTCTGACTTAGTCTTGCATCTCAGGAGACAAAAACTACACAACACAGTGGGAAGGCAAACTCCCCAGGTCTTGGGATTTGTGACTTGTGGTGCTGTGACTAAGAATGGCCCCCATAGGCCCATAGAGCTGAAGGGTTTGGTCATTGGGGAGTGGTGGCACGTGACAGCGATTAAGACATGGTATGTCCTGGTTGGAGGAAGTGTGTCGCTAAGGGGTGGGCCTTGGGGCTTCAGAATTTCAAGCCGGGCCTAGGGCCTCTCTGTCTCCCTGTCTCTCTCTCTCTGTGTCTCTGTCTCTCTCTCTCTGTCCCTCTGTCCCTCTGTCTGTGTCTCTGTGTCTCTGTCTCTGTCTCTCTGTCTCTCTATATCCCTGTCTCTCTCTCTGTCCCTCTGTCTGTGTCTCTGTCTCTGTCTCTCTCTGTCTCTGTCTCTCTTTCTCTCTCTGTCTCTCTGTCTCTGTCTCTGTCTCTGTCTGTCTCTGTCTCTCTCTCTCTCTCTCTCTCTCTCTCTCTCTCTCTCTCTCTCTCTGTCTCTCTCTCTCTCCAGCTGCCTGCAGATCCAGATGCAGAACTCTCAGCTCCCTCTCTGGCACCATGTCTGCATGGGTGCTGCCATGCTCCCTGCCGTGCTGATAACAGACTACACCTCTGAACTGAAAGCCAGCCCCAATTAAATGTTTTTCTTTGTAAGAGTTGCCCTAATTGTGATGCCTCTTCACAGCAATAGAACACTGACTGAGGCAGGCCTTTCTCGCTGTGTCAGTCAGACAAAGTCTAAGTTGAGGGAATTTTGAAAAGAAGCTCTCTCTCTCTGTGTGCATGGTCATATATGTGCAGGGCCACCACTGCCATTCCTCAGACTGCTGTCCACCTTGAGAGTTTCTCACTGGCCTGGAACTCATCAATAAGCCCGAGGGATCTTCCTGTCTCTGCCTCCCTTGCACCAGAGTTTCAAGTGTTCCACCTTGCTGCCTCTCTTTCAGTTGGTTCTGAGGGTTGAACTTGGGCCTTCATGTTTGTGCACCAAACACTTTAGCTACTAGGCCATCTCCTCAGACCTCAGAAAGGAATAATAATAATAATAATAATAATAATAATAATAATAATAATAATAATAATAATAATAATTTTTTATTATTAATTAATAAATTATTTATATAATAATTAATTATTATTATTTTTATTATTATTTTTATTTTTATTATTTTTATTATTATTTTATTATTATTATTATTATTATATAAAAATCATAGCACATAAGGATATGTAATCCAAATTTCTTTCTTTTTCTTTTTTTTTTTTTTGGTTTTTCAAGACAGGGTTTCTCTGTGTAGCTTTGACTATCCTGGACTTGCTTTGTAGTCCTGGCTGGCTTCGAACTCACATCGATCCACCTGCCTCTGTCTCCTGAGTGCTGGGATTAAAGGCATGCACCACCACGCCCAGCTTGTAATCCAAATTTCAAAATGATCTCCTAGAAATTCTATGAAGACAGATCCACAAAATCCCTAGGAAGCTGACGGTGACTAAAATGTCTGTGTGCTTCTTAAGAGATCTCGTGTAAAATACAGCTTGAATACACTGAAATGTGTGACATCTCCCTCTGAAAATTAGTGCTCTCTTTCCTCTTTAAATTTAAGATTGACAGGTGAGTGACACATGTCACATGGGCACAGGATCAGCGTGCTCCAGACAGCTCTGAGCCTGAGCAGCAGAAAGGTCAGTGCGGCTGTCACACTGTAAGAGCTCATAAGTGTAATCCTCCAGCCTGAAGAGCCATCTCCTGTGATCCAGTGACCCTGCAAACCTCCCACAGTCACCTTCCACTTCCTAGCTCGAGGCTATTGCAGAATCCATACAAGCTGTGAAATGATTCCTTCCTGTAAAACCCTGGAACAAAGAGACACGCACCCTGCCTTGTGGTACACCTCGCTGAGCTATCTAGAATTGTAGCTTAGCTCCACAGCCCTGGGCCTTTGGCAAGCAATATTATTTCTTTCAAAAGAAGATAATAGCAAGCAAAGCTTACCATTCTTAATACTTTCCCTTTCACTCTCTCTTTCTCTCTATGAATGTTTCAAGGTTTTTGGAGGAAGGAAAAAAATTCAGGTTTGCAGGTCAGCAGACATTTGGGACAAAACTTCCTCAACAGAGCCTTTGCTGTCTGATTTAGGCCATTTGAAAGCAGAGGCTGCACGAACAAGTAACATCTTGCAGATGTTGCTGGGTTCAGCTTTGTCATTTGATTTCTCAGAAAAATACCAAATCATTTTGGATTTTAACTCTCTCTCTCACAGTACCTTAATCAAGTAAAATATCTCAAAAAGAGTTAAACTCCATATTTAGTGAAAGGAGATACAATTCTGAGAGCGGAGTTTAAATGACTGAGTGGAGTCTGGACTTCACTGTGGAATCATGTGGGTTAGGAACATGGCCCCCACCCCTGAAAGAGCACTGGCTAGGGAAAACCGAGTCTGATTCAACTTCTTGGAATGCATCAAACTGGCCGAGACTTGTAAAGGGGGAATGAGTCACAGCCCCAGTAGTTCTGAGGATCCTTGCAGTTCAACTTCCTGTCTTAGGAGAGCCCCCCCCCCATGCTAAAGCTGCCTTGGAGAGGAAATGGTAGGGGGCAAACTCCTTGGAAGCTGAGAAGAGGCCAGGACATGGGAGAGTGAGCATAGTGGAAAAGGTAAGAAGGGTAAAAATGGAGTGAAGAGGAGAGGGAGAAACAAAGCTGAGATGCTGCTTTTGGGGTGGATGGATAACCCTAAGGCAGATCATGTGACAGAAAAGGGTAAGAGACAGCAAGCCAGGTTTGGTGGCACAAGCTTTTAGTCTCAGCACATGGCAGGCAGAGGTAGGTGGGGGTCTACATAGACAGTTACAGGCCAGCAAGGATACTTAGATAAATCTTATCTTAAGAATGGTGTGGCTGGAGGGAGGAACGAGAGGGAAGGAGGGGGAGGGAGAGAGAGAGGGAGAGAGAGAGAGAGAGAGGGAGAGAAAAAGAGAGAGAGAGAGAGAGAGAGAGAGAGAGAGAGAGAGAGAGAGAGAGAGAGAGAGAGAGAACAACAACTTGAGGAGACAGGATCAGGACCAATGAAAAGCAGTTCTTCCTCCACCACACCAAGTACTTTTCTCCTTCCGCCTCATAGGGAGGAAGACCTGATGAAGATGAGCGCTGCTCTGTGTGCATTTGACACTGCCCTTTTAAAAATACAATTGCTACCTGGATAAAGAAGCATCTAAGTGAGCAGAATGGTATAGAGAGCAGGGGGGCGCTGAGCTGGGGATCCAGAGGGTGACAGCAGCAGCTGTGGGCTTGGAGGTGAGACTGTAGGTCACCAGGGCAGAGGTGGCCTTTTTGGGGATCCACACTGGACCTGTTTGTAATTATCTGTGACATGTGAGGTTTAATTTCTGTTCTTCTCTTTAAAGGAAGGCAAAGGTCTTCTATATCTAACTACGGTTTTATTTTGTGTTGAGATGGTCTCATATAACCCAGGCTGGCCTTGAACTCTTGAAACTTCTGCCTCAGCCTCCCCTGTGCTGAGAATATTAGTGTGATCTGCCACTAAGGTTTTCCATTGCAACATTTTCCATGGGGAATCTTAAAAAATATGGTTTAGATGAAGCAAAGTCAAGACATGAAACCTATAAAAGAAAAGAATTGATTCAGTTAACATTTATTAAAAGTATTAAAGCACAAAGACTTTAGTTCAACTAAACTAAATTGCTAAGTATAAAAATATTGTGTAACATCCAGAAGACAGGCTACAAATCAGATAATGGTGTAACATCTGTGATGCTTGTGATAACAAAGGCCCAAGTTTCTTAACAGATAAGGAACTCTTAGGGATCAACAATAAAAGGAAAGAAGATTAATAATATCATTTTTAAAATATATGAACTACTTACACGGAGACACTGAGCATAGGTTTATTGACCAAGTAAGAAATAAATATTAAATCAATGGCAACATATATTATTCACATATGAGATGTTGGAAAATTTGGAAATACAGTCTTGCAAAAGGGTAAAGAAGCAGACAACCAGAGAAGGTCAGAGTACAGATGTTTAAGAGGAAGGGGAGCAGCGAACATGCCTACTCTCCCATTTGTCAACCACAGAGAGTTACAGCAACTTTTTTGTAATTAAAAAGAAACAAAATAAAAAACTTTTACCAATACAAATGACCACATGTGCTGCACTACACAGGATCCACCATAGCGCACACATGTGCGCGCACACACACACACACATACACACACACACACACACACTTGACCTACACACTGTGATACTCTTCATGGATGTGCTGTTTCCTCAAAGTCTGATCTTCAGTGGGTGTTTTCAGGCCCCTCCCCTCTTTTTCTCCTCCTCCTCCCTCCTCCTCCTCCTCCTCTTCCTCTTCTCTCTCTCTCTCTCTCTCTCTCTTCTCCCTCCCTCCCTCCCTCCCTTCCTCCCTCCCTCCCCCCTCCCCCTCCCTCCATCCATCCCTCACCCACCTACACACACAATGTCTCACCTGTCTTAAATTGGCCTCAGAGTCACTATGTGGCCAAGGATGGCCTTGACTCCTCTGTTCAATCCTCGAATTGAAGGAGCATACATCTAACCCTGCGGCACTGCCTATGAAGGCCAAGGCTTGGAGCATGCTAGGTGAACACTCTAGTAACCAAACCATTTCCAGCTTTTTAAAATTTCAACCCCACCAAAATATCAAGATTGAGGACCCTTTACCAGACAGGCCCCTACAGGCAGGGACACTTCAGTCAATCTTGTATAAAAAAACAAACACACTCAAAAAAAAAGAAGAAGAAGAAGAAGTCTGGATCTAAACAGGGAATGAGATTATGGCTTCCGTTAGTCTTTAGCATTCACTTATTGGGTAAGACATGATGTTCTGATCCACACAGATGACTTCTACATTCAAGCAAATAAGTGTATCTGACAGCCACGTGTGCCCATGAGAGCCTGAACCAGCGTTCAGGAATGTCTCAATTCTCGTTGTGCCACCGTCCACCTGTGCACAAGGGCTCTTGAGACCTGCCACGTGTGACAGCAAGTCACTCCCCTCCTCTCTTCTCTCCTACTTGTCTCTGGGGGCCACTCTATAAGTGACACCATCAAGTACTTTTCCTCTCTGTCTGCTTTACTTCACACAATAGTCTTCATGTCCATTTGCCCTGCAAAATGTCAGTAGTTTCTTTTCTACAGGTGGGAGAGGGGGAGGGAGAGGGGAATGGGGATGGAGAAGGAGAGGGGGAGGGAGAGGGAGAGGGAGGGAGAGGGGAAGAGAGAGGGGGAGGGAGGGGGCAAGGCAAAGGGAGGAGAGAGCTTGATCTTACTCTTCATCCATCTCTGTGAGCTCACGCTGTTGAAGATAGCACCACAGAGGGTGCGGGGTACAGATATCTGTTTGAGGTACTGATTTGGGGGTTTTGCATCCAGCAGAGAATCAGTGAGTCATATTGCTGTGGGGCATTGTGTGTGTGTGTGGGGGGGGGTGATTCCTGCGTAGTTTTCCGTATGGCTGTAGTAGTCTGCAGTCTCTCCTGCAGTAACTGAGGTCCCCTTCTTCCATGTGCTCACTAGTACTTTGTTACTGCTTGTCCTTTTGGCAATACACATCCTAATAGGAGGGAAAGTTTCCTTATTTGGGGTACCACAATTTTAATAATGCAAACTAAGCTACACTTGTGTTTTATTTTTGGAAATAATGATATGTTGTTGACTCATTAAAGTCAGCTAAGGGCTTCCATATCTTGATGCACCCTCTTGTGCACTTGGTACAAGTGGTACAAGTTTTAAACCTCAAACATTAGAATTTATGTGCATTGTTAGTAAATGAAGCTCAAATGTAACTCTACCCCCCCTCGTGTGTGTGTGTGTGTGTGTGTGTGTGTGTGTGTGTGTGTGTGTGTGTGTGTTTACATTTATGTAGAGGCCAGAACCCAACACTGGACGTCTTTCTCAGTCGCTCTCCGCCTTGTAGTTATGAAACAGGATCTCTCACTGAACCTGGAGCTTCCCCGTTAGGCTGGACTGGCTGTCTAGCAAGCTACAGAGACCTGCCTGTCTTTACTGCTTCAGTGCTGGGATGACAGTGTGGGTACTGTGGATCTGATCTCAGGCCTCCATAATTTCATGGCAAGCCGTTATGAGTTGAGTGTTCCCCACAGCCCATGATGTTTCTAAATCTAATTGTCTTAAGGCTTTCTTTGTTGTTATTAATGTGTGCATTAGTCAAAATCTTTTAGATGAGATTGCTCACTCGGCTATGAAATCTCTGCTTGCAGCCTTGCAGTGTCCAAGGATCGTATGTTAAGTAAATCTTATCATATCCATCCCATAATTACCAATGGGTCTCAGTGTGGCTTCCAGCTAGATAGAAAACATTAGAAGCCTTGAAGTAACAGGGTACATGGATTTTCATGGTTCATTTTATTTTGTAGCCAAGGTTGGGCTTGAACTCATATCTCCTAGCCTCAGCCACTAGCTAAGATTAAAACTGTGTACAATCGCTTGACCTGTTTTTCTTTGAATATTTTTCAGGTCTGAACTCGGGTTTCTTGCATGTAGCACTGCATCCTTGCTGTCATGGGCTTTGAGTGGGCACATGCCAGCCATCATGTGAATTCTGTTGGAGGTTCTATTTCTTTCTGCTTTGCCCAGTTGTAACTTAGTCATAGAAAATGATGGCAACTTTGAAGAACTTCTGTTTCTTAAGAGTTTTGTTGTTGTTTTTGACAGATTTTCGAGATAGGGTTTCTCTATGTAGCCTTGGCTGTCCTGGACTTGCTCTGTAGACCAGGCTGGCCTTGAACTCACAGCAATCCACCTGACTCTGTTCTCAAATGGTTGTGTTTGAAGGGCCAGTGGAATTTAATTTGAAAAAACTTTAACCTATGTGTGTGCATGTGTGGCAGAGAGAAGGTATGTGTGTGAACATCTGTGGCAGAGAGAGGGTATGTGTGTCCACATGTGTGGCAGAGAGAGGGTATGTGTGAGTACATGTGCACCCACATATGCATGTGGAGATCAGAGGAGAGCCTTGAGCTCAGATCCCAGAACCCACACAAATGTTGGGCATTGCTCCTGTGAACAGTGGGTGCTTGCCACCTTAGCATCTGCTTCCCAGACGTGAGGAGCCCTAAGCAACTGGCTAACCGGATTAGCCAGAATTGGCATGCTTCAGGTTCGGCAAGAGATCTAACATCCACAAATAAGGTAGGAGATCCAGGCGATGGTGGCGCACGCCTTTAATCCCAGTACTTGGGAGACAGAGGCAGGCGGATCTCTGAGTTCGAGGCCAGCCTGGTCTACAGAGGGAGTTACAGGACAGCCAGAGCTACACAGAGAAACCATGGCTCAAAAAACCAAACAAAAACAAGAAAACAAAAACAAAGAACCTAAACAAACAAACAAATAAATAAATAAGGTAGGAAAACATCACAGAAGACACTCAGTATCAGCCTCAGGCCTCCACATGCACACGCAGACATGTGCACACACAAGTATGCACACACATATGCGAATACCCAAGCTCACGTAAAAAAATAAATCAGCAATAACAAATGCTACCACCAACTATACACAATTTATTTACAATTTTTAATATTTGTCTTCCTTGGAACACTTGTATTTAAGCTATTAATGGTTCTTATTAAATGAAATTAATTAGTAAAACTATGGGTAGAATTATTGTAAAGCTAGAATCCCTTCCTAAAGGCTTTTCCTTCATTAGAACCACTTGGCCTTGATTACACAGTTGTGAATTTTTTTTTCACACAAGATCCTGGATCCATAGTGAATTATTTATTTATTTTATTTTATTTATTTATTTATTTATTTATTTTAACTTTTAAAAAAATATTTTTTTTAATTTATTCATATTACATCTCAATTATTAGCCTATCCCTTGTATCCTCCCATTCCTCCCTCCCTCCCATTTTCCCCTTACTCCCCTCCTCTATGACTGTGACTGAGGGGACCTCCTCCCCCTGTATATGCTCATGGGGTATCAAGTCTCTTCTTGGTAGCCTGCTATCCTTCCTCTGAGTGCTACCAGGCCTCCCCATCCAGGGAACGTGGTCAAATATGGGGCACCAGAGTTCGTGTGAAAGTCAGCCCTCACTCTCCACTCAACTGTGTAGAATGTCCTGTCCATTGGGTAGATCTGGATAGGGGTTCGATGTTTACTGTATGTATTGTCCTTGGCTGGTGTCATAGTTTGAGCAGGACCCCTGGACCCAGATCCACCTGTCATAATGTTCTTGCAAGTTTCTAGGACCCTCTGGATCCTTCTATTTTCCCCCTTCTCCCATGCTTCTCTCATCTAGAGTCCCAATAGGATGTCTTTTTTTTTTTAAGCTTCAGAGTTTATTTTTTTTTATTTTTTATTAATTTATTCTTGTTACATCTCAATGTTTATCCCCTCCCTTGTATCCTCCCATTCTTCCCTCCCTCCCATTTCCCCCTTATTCCCCTCCCCTATGACTGTTCCTGAGGGGGACTTCCTCCCCCTATATATGTTCATAGGGGAGGACATCCTATTGGAACTCTAGATGAGAAAAGCATGGGAGAATAGCAAAGTAGAAGGATCCAGAGGGTCCTAGAAACCTACAAGTAGAACATTATGAGAGGCAGATTTGGGCCCAGGAGTCCCACTCAAACTAAGGCACCAGCCAAGGACAATACAGGCGGTAAACTTTAAACCCCTACCCAGATCTAGCCAATGGACAGAACATTCTCCACAGTTGAGTGGAGAATGGAGTATGACTTTCACACGAACTCTGGTGCCTCATATTTGACCATGTCCCCTGGAGGGGGAGACCTAGTGGCACTCAGAAGAAGGATAGCAGGTTATCAATAGGGTGTCTTCAAGACTTATTTATTTAACTGTTTTGCTTGTGTGTGTGTGTGTGTGTGTGTGTGTGTGTGTGTGTGTGTGTGTGGTGCCCTTAGACATCAAAAGAAGGCATCAACTCTCCTGACACTGGAGTTACAGGTGGTTGTGAACCACCATGCCCATGCTGGGAATTGAACCCAGGTCCTCTGTAAGAGCAACAAGTGCTCTTGACTGTTAAGCCACTTCTTCAGCCCCTCTTTTATTTACTTGTTTTAGACAGAGTCTTATATGCCTCAAGCTTGCTATATAAACTTGCTATGTAGCTGAGAAAGATCTAACGTCCTGATTCTACCACGGACGAGCTGGGATTACAAGCATGTGCCCCACACTGAGGTATGCGGTCCTGTAGATGATTTCCATGGCTTGCTGTGTGCCGTGGAAGCATTCTCCTGACCCCTAGCCTCAGGTTCATATAAATTATAAATTGATTTAAAAAGAGATTAAAGGAGAGAAACTCAGGTTTAAGAATCTTACCCAGAAAATGTTGCCCAAAGATAAGAAAGCCAGAGTAGGAAAGAAGAAAGGCCTATGGACCCCACGACCCACGCTGCCCCACGACCCACGCTGCCCCACGACCCATGCTGCACACATCGTTTCAAATGGGGGACAGAAAGAAAGAAGAGGGAGGAGCTAAGAAGCATGAGAGGTCACCACACCCCATGTTCAGACTTCACTGATGATTGGATGCTGCTTGCTCACTGTCATTATAGCCGGTCATGGGCACACGGGAGATCAGCACTTGGGTCTCCATACTGATCTTGGGGTTTTTCATTCATTCATTCATTCATTCATTCATTTTTCACTCACTCACTCTTGTTTAAAGCTCTCAGGGGTCTCTGGAATCCAGGGCCCTTCCGTAGCTCTTGGACAGAGTGTTGAAGAGACTGAGCATATTCCCGGCCAAGAAGCACTGTGGGTCACTTTGTCACAGCATGGGTCACCACACAGAACCTGCCGGACCTGTGAAGCTGCTGCTGAGCAAACGTCCAGTGGCTCCAGTGAGCCCAGTGCCCAGCAAGAGCTTAGCAGCCAGTGACAGAAGTGCTTCCTCACTGGGTCTCAGGGCATTTCGGCTCATTCATTTCTGACTCACTGGAAGTGTGAGTACATGCCTGGCTGTTAGCACAGGGAGACTTGTATCCACCTCTACGAACAGGTAGAGACCCATACATTCTGCCAACAAACAAAATGGTTTTAACACATTGCTTGTTTGTCCTCTGTGTATCTTTGTGCGCCTGGGTATGTGCACCGAGAGCAACCTTGGGAGCTGTCCATTTTGGTTTTTAGAGACAGGGTCTCTCGCTGGCCTACTTTGGCAGCAGCAGGGCAGTGAATTCCAAGGAGCTGCTGTCTTTCCCCTGGCACTGGTATTATCAGCACATACCATTACACACGGTTTGTAGCAGAGGTAACTGGGACCAAACTCAGGGCCTCAGTCTTTCAGGGTCAGCCAGCCTAAGCTACTCAGAAAAGTCCTGGGTCAAGGAGAGATCTTGCCTCCAAAAGAAAGTAAATGGTACCTGAAGAATGATACCTAAGGCTGCTCCAAGAAAACACACACACACACACACACACACACACACACACACACACACACACACACACCACAGATACAGAGAGAGAGCGAGAGAGCGAGAGAGCGAGAGAGCGAGAGAGCGAGAGAGCGAGAGAGAGAGAGAGAGAGAGAGAGAGAGAGAGAGAGATACACACAGAGACTTGACTCACACAGACAGAAAGACAGACAGACAGACAGACAGACACACACATACACACACACACACACACACACACACACACACACACACACACACACACACAGATACATGCACACAGAGAGTGATTCACCCCTGCATAAACACTGTGTAGCCTTGGCTTTCCTGGACTTGCTTTGTAGACCAGGCTGGCCTTGAACTCACAGAGATCCACCTGCCTCTGCCTCCCAAGTGCTAGGGATTAAAGGCATATGCCACCACCACCTGGCTAACACTGAATATTTTTCTAAACGTTATTTTAAAATAAAATTTACAATTTGTGTTTTTTATAGGCTCTGGAACTAGTTAACAATAATTTAAACTTTTATTAAGTTTTCTGAAAAAAAAAAACACTGCTTAGCTGATAATATGCAAGCAAGCTACCTTCTCACTGAGTTAGATCAGTGCCTATGTTACAGTCTGAATGAAGCTGACAGCCACTGCTGCTGCCACTGAGTCATCTTCCAAGTGGACTGACTGCTGCCTTTGATGTGACAACTCACAAACTAGAAGCACACTACATCAGGATAACCGTCATTACTGACTAGATATCACCAAGTTCACGAAAACAACCAACCAAACAAACAAACTAACAAAACAACCAAACAAGCAAAAGAACAGCTTTGGATTCTGATTTAACCAGTTTTTTACAAAACTCATACTTTGTACCTCACAGCACTATGCTGTTTTCCATAATTTTTTTTTCTTATTTGGACCTTAAATCAATCTGATGAAATAAATTCTACAAATGAGCAAACCAAGTTCTGGCAGGAACATTCAGTACCTCGCCCAGAGTCCCTGACCTCAGACCTTGGGGCAGTCCAGTGAGAACCCTTCCCTGACTCAAGGATTTGAGTTTCTGCTTAACATACTGCTGTGTAAGGCATCTTGCTTTACTTGGGACTTCCCAGGAACACTCGGGAGCCAAAGATGCTTCTGGAATCAAGTGTTTCCCCTGGGATGATGGGAAATATCCTTTGTCTACTGTCATTTTACTTATCCTTACCAAACACATGTGTTCACAGCTCCCTCACAAACCACCTAAATCCCCGAATGGGAGGTCCTCAGTTACTACGAAAGCCAGCTACTATGAGAGTGTCGGGACAGCCAGCAAAAATAACTGGTTAGTAACGACCCGGAAGCAGTCCTATTGGCAGGGAGCTCTTGGCAAACTCTGACATAAGGGGAACATGTCACTGTGTGTTTTGTAGCTAAACAAAACCTGTAACTCGTGAGGAACAGAACTTGTGTGTGCTTGAAGTCCTCTGACAGGTGGCAGTGCTTCACCCACTGAAGCAGAAAGTCTGCTCTAATTCTTCCAGAAGAAATGGCACAGAATTGTCAGGTAGCAAGACTGTTAATGATTAAATATTGGAATGATCTATGTGCTCATTTCCCAACGTGCTTGAGATGGGGGCGAGGGGAAAGGTACAATTGCATCCATATCTTGATTAAGTGCCTTGGTGTTTGTAAGGCATACACAGCAATCCAGGCAATCTCCCGGGGTTCCAGAACCCACAGGACCAGTTCCTCTCCAGTACTCTGTGGTGAGTTTGCAGTTACACGTGGCTTTTCTCATTGCTAAGGGTTTGGTGACCTGTGCTTGCAGGCCACTCTTCATAGTTGTCTTTGTGTCTTTGTGACTCATTACCACTGTTGTCACTGAGGCTTCCTGAGGTGAAATCTAGGTCTGGTTTTCTGACACCTCAGACAATCCTATCAGGTGAGTCTACTTTTAATTATATGATCTGACTTGGTTAACTTGGCAATATATAGAAATGCCAACCCTAAGTCATTTTATAATCTTTGTTCTGCTTTTCATATGCCCCAGCCAATACAAGAACTCTAACTCTGGGAGAACCAAACACAAACTTTACACGTGATCTCCAGAGTGATGCCCCCCTGCCCCTCCCATGCCCCCCAGGCTCATCACCCAAACTCACATCCCCTGCTGCTCCTGGGCCCCCGTGACCTGTTTTATGTCAACATGTTGCTGTCCTCTGGTGTGTCCTTCCTTCTGTAAGATCCTGCCATCATCCCTCCTGTGCCCACAGAACAGGGAACTAGCTGAATACCAAACACTGTGCAAAGCCTAGACGCTGTCTACAGCATCCTTGATGTACACATGGAGATCACTTTGGGATGCTTTTCCTTTCCCGCATCTCTCTCCCCAGGCTAGCGTCTTTCAGAAGATATTTGGACTTTCATATTCTAAACTTTTAGAACACAAAAGGAAAGCTGCTAGGAACCTGCATGCTCTAAAAGTGCTCCCACAAAGTGGTCTGGAGTTGTGCTGGTGCCCCTGGTAGGATCTGCAAAAAGTCAGCGAGCTCAGGTTTTAATGATTTATGATTTTTGTGACTGACCTGGGAGTCTTGGATTTCAATACTGACTGGACTGAGGGTCCTGTTGTGCTCTTTATTGTAAAGATGAGGGTCAGTGTCTGGAAAACATCTGTTTATTCTGTTAATAAGCACAGCATTAGCCAAGTGTCATAAGCTCTCCAACATTTCATATACTAATCCACTTAGTCATCAGTAAAGCCCTTTGACGTGGGTATTATCGATGCCCTCATTCGGCAGATGATGAAACCAAGACTCAGAGTGCTTAGTCAACAGTCAGGAGAGGGTAGAGTGAGGGCTTAAATCTATAATTTCACACTTGGACGAAGTCTTTAATCACCATATTTGTGTTAATTAGTTACTTTTTTATTGCCATAGTAAGATACCATGACCAAAGCAACTTACAAAAGAGAGCGTTTAATTGGGCTTGCAGTTTTACAGGGTGAGAGTCCGTGAAGATGGCGTGAGGACACGGCTGCAGGAACAGCGGAGATCTCATCTCTCACAAGCAGGAGCAGAGAGCGCGCTGGGAATGATGGGAGCCTTCTGAAGCTTCAAAACCCTGTTCCCAGAGACACATCTCCCAGTCCCTCTGAGCTGCCCTTCCAACTGGGCACCGGGGAACCCAAATAACTTGGCTTATGGGGCCTGTTTTCATTCGAGCTATCACAGCACTCTGCTCCCTCTTCCTGTCATCAAAACAAGACTTGGCCTGTCTGTAGCCAGTCTGCAAAAGATAAGAGGATGCCTTCTTCCAGTAACACCTCATATAGCAACAACAACAACAACAACAACGTTGTGATGCTTAAGTCAAACAACCCATGTTGTGCTGGCTATTTTTATGTCAACTTGTCATATGCTAGAGTTACCTAAAAGGAGGGAACTCAACTGAGAATACTCCTCCATAAGATCCAATTGCAGGGCTCATGGGGGGGGGGGCAGGGGGGGGGGAAGTAGGGCCCAGCTCATTGTGGGTGGGGCCACTGCTAAACTGGTAGTCCTGGGTTCTATAAGAAACCCATGGAAAGCAAGCCAGTAAGCAGCACTCCTCCATGGCCTCTACATCAGCTCCTGCCTCCGGGTTCCTGCCCTGTTTGAGTTCCTGCCTACTGTCCTTTGATGATGAACGGTGCATCAGACGGGTAAGGCAAATACACCCTTTCCTCTCCGAGTTGCTTTTGGTCATGGTGTTTCATCATAGCAGTAGTCGCCCTGGCTAAGACACATATGACATGTTCAACTGAGTACACACCTAACTTAAAGTCCTGCCTTTTGTCTCACCTCTCCCTGGAAGGTAGGACCACAATACACCAACCAAAGTGAAAAACCAAGGAGGTGCTCTCTTTCTAGGTTAAAAAAATGTTGTTAAACTGTGTTCTCAAATGACTGATTAAAAGAACTAATAAAAATTGAACATGAACAGTGGTTTGGGGGAAACAGGAAACTACACGGGCAACTGTCTATGGAGGTGCGGTGGTGTGTTTTAGGAGTACACTCAATTAACACTCTAAAACCCACAGGATAAGCACACTTTGTCAGAGACAGACATCTTTCCTCTCACACTCTCTCATGAGCCCCCTGTCATCGAAGTACTGATATTTTTAAAAAACCTGACCTGATGTCTATCAAGGTTTTTTCTCTCTTCAAAACTCCATCCATCTCTTTCTTGAAAGCCTCCGTATTCCAAGAGCTCATAGGGTCTTCTGATAACGAAGGATACTTCTGACCCAGCCAAGGTATGCCTGTCACTCATGGGCCTGGGGAGTCCTTCCAGTAGTTTCTTCTGGGCTATGCCACCCATTGGCTGAGATTTGTTAGTAAGCGGGCTGCTGAGCTCGTGACATCTTAGCGATGCTCTGCTTCTGCCCGAAGAAACCAAAGGAGGGCAAAGAAAGGAGACAGGAAGAGGAAATGAGGTAGGGGAATCTGATGGTGTGCAAGTATGGGGAGACAGGCTCGGGCAAGGAAAAGGGGGAACACGCTGAGACATGCAAAAGGAAACAGCGTTGTTTTTATTTTTCATGTACACTATCGTGTTAGCTCTAACTCTTGTGGCTGTGATAGAAGAAGTGGGGAGGAGAGACACGGACGCAGAAGAAGAAAGAGTGGGTGTACAAAGAAGGGAGGGATGCGGAGAGGAAGGGAAGGAAATGCAATCGGTTGACGTGTGGGAAGCAGTGTTGACAGGGTGGCTCACAGAGCGGAAGTCCCACATAGAACCTTGGCATGAAGCACACAGCTGCCCCCAAATCTGATGCAGTTGTAAACCTTTTCTCTTCTCCAAGCCTTAAGAGCTGGCATAAGAAAAGATAAAAGACGGATGGCTAGAGGCCGAGCTAATGAGGACAGGGCTGCTGTTGCAGAAGAAAGTCAGCTGGCCTCAGGCAGAAGCAGCCCCCTGCGGCAAACAGGGCCAGGGGAGGGGCCAGAAGACGACTAGGAAGGATGCGCAGATCTGGGTCCAGGGGTCCTGCTCAAACTATGGCACCAGCCAAGGACAATAGAGGCAGTAAACTTCAAACCTCTATCCAGATTTAGCCGATGGACAGGACATTCTCCACCGTTGAGTGTAGAGTGGGGTCTGACTCTTATGCGAACTCTGGTGCCCCATATTTGACCACATCCCCTTGAGGGGGAGGCCTGGTGGCACTCAGAGGAAGGATAGCAGGCTACCAAGAAGAGATTTGATACCCTATGAACATATACAGGGGGAGAAGGCCCCCTCAGTCACAGACATAAGGGAGTAGGGGGAAAGCGGGAGGGAGGGAGGGAGGAAGGAATGGGAGGATACAAGGGATGGCCTAACAATTTAGATGTAATATGAATAAATTAATAAAATATTTTTTTAAAAGAAAGATGCTAAGCTACAGTCTCAGGTGTTTGGGTAAAAACAGGGCCTGCCACTGAGATGGGAATGCAAGAGTTTGATGGGAAAAGATGGCTAACCTTGAACTTGAATTGCCTTGGGATGCCCAGTCACGGATGTCTGCTCTGCTGTGGGGTTCACACAGCCTGTGCTGAAACTACTCTGTGCTAAAGATGCAGATACGGAATTTACCAGAACATGTGAACCACTGGAGGACAGAAGCATTGAAGAAATCAAGGAAACAACAGAAAAAGGGAGGAGGCTATTCAGCCATGAAGCAAAATGAAGGGACAGTTCCACGAAAACAAGGAAGAAAGAAAAGCAGTGCCAAGTCCTGGGTGGAATTAATACAGATCTATAAAAGGCCGCTGTGGTACCAAGTTGAGACAAAGGTAGACTTAGTGGCTCCAGCAATTGGCTATCAAAGGAGACTCACACAAAAAAATGTGAAAGCACACACTTGTCACCTGTCAGTGAAAGACACTAGTCAAGCACATCTGAGTCATGGGGGTGGGGGGAAGGGAGGATGAGGGAGGTTGACAGGGGAGGTGGAAGGGGGGGAACCAAACTATTAACAAGACACATGTTGTACTCCCTAAGAATGAACATAAATTTTTGATTTTGCAATTCACTTGAATCTAGTCAAACATTACAATTTAATTTGAGCTGAACTTACCCAGAGAGAGTTAAACATTCAGTGAAAAGGAAGGCGGGTTATATACCAACTTGTACAATAAAATAAGTATCAGAAGGATTGGGTTTTTTGCTTTTGTCATGTGTTCGTCTCATCCTCCTGCGCTCAGCAGCATCTGTCTTTGCCTTGTGTTGAAGGCCCAGTAACCGCTGCAGCTCCATCCCATCTGTGAAGTCTCCTTGGAGCGAGAATGACCTCAACTTTTCCTGCTCAGTGGTTTGACATAGAAGGAGGCTTTTCTCGGAGCGGCAGCGGGAGTGGGTTCATGACCCTGGCCCCAGGCTGTTGATAGGGCCTCTTCAGCTCCTTCCTTAGTCTCTCTCCCTTTGAACCCAGCAGCGTGGCATCTACCTGAAAGATGGCCACTTCACCCACTTGGTCCATCTCTTAGCTCTGGGACTCTCAGTGTTTCATCCCAATCTTCCTTGTAATGCAATATGGCTTTAGAAGCTGCTTTACAGCCTTTCCCAGGCTCTCTGGGAATAAGAGAAAAGTGGGCCAGTGACTTTGGCAACAGAGCCACCAGTCCCCAGGACATCATAAGTGCTGGCTTAAATTACAGTTTGTTCTGTGAATGTCTGAGCCGACTCTAATTCCCCCTCCCTCCTCTTTAACCGTGGACCAGATGTTTCTGAAAATGAGCCTTCTTACCCAAACTTGCAAATCTCCCGATATTCCCAGTGGAAAAATCAACCTGGTGTGTCCAGTGTTTTGGCATCGTGGAAAACCTTGTCACCTGCAAGTTTCAGGTGAGAACTGCATAGTGAAGCTATAAACAGACAAACCTTCTGATGTGTTAAGCAGGCTAATTATTTGGGGGTGGGGCACTGCAGATTGGGCATACCGGAATCTGCAGACCAAATCAAGATCTCCCAGTGGCATGTGTTAGCTGATGGAGTGGGAGATGTCACTCCCATTTCATCTTTTGCTTTGCAACTCTGGCTTGTAAAATCTTTAAACTCTGGCCACCATTTCTCGTTCCCTCCTGTCATGACAGAACATAAACAGTGCGATTTAAAAAGTGACTAGAATGCACTTCTTGCACTATCTGCTCTTTGCGTCGCCCCTGCCTCGCTGCCTCTCGCTGACAAGCTTCATCAATGGCCAGTTGTCTCTGTGGGGTGTGTGAGAATGACGCCCAGAAATTATGCTTTCCACAGCTCCTGTCTCCAAACAGCGCAGCGCTAGGGTTTCTGAAGACCTCATGACAAGCCTGACTTTGTTCCTGAAACAATCTCCTCTCAATTTTGTCTCATCTAGGTAGATGGGTACTAGGCAGAGCCACGCTGACTGTCTTCCCATTGGCCTGACTCTGCCTGATCACGTTTCTTGTTGAATGTGCTGATTATTCCAGCATTGACTAGCCGACCAACATGGCGGCGGCAGCGTGCTGCTGCCCATATTAAGAACTTGCCTTCATCACCAACAACCCATCTTTCACATCATCATTTCATTCCAGTAAGTCGTTTATTGACCTTTAGTCATAAATAAGGCTGATTGACCTTTAATATAACCTAAGATTGAAAGAGTGGGGGGGGGTGAAGGAGAGGGAGAAGGGGGCGAGGAGGAGGAGGAGGAGGAGGTGGACAAGGAAGCCTCCAGATCCAGTCACAGAATCAACAGTGACTACAAACATGGGGGATGGGGGGGATGGAGGGGTGGGAGGGCAGGGGAGGTGGCGAGCAGAGACTCTATATGTTTAGTATCTTGTGTGAACTTTCGGAGGCTAAAGCCTTTTTGAGAAAATGTTATTCAAAAGCAACAAAATGTTCTGCATCTTGAAAAAAATGGTCAGCAAAAACTTTGATATAGAAGAAGCTTTTCGGTTTTGGGTGCAATTTGCGCTCAATCCTTGAGGGCTATGGTGTCCATGATGATGACGTCTGCTTCCCTGGGAAGAACACTTCCCCCCCCCCCTGGCCCCCAACAGCAAAGAAAGAGAGAGAGATAACGATGTCTTAAAAGGAAAACCATTTGAGGAGAAAACCAGAGAGGTCTGAGGAACAGAGTGCTTGTCCTGGGCACAGGCTCTTGAGCTATTCCTTTGCCACTGGCCTTCATTTGTTCATGTCTCTGGTTCCCAGAGGCGTGTTGCAGCCAAGCACTTGAATGCTTGGCTGCCTGCTTCAGACCTTGGCTTTCCCTGGCCAGCTTAAGCTTTGGAATTTGGAGACAAAGCTCTTTATCTTGCTCATGCAAATCTGCGAAATGGGCTTTGGGGGTTGACTAGATACGATGCCAAGTGGTTAAAATGATGCTCGGTACATAGTAAGTGCTCAGTAAACGTTGGCAGTGGCATCTCTGTGTTGTATATAAATGAGTGTGTGTCTGTGTGCACGTGGGGGCCAGAAATTGACATGGCTGTCTTCTTTGATCACTCTCACCTTATTTTTTAAATTTAAATTTTTTATTACATTAATTAGTTACTTAATCAATTAATCCATTAATTTGGAAGTGGGGGAACACACGCATAGAGGTCAAAGGATAACTTGCTGTAGTGGGTACTCTCCTTCCATCATGTGGATCCCAAGAATCGAACTCAGGTCTTCAGGCTTGGAGGCGAGTGTTTTTCCCACTAAGTCTTTTTAGCAGTCTTCACTTTTTTGAGACAAGGTCTCTCGGTGATTCTGAACTTGCAGGTAGGCTACAAAGAGCTAATCAACAAGCCCAAGGAGTCCCACTGCCCTGTCTTCCCAGCACCGAGGTTACAGGTGCCTTTGAAATCAGGTCCTTATGTTTTTGTGGTGAGCATGTCTCATAGCTGATCCATGGCGCCAGCCACAGAGCATCTTATTTACAAGAAGACATTCTGAAAAACCTCAATAACATATATGTTCCCTACAGCAACCTCCTCTGTTGGTGGGTAATGTGTGTAAAGGCCCTTTGTGTTTCACTTCACAGATACAGAAGATAACCTGGATGGAGAAATCCAGCTGCCACAGCATTCACAGATGTCCTGAGTATATCCATTTTGATTGTGAAAAAACAAAAACACATTTTCGTTTTGTTTTTTTTGGTTTCCCTGTGTAGCCCTGGCTGTCCTGGACTTGCTTTGTAGACCAGGCTGGCCTCGAACTCACAGAGATCCACTTGCCTCTGCCTCTCCGAGTGCTGGGATTACAAGCATGCGCCACCGGGCCTGGCTTTTAAAAAAACAAAACGCATTTTCAAGAGCATCATTTCATTACAAAGATTTCCTCAATTGGCCCTTCAACTGACAAATCAAGGAAACACACCAAGAGCACAGGGAAAGGGCCGTGGGACTTTCATGTCTGAATATGTGAGTACAACTTAAAGAGTAAAGTGCCTGCTGCATGCCCATAGTACGTCAACACTCAAACAAAGCAGTGGCTGATATGAGACCTCTGCTTCCTGTGTTTGCTCTTTTCTCTTTTCTTTCTATTTTCCTTGCTTTGATTAGCTGTCACCATCCTGGTTCGTATTAATTACACCCACAGCAAGAGGTGGCAGTAATGTAAACAGCCACCAGCCAGCCATAAACAAACAGAACCTTGATTTTTCTTCCAGAAGATTCAGCGCTGTGGTGCTAGACTCATTTATGTTAGATATTTTGGTAAACTGAGTCACAGTCGTCCCAGCATATGCCTTTATGCAGTAATTCAAACACACCTTACAAACAGTGCTTCTGGAAACTCTGAGGATTAAAATCCACTTGTACGTATTAAATATTTACAATCCGGATGCTTCAAAAGCTTAACTCACATTACAACTAACAGTTAATCACAAAATCAGCGGCAGAGAAAAGGCCTGTTGCACCTCTGAGGAGGCAGATGGCCACCTTACAGTAGATCAGAGCAAGTGTTTGCAGGCTCCTGCTGCACACAGCCTGGCCCGAGGGCACAGCAGGCATTTGGAAGACTAATTTGAAGAGGCAGTTGACAGGCTGGGGGTGGGATATAGTTTATTTGGTATGGTGCTGGTCTGGCACACACGAGGCTCTGGGTTGATCTTTAGCATCTCATAAAACCAGGAAGAGGAGCACACGCCTGTATCCTAGCATGCAAGAGGAGTGGGCAGAGCCAGAATTTCAATGCCATCCCTGGTTACATAAACAGCTTGTTGAGACCAGATCCTATTGCAAAAATAAAATAAAAGAGAATGCCTAGGACCTGGCAAATGACAGCTCTGATTTCCCCTTCATCGTAACAATAAGTAGCACTGTTGACAGTAATAGAGAAGATGAGAGGCGACAGAGCAGGAGTGGAGACAGTGTGGAGTGAGGAGGGTCATGGTTCCAGCTTCTGATGGCTGCAGGCAGAATGGCAGCAAAGACAAAGCTCAGACCAGCTCATGAGGCATCCTACTGGCGATGGCTCTGCTCCTCTCTACACCTGCCACAGGTCCAGAAGAGAGTTTGAGTTCCAGAACCCAGAGAGAGAGAGAGAGAGAGAGAGACAGAGAGAGAGAGAGAGAGAGAGAGAGATGGAGACGGAGAGAGAGAGAGAGAGAGAGAGAGATGGAGACGGAGACAGAGACAGACAGACAGACAGACAGACAGACAGACAGACAGACAGAGACAGAGACAGAGACAGACAGACAGAGACAGAGACAGACAGACAGACAGACAGACAGACAGACAGAGACACAAAGAGAGACAGAGAGACAGATAGACAGACAGAGACATACAAAGACAGAGACAGACAGAAACAGAGACAGAGAGACAGAAAGATACAGAGACAGAGAGAGGTATATTCAAAGGGTATGCAGGTTTGTCATTCAAAGTCTGTTTGCGGACACCCAGAGTCTTGGATCCTTCTCCAATCCAGAGAAATGCCAGGACTCAGGGAGATGGGGCACCAGGGACTTAAAGTCCCACTAGAAACAAAATAGTGAAAAGTCTAAAATCTGGGGTCTCTTTACCTGGTGTCTAACAGTGTGCACATCAGCTGCAGTGGGTGGCAGTGGGGAGCAATGCATTCAGTAGCATGTGCTCTTTACGGAGGGAAGTGATTGAAGGGTCCTGCCATGTGCTGTGTGCTCCCTTTCAAGCCCCAGATGAACGTCACATCCTTCGTGCTGCCAATTGCTACTGTTTCTTATAGAACAGAGTCTTTAGACATATAAAACTTCCAGAAGTTACTGGGCTGGGTGAAACAGTGCCCGCTGGGATCTAAAAGGTAAATGAAAAATAAAAACGTGGCATTTTAAACTCTTAAATGGTGACATTTCAATTCCAGATTATTTTTGTTTCTTTCATGCATGTTGAAAGCATTAAATTATGTGTATAGGAGAAAACGGGGCAGGGGAGTGACTCTTACAAAGAAATCAGGTAATAAAATGAACCATGCGTGTTTGTAAGACGTTGGTGATTGTTCAAACTTCAAAGCACTGATGTCACCTGATAAAGATGTGATGATGAAGAGGAAGGATAATGTTTTTTCCACTCAAGTGTCTAAACATAGGAATGTCACACGAGCACACTCATGCTTCGTCCAAGGCTGGATCAATACTGCTCAAATATAAGGCGTTATCACACAGCATCCCTCGTGTGTGTTTTCAGCTCTCTTTCTCTGTGTGCTTACCTATGTGCCCCTGGGTCTCAGTGTTTCTCAGGTTGTTCCTACAGTGACTGCTGCTATGAGGAGAAGGGACAAGCACCTGTGCAGCTTGTGTGTTCACTGGGAGGAGCCATTGGCTGCGGACACACGTGAGGAGGAGTGCACACTGGGGCTGAGCTCTGAGGAAGACATTGCCTTGAAAATGCTTTGCTTCTTAGTTTAGGAATACATCGTGTTTATTTCTCCTGAGATTAGTAGGTTGTGTGGTGTGTGCATGCATGTATGTGCAGATCTGTGTGGATGTTAGAGGGCTTCCTTGGATACTGGGTTTTATTTTTTTCCCTTGTGTACTGTCAGGTTTGTTTGTTTGTTTGTTTTTGTTTTTCTGAGACAGGGTCTTTCATATCTAGAATTCATTAATTAGCCTAGACTGGCTTTTCAGCCAGCCCCAGGGATCCACTTGTCTCTGCCTCCCCAGCCCTGGGATTACAAGTGCATTTCACCATGCCCTACCCTCTGTTGGTTTGTTTGTTATCACATGGGTTCTGGAAATCAAACGTAGGTTCCTTTGTTTTCAAATCAAGCCCTTCACTCACTGGGCAGTCTCCTCAGTCCAACAGACTAGCACACACCCCCAGACTCTCCCCACCCTGCTTCCAAACACTACCACCTTCTGTACTGAGCAGCATAGAAGGCCTGCCCACTAAAGGAAAGCTGTTACGTAGCCAAAAGAACGGAATCTACCTGGAGGTGGGGCGAAGGGTGCCGTCTCTCTTCCCCTAATAGTTCACCCAACAGGGCGTGGTGGTGCACACCTTTAATCCCAGCACTTGGGAGGCAGAGGCAGGTGGGTCTCTATGAGTTTGAGGTCAGCCTGGTCTACAAAATGAGTCCAGGACAGCTAAGGATGCACAGAGAAACCCTGTCTTGAAAAAACAAAACAAAACAAAATGAAAAAAGAGTTAATCTAGGTGAGCAGGTCAGTCACCTAGCCAAGAGGCAGTTCACCTTAAGGTATGCCAAAGAGACAGGAGGAATAATTAGCTTATTCATGAGCTAATGCGTATTTCTTTTCCAGAATTCTCATGAGGGACAGTCCCTACAAGCCACCATAACGTTTGCTTGGTCTGCCTGCCTCATAATTTTTTCTTTTTCTCTTTCTTTCTTTCTTTCTTTCTTTCTTTCTTTCTTTCTTTCTTTCTTTCTTTTCTGTCTCTTTCTCTTGGTTGATGACAGAGCCTAAATATGCTTTCTCGGATGCTTTGGGCTTTTCTGCTCTGTTCCTAAAGTTCTCCTGTACACCATGTGTCTCCTTGTCCACCATACGGCTAACTGCCATGCTGGCTTACCTCAAAAGGTGTGACTTTGTCTTTCTCTGTTCTCTCTTCCTCCACCAGGCAGCTGCCAGGATTTACAGTACGCCTGCCTTGAGGTCTTTGTTTTGTGTGAACCTCCATTTGAGTCTGTTCTTAAAATATCTTATTACTGAGACTTTCGAAAAGCCCCCAAAAGGCCCCAATTTTCCTAGTTTCCTGTGGTCACTCTGGCAATACTGCCTCATATTTCTAGTTCAGCACTAATGCAGTACACGTGCGTACAACGATGACCCTGTAACGATACAGTCTTATGAGCCAGCATCCATAGCTTACAACAGAGATGCTGCCAGTGTGTGTGCATGCGTGCGTGAGTACATGTGTGTGTGTTGGGGGGCTGCATACCTCATTTTGAGTTTTTGGCAAGTACGTATTATCCTGTTTTCAGTATTATAATCCTACAGAACAGCTTCAATGCCCTAAGCTGTCCCTTGGTTTCTACACCAACACCACTTCCCTGGGCTTCTTCTGGCTAGTCTGGACCTTTCTCTGACTTCACAACTTTGCCTATTCCCAGAATTCCATACACTTGGGTTGCAGAGCACGGAGGTCTTTCAGCCAGGCTTCCCAAACTAGGTAATGTGTGGTCCCCATCTCTGCACGCTTCCATAGCCATGCTCAGTTCTGTTCACACACCAGATAAGTCTATTATCCAGAACCCAGATCACCAACCCGATGGACAAGTGAGGCCTTTTTTCCATCTTGTTTTCATAGAGGATGAGAGTGATGTCCATGTGCACAGTACTTACACACGTCAGACGTCTCTCACTCTGTAGTTAAATCAATAATCCTGTATCACTAACAGTAGATTGTAGAATTGCTGGTGACAGGTGGCAATTCTCTCATTTCTGGGTGATCACTTATTGAGCGAAGTCTCCATTTTGGGGTAGGAAGGCTGTTGCAAGTCTTCTGATGTTGTGGTTGGTGCTATGATTAAGATCTTTCTTGCTAAATATGCCTCCCCCCTCCCATCCTTGGGAGAAAACATAGTTGTGTCACAAGCATGTGACACTTGCAGGCTTTTGCTAGAAATGAGTCTGCAAACTCTACTCTCCCAGAAGATCTGAAAAGACCCACTTTCAACCACTTTATTGAAATATGTTGACACCTTTTCTGGTGTTTAAAGTGGAGGGTATTTGGTTTAGTCTTATGAGGTGTTGAGAAGCTAGAAGAAAGGAGATGGCCTGTGGGAATAGTGTGACCAAGGGCATGAGGTTGAGAAGACAGGACCAGGGTCAGATCGTTGAATATCTTACTGGCTGAAATATAGACAGCACAGGAAGGGGGCAGCATGCATTGAGGCCCAAAAGAAGACCCCAGAAGTCCATGAAGGCTCAGCTAAAGGTTTGCATGCCTCTGGAAAACAAAATAGAACCCAAAATATTTCCGAGAGGCGGGGCCCGACTGTAGCCCTGCCCTCTATGAGTTGAGTGACCTGTGAGAATTAGTCCCTTGGAAATGCTTGGGTTAAGTGGGCAGAAGCCGTTCGGGAGGCCGCTGAGGACAGGGCAAGCTGTTCTTGGTTTGTGTCCCTTTGTACAAGAAGACAAAGGGTGAAAAATGAATTTTGTGTTTAGTTACACAGTCAATAAAACTGAGTCGGCCTTTGAGTGTACATTAGCAGATAGAGAGCTCCTGGAACAGGGCACTGGGTTCAGTCTCCACCACAGACACCCCAGGCACGGTGAAGTTTCTCTATAGTCATGACACACCGGTGAAAACAGGAGGATCAGGAGTCTAAGGCTAGCCTAGGCTATGTGAGACCATGTCTCACAGACAAATAAACATAAAGCAAATAAAAGAAAATTAACTCTATTTAAAAAAGAATAAAAAGAATGCAACCACATAATATTAAGACTGCCTTGAGACAGCAGCCAGAGGACGGTGGAGGCTCTAGGGACCAGGAGAGCGGGTGGGCAGGGGTCCTGGCGGGCCCTGCCTGGTGATCGGCGAGCTCCGGTCCACTTCTCCTCACACTTGTTTGGAGGATTTAAGTGCACCATATGCTCAAAATTTGTACCCTCAGATGAAATGGATTTGCATCTTGTGATGTGTTTAACAAAGCCAAGAATAACCTAAAATGGAGGCTGTGGCCAATGGAAGCCGCCGTGGAGATGGAGCTGGAGACTCTGGAGGCATGAATCAATGGAGCCACAAATCCCCTGAAAACAGAGCTGAACTGGGCTAGCATCGATGGTTTCTCGGAGGAGCTCAACGAAGACTTTGAGGGGCCTCTACTTGTCACCTGCTTGCTGGCCCACAAGACCCAGTCCCCACAGGAGTGGGAGGCCATCCGGGCCTTCACGGCCAACAGCAAACTGGCGAATTGAATGGGACCAGGAGAGCTGGTCCTGAGGACACAGGAACAAGAGAGGTGGCCCCGAAGATACGGGAGCAGGAGAGCTGGCCGACTGACTAACTCAGCTCCTTCCAGGCCCTGATCCAGGGCTTTGAGTTGACCTCACCCCAACATCTACCCCATGTATGATCTGCTGGAACACGTGAAGGAGCCAGTCCTGCAGCTCCAAAGCTTTAAGAATCTCCATGACACACTGCAATAACGGGACATCCAAGAGCAGTCCCAGTGAGGATCGGGTAATGATGGTGTAGGCCTCAAACCAGACCCATGACTCCTCGCAATGAACATTTGAAAGTCAACATGTGTGGACAAAAGGCTGTACTACATGATACGCTACAGCTTTCATGATAAGATTTTTGTTTGTTCGTTTTATTTTACTGGGCGGAGCTTGCAAGGGCAGAGGGCAGATGTAAGGGGATGGGGAGACGAGTGGGGTTAGGGGTGCATGAAATGCAAATCATAGACAATCAATAAAAGTTAAGAAAAAAGAAAAAAAAAGACTGCCTTGAAACCAAGGTGTCATGTCATGTGCCTTTAATCCTGGCACTCAGGAGACAGAGGCAGGAGGATCTCTGGGAGTTGGAGGCCAGCCTGGTCTACACAGCTACATAGTGGGGCTCTGTCTCAACAAAACATAACTCGAGCCAAATTCATGGGTGTTTGGTGAAGGCAGTTACCAAGAGTCTCTTTTAACACCCCTGAGAACTGTCCACCAAATCTGCAAACAGATTAGAGAGTCAGGTCCACATGGAAAGACAAAGGGAGGCAGGTGTGGAAACCCATGCTCACAGGGCCAGCTGTTGCTGTAACCAATGGTGTCTTGAACCCAGAATGCACATCCCCACCCCATGGGCATGCTGAGTGGGAATTCCACCATACATCCTCAACTGTGAGAATTCCTAGGCTGTTTTTAAAACTCAACTTTGGTTTCTGTTAGGTGATTTTAACAAATAATAATAAAAACTAATCATACTGTGAGCACCTTGTCTATACAACATTTTTCTGAATTTACAGATATCTTTATGTTTTCCCACTATAATTTACTGGTCCTTTGACAAAGGTGTTTTTGTATTCTCTCCCTAACATGGCTCCATGTGACTCCCTCTCTCTCATCCCCTGTCTTCTGTTATATAAGATCTTGCTGCTGTCTCTGCCACGATCACACTTCGAGAGTCAAAAAAAAAAATGTATTTCAGGTGTCGGAGATGAAGGAGGTTGCGTGAGTTTAACCTTCCTTGGTACCCTTGTGGGCTTTCTGTGTTTAATACTTGTTTTATCTGAAGCCTGTGGAGGTTCTAAACTATTAGAAGACACACTTTCTGAGAACTACCTTTCTAGTAGCCTGAAGATATACCATTGATGTTGGGCAACAAAGTTATTCTCTGTAATCCTCTTGATGTCATAAATGAAAAAGAAGACGGAGCTAGCTTCATCTGAACTTTGGGCAAACCATTTGCTCAAAAGGACCATCAAAGGACCTGGCCCTGCCAAAATAATATTTTTTTAAAAAAAAATACAGCAGAAAAGGAAAACATTGAGGAGCACACACACACACACACACACACACACACACACAAAATGAAATTGGTGCAAATTACCTCCAGTGTGGTCGGAGAGAGACAAAACAAACCCCCGCCACAGCCTACAGGAAAGCCACACACGCTAGATTGAAGTTGTAGCTGCCCAGTAGCCATCTTTTAACGGCTTTCTTTCCTCAATGCTCTAACCTAAAAAAAAAGAAGAAAAGAAAGGGAAAGGGAAAAAAAGAAAAAAGAAGAAAAAAGAAAAGAAGAAAACCTACCCATTGTTAGGCCCCCTATTCACCCTTCATTCAAAGTCACTCACTATGCATTAATTACCGCGTCTTCCAGGCGCAGGGATGCCCAAGTGCATCTTGTTTTCAAAGAAGCGTGCTCCCCGCCTCTGCTATTTATATGCAGAGCCTGATGAAAATTTCACCCTAATACTTTGAGATGCCCCCCCCCTAATTTCTGCATACTGTAATTGTTCATAAGGGGGAAAAGACAAAAGAACGATCTCATGCTTCCAGGACAGTTGTTTGCTTGGCTTTTCATATTTCTTTCCAGCTGTGACACAGGCAAAGGCGCTTTAGCAGGTGTCCTGCCTGCCTGCCTGCCCGCGGATAATTTTTAACTGTCCTTCACTCGCTTTCATGTCTGCACACTCTGGGGGCATTTTACCCTCACTGCCTGGTGCTGTCTAGCTCGTGTCTAATATCAGTCTACTATCTGGATTTTTCCCTTAAGTCTCTCTAGAAGGAAAGATGAGAAGTCCCACCTGGACATTTTAATTGTAGAGCGCTTGGCTTTCCGACGGCCAGCTTCCTTCCATTCTACTTGCGTTAGTCAACTTGAAATCTACGGAAAGCGCAACGTTGATTAATAAGAGAATGAAGATCTGTCCATCCATTTTCCAGCCTCGGTTTTCTGATGCCATTTGAATATCAGCCAGGAATGGTGGGGTTGACTCTACAATTAAACGTTAATAAATAGAACTCATTTCATCAGACAGTTCTGGTACCATTGCAAATTTGTGATTTCCAATTTATCCTTTACTATAAAACAAATATTTGTATCTTTTTAAGGAAGCCAAAAAGAAGGAATAAATGAAATGTATAGTTACAGGGATACAACTGGTTCAGGCAAGTTGAAAAATAACCCTGTGTCCCACAGGGGCACAGAGTGCTGCATGCAGACAGAAATTGCTCCTGCCTCTTCTTGTCTCCTCTTTCCTTTTTTGTTGTTGAGGAAACTGAAGCCTAGACTGATAGTGACTTATCCAGTGTCACCCAGGACAGGTGGAAAATTCTGACCCAACTAGACTGGTGGTAGCATATGTTCCTGGCGTACCTGCCAGTACATAACGTTTGAAGTCACAGGTGGGCCACTGAGCTGTGTAGGTGCAGTGCACATTTTGCCTTGCCCATCCCTAGCATCATGTCAAGGCTGTGATGTCCTTCAGACTTGGCCAAGCTTCCATATCATTCCCTGCAGGATATGAAATAGAGTGAAGGCTTCAAAACTGACTGTGGTTGTGACTGTAATTGTTACTGTTGTTATTGGTGTAGAGCCAGCATTGTTTCATAACGACTAATATAAGCATCTTCACCTATCCTGGCTCTGTAGTGAAAATCATTTGCAGCACATTTATGTGTGTGTGTGTGTGTGTGTGTGTGTGTGTGTGTGTGTGTGTGTATGAGTGTGTGAATGTGCTTGTGAGTGTGTATGTGAATGTGTGAGTGTGTATGTGAAAGTGTGTTTGTCTGTGTGAATGTGTTTGTGTCTGTGTGAATGTGTGAGTGTTTTTGTGAGTGTGAATGTGTGTGAGAGAATGAACATGTAAGTGTGTGTGAGAGAGATAGTGTGTGTGTGTGTATGAGTGAGTGTCTGTGTGAAAGTGTTTATGAATGTGTGTGTGAATGTGTGTGTCTAGTGTTTATGTGAATGTATGTATTTGTGAGTGTGTGTGAATGTGTGAGTGTGTATGTGTGAATGTATGTGTCTGTGTGAATGTGAGTGTGTATGTTTGTGAATGTGAATGTGTGTGAGAGTGTGTGAATATGTGTGTATGTGAGACATAGATATAGTGTGTGTGTGAGTATGTGTGTGTTTGTGTGTGTGTGTGTGTGTGTGTGTGTGTGTGTGTGTGTGTGTGTGTGATTTATACAAGTCAATTATCAACTTCAATACCATTACCAGCATCTCTTCTGGGTAAGGTAAGTCTGAAAATATGAATTGTAATAACAGTAGCTCCAAATTGCAAAGGAGTTCATAGAGGATCTAAACTCGTTAACCCTTTCATTGCCAGAACTCTCCCTACTTTACTTTAGATTTCTTACATTAAGCAGTACAAAGAGTCCCAGAATAGCCCAAATACAGTTTGAGGGGAAGTGATACCTACGAATGAAAAACATTGCTTTAGAATTGTTTATTCAGAACAAACTTGATGTAATGATTTCTAAAGGGAAGAAACAATATTAAATATTCCCAGCAACCCCCGCTTTGCATGGCTGCCGGGAAAGCAAGCATGGCTGAGTATGTAAACCCAAGAAACTGCACAGGATTTAGACTCAGGTTCACATGTTTGCGTACTTGGTCCCCAGTTGGAGGAACTGCTTAGGAAGGATTAGGAGGAGGCATGGACTTGTTGGGAGAGGCACGTCGCTGGATACAGGATTTGAGATTTCAAAAGCTCATTGCTTCGGGAGTGTTTCTTTAATAAGCACTATGACCCAGTGAAAGCGCAAGAGCAGACATGTCATAGACGGACCAAAGCCGCTGCTAAAAGTTCCATGCTTGGTCCAGTTTGCATTCTCATATTATGCTCTAAAAACCACAAGGTGGAACAGGCAGGCAAGTAAGATTTTATAGAAGTGTGTGTGTGTGTGTGTGTGTGTGTGAGAGAGAGAGAGAGAGAGAGAGAGAGAGAGAGAGAGAGAGCGCAGGTTGCTAAGGTCAACGGCATCAACCCATTGTTTCCGCTATTTCTCCGTGTCATTCAGTTCTAGGTGGCCAGTGAAGTCCTGCTTGGCAAATAGGCCGTACAAACTGTGCTTAAGTAAGTCACTAAAAGAACCAAGAGCTGATAACTGGTCTTTTCTTTCTTATTCTACTTCACCCCCAGTTAGCTCTGCCTTTACTTGCAGATGGAGACGAAATCCCTCAGCTACTGTTTCAGTGCCATGCCATGCCATGCCATGCCATGCCTGCTGCGGTCACATTCCCTGCCATGATGGTCATGGACTCTAACCCTCCGAATCTGTGAGCCCCAAAGCAAACACTTTCTTTTTTAAGTTGTCTTGGTCATGGTCTTTTATCACAGCAATTGAAAAGCAACTAAGCTAGGTTCCTTGGTGGGAATCGCACACTTGGGGTCCCCAGCTGTTTCATAGCATTAACGTTGCATTGGACCCGTACCAGATGTCAGAGTCCATGGCTAGTTTCTGTGCAGCTGTGGCCAGCCCCAACCCTCCCTGAGCTTGGGCTTTCTCCCATTAGGAGTGCTGTAGTAGGTTCCCTACCACACCCTCCACCCCCTTGTCGTCCTCGTGTGATGGGAGCAGCCTAAGGCAGGACACTGACCCAGCCCAAGCCATCTGCAAACTGCAGCACACGGCCTCAAATTTTATGCTGAGTAATGGTTTCTGTATGAAATTTCAGTGGCTTCTAAGGACTCTTCATTAAGTTTGAAAAGTGAATTATATCTTGGAGTATAAGCAAGTAAATAAATAAGAACTCTCTTGTTTTCAAGCAGAAACAGAATACCACTATCAACTTTGGCCTCTTAAAAAAGAGACATACAAAGGCGCTCTTTGTCTTATTCTGTGTGTGTGTCTTTAAGGCAATCTTTATTTAAAATCAAGGGAGAAAAAAACCCTTCAAACCCATTATGACTCTGTTTGAGATGTAGTTCCATTTTCCAGGCATTCGCGACACTATTCTTGTTTTTCAGTTACAAGAAAGTAATCAATAATGCATACTATGACATGAGAAACTCTAGATTAGAGCAAGGACTTGAAGGGATGATCTGGGGCCCCTCCCCCCTACCGCTGCAGCCAGCTGACCTGAAGAAAACATGCAGGAAATAGGAGGGCCCTAGGTCATCAACCCCAAGCTTGAAGCAACCAGGGGCAGCTCCTGACTCTGTGCTCCACCCAATTCCTACCCCGGAGGACACAGCTGAGCACCTTCAGTATGCTTTATACCCTGGGGGACACAGCTGAATACCTTCAGTATACTTTATACCCTAGGGGACACACAGCTGAGTGCCTTCAGTATACCTTATACCCTGGGGGACACAGATGAACACCTTCAGTATGCTTTATACCCTAGGGGACAGAGCTGAGCACCTTTAGTATACTTTATACTCTGGGGGACACAGAGCTGAGCACCTACAGTATATTTTTTAGGCTGTAAATTCCTAGTGAAAATGTTTGTCCTGCGTTTCACACAGCCTTTAAGATGTTAAGACTGCCCCAGAAGCCCCCAGACCACCCAGGCCAGAGGGAGGCATTATAAACTACAGGGTATTTGTAGGTGGGTGTGTATCTGTACTGTGCATATGTGTATGCACATGCATATACATGCATACAGGTATGTTTATCTTTGCAGTGATATGTATCTCTGTGTGAATGTGTGTGCACATACATGTGGATCAGCCATACACACATCACAAGAGATATGTATGTGGTATGGGAAGAAGAGGAGAGGTGTCAAAGGAAGGGCGTTGACCTGCAGGTGAGAACTTCAATACTGTACCTCCTCACCCGACAGAAAGGACCAATGCATGCTGGTTTAAAAAAAAAAACCTAGCTCCCACAATGCCCTGCTCCCTCTCCTCTCAAGCCACTCAGATGTCCAAGAAGCTTTCTTTTCTTGACAGTATGCCCAAATGCAACCTCAGGGCACAGTTGCTCCTGGTTCTCCAACGTGTTGTGCTGTGCCTCTCACATGAGCACAACACAGAGCACATGGCTTTGATGGTCTCAAAGCATAAGAACATCTCAGCAAACCTTGCAGAAGAAGGGGCTACGTGTCGCTCTTCTGAGAGCCTGGCAGAGGAGGGGGTCCTCTATTAGATGTTGTTTATTTTCTAGAATGTTTTCTTCCCTCTTCATCATAGGAGATTTTTTTTTAATTCATCAAGGGTTATTAAGCTCTTAAGGGAAGTGTAACCAGCCATTAATGTCAGTCTTCCACACGCGTTCTGGTTTCTAACATTGTATTTTCAGGTCACTTGGTGATGTTAATAAGACAATTTTCCTGATGTACTTCAGGTGACAAAGGCCCAATAAAATGCAGTTTGTTAAAATGTGTTAAGCCGTGGAACAAAATGGTTCCCCACGCTGTTCAACTTAAACTACGGATGCCATCCAGCCCATATTCCCCATCCTTGTGCAAAGGAGCAACTTTTCTCCCGTGATTCCTCTGCCCAGGCATCCATCCACCCCTCCCTCCCTGCCATGCTCCCAGTTTCTTCATGAAATCACTCACTGGTATTTTAGAGGTAGAAGAGAAACTCAGAAAATGCAAGATATTCTTGCAGAAAGCATTGATAACCGTCTTACTATTAAAAAGGAACCCTTATCCTTTATCAGTCACGTTATAAACCACTAACAGAGATCACTGGTCTGTGTTCTTTAAAGAGTTAATAATGTTAATCTGCATCACATGGTTAAAATGTAAAGTGGCAATATTAAAAGGATTAGAAAATTATCCGTGGACACGTATTTGTGATCAAAAGTGCTTACCAGTGTTGCTACTTGAAACAGGAAAAGTCTCTGAGTGGCCTGAATGTTTCCTAGCACCTCCCAATTCTCCAAGCAAAGTCCAATGACCCAGGCACCAGAGCCTCGTGAGCTGTGGGGTTAATGTTACCAAGTGCATTTTACATATCCAAAGACATGTGTTCAGTAATTATCACAGAATCATAGCTAATAAATGACAAATGCACCTTTTAAACCCACCCTTTCTCTTATAAAAAAAAATAAATGAACAAGATCAATTGAATGCATGAGGCTCACCAGGGTCTCTGGAGGATGTGGATTTGTTACAGCAAATTCACTGAAAATCTACTTTTCAATCTGATTTTTTTTTCGGTGAAAAAGAGTTAGAAATGTCATTTTGTTTTCATCATTTTAATTCCACCTTCCCCACAGTCTCTGAAAGCAGAAGTGATTTTTACTCATATTTATATGCTAATTCCTGACACACAAGAAGAAAAAACGTTGAGTTCCTAATTCTCACAACAACCGTGTCATAAGTTCTGAAATGGCTCTAAGCAGAACTCAGAAACTCGGCTGCACCATGCCTCCTGGTATTACTCAAAATTCAAAGCTGTCAGAACCGAGACATAGCTTAACAACAACAACAAAAGTTTCTGTTTTCCCAACAGCATATTCAAAAGGCTGAAGGACTAAATATAAGGACTCCTTTTGGCTGTCACAGATTTCCACATAAGGTGAAGATCAAACTCCTCCACTTCAGAGGATGGCGCGCTGCGTCACACCTGCAACGGAGGTTCCCAAAGACGCTCCACTTCCCTCTCTCCATGCTTGGGTCAGGGTTCACACCCGGCTACACCTCAGCCAGCAAGCTCCTGTCCATTAAGGAAGGTGACAGCTTGTTCCATGAAAAGTTAATTTGCTTCGATTCCCCTTTAAGATGAGCGGGCGGAGGTGCCTCCCAGGTGCTTCCTTACCCAAGGTGTTTTCCTGAGAACAGCAGTGGCGCAGTGGCTGGCATGTAGGGCTCTCTCCATTCTTGTCCTGTTGTTTGTTTTGCCCAAACTGCTGTGTTTGCACTGAACACAGCTAAAACCCCCTCCCCATCCTGTCTGATGTGTAAACAGCATCTGAGCGGCAAATCCTCAGAGCTGCCTATGTGGACTGGAGAGTGGAGCTGCTGACCTGGACAGAGCCTCATTTAGCAAAACACATCTTTTAGGTGTATAGCTCTGCCACCCCCAGCCTCCACCCCCCAACCCCCTCCCCCAATCCTGAGTTTAGTCAGTCTTTCCTCTTACACATGGCTATTGTCTTTCAACCAGTACTTTGTCACTGAATGTGTATCCGCCTGGGATGTTGGAGGAAGAGCTTTTGCTTTGGATCTGAGGTTGAGTTGTGTGATTCCTTGATTCTAAGGGGAAGGACACAAGGTCAAATAAATAGCATGTATTTAATTAATGGAAGAAGATGGCATAAAACAGAATGTAAGTTTGTTTTTGTGTTGTTTTTTTCTCCTAAGAGCTGCATAGACTGCTTTTTGTGTATCCTGGACAAACTTCTTACAAGAACAGCGGTAGACTGGACGATGCCTCAGTTGAGTAAGTGGTGGCCTTGAAATCCTGAGGAATGGCGTTTGCTCTGGCGTTTGCTCCACAGAAGCCATGCCAGGTGTGGTAGTGTGCACTCTCTCTCCAGCCTTGGCTCACAGGAGGATCCCTGAGCCCCAGGCCAATGAGAGACAAAACAAACCAGGAAAACACTTACCAGGGAAGAGGAAACAGCACCACAGGAAGAGAGAAGCTGCCTCAAACTCCAAAAGCAAAGTGTACAGTGGCAGAAGAGTGACAGCTGAGGTTGACTTCTGACTTCCACAGTCATGTCTACATACAGGTACCACAGACACATGCGCATCTGCACACATACACATTTTTTTCTAAGCAAGTAATTTACTAGTTAAAAATTAGCATTTTAGATACTCGGTTGTTTGGGAGTTTGGGAGTTTATCAAGACAGGGTTTCTCTGTGTGGCCTTGGCTATCCTGGACTTGCTGTTTGACCAGGCTGGCTTTGAACTCACAGAGATCCACCTGCCTCTTTCTCCCCAGGTACTAAGATTATGGTTGTGTACCACTGTGCCGGGCAGATACTCAGTTTTTCCTGGATTGCTTTTATGTCCTGTTAAAGGGCTGCTCTCAAAGCCATGGACTCCTATTAGAGCTCAGACAAAGGCCGAATGAAGTTCTATACATGCCTAATTGCTCAGTCATGCTTAATTTTTGGCTTATATGTGTAAATACTCTTTATATTCATGTCTCGTTAAAAACCCTCCGCTTATAGTGGCCTCAAGGCTCACAGAAAACACAACCCACTTCCTGAATGGGCCTGCACACTTGGGTAGAAACGTCAACGCCCCTGGAACTCAACTTCCCACCTTGAAAATGGCTTGATATTTGAGATTTATCTGTCTTGTGCAAATAAAACCAGGAAAACTGAAGGTTGGTAAAATCCAGTTCCCCCTCTAGTGTTGGCTTGAACATTGTATAAACAGCTGGCTGAGAACCAGTCCCTAGCTCACTGGGTGGCTTTGGATAGAATAAACCACCTTGATTCTGGTGTGGGCACCAGACAGGCACCTGGGCACCTGGGACAGGCAGACTGCTGAGAGTTCAAGGCCAGCCTGGTCTACAGAGTGAGTCAAGGACAGCCAAGGCTACACAGAGAATCCCTGTCTCAAAAAACAAACAAACAAGCAAACAAACAAACAGAATAAGCCACCTCACCTGTGCTAGTTTTTCTTTGGTTCTTTTGGAGGTCCTCTCTGGTGTTTTCAGGCTCTCTTGTCCAGAAGGAACATCCTCTTCTGTGGGTGCCTGGATCTCAGAACACCCTTGGTCCTTGCTAGTTGGGATACTTTCTGTAAGCTTTTCAAAACCTTGGCGAAATACATCATATACAAGCACACATGGCTGGCTGAGTCCCAGAGCCACTTTTGAGTGGTGGAAAGGAAATTGCTGAGCTAGGATCGTGCCTCATCTGCTCACACTCCATTGGTGGTCCTCAGGGGTGACAGCCGATAGTTGCTACTGTTCTCATTTTAGACCAAAAGAAACCAGGAATCTCCTTCAGTTGAGTGAATAAACGAATGTCTGCGGCAGGGGCATGATCCAGGATCTCACCTTCCTGTCAGTGTATCCAGTCCATACATGAAGTGTGCTTCTCAAACATTTCGTTACCTTTATTACTTAAAAAAAAAAGGAAGAAGAAATCCCAAGGGGCTAGATGATAAAAATATCTCTATAAGTATTTCAAATGTTGCTTCCTAATGTCTGTGTGTTTTTGACAGCCCCTACTGCAGCCTTCTCAAGGCCGGTGGCAGCTGATCAATTGTTTGATTACCTTGCTCTGAGAGAGCCATGGGCCATCTATTTTTAAATGAAATAAAATTAATTTCACCTCAAGGGATTCTTTGGAACATTTTTATGACATTTGTTGAGATAATTGGGGACATCCTGGAGTGTCACAAAACCAAGGTTGGGAATCCGTGCTCTGGGGTCTGAAGAAGCAAATTAAATTTCTCCTCTGGCTTTCTTTAGATAGCTGCATGTGCGGAGAGTCAACTTTCTGTGGCTTTCATTATGTGTTTTCACTTCCTTCTCGTCATCCTTTCTCTCCTTTATTTGTTGTATATGGACTCCTACACAGTTTGTCAGTGTGCCTCTAACCTAATTAGCTTTCTTCCGATGAAACAATACCCCTCATTCCAAGAACGAGCAGGATTTTCGAGCCAGGAAGGAGGCTGTGACCTTCTGAACTGCTCCGCTGTCAGGCTGTGTGCAGGTGACTCATGAAACACTGATGCAGGTGCAGGAAAAGACAGCTCAGCAAGCCGGTGCCCCCGTCTTAATAATAGGAAAAGGCGTTTTCAAAGAGTTGTGCTAGGCTGCTTTTGAAGGGATGTGACCTGACCTGATCAGATTCTGGGATAAGCAGAGCTTCAACCAAAGGGCCTTCATGCTCTCCTCAGGATGTGTTTATAGGCAAAGCCCAGATGGTTCCCAGGGAAGATAAAAATGTGTCTCACTCGGCAGAGCCCATTTAAAGGTGGAATCTCAGGAAATGAAATGACTTCCATGTGACTACCCTCTGCCTGTTTACCAATCAGCTACAAGTTCCTTGTTTACGCATGTCTTTTCCTTTCCAATCATGTCTATTTAGTGTGCACATATTCATTCATACATTCACTAAATTGCACTGACAGGAAGCCCAGTGTTAGCAATGTGACACATACAACTCTTTCTCAATGTGCCTTCCCATTGGCCAGCTCTGCCTCTTCAGGCAGGTCCTTGGACCACTCTGATCATCAGTTCTCTTAACTGTTGTGATAGGTACCATACAAGACTCTAAATAAACCCTAAATTCATGATTTGGGTGTTGAGATTAATATGATATTCATCTAAGGGAAGAAACAGGCATCCTTTCGTTCTTCCTGGATAATTTCCTGCAATAACCCTATGTTCCCTAAGTGGAAATGCAGACTTCTTACAGACCATAAATGTTTTGATAGTGAAGGATACTAAGTATCCTAGAACCGTGTGAGACAAGCTTGATATTTAATACTGTTTCAGTTGTTTGTTGTTTAATAAAGATTCCTGGTACTGAGCTCCCTTCTTACAAACAACACATTTACAATCTGTTTTCCATTCTTTTATCATCCCAGAAATGGAACCAGACCGATGAGCAGATTAGTGAAAACTGCTTCAGAATTGCCTGTGTGTCCCAAGTGTCCCTTCTCCTGCTTCCTTGTTTAGTAATTGGAGACTCTGCATTTAGACACACAATAACTACCCATGTGAGGTCTGTGTTTCTCAAGTTATTTTGCAGCTAGACATCCCTGTAAGGCTGCACTGTTTATCTGGGGGGCTAAATCTCCTGGACTCCCTTGCAGCTAGGCACACCTATGAGGCTTCACTTGAATGAGAGAGATGGATTATCTCCTTGAAGAGAAGTCATTTGCCATACTTTCCCTCTTTATTCTACCTAATGAGTAGGAAATTGTAGTACCTGTAACAACTAATGTTGAAGATTACCCAGATGCCTATGAGGCATGAACCGCAGACCTCCTGACACAGGAAAGAGAAAGAGTCTTATTTTACTTATGTCATTATTTCTCACAGAACCTTTGATATTACCACTTATCCTATAATCTTAGTTTTTCACCCAAATGACAATATTTTAGGAGATTAAAATATTAAATATTTGTAAGGACTGCTTAAGGGGAACGTAAAGTATTAAGTAGTTTCTATCACATTTCTAATAGATTCCAAAGACTGTGGGTAGAGTGTTAGGACTATTAGTTAAATAACCATAGCAAAAAAAAACCCAACTGCTTTCTGATTGTGTGTGAGGCCTGCTCTGTGAGAACAGGGAATTGATGCCCAGCTCTAGCTAAGAAGGTCTTGAACCCTAGAGAGAGCTTGCTTCTTTTGTGCAACTAATTGTGGTAACAAGCTATCTTCTATCCATAATGGGTTTGCTTTCTGATGGTGTTCGCTCAGTTCTGCCAGAGTCTTCCTTAGCTCTCCCATGTGCTCTACTTCTGTATGGGGCCTCTTGTTTGGAAGTGGGAGACTTTTCAGTGTGTGTCACAGAATATCCGGATCCCTTTGTGTGCTTGGAAAGTTCCTGCTTCAGTTAAAGGAACTGAAAATCTTCTTGGTCAGAACCCACCCTGGGCCATTGTCAGCGGCTGGACTACAATGCTTTCTTCAGGGATCCAAACTGAGGAGCAAAACGCAGAAGGTAGGAAAGTCAAGCTGGCCACGGAGACTTGAGATCTGTGTGTTCGTGGCACTGTAAGGTTGACTGCGTCACACAAGTCTCCACATTTTAAAAGCACCCACATTATGTCCGTGACTCAGATGATGATAGCATATTTACTACGATGGAACGGGTGCCGGCAGGTCATTGAGGAAATGTGACCTCACATGGGCCAGAGCAGGCGCAGGGCTTATGGCTCGATATTAGTTCATGTTAAAGGCTTGGCTATCAGGGCCTTGTTTAAAAGACAGGGTCACTGGAACCCAATGTCACAGAGTGGTTAAATAAGCCTGCAAGTCCACTTCTATGGGGCTTGAAATTCTGACCACCTCAGTATTTCTCACTCCCCCAGAGATCAAGGGGTATAGAATTAGGAAGTACCCTTGTTATAAAACTGCAACGCATTGCCCAGAGTTCCCTTAAGCCACAATTTCCCCCTTTGTTGTGTCAAATATTCAAGGCTCTGACAGATAACATCACTTCTGAGCAAAAATAAAAGATGTTTTGTCAATGAAATATCTCTCTTTTCCCATCTCTCTCTTTCCACTCCACCCTTATGTGATTTTCTCCCCTCTCTCCCTCCTCTTTCTGTCTCTGTCTCTGCCTCTCTCCCAGCACCCTGCCCTCCCCACCCACCCCCACCCCACACACTGGCTTTGAGACAAGGTTTCACTTTGAGCCTGGATGTCACTACATAGCCCACTACATGGCCTCCCTAATGTAAAGATTACTTTTTTTTTTTTAATTTGATTGGACACAAATAGACACTTAGTGGAATTTAATATAAATTCCGATTATTTTTTAAAAATAATTTTCTGTTACATACCACATCTATAAAAGTGTTTCCTTTAATTAAGGACAAGTATAGGGTATGTCAGCCATGTGACCACCTTACCTTCTGAGTACTTCAAAGACGTCAGTCTACTCCAATCAATACCTATCTGGGGGCTTTAGAGAAGGGTTTTGTGCTCAGTAGAAATGGAGGCTGAGTTCCTTGCCCACCTCCTGTGCCAGGAGGCACTGATACCCTAGGTGTTGGCCAGCATTTGAATGTGAACACTCCTCCGCGGTGTTTGGATAGTTGGTCTCATCTGGTAGCACTGTTCTGGGAGGTCGTGGAACCTTTGGGACATGCAACTAGCTGGCAGACTTAGGGAGTTAATGTGTTACATTGTAGCTACTGGACCCAAATTCTAGCCTCTTCTTTCTGGTCTCTACTTCTGGGTCCATTGAGGTGTAATGAATTCCAGCCACACATTTCCACTGCCATGAACTCCTCCCTGTCTTCCTCCAAATAATGGGGCTCCACTCTCTGAAACCAGAAGCCAAGGTAAATTCCTCCTCCTAAGCCAGTGCTTCTAGGCGTCTGGTCACAATAAGGAGAAAATTAACTAATTGGGCCAGTGGGAGGACAGTGTGTAATTTGGGCAATTTCTTCAATGAGGTCTCCTTTCCTCCTCTGCCCCTAAAATAACCATTAGACTGTCATTCCTCCCACCTTTATGTTATCCCAGTGAATCAATAGACAAACCCGAATGTGACCTTTGCCCCACCATGTTGGCCTGGTCAGGGATATAAGGCTACCTCACAAGAACAAAGGGGCCACTTGGCCCAGGGAAAGGCAAACTAGTCAGTGGGGGACCTTGGTGACCAATCTGTGCATGGAAAAGAATAATAATATCTTGTCATTGGGAGTTAAAGGAAAATCATACCCTAAAGCTTTTGGGAGAAATTTTCTTTGGGGAAGGATATATTTAAAACAAGTATTTGCAAATTTGGTAGTTTCTAGAAGAATTTAGAATCTATAGTGCTGTTATTTAAAAAAAAAGTTAAAAATGGAAAATTTGACCATTAGTGTGTAAAGAGAGACCCGCAGTAAATGCCTCATGGTCACAGGTCCAGCCAGCCATCCTTTGTCTCAAGCTACCTTGAATGGAAGTCAGTTACCAGCATTCGGGCTGGAATGCAGTTCAGCTGGTAGAGGACATGCAGCCCTGGCTCTGGTACCTCGCAGCGCTTACCTGGCTTACCTACCAGATCCACCCTTGCATCTTAGAGGGTCAGGCTCTGCTGTCTGTTCCTATGCTGCTCTGCAGTTAACCGTTCTTATTAAGTCCTTATTTAGTGGCAGTCCACCCCCGCAATCCCAGCATTCTAAGCTGCATAGCAAGTACAGAGCCAGCCTGGGCTCCACAAGGCTCTGTCTCAAAACATATAAATAAATAAACAAACAAATAAATGTAAGCAGTTTAGATACTGACTAGTCATTCTGTTTAAGAGCGTGGTGTTCTGACATCATAGCTTGTTCCTGAACAGAGCTCACTGAACGTTCTAGAGTTCACTCTGCAATGGGCCATCTTTCCTGTTACTCTTGGGATTCTGTACATCTGAGGGAGAGAGAAAGGAGAGAGAGAGAGAGAGAGAGAGAGAGAGAGAATTTCCATGACACAGATGGCAAAATGAGGTGTGGGCAACCTCATAGGTTAGCAGCGGGCAGATCTGCATTTCTTCTGTCCCTGTGCAGTTTAGACTACTGCTGGCACAGTGGATATGACTACAAACATCTCATTGCCTTTGATAGAAATAAGCAGTCATGTCTGTAAACCCTGCAGAAAGTCTGATTTGGGTTTCCAATACCCTCACTTGGGGTCTCACTGCCTCCTGTTGCTCCAGGTTACTGGGATCCATCACCCTCTTATAGCCTCTGCAGGCAGTGTGCACATAAACATAAAAAATAAATAGATCTTGTTTAAACCACAACTCCCAGTTGTATTAGTTACTTTTCTATTGCTCTAAGAAAGTATCATGACCAAGGCAAGTTATAGAAGAATTTATTTGGCCTTATTGTTGCAGAGGTTTAGAGTCTGCAGGCTGAGGGCTCACATCTTGAATTGCAAGCAGGATGCCTAAAGAGCACATCGGCAGCACACAGGCTTTTGAAACTTCACACAGCCCAGCCTCCCGTGACATACTTTCTTCAGCAAGGCCACGCCTTCTAACCCTACCCAACCAGAACCCCTGACTGGGTACCAGGTATCCGAATGCTGGAGACTGTGAGGAACATGCCATTCAAAGCACCACAGCATCCTCTCCACACTTGCCACCTGGTGGCATCCCTAAGGACAAGTGTTAGGTGTGTGGCCAGGTGTCATATCTAGATGCCAGGCTCAGCCCTCGCCTGGTAACCAGCATTACTGGAAGTTGGCCAATATCGGAATTGCCTTTTGGGTTTTGGAACTAAATAAGAGCGCTTTACTGTGCAGCAGCATAGCAAAAGATAACAAGTGAGCTGGGCCCTCTAAAGTCCAATGGTGGCTCTTGATGGTATAGCTGGTTTGTTACACAGCTTCCTGCCAGCCGCTCTGAGATAGCTTGCATTTGGATGTGTTGCTACAGCAGGAAGTGTGGTGGGCCGAGGCTTGCATCCCTGTCCCCTTTACTGCACATTTATTCAGAATTGTCTTGAGGATATCTGCTCATGATATAGTTGCTCTTGCAATCAACTCATGTGGTTGTCATTTCTAGTTATGGTAGAATCAAACTATAGTGAGGTTAGGGGAATGCAAGGGAGAGCACAGCCTGGGCAACACAGTGGAAGTCTGTCTCACTATGAGTGTCTGAGGATGTTGCTCAGGGACAGAGGATTTGCTCGGCATGTGCAGAACCTTGGGCTCCATCCCAGGTACCACAACAAAGAAAGATGGGGGGGGGGTGGGGGAAGAGGACTAATTTTCATCATTATCCCATAAAATACAGAGTGGTTCTTTAAGCCAAGGCCTACCTTACTCAAAGTAAGGCTACTGACTAACTGCTTAAGCCAGGACCGAGATCTGCTTTTGTCTATTTTCAGAGTCCATGTATTCAAGTAAATGTAGTACTGCCTCAGAGACCCCACCTTCAGACAGTCCGTTCATCCAAGAGATAGAAAAAAATACATTTTCAGGTAAGTGAGAACCACAGCTGAAAGGGCAGGAGCTGAATTCCTAATGAGCTTCATGGAAACCAGTAGCTCAGCCTTGCAGGCCCAAGGGGCCTAAGACCAGGCCACTTACCGGAGAATGGACAGGTATTGGTGGGCCACTAAGAGGAAGAACTAGCCCGGAAGGAAATAGGTGCTTGGTTGACTTATTCAGTCACCCCAGTGATAAAAGGTGCTCTGTACAAAGTGACACCCCAGTAGATTGTAGCACAGTGATGCTAAAATGCCCCCCTTTCTTTTCAGAGTGTCAGCCACCAGGCATTAAATCACTCAGAAATGAGATGGGGACCATTTCCCATCTGTGGTTACAAATCACAAAGTTCTAGAAGTTGAACAAAACCCTTTAGAATTATCTACTAAATTCAATGATTATTTGGCATCCCCTTTATATATAGGTTTCAAAAAATAAAAAGCTAACGCTTTTATGTTCCTGAACGTTCAGTGTTATACTAAGTTTGTGACAGGTACATGTCAGGTATGGTAGCAGAGGAGGAAGGCTATCGTGACATCCTAAATTTAGAATCCTGCATAGAGTACCAGAAAATTTAGCAGCTACCAGCAAGGGCACACCTGTCAATTGTTGCTAAAGGCATCTTGCTCAACTACACGGTTCTGAAAGCCAAGACATACTTTACACAAAAAGCAATTTTATGGGGCTCATACAACTATTTCTTTGCTTAAGTGTGTTTGGGGGTTTCATTTGAAGAAATATAAATCAGTTACTTTATTTTAAACCATCCATGTTTCCTCTAATGGTGTTTACTAAGTCTGAAAGGCATTTATTTAAAATAAGTAGAGGAACTTGTGCATTGATTGAACTGTCTGTCTCTCAGGTAGATTGTGGAATTGCAATTTAGCACAGAGTTGAAGAGAGCATCAATTAAAGATATAGATAGGCTGAGTCAGGCGTTCATCAGACAAGATGGGATTAAAGACAGGTTAAAAAAATGCAAACCGCCAACGTATGCAAAACCTAGGCACTGTGATATAAGGAAAGCACAAACAAACCAGTGAGCTGGGGATGAAAGCTCTTAGCTGACAGGGTCACCTGACAGGAGTGGCAAGTCTCTGCAAGGTGCAGGGGGTCACCGTGCCTAGCACTCAGTGATGCCCTGTGTGGGTCTGTAAAGCCTAAAGCCCTGCAGCGGCTTGCAAGCACTCCACAGATATCCAACACTTGCGGATTCTACAGTCCTCAGTGGTCTAAATCATATGACCACTTACCTTGAAGAGATGAAGGGGTGAGCCCTGAAGATGTGGAGAATGGAATTTTGGTGTTGTCTGTGGCCTGGAGATCAAAAACACACCACTTACAAGTACTGTCGATGCCAAAACCATAATTTTTTTTAAATGCTCCTTTGACTGTTTCTTAAGCATTTTGTTTTAAAAAGTGACAACCTCCCAACTTATATTTTAATAACCCAACAATAGAAGAGACTCATTTGACAGAGTGATGAGCCCCAGGTGCTCCAAAACTGCATAAGAAGCTTAAACAGATAGTCGCACAGTGAACTTGCTGGATGGAGAAAGAGAAGGGCCAGGCAAGTCCTGTCAGCAGCAAAGACTATAGTGTCCACCTACAAAGAAGTCACTAACCCACCCCAACGGTACAAGCTGCCATAAGCAAGTGACATGCAAGACAAAAATTAGGCTCAAATCAGTTCACCACTGAAATCCAGTTTAGGCTCAGTTTGCAGTTTGGGTCAATCAAATTCAACGATGGGATCCGATTCATATTTCAGTAATGAAGATCGGGACAGGGAACTGATATATTGACAGCTGTATTTTCCATTTCTTCTCTACATAAAATATTCATGGATCCCATGTTCTACAGTGTACTCTGACAGTGTAACAGCTGCCAAAAACCTGGTACCTGAGGCCACTTTTACATCAATAAATTATCGAAGGTTACATCTGTAGCAAGGTAGCTTTATTGGACCATGCAAATAATACCAAGTGCACAACACAGTTCTGCCAGCTTTTGTTCCCTTGAGAAAGGACTATGGTTACATGAAGTGCTGCAAAGCATGCTGGGAAGCTTTGACCAGTCAGCAAGATGCAAGGAGGAAAGAATTTATCTCTGCTTTGATGGAGGCAGAAAAAAAAGCATCTGAGTGATTGTGACGACGTCTATGAAACCCCATAACTTAAGCCACTCTCAGTCCATTCCTCTATAGAAGCACTGCATCCATAAACAGGCCACTGCTGCGCATTGCTTGCCAAAGGGAAGCAGACAGCTAATACAATTTTGGAAGTACCTCTAAGAACACCCACGTTTTGGATTGGTCCAAGCAGAGTACTAGACACCTGCCCTCTCACTTTAAAAGATGCGCCTTAGTCGAGAGAGTGCTGCTCGGTCATTGCGGAAAGCCCTGGACTCAGTTTTCAGTGCTGCATAAAACCAGGCATGTCGCCAATATATCTGTAACTCTAGCACTTGCGAGGTAGAGGCAAGAGGTTCAGAAGGTCAAGATCATACGTGGCTGCGTAGTGCTTTTAGAGCCAGCCTGTGCTACATAAGACTGTGGAAAGTCTATCCTCTAAAGTTGTTAGGATGTTGACACCACTGGTGAAATATCTATTCCCTTGCCGTTCTTTCTCTCCGTGCATCTCTAAACTCCACATCTCTCTTTCTTCCTGCCCACAAGATGATATAAGACAGCCACAAACACAGTGCTAAGGACTCCACGTTCTGGAAGTCTTTCACTAAGAAGCCCTGTTTTGTTTCTAAGCTGTAAGCCTATACTAGAGAACAGCTGGACAGCCTCACCAGGAAGGCCACAGAGATCTTTGCTATGCAGCCTGGGGTTCCCACCTGGCTTTGGAGCGCAACACCTGATGATTGATACTTATGTTAAATGTAAGAAAAAAGATGAGGAGATTGGAAAGCAAAGTCTCGACTTCTCCACACATTGCAGAAGCCCTGTTGAGCCCCGAAGACCAATAAAAAACAATCCCAAGGTTGTTTAAAAATCAACCTTAAAAAAAAATCAGCAGTGAAATGTATCAGTCGGCTTGCTGATTGTCACATTGAAACACTGTGTCTAATCCTTACAATTGAAACATTTAAACTTGTTTTATAAACGTTGAAATTTGCTACAGAGAGATTAAAATTTGCCCGTATCTACTTGTCTGGGTGAATTGAGTCCAATCTAGTTAGGCTTCAACGCCCTCCCTCCTCACCGTGTCACACATCCTCCACACTAGCATACTTCCTTAGGGTCCTGTATCTGCATAGAAGCATACTCACTAAGGAATCCTCTTCTTCCTCTAGCACCCACCCACCCACGTCCCTTGTTAAGCACACTGTTCTGACTCCACCCACGACAGTGCACAGCAAATACACTTAACCATGGAAACCCACCTTCCAGCTTCAGAACAGAACCCACTAAGTATCCATCTCCTTGGGGGTTACTCTTTAGGAAATCCTCACACTGGCACTTTAGTGAGGACCCTTTGCAGTGACACCGTTTCAGGAAGCAGTTGACTGACTACCACAGGGTCACACAGCATCTAAATTCAGGTGACAGACTCACTGGCTTCTTTCCTGTCTGGCAGTAGTGATGTCCTTCTGGGCAGGAGTCTGCGATGAGCCTGAGAAATGTCTGAGGCTCTGAGGAATCAGTGAAGGGACAAAAGTCGCCCCTTTTTTTTTCAGGAGCCGGGTGTCTTATTTGTTCACAAGATAGCATCTTAGAATACTTGGGTGTTTGCCATGAGTGGCTCTGTCCTCCAGTGAGACACCAAGTCTCCTCGCTTAACTTCTGAGTGCGGCAGTGTGGTCTCTCTCATGCCTCCCACTCCTTTACAGCCTGGGTCAGATGTCTGAACAGCAGGAATTGGAAAACGCATCCCAAGTCAGTGTGGCTGCACACTAACAAAGCCCTCCTCAAAGCCCATCTCCCCATTTGCTGCTAACTTGTCCAACTTGACTTATGTGAAAATGGCTGTTCATTGGCCAGGTTCATTAGTGAGAAATGTTTCAACAGTTCAATTTAACAACCTGGAATGTCCTTTGGAGAAGGCCAAATTAATGTGATTTCTACCTTAAGAAGCTTAGAGACGTAGCCACCGCTAACTCAGTAATTACATTGTACTGCCAGCAACAATTCAATATTTTTTTTCTTGCCTGAGGGTTACAACACATTTGCACTGTGGGGAAGCTTTTTCTCTTTACATCTCAAAACTGTACCACAGACTCTTCCTTTATTCATAACAGTGAGATCTCCAGCTGAGATAGGCACTTTTGTATTGCTCTAGATGACAGCTTTCTGTGTTCTTTCCAAGCACAGGGGGTTTAATAAACATATCTGGCAGGCCTTCCATAGCTGGAGGGCCTGGGATGACACTGTGTGCAAACAGTATGCTTGCGCTGGGGGGAAACAAGTTTATTCAATTATTCAATTAATAGATTACAGTCAAGATACTTGTTATCCTGCAATAAAAAATGGGGTGAGAACTCCAAGAACTAGAGTGGGCCCCAGGATTAGTAACAGCAGGCAGTGTGGCATGTGCAGATCATAGTGTCTGGCCAATATGTGAGGACATCCCCACCACCCGTGTAAAGATGTAGACACTCTTGTCTGCTCTATGAAGAGGCAGTCAGGATCCCAGAAACACATGAGACACTCATGAAATATCTTAGCAGGTTATAGTTTGAATTTGGGGCTTGGAGAGATTGAGAAACATTTGGGGGTGGAGGTGGGGACTGGTGGCAAGTGGATCAGCATTCTGAGAGTCACAGAGAGAAGCACTCATTGAAAGTCCTCCATGCAAGCTGAGCATGTTGGTAAAGTTTTATGAGTAGCTAGCTGCTTTTCTGCTCCACGGAAGAGGTTTTCTTGGTGTAGAATGTTCTAGAATGTTCTTTGTTTTAGACCGTCTCACTGAAGTAACTCTTGGTGTTTACATAGATATGTTGAAGTGCCCTTAAATGTGAGGTGGAGGCACTTGTCTTGTTGCGGGGATGTTACATATGTCTCAGATTTCAGTGAGTGGGTTTCATAGATGATACTCCTAAGAGAATGACAGGAAAAGTGGGGGGTTACTGTGAGAAAACCAAGGAGGAGGATGCTGGTTTGCGGACTTCAGGTCTGGGCCTGTGTGAAGTAGAAGTCCCAAAAGGATTATGAAGTCACTCCCCTTTCAGTGGATTTCATTTACAAGTTTGGAGGTAAAGAGTTGAGAGACCTTTCAAGTGCACCAGAAGCCCCATGCGTGGTAAACGTGGCTAGCTTTTTGGGAAACAAAAAAGCCGCTGTTTGCAGTCTAGCAGTTCTTTTTGTGTGCCAGTATGGAGCTGTTGTTTAGGAGTTATTCTGCTCTTTAGGCTTGTACAACCCTCATTTACCCTGGTGGTCAGCCCACCTTAGGTTCAAGATAGCAGTAAGACATGATGATGATGATGATGATGATGATGATGATGATGATGATAATGATGATGGTGATGATGGTAATGATGTTGATTCATGTGGTACCAAAAAAATCCATCTTCACTTTGTTGATTGAGAAATCATGCCAAAGAAAGTGTTGAAAAGTTTTCCAAAGGAGACTAAAGGATAAGACAGGAAATGTACTTCCAGATAATTGAAACTTTTGGTCCTTTCAAGAGACACCAGGAAGAGCCCTTGGCACCTTTAATCCATGCCTCTGGGAGAATTGGCCAAAAAGGAGATGAGACAATTTTCCCAGTGAACAGGTGGGCATAGGGAGTCAAACAGATGGTGCCTTTTAGATACTAAGGATGCTAGCCAAGGCAAGAGCCTGGAGTTGAAAATGAAATCCCCCACTCTCAGGGGCAGGATAGTCTCCAGTTCATGGTGTCTCCCAGGAGATGAATAGAGAAGTATCTGTCACCAGTGGCCTGGCTCTTCCTGATGAGGTCATTCATCAGTGCCTACCTCAGCCCGCATCCAGCCCTGAGACAGCCTAGAGTAGCCTTGGTCTGTTCAAAGATGAGCTCTGAATGAGAGGGTGTGGTCCTTTGGCTAAGGATGTGGGCACTTTCTCCCAACTGTTAGATGATCTGATTTAAGCTAAGTTCGTATCTGCAGGATGGAGGTCACGGCTGCAAGTGTACACACATGAAGAGCTGAACCCTAAGAGGGAATTTATTGACTAGTCAGAAATAAGGAGACTTGTACATGGAGGGCTGGAGCTGCCAGGGATGCAGACCCAGAACAAAGGGGGAAGTGAGGAGGAAGTTTGAGGCATTCCTGGGACCAGAGCCTGTACCTTGGCTGTTGGTCCAGGCCAAGGTTACCAGGTGGCCCATTGATTTGGAGAGGACAGAAGCAGAAAGAGGACAGGGCCCAGGTGACCAGCTGGTAGGATCTGAAACTGCTCTGGTTACCATGGATCTACTGTCTGCTTTGCTTCCTAAGAGCCCAGGCCCACATCTGGCCTCTAGGCTGAAGCCTTTTCTGGTCTTTATCCTCTTGGCTAAAGCTGCTGCTTCTGTTTCCTCAATAACTAGACTTGATCCTGAATCCTGGAGTCTTAGCGGGAGCCTGCAGGGGAGGGAGGAATCCCTTTTCCCTAAGGCTCTGATGTGCAAATCTCCTCTTGGCATCATGTTCAACTGATTTCCTATAAGAGTGATGTCACCCAACTGACTTTCAGTGACAACCGACCATGAGAGTCATATTTCTGGCTTCCACCCACTTGATTGCCCTCCACTGCTCTTGATCAGATGGTAGCCCAGTACATCTGCATCATAGGTGTGGGCCAGAGTGAGGCCCCTGCTGGATGCAGTCTTACAGCATCTCAGCTTGCTTCATTCCCTCCCACTGCTGCTAGTCTCTCCCCTAGTCTTTGTAGGCAACAGTCAATGTGTTGGCCTTCCTGGGACTTGAACTTGCCCAAGCTAGGACAGCATTTCCCTGATGCCTTGAGTTTGTCCTGTATGATAAATACAGGCAGCATTGTTCTTACCCTTAGAGAACCTTCAAGAGTCATTTCCCCAAGGGGAGAGCTCACAGATCACAGACCACAAAGGATGAGTACTACTAAAGCATATATATATATGTGTGTGTGTGTGTGTGTGTGTGTGTGTGTGTGTGTGTGTGTATGTACATATTATATACACACACACATATATGGGTCCTGATATAAAATATATATATATATATATATATATATATATATATATATATATAAAAACATGAAGCTGTATAAGTATATATGACTATTTATATATATAATGAGGCTGAGCTGGGTGTGGTGGCACGCACCTTTAATCCCAGCACTTGGGAGGCAGAGACAGGCAGATCACTATGAGTTCAAGACCAGCTTGGTCTTACAAAGCCAGTCTAGGATAGCCCAAGGCTACAAAGAGAAACCCTGCCTTGAAAAACTAAACAACAGCAAAACCCAATGAGACTGTATATATCTATACATACATATGTATATACATATGGCATAATTGACGGTATTGGTAACAACAGAGGGGGAAATTGATATGCCTGAAAGAAGAGGACCATGGAGAGCTCCTCAGTTCTACCAAGGACAGAGGGAAGGGGTTGCCCTTGCCTTTGCTCACAGATGAAACCGTTAAAACCAAAAAATAAAAATAAAAATAAATAATAAAATAAAATAAAAAAAGACTTAAGGTTCAATGACTAGGCAAGTCACCCAGCCCGTGCTGGACACAAATGCGATTTCAGTCTGATTCTACCTGTTTCTGAGGCTTCCCACTGTCAAATCAAGGCTGCCTCAGTGTACTCTGAAACAAGCAACTGTGGGTCTAAGAAGACACTGTGCTCATTTGGTGTTGAACTGTACAGGAGTCTGGGAAAAACAAAAGATCAGCATAATGGAGTCTTCACGGGTTCTCAGAAGAAAAGGGACCCAGCGGATGTTAGGGGAGAGGACGGAGTGTGCGAGAAAGCCTGTGACGTTTCTCTGAGTGGCTTGGATGGGACACACAAGTACAGGAACATCTAAAGCCAAGACAAAGGCCCAGGCATCACAGGGACCAGGGAGCCAGCTTGGTGCAGCCTCTGCCATTTATGGTTTCTTCTCAAATCAATGAGGGAAGGTTGCAACCAGATCATGCCCTGTCTCAAAAACCTCTTCCATCATAGACAGTCTGGCCAGGTACTCATGGAAGGAGGTGTGGGCTGCTCCAGCAATGAGGCTGTGAAAGGGATAGCATTACAGATAGCATTACAGCATTACTTTGCACACAGCATCGAGGAGGCTAATGGCCATCTTCCAAACCAACTTTCATACATACCTATGGTTTCTGGTTGACAAAAGTTGGTCTTAAATCCGTATGTGCCTCAACCTTCTTTTAATTCCAAAATAATGTGTGACTTTAACAGCTAAATCAGTGTCAAGATTGGAGAAATCAGAAAGAAGCAAAGGTACCAAAAGACAAGCTGTTGAGTCTCACCTTAACGGGTAATATTTGAGTTAGCTACGTGCGACCTCATCTCTCACAAAATGACTGAGAGATGTGATTCGTCACTAAAGAAACAGCCTTACTATCTGTGAAATGGATTGGCTCCATTTCTGGATTTTAGAGAAATCCAGACCTTATTTCTGAAGCTCTTTTGTAGAGATAGCCCTGTATCATCTACTGGGGTTGCTATGACAATTACCAACTGGGTAGGGCATGGCAGTGGTGGTCATGGTGATCACTGTGAGTTCAAAGACCAGCCTGATCTACAAAGCGAGTCCAGGACAGCCAAGACTACGCAGAGAAACCCTGTCTCAAAAAACAAAACAAAAAAAACAATGGAAAAGTTCTGGAGTGTGACAGTTCAAAATGGACCTGTTGGCAGGTTCACTGTCTATTTGGCCTGCAGATGAATGCCTCCTATTGGGCTCTCAAGGTGTCTTTCTTCTGAGAGTCTTAACCCCTGATGCATCTTTATTTTTTCATCAGGACAACAGACCTATGGGATTGCGGTTCCCTATATGATTCCGTTTTATTTTAATTATCTCTTTAGAGCCCCTGTCTCCAAATACAGCCATAACCAACATTAGAAGTTTAACATGTAAATGTTGGAGACCAGTTCAGTTCATAAGAACCTTGAACACCACGTTGATGGAAATATTATATCAGACAGCTCAACGCTATTTAAAAACCATGGGTGTTCAGTGCAAGGGATGTTCTCTAGGTCACCTTGCAGCAAAGGGAGACAGGAACAAAGCCTAGAGCTGACTTCTGACACTGTCTTCTCATGTGACCTTGGGTGAATAACTATATTTATCTATATGTCAGTATTCTTATCTCTTAAAAGAGGAAACTTAAGGATAATGGCCCATGGAGCTGTTTCAAACTGCAGCACCTATGGTCTACTTCACTTCAAATTTAGTCAACCCAAGACTATTTGCCCAGAGATGAAGACTGCTATAAATAATGGCTGCACAATGAAATTAATTTCATTGGAGAATAAACATCTGCATTCTGTCTGATAACAAGAACTCTTCAATATACGATGGAGCCCAGTTCTGAGATCATCAAGTCATGGAAGCTATGTGTTGGTAGCTGAATTTCTGGGGCTGAAATTAAAGGGATAAATGCCAACTTTCCACTTCATTTGTTGATATGTGTGCACAGCCAAAGTAATAGCCCTTCCTACTGTGAAAGCAAATTTAAGAGACTTAGGAAATACATGTGTGTTATACATGCTTTCTCTTTGGGAGACATATGTCTTCTGCTTAGCAAATTCTATCTCTCATTAACCGACTGCTCATTTGGAAAGATTTCCCTTCTGCATGTGGTAGCCGCGGGTGTCACGGGTAATTGGCGATGAAAGTGTTTTAACAAAAGTTTCAGTTGTGATATAATGAAGGAAAATGGTAGAGGTGCCCCGTAGGTATGAGGCTAGCTATGCCACCAACCTACAAGTGCAGCAAGAACATAATCCTTGTAAGACAAGTGCAAATTGAGAGAAAAATACAATTGTTCCGATAAAATTATAACCTATTCTTCTTAAAGTACATTAAACTTAAGATTCCGTTGGAATGTTCTCATTGTGTGTAACTTAGCAAATTAACTTGTTTAATGTCACACTTGCCCTCCTGGCAATCCAGTGTTATGTTCATGTAGCTGTAAATGTTATTTTTAGTTACTGTAATATAGAGCTTAATGTATACATTTTTCTGGCAAATCCTTAATACCCGTTTGTGAAATCACATATGAAACTGGATCCTCCGACTTAGCTCCAGAAGATATGTTGGACCCAAGTAGACTGTGCATCCGGATTCCTACCCATTCATCTGCTCACCCAACCAATAAACCATATGCCCCATGCCAGGCACTGGTGTGCCAACTTGTGCGTGTGATAATAAATAATAAGGAAATAAGCAAATCATAGACAGCAGTTGACAGGAGGAGTGAGGTACATATCAGTCAGGGGACCCTAGAGGGACAGAACTGATAAAAGATGTGTGTGTGTGTGTGTGTGTGTGTGTGTGTGTGTGTGTGTGTGTGTGTGTGTAAAGGGGATTTATTAGAGGGTTTGAAGGCTAATCCAACCATGAGTGAATCCAGGGATTGTTTTGTCCACGAGGCTGGATGTCTCAGCTGGTCTTAAGTATGTGTTGGGCTCCCACAGAAGTATTCTCTAATAGCCGTGAATCAAGAGTGATGGCGAGCAGGCAAAGAACAAATGCTTCCTTCTCCCATGCCCTTGATGTAGACTGCCAGACTAGAGGTGGATCTTCCCCTGTCAAATGATTTAATGAGGGGAAAAAAAATCTCTCGTTGTGCACCCAGCCACATGGGTATTAGTTAATTCAAGATGTAGTCAAGTTGACGACCAAGAATAGTCACCACAGGCAGTGAGAAAAATAAAAGGATAATGTGATAGGCCAGCCACTCTCAGAGTGTAGTCCTTGAACAATCTGGGGGGTGGCTAGAAATGCACCTTCCCGGGTCCCACCTCAAATCTACTAACTCCGACTTGAAAACAGTCAGTTTTAGTGAGTGCTCGGGGTGGGGTAGGGGGCACCTGAGACACAGAAAAATGCAGAGACCTGTGATGGGTCAGTTTATGTAGGGATAAAGAGAAAACCTGAGAACTGGGGAAAGGCTTGGCTGGGGATGCGTTTGAGGCAGTTTCCATGCAGAAAAGCCTGGTGAGCTTGAGATGCAGAAGAATGCAGACAGAAGAGAGAAGGGTGGCAGGAAAAGAGGCTGGCAAGGTGGCCGGACAGGCAGGAAATAGCAGGAATGAATAGAAATGAGTCAGCTAATACTCACCGAGTCCAAATCTGTACCTGCAATTCCTCTTTACTCGGGGGCAAGATGAAGATTTCTCTGGACGTGACCCTTCGTATCTCTTCATTTCCTTACCTGATTGTGCACGTCGTCACACACAGGGGCTCTATGGCTGGGTGAGTTTTTCCTACTGAGACTCACTTATAAAATAATAACAGGACTGTGAATTGCACCGGGCTGTCTCTGCCTGGATGTTGCCAAGACCTCTGGGCTTGCTTCTGGTTATAAGAAAACAGCAGAGGTAACAGGATGGGCGCAGTGATACATATACAACTCATTTGCTTGGTATTTTTGAGGAGGCAAACTGCCAAGGTGGGAGATATTAGGTAGATGGAAAAGTACTGTAGGTAGTCTTGGACCAACAGTCAGAAGCTGGGGACCTGGAGGCTGTAAGGAACTGGATGCTCCTGGCAACTGAGCAGGCCCGGGAGTAGATGCTTCCCAAGATGTCTTCAGTGGCACTGCAGCTTTGATCTAACTCTGAAACCTTTGACCCGGAGAACCGTAGCCCCAGCTAAGCTCCAGCTGGATCCTCCTAGTCCCCCAGCAAGTGCCACAAAGCAGCTGAAGTGACATTCTAAGGGCCACATTTGTGTCCATGTTAGGATGCCAAAGACACAGAACAACAGAATCCAGCAGTGGGGTGTGATCTCACACATGTAACCCCAGCCACTTAGCAGGCTTGAGACAGAAAGAATTGTAGCTGGAACCCCAAGCCTGGCCTAACATAGAAAGACCCGGTCAGAAGAAAAGACAATGCTAACACCACCAGGCCGACTCTAGAAACTGATACCTGATCTTGTAGGTGACCTCACAATTGGCCACCTGAAAAACCACAGAACTACCAAAACTCAATGGTATAATTCAGTCCAGGCTCAGAAGCCCAAGAGCCAGTGGGGTTGATGGTATCAGTCACAGCAGAGTCTGAAGGCCGTAGAAGCGGCTGTGTGGAGGGTGGAGTGCTGCTGGGGAGACTCCCAGAGCGCAGACACCTAAGAACCAAGAGTATAGTCTGGGTACCATCTCAAAAGGTCAACAAATCTGCCTTCCCTCTGTCTTTTTGTTCTATGGGGCCTTCAGTGGACTATCTGCTCATCTTAGTGAAGACGGATCTTCTTCTCCCAGGCAAGTGCAATAAAGGCTGGTTCTCTAAAACACCTTTACAGACACGGGAGAACTAGGTTTTGCCAGCCGCCAGGACATGCCTTCGCTCAGTCAGCTTGGTGCACAAATCAACCATGACCGCTTCATAAGGCCTGGAGGAAGTGCATGGAGGAGAGGAGAGGAACGGACTCGTGCTGTGACTTGTACAAGTAAACCGGCCTGTATTATGGAAACACAGTAATGAATTTTCATATGTAAGAAAGCTGTCGTGTAGTTTGGGACACAGGGCAATTTTAACTGAGTGACACAGGAAGATCATCCCAAGGCTGACAATCCATCAAGTGACACTGACCACCACTGTCCTGCTGGATCTGTAGGATCTCTCGGAGCCTGTGGTGTCAAGGTACTCCCCTGTCTCCTGGTGTCCTTTCCCGGTGCTGCTAGCATAATCACTGCAAATGTATTATCTTACAAGGTCAGAGGTCCATATAGGTCTTTCTGGAATAAAATCAGGCATGAGAAGGACTCCAGTGTCCCGTGGAGGCTATGGTGGAGAATATTCTTTGCCTTTTCCAGCTTGATGGGCTGACTTCAATCCTGACTCATCCCAGATACTTACTGCTCTGTTTCCTCTGTCACCTATGGAAGCTTTTGGTTTAATTGGACCCATGATAAATAATCTGTGTTCAACTTGGCATGTTACAGTGTTTAATTCCTCTTTGCCGTGTGGTCAAGCACCGAGTTTCACAGAGATGGGGATGAGGACATCTTTGGGGTGCTTATTCTGCCATGTAAACTGATCTAGTTCTGTCGCGTGAGCTTGGCACCTTGACATGCTCTCAAAGAGCTACGGACTTCTTGTATCCAGTTTTCCTCACAATCGTCTCGCAAATGCTCCCATTTAAAGCACTGCTTTCTGGACCTGGGGAGATGGCTGAGTCAGTGAAGTAATTCCTGTGCAGGCACGAGAGCCTGAGTTTCAATCCCTGGAGCTCACATAGAGAGCCAGCATGCTTGTGTGCGTGTGACCCCAGTACCAGAGAGGAGGCAGGCAGATCCCTGGAGCTCATCTGCCCAGCCAGCATAGCCAATTGGTGATCTCCAGGTTCAGGGGGAGAGTTGGTCTCCAAAAGTAAGGAAGAGAGCCGCCAGGAAAGGTTCCCACTGTAGATCTCTGGTCTCCATATGAGTGCATGCACACAAACACTCATACATGTGCCTGGAGGAAGCCCCAGCATGCACATGGGCATACATGTACCTAGAAGAAGCACATGTACAACACAGAATGACGCAAAGTGCTGCCTTTGTAGATGCCAATGCCACATTCACTAGACTGATGAGTTACCCTTTCAGTTTTCCTGAAAACTAGCAGTGTTTGCTTCTCAGCACACAGGGTTCTCATCTTATTCTCTGTGATCCTAAGAGCAGGGAGGCAGGGCCTTTCAGGGGTTGTTACAGGCCCTGGCATTCTGGGGTGCCATCCTCTGAGCACTGATACCTTCTGCTTCGCAGCCTTGACAACTCTCCCTCTTCATCTCCTCAGCTGCTTGTTCTCCACATTATCTGTTTCACCCTTTTGGCTGGAAAATGATTATCATTATTAAATCAACTCACAGCAAGCAAACCGAAAGGAATTCTGGGAAGAGAACAAAAGTTTTCCCCCTAAGCAATCAACTGTTCCACCTGTCAGTCAGAGTCAAGGTCCTCACATCGTCACTCAGAACCAGCCTCCCTCTCTCTGGCCACAGCCAGTCTCCTTACGGCCTCTACTTCTGAGGCCCAGAACACATTTGACAGTATGTACACCTTTGCCTCCACTGGTCTCTTTCCGGTTTCCTGGAGATGCTCTCATCTGAGCACACCTCGGTTGGCTCCTTTTTTTTTTTTTTTTTTAATTTAGGATCTGTCAAGCTGTCAGTGGGAAACTGGGATACAGAAAGCCCAGTCCCACAGCCCTCCCAGCATAGAATGGTCCAGGCCAGGCTACACATGGCTGTGCAGCTCATGGAATCTAGTCCCCACCCCACAGGGCTGATGGTGGCATCTGCCGTTATGCCTTCCTGCCTCTACTGCACCCATGAGTCTTTTGAACAGGAGCTTACCAGAGGGCCCTCGGCAGTCACCAAAGCAGCCTCAGATGTAGCCACCTTTATTCACATGGAGATTATTCATGAATACATGATCAGAATGTCATTTTTCAGAGTTCCCTATCTCCTTTGAGGTATGTTCCTTTTAAAATCCCTGTCCACGCAGAGTGATGCCGTTTCTCAGTAATCATTCCTTTGATTTAGGGGTGGGGGTAGGGAGAGCAGTCTGAAACCCCAGTACATGCTTTGAGGTGCACTCAGCCTTTCCCCCCCAGGGCTGCCTTAAACTCTGAAAAGCTCTGCCGGTTGCCCTGGGTGCCGCATCACCTCCACACCCACCCATCATTCCTTGCTAATGGGGATGAACTCCATGTTGGAGTTCCTTGTGCCCTGTGAAAGACCCAGTCTGCAGGGAAGCACGGGACACCAAAGGCTTGCCAGCCACTTAGTGCTACGTGTTCCGGTGGTGTGACCTCTTTAGACTGTATTTTCCTCACCCACCTATCTAATGGGGGGAATTACCTGTGTAATTTTCCTAGGGCTTGGGAGGAAGTCGTGTGAAAATATTTTTTGCAAAATGGAGATCAGTACACTGAAAGTCAAGCCAGGCGTGGTTGAACAGGTCTGTAGTCCCAGCGCTCAGCCGTGGCAGGAGTGCCCCAGGTTTAAGACAAGTGTGAGTGTCTCTGAAAAACATGTCAATTGCATTTGGTTTTAAAAGTAAACAGAAGCGCCTAAGTGAATGTCTCAAGATGGTGTGTGTGAGAAAGAAGTGTGAAAGAGCAATTTTCTGTAAGGAAAGACACCAAAAACAAGAGCTGGGAGATGGAGACGGAGCAGGTCATACTTGCCTTGAGAAGAGAGAAAGGCTCTGCACTGTGGTATTTGCTGTGTGGTCTCTGGGCAGCCTTCAACTCCAGAAGTGCAGGGGCTACAGAGAATGGAACCGTTTACTAGGTGACGTGTCCGCCCAAAAAACCCCTCGCTAACAGTGTTTTCTGGATCTGCCAAGCTGACTGGTTGGTGATGGAAAGGTGTGAGAGGTGTGGCATCTGCCCTCAAAGAGCTGTCACTCCTTCTGACTCTGATTCCAACTCCAGATTCCAAACGCTTGTTTAGAAGCCAGCTTCAAGCTCCTTTTTGGAAGTCAGCCAGGTAGGGGTTGGGGGATCAGCTTATTGAGTATGAAATGGTAACACTAAGGTGTGCTTTTTGCTCAACAATGTGATATATAGAAACACATAAACAGTCTGCTTTAATGTGTCGCTGTCTATATCAGGCTATGCCATCAAAGCAATTCCAGACTTTCAGATCCACAGCTGTTTCTCCTTTATGCCACCTACCCCACTTGCAATGTGGGATAGCATCACTCTGAGTTTTGGGGGTGGGGGATGACTCCATCCCCTTGCTTGGGGCATCACCAGTGGTCAAGATCCACATTTAAATCGTCCCTGTACTTGAGTAAAAGCAAGGGGGTTCTCTGTCTGTTTCAGGCTCTCAGGGTCCACTTTTCAAAGCCCTCTGTCCTCAACCTTGTTCGTCTGGGACATAGGCCTCAGTCCTGCCATGGCTACACCAAGATGTTCAGTTTGCCTAGTAACTTGTGGTACACGTTTCCCTCTGTCCAGATCACCCCCTAGCCCAGGTGCCACAGCCAGGATGACAGGCTACCTATATATAGTTCTTCGCTAAGCCAGAAGGTAAAAAGAAGACCGAGGGATGTCTTTCCTCATGAGAGGTCCTAGTCTTAGGAAGCCAGAGGATAGCATTCTTTTCTCTGTGAAGTCCCAGGGTTAGAAATTTGCATTACTCAACACATCTCTGTGGGACCCAGTCCAAATTTGCCTTTTATCACTGTGCTAAACACTAAGCTCCACATGGCTTGCTCAGCCCTGGACCACCAGCTCAGAGATGGCACCACCCACAGGGAGCTGGGTCTCCCCATATCAATCACCATTCAAGAAAAATGCCCCATGGGCTTGCCCCCAGGCCAGCCTGGTGGGGACATTTTCTTAGTCGATATTCCTTCCCAAGTGGCTTGAATTAACGTTGACAAGAACAAGAACAGAACTGACTGGTTATCTCCTGTCACAGGACTGCCCACTGCAACAGGGGTTGGAAAGGAAGAGAAGGGTGCTGCGGGTATGAGTCTAAAAAGTCCTGCGAGAATCTTCCCAAGGACAGGAACTAACTGACACATGCTGGCACAGGAGAAATCAAATCAGTCCACATGACCAATGATGTCCCTTTCCTTCACCATATGACCAGAAAAAAAGCCTTAGCGATGACTCGCACATTTAGCAAAATAATTCTAGGCTATCACTCTAAGTGAGCACACATATATAAATGTGTGTGTGTGTGTGTGCATGTGGAAGCCAAAGGCCAGCATCACGTGTATTCCTCAATCACTCTCTACCTTTAAAAAACAAACAAACAAACAAACAAACAAATAAAAAACCCAAGATCTCTCACTGACACTGTAGCTCAGCAATCTAGCCACCAAACAGCCACAGCGTGCTCCTGCCTCCTCAGCACTGGGACTATAGCCGTGTCTTGGGCACCTCGCTTTTCACACGAGTGCTAAGGATTGAACTCAGGCACCCATGTCATAGGCCGCTTGCAAAGAGGGAGCCTCCGTTGAGAAGATGCCTGCGTCAGGTTGGCCTGTGGACAAGCCTGTGTGGCATTTTCTTGATCGATGGTGATGTGGGAGGGTGCAGCCCTGTGTGGGTGGTGCCAGCCCTGAGCTGGTGGTCCTGGGTGTTTTAGAAAGCAGACTGAGCAAGCCATGAGGACTTCCCATAAGGTAAGTTCATCCTAGGGACTGAACTGTCTCCCGAGCTCTTGCTTTATATATCTATCCATCGATTGAAAAGAGAATTGTGTGGCCCTCACTCTGAACTACAGGCAGCTCTCGTCACTATCAGTATGATGGGCTTTGTCTCCCACAGGTCTCTAGTGAGCCGAAGATGAAGTGAGTGGTGAAAATAAATGTAGGGAAGTCAAAGCAAGTGATTCTGTCATGGATTGGAGCAAAGGGTAATATCAAGTTTTACAAGATTGTAATTAAGCAGTTTTTCCTCCCATTGTATAAATAACCATAAAGTTGACTGGTTGATATTTTGAACCGTTTTCAGCAGAAGACTTACAAACAATGTGGCTCCAATACAAATGAAGCGTCACCTTGTCTTGGAAAAGCATCTGTATGATGTCAGTACCCCGCGGTCTAGAGTGCTTTGCTCGTACATACATGTGAGGAGCTTCATACATATTCAGCCTTTAACTTGACAGTCGACTCTGAGTGCAGACAAAAGGCCGTTGGTTCTGCTCCACATGGCAGTTTGCAAAGGGAGAGTATGGCACACTTGCCCCCAATGATTACATAGCTCCATCCGTCCGTCTGCCGCTGGAGGTGGGAGACGAGACACAGCTCTCACCATCGCCGTAAACAAAAGTGGATGGCGCTGTCACCAGTCAGACATGCCAGCTAATTGGAGCTGTCGACAGACATAATACTCTGTGTCCACATCTCTGGTAACAGTTTGAAGCAACAATGATATGGTGGTTGATGGTGAGGATGGCACTAGTGTCTCCCTACTCATGAGCTAGGAATGACATAATGAGAAAGAATCACTCAGATATGCCTCCTCGGCCCCCAGCGCTCTGCAGAGATCTTTCTCTGTATTGCTTCCTAGGCTGACAGCTTAATTTGACACTCCTAATGTCGAACTTTAAAATTAATCTTGCTAGAAAGATATGTTTCAATGAGCTACCAAGATTTACTCTTTGGGGAAATTAATAAGAAAAAAATATGCGCTTTATTTGTAGAGCGTCACCAAGAAGATGCCAAAAAAAGAGGGGGACATTTTGTGAGTTTAGCAGTCATGCGCCTATGGATTTGTGGTGATACTTAGGAAAGTAATTCTGCAATTAAATGTATATGTGTGCTCATGGGTGTGGCTTGTTGCTGAATAGCCCTTTCTTGTTGGGTAAAGCAGGCTTAACACAGACAGTGTCTCACAAGTCTTTGTGACGTCAGTGCATGTCACAAGACAATAGGGAAGCTCCCACCGTGCTAGAGCCATGAGACTCGAGAAGTTCCTTGCTGCGTTCAAGTTGTCCGTTCCAGCTTCTAAATGACCTAAGGACTTCATCACAGAGGTTTGGGTTTTTGTGCAGCCGCTGCCTTGTTTCAGCATGTTGGCGAGCCCCCTCTTTGCATCCAAACTCCATAAAACAGACATAGTACTGATGTCTCTATACATGGTTAAGAGGTTATCACACAACTGCATAGCTCAATGCAGTCACCATTGCTATATCCCATGGTCCATTTCCAATGAAAGCCTTTAATAACTAGTCAAGGTAAAAACTGTAAATGCCAAAAGTTAAAGGCTTGCAAGGCCAGCAGGAGAGGCCTGGGTGCTGAGCAGACTCCAGAAAGTTCCTGACATCTATGCTTGTTTCCTGTAAAGAAGGAGGACAGAAGCCCTGATGGATACGTTAAAGATTTGAGATAATACAATCAATGCATCCAATCTATGGGTTATCAGAATCGTTAATTCCAGAGCCGGGCATGGTTGCACACACCTTTAATCCCAGCACTCAGGAAGCAGAGTCAGGCAGATCTCTGTGAGTTAGAGGCCAGCCTGCTCCACAAAACTAGTCCGGGACAGCCAGGGCTACACAGAGAAACCCTGTCTCGAAAAACCAAAAACAAAATTTATTAATACTGGTTATTTAGAGTGCTTGTCATTTTATATTACTTATCTCAGTTTTGTTCTCATTAACTCTGTGAAGTAAAATTCAACTCTGATTTCACAAAGAAAGAAGGGACCATGGGTGGTAAAAAGAGGCCAGTGAGTATGGAATCATAAACTTTGACATCTCCCTGTTAGTGACTGGGCTCCCAGTCAACTCTCCCAAATGTCCATCTGCCTGATGACCAAACAACTCTTAAGCCTCTGTGATGGTTGACTGCTACTGTCAACTAGACTGCTCTAGAATTCCCAGGAGATGTGCCTCTAGGTGTGTCTGTGTGTCTGTTTCCAGAAAGATTTAACTAAGAAGGGGAGACCTCCTCTGAATGTGAGTGGCCCTATCACATGGGCTGGAAACAAGGATGAATAAAGAGAGGAAAGGAAGCCAAGCATCAGAACTCATCCTCTGTGGCTTCCCAGCTACAGACACAATGTGGCCAGGCATCTCATGTGGCCCACAGCCATACCTCCTCCTCCTCCGCCGCGGACTGTGCCCTCTCAAACCATGAGCCAAAGCAGTCTTTCCTCCCTTAAGTCACCTTTTCCCTGGTATTTGGTCACAACAGTGAGAAAGTCATGTGTATAGCCTCCTCGTTTTCCTGCCCAGTTCCACAGAGGTGTTGTTCTCAGATGTGTCTGTCTCTTCCACCTGAAGTCATCCTAATCATCTTCCCCTCAGGCCTCACTGATCTTTACAAATCACTGGCGCATTATGAAGATAAATAATCTAAGACAGCAACATTCAGCACACCAAAAAGTCAACATAAATGTGCCTGCGTGATGAATCAAATCACTTCACTCTCCAAAGACACAGGAGGCACAGAAAGGAAAGGAAAGGAAAGGAAAAGAAAAGAAAGCAAAAGAAAAGAAAAATGGCTGCTTCTGAAATGCAAGTAGCTTGATTGCTTTTCCTTAGGTAAAAGCATTAAGGGAGAAGGGGTTTATTCTGGTTTGCAGGTCAAGGTCACAGCCACAGTCTACCACAGAGGGGAAGTCGTGGAGAAGGAGCGTGAGGCAGCTGGTCACATTGCATCCACAGTTAAGAAGCAATGAATGCTGGTGCTTGGCTTGTTGTCTCATCTTTGTACAATCTATAACTCTACCCTAGGGAATGTTTCTGCCCACAGTGGGCAGTGTCCTCCCACCTGGATTAATGTAATCAAAAGAATCACAGGTATGCTCAGAGGCCAGTCTCACAGTCATATGTGCACTTACACACTTACAGGTGAACACTGTCTCCTCCCAAGTTGACAGTTGTGATTAATCATCATAGCAGGTAAATTGCTTTTGTAGCACATACTCTACCATTAAAGGCTCAGACAAGAGCTGCTGTCAATGCACAGGAAATGTTTGGAAGATAGTGCAACTATGTAACAGAGCTTGACCTGGCCAATCTCTCAATTGTTTTTTCTTTCTTTCTTTCTTTCTTTCTTTCTTTCTTTCTTTCTTTCTTTCTTTCCTTTCTTTCTCTCCCCTCCCCCCCAAACAGAGTTTCTCTGTGTAGCCTTACCCATCCTGAACTGGCTTTGTAGACCAGGCTGGCCTCGAACTCACAGAGATCTGCCTGCCTCTGCTTCCCCAAGTGCTGGGATTACAGGCATGTACCACCACACCAGGCTTCAACCTTAACTTCTAATGATGTAAGAGGGTGTCTCTGCCCTCTGAGAGACTCTGTAAGCCAGCTGTGACTCTGAGACCGGCCTTCTGGAATGACCTGGGTCCCTTACGGCATGATGAGCAGAGCAACATGCCAATGGCTTTGGCTTCATGGCCAGCCCCATGCCCACGGTCACTGAACGGCCACTGGTACATTCTGCTGCTCAGCTCCACTGTCAGAACCACTTAGGCTCTCTCCAGACCTCTACTCCTGCTCTTGTGGAGGCTTTGACGTAACATACCTGTTGTCCATGTCTTGCACGTGCCGTCATCAAACCCTACTGATGGAACCCGCAACGTCCTCAAGCAGTGGCTCCCTCTGCAAGGGCCTCCGTGGCTCCCATGCTGCTTGCACAGATTGTGGGCAGAATTTCATTTTCTACTGGTGGTTTTTTTTTTTCATGCATTTTAATCAGTTACTCACAGCCTCCTTTCTCTGCTGTGTTGCCACCTCATCCTCTCACCTCATGTGCTTTTCTTTTCTATTTCATGGTTACTTTAATGAATCAAGGACTTAATGAGTTCCTCTCACCCCTTCTCACTTTATATTCACGAATTGCATGTGCTTGAATAAACAAAACCCAGACCACACAACATACCACGAGAAGGAACATGCTGTAGTGGACACAGTGGTGATTTAATCAATGGGGTGGTTAATTATTTTTAAAGACATATTTTTTAAATTTTTATTAACATGTGTTCATTGAACATGCTCAGTGTAAAATTTCTACCATACATGTAACATGCCCTAATTAAATCCATGTCTTCCACTGTCCACAGCAGCCCTTTCCAAGATCCAAGAAATTGCAACTCTGCACTCAAGGGGATGTTTTTACAGGTTCCACATAAGAAGAGATCACCTGGTACTTGTCTGTCTATATCTGGTTCGTTTCAATATGAGAAATGTCCTCCAACCCCATCCAATTTCATCTTCCGAAGAACTAATATTTTAGATGCTAGAGAGGTGGCTGACGGTTAAAAACATTTGCTGCTCTTGCAGAGGACTAAGGTTCAGTTCCAAGCACTTACATGGTGGCTTTACAACCCACCTGTAACTCCAGCTACAGGGGATCTGATATTTTTTTCTGGCCTCCATGGGAACCAGGCATTCAGGAAGTGCAAGACAGATGTGTGTGTGTGTGTGTGTGTGTGTGTGTGTGTGTGTGTGTGTGTGTGTGTGTGTGTGTACACATCTTCATACACATAAAATCAAACTTTTTACAGATACATATTCAAAATGCATAAGGAACTCAAGAAAACCCCAAATAGTTGAAAGGAAAAAAATGGGCAGATGCTCTAAAAAGACATCTCCAAGACGAAATAAAAAAGATCAATGAAATTATGAAAAGGTATTCAATGTTTTTAGGCACTGGAGAAACACAAATCAAAATTACAATGAGATATTATCAACCTGAGTTGGAGTGGAAATTACAAAAACAATGAAAGCAGGGGTATGCAGGAAAAAAAAAAGATTGCCCACAAGTACCGCTGAACTGTAGATGAGGTGCACCAGGGTTGGGAGCAGTGTACTGGCTCCATAGAAACTAATCCAGATCATCCCGTGAGCGGGCTGTCCCACTCCTAGGGGAAATCCAAAGGACACAGAGTCTGCATGCCAGAGAGACTTACACATTCACGCCTGTTGGACCACACACTCATGCATCAGTGGCTGAGTGGAGAAAAAAACATGGCATATGTACTCCAGGGGCTTGAACACCTTTTAAACTTCAACTTAATTTATCCTGTGCTCTGAGCAGCTTGAAAATAGGGTTAGCAGCAATATATTTGCTTCCTTCCCCCCATATTCTTTTTGTTTGTTTTGACATTCTAATTTAATTACATTTTCTCCCTTCCCTTTCATCCCTCAAAACCCTCCCACGTATCCCTCCCTGTTCTTGTTCAAATTCATGACCTCTTCTTTAAAACTAATTGCTATTGAATGCATATACATATTTGTATATATATGTGTATTTCTAAATATGCTCTGTTGAGTCCATGTAATGTTATTTGTATGTGTGTTTTCAGGGCTGATGTTCGGCACTGGACAATCAATTGTTGTGCTCTTCCCTGGGGAAGTACGTCTCCTGACCTCAGCTCTTCTCAGAGGCCTGTAGCTCTTTCTACAGGGTTTGTTTGGTGTGTCCATTGCTGTCATCTTTGTTTACATCGTCATGTTGGTGAGACTGTGAGCATAGCTGCTAATGCTACTAGGAGGCACCATGTCACAGCAAATCCTCTGGCTCTTACAGTCTTTCTGCCCCCTCTTTTGCAATGTTCCCAGAGCCTCAGGTATAGGAGTGTTTTGTAGATATAGCCATTGGGATTGGGCTCCGCAAGGATGCATTTTGATTGGTTGTGGTTTTCTGTTGTGGTGTCTGTGACAAAGAGAAATGTCCTTGAAGGGGGGCGGCAATGACTATACCTATCAGTGGGTAGAGGAACAAATGTTTATAGATTCTTGTCAGGAGTATGCTTCCTTTAGTAAAGCAATGGTTGTGGGTTCTCTTCTGATAACCACAATTTCATTGGCACTGAGTTGCCAGCGAGGGTTCTGGTACCAGGCCTGGTTCTCGTCTTGTTGAACAGGTTTTAAGCCATCAGTTAGGGAGGGAGCTTTTTTTCGATGGCAAGGTATGTGTGCCACCACTCCCGCCATGAGATTATCATGATGTGCTAGTCGTTGGGGTGGTTCATAGGCATCATAGCTACGTAGGGCTGCTGGTGGTCTCCTTCCTTTAGAAGCCTGCATGGCACCTTCTGGTTCATGAAAGCTAGTCCCCATGTTAGTTTTGGCTCCAAGATCTTAGGGCCCTGTTTCTGAAATATATGGTATCTTCAGCTATGGGGACTTATCTCCAACTTTTGGGCACTACCAAAGGCCACAATCAACTGGACATTTTTGGAGTCTCTTGGACAGCTCTGACAGCCCTGACTCAAAGCCCTATTTTGTCTTTGTTTTATAATAACCATGGAATTTTAACTTGAAATCTATCATAAAAGAAGCCTTCCTTCCTTGTATAACCAAGACTCACTCTCATAAGTAATATCTTCACTTATTATCTATATAAGTAGCTCTCTTTATTTGAGGGTACCACAGGAAATCTTCACCTAGATGGTCATGCGTCTCCGAGTTGAAAGGCAAGCCAAGAGTAAAGACGTTTTAGAGAACAAAGCAGAGGCACATTGTTCAACTCTACATAAGGTACTGTGCCGCAGAGCATTGTGGGAACGGCGCCTCCTGGATCTGTGGAGTATACGACCTTCACTACGGAGGACCTTGTGTCTAAGCACTACAACGTGTCATGGGAAACTTCTGGTGTCCAATGACAGCGTCCCAGTCCAGAGAGGATGCCTCCTCTGCACTCTCACATAGGAAAAGTGCTGAACCTTGCCTTCTAGGTCTCTTGGAGAAAGGCACTAGTTCCAATCCTGAGTGCTCCGCCTGGTGGACTAGTCATGTCCTAGAGGCTACACTACTCTTAGTGTGGTTATGGCTCCTCTTTCTCCTCTTTAAAATTTCCTCATCATCATTTTCTTCTTTTGAAACAAGGCTTGGAGTATATTATGTAGGTTAGAATTCGCTATGTAGTCAAGGATGACCTTGAATTTCTTGTTCTTCTGCCTCCAACTCCCAAGGGTCTTAGGTCCTAGGTGCATCCCACCTTGCTGATTCATGCACTGTTGAAGGAGCCCAGAGCTTTGCATATGCTGTGTAAGCACTTTGCCAACTGAGTCAAATCTCCAGCCTGGGTTTTAGGGTTCCCACATAAGAATTTGAGGGAGACACAGTCAGTGTGCAGCTTGTGTGTCCCAGTTGGTGTCTGTTGCTCTGTGAACGTTACTAATAGGCAGTCTCTCACTTATAAAAGTACCCCAAATGTAGAGAGTTACTATCTCCCTCTTCACCAATCCAAGTATCAAAAGTGGGGCTTCCTTGTATTCTTCTTTGTGCCTAAGACTTTTGGGGTTTTGTTGTTGTGGTGGTGGTTGTTGTTTGTTTGTTTGTTTTGAGACAGGGTCACCTAGAACTCATCATGTCACCCAGATAAACCTCAACATTGTGTCTTTCCTCCAACCTCTGCTTTCTCAGTGCTACGAACACAGATGTGCACCATCATGCCTAGGCACATGCAAGACTTTTTTTCTTCCAAGTCAAATATTTAATAATAAGTCAATTGCTCTCTTTTATAAAACAACATTTAATAAAATTAGGAACAAAATAACTTTCAAGGGGAAGGTAGATAACATAGCTTCCAGAAGTCATGGACTAAATGAAAGCCTCAGTCCCAGGGACAGGACACCACCCTACAAATTATTGATCAGAGAGACCCCAGAGACAAGCTATTACAATTGTTTAGTTGCCCACTATGACTGGATAATAAGATGCTATTACTGAAAACATCATTACTTTAGGGTGCAGAAGAGAGAGAAGATAATCTGAATAGCTTACATAGTCCTAGAAGGGACTGTGTAGACATCACTGACATCACCCAGGGCTGGACTTTGCATGTTACAGTACCATGCTATCTGGTGCAATAATGGCATGGAAGTTATGGGAATAACCAACTGCTCTCTGTTTGGATGAGACTTTCTCTACAAGAGGGATATTATACCTGATGATTCAAACTTGAGCAAAAGCCCATGGCTGAGGAGGTAATAAGCCCTAGGAGGCAACCTACTGTATTTTCTATATTAAATGATCGTACCAACAAAACAGCTTCTAAATATTTATGTTTATATTCAGAGCCGTGTGTTTCTCTTAACTTTGATCAAGGAAGCCTCTTTTTGCAAGAAGGTTATTGCAGAGACTCACAACGTCTAAGTGCTGAGTACAGTAACCATGAATGCTGGCTCAGCCGTGGATGGGTCATCTGGACCAACCTCACTCCACCTGACCCAACCCTCCATCCAAAGCTATGGGAACACTGAGAGAGAGTGTAAACTGGCAGATGGGATGATACGCCTTCTGGACATGCCACGCCTGTTGCACATGTCAACTCATGCACACCAGTTGTGGTTCCCTGCACAAGATCAAGTCGGTCGGTATTCCAACACAATTGGAGGAAGGAGCTATTAGCAGTTGGAGGTTTCTGAAGGAGGCAGAGTTAGTCTCCTTTGGTAACATACGTGTTGTAGATTGCTCATGTCCCATTAGATAGCCCAAAGCCGTGTGCACCTGAGCAGTACAAACGACTCGGGTGGTTACTAATGGGAAAAACATGAAAAGACTTGAAGTCGGGAGGGAGCCTGGATGGAAGACACTAACAGAAGTTGGAGGAAGGTAACGATGGATGGATTTGATCAGAATACGTTGTATAAGTTATGAAATTTTCAACAAAAAATAGTGTGTATATATATTAATAGTAGAAAGGTTTTGAGGGAAAAATAAGATATATCATGAGTGTGGGCTTCTGATGCTTTGTTTAAAAAGATTTTAAACATAAGATTAAAAAAAAGAGGTAATTGGGGTAAAAATAAGACATATCCAAATATGGGTACACACTCCTCATGGGAAAGCCACAGTGACTTGCCTCGGCACTAGCCCTGTAGACTGTTTTGGTAATTCTTGTTACATTTCAAAATATCATGAAGAATTTGTTGTTTCCTTTGTTCTCTGTTTGTAATAAGTGGAATTATAGGATGGACTTTGTGGGAATACAACGATAAGATGAAACCGAGAGCCATAGGGTGGGGTAGGATGTGTCCTTTTTACTGTAAGTGGCTTAAAGCTAGGGAAGGAGAAAGGCCTTAAGTAAATGCTGAGTGTGCTGGCATTTCTGCTCCCCACCTGGAGAAGCTTAAACAGGCAGGGTGCTGGGCTCCTGTCCTTCCCTTTGGCAATGATAATTTTCCATCTTCTAATCCTGCCTCAAGAGGAAGGTGGGTGGGACGTGTTCTGAGTGTGCGGTTGAGGGGAAGATGTGCTTTGAAGGATCTACAGTCACAAGCTTTGTAACCAGGACAGAACAGTTTACTCACCCACTCTCCATTCGTTCTCCTCCCCAGAAACTGTTTACTGAGTACCAACTGCTGCACATGGCTCCACTGTTCCAGGAAGCAGGAACAGAGACTAAAACTGTTTTCTTCTTTTTCTTCTTCTTCTTCTTCTTCTTCTTCTTCTTCTTCTTCTTCTTCTTCTTCTTCTTCTTTTGTTTGTTTGTTTATTTTTTGAGACAGGGTTTCTCTGTGTAGTTCTGGCTGTCCTGGACTTCCTTTGTAGACCATGCTGGCCTCAAACTCACAGAGATCCACCTACCTCTGCCTCTCGAGTGCTGGGATCAAAGGCATGTGCCACCACGCCTGGCCCTTTGTCTTCTTAAAGTGCATTGTAACAGAGAAATGAATTACAACCAGAGTCAATGATAAGTTTCTAAGATACTGACAATTGATGCTGGAGAGAAAAGATGAGCAGAGAGGAGAATACAAGAAGAGGGGAGGGGAATTTAGTTAGGATTTCCATGACCTAGAGGGAGTGGTGTAGAAGAAGAACAAATTCAAAGCTATACCATCAAGAGCCAAGGTTATGGGACAGGTTATCCAGCAGATTGGATGAAGATGTGCTCAGAAGGATGGGGCCAGGACCTAAAAGATGCTCTACCATGCAACAAGGACATATGCTCAACTATGTTCATAGCAGCTTGTTCATAATAGCCAGAATCTGGAAACAACCTAGATATACCTCAATCAAAGAATGGATAAAGAAGCTGTGGTACATTAACACAATGGAATACTACTCAGCTGCTAAAAAAAACAAAACAAAACAAAACAAAGAAATCTTGAAATCTGGAGGCAAATGGATGGAACTAGAAAAGATCATCCTTAGCGAAGTAACCCAGACTCAGAAAGACACACATGGTATATACTCACTTGTAAGTAGATATTAGCCCAACATAGATGTCCTCTGAGAGAGTCCACCCAGCCATGGAGCAAGACAGATGCTGGACTCACAGCCAGACTCTGGGTGGAGCACTGAGGGTTGTATGGAAGAGTGGGTGGATGGCATGATCCAGAGGAGCCTCCCAGGGAGACCATCAAGGCCAGCGGATCTGGACTCAAAGGGGCTGGCACAAACTGATCCAGCAACGAAGGGCAAAGCATGCAATAAACCCAGACCGCCTGTTCAGATGTAGCCAATGGACAGCTCATTCTCCAAGGTTGTGGGGGAGGGACGGGTTGGGGACTGCCTCTAATGTTAACACTGGTGCCTGCAATTTGATCATTTTCCCCTTGGTGGGGAGGCCCTGTGGGCACACCGAGGAAGAGGATGCAGGCTATCCTGAGGAGACCTGATAGGTAGTGGTCAGATGGTAGAGGAGGATGGCCCCTCCCTGTCAGAGGTCTAGGGGAGGGGAATAAGTAGAAGAGGGAGGAAGGGCAGGAACAGGAAGGAAGGAAGGAAGGAAGGAAGGAAGGAAGAAAGGAAGGAAAGGAAGATGGAGCCAGGAGGCCAGGGAGATGGCTTGTAAAGTGCTATATGAGGACCTGAATCCGGTCCCAGAATCCAACTAAAAGTTTGATGTGGCCACATATGCCTGAAACCGCAGCCCTGGGAAGGCAGAGACAGGAAGCTCCCTGGAGGTCCCTGGCTAGCCCTGCCAGCCTGTCAGTGAGCCCAACAACCAGTGCGAGCCGCTGTCTCAAAAGCACAGTACTAAGAGTCTTTGCGATCAAAATGGGAGCAAAGGTGATGGACGTTTTCACAGTATGGTGGTAAGGGGAGGCGGAATGTTGGCTTTTTGCAATCAAACCAAGAGAGTCTGCTGTCAGAGCCAGTGTGGGATGAGAGAAGAAGAAGAGAAGCCTTGAGGACACTGAGGTTGTGTCTCCAGCTATGTCAGTGGAAGGAAGCCTGGAGGAGGAGAAGGAGTAGAGGGGACGAGCAGGAGACCGGTGAGCAAAGTCCATAGACAGCAGGCAGCTGAGCATGTGCTCATGGGAAATTCCAGGAAAGTGGCCAGCATCTGAGCATCACCAGATTGACCTCAGAGGTAAAAAGGAGAAGCCAATCTAACAGAGAGGAGAGGAGACGCTTGTAAAGCATAAGTGCTCTGACGTGGGTGCATCTGAGGGCATTCTTCATTGGCATGAGCCTGGCTGGGCTGCAGTCTGTCAGGACTCACTCACTCACCAGGAGCCCCTCCCTAAGGGCTCAGCAGCAGCACAGGGGAACCATAAATACTCCTCCACGCTGGCAGCAATGCATGCCGTGCACACATGGGATTTAGCTTCTTGCCATCTAGAACCGCTCTGTTTCAAGTCTTGGAATCCAAAACAATTGCTGGCAAAAATCAGTCAAGTGCAGTGACATTTGTATAAACCCAGAGCCCAGAGCATTAACGTGTAAAATAGTTAGATCTAATCTGTCTCTGGGGGCTTAGCAGCTGCCGCGATCTGACCGTTGGCTATTTGTTATCAGCCCTTCACCTGGGCTGATTAAATGACTAACGATCGGGTTTCTAGAAGCTTGTTAATTTTAACTACGTATATAATCACAAGCATCCTGAAATAGTACTGTGTGAGAACATTCGTCGAAGTAGCACAGTAAAGAAATAACACCATGTGAGTAGCATGGTATGGAAATGTTCAAAGAAATAACATAGAAATAGTGTAGCATAAAAAGACTAATAGGAATAGCACAGAATAATAGCACAGAAATAACAGACTATAGAATAATGTAATATAGGAGTACACATAATATATAAATAGTCATATATTTATGAATATATGAATAGAGAGCACTGGGAACATGGCTTTCGTAATAAAGCATTTGACACCTAAGTTCACATCCCCAGTACCCATGTTTTTTAAAAAAAGAAAGAAAATCTAGACGTTATGTAATATTTTTGTGATCCCAGCACTAGAGTCAGAGACAGAGGAACTCCCACTGGCCAGCTTGCCTGACAGTCAGTGAGCCCCAAGTTTGGTGAGAAAATCTGCCCCAAAAGTAGGTAGACAGTGACACTGACCTCTGGCCTTCATACACATGCACAAACACATAATATGCACACCACACACACAAGAAATATCCATAGAAACATACAGTGTAGAGTATTCATAGAAACGGTATCATATAGAACTGTGCTTACGTACATCTTTCTATGAATGGTTAGAAACTGCATGCCTTAACTGATGATTGTAAAATATTACAAAATAGACATATCAGACTAGGTCGTAAAAAGACGAGAGTCAAAGCAAGCATCGCCTGGAGAGGACAGATTGAAGTCCAAGGGAGAAACAGTCGACCAGTGCACAGCTCAGGGACGGGAGCACTTCCTATACAGACAGTGTATGTGTAAAGGTGCATCTGGGCAGCACACAGCCTCTGCACTTCCCAACAAGGGAGCTCTTGGCAGTGGGTTCAGTATGTGCATTTTAGTCCAGGGAAGACAAGAGGGCAAAACAGAAGCAACAGTAATAGAGAAAATAAAGAAGAAAGATGTGGCCCCAGCCCCGACCCCGGCCATGGCCCCAGCCCAGTGAGAAGCCTTTCGGTCTGTCCCAGGGATATTCTTCTGATCAGTCTTTGATTCTTTGCCATTTCTCTACATATGATGTTACAAATTGATATATTGAGTTTATAATATAATTTAGGCCCTTGGGGGCAGGAGAAACATGGAAATACCTCAACTTCCTAAATTTTCCATCACATTGAAGAAAAATACATAAAGTGAGTTACAACAAGCGAAAAGCCCGAGACTTCTCTCGTAGATAGAGGCCTCTCTCAGCCACCACGCTAACTGTGCCCTCTCACCCAGGGGGTGACTTCGCAGCGTTAGCACAAGCAGCCATTCATGACGCTGATGTCCAAGTAAACCCCCTTCTCCCTGGAGCTATGCCCCAGTTTCCAGAAGGCCCCGGGAGGGTTCAGCATAAACACTGTGACCGTTATTTGTCTTAACTGTGAGCCAGGCAGCGGCAGCTGGCCTGTTTGCATGCTATGCAAATGGCGCTTCAAGGGAGAAGAAAGGCCCACTGGCCTGTTGCTTGCAGAGCAAACATGACCGGCTATGGGAAGGAAGCCAGCAGGGAAACCAGACAGAAGGGAGTGGGCAGCGGGGCTGGACAAGAAACATCTTCCACAGAAGCAAAACGCAATGGCAGAAAATGTTGACAAGGCTTGGCCCAGCTTTCTCAGGCTGAACAAATAACACCTGGGAGGGGAGGGGATGGGGGGGAGGCAGGGGGAGGGGAGAGAGGGAGGGGTAGTGGAGAGGGTGGGGGGGGAGCCCACCCACCCATCTCCTCAAAGCCTTTCTCTCCACTCAACTTCCTGGGAGAATCTGTGAAACGTTTCAGAGATGCAGAGACACCCAGGGCTCCAGAACGCTGAGCTTCACAGAGAGCAAAGGCTCTGGGCTGAAGACAAGAATGATGGGAGAAAAAGAAAGGAAGGAAGAGAGGAAGGGAGGGAGGGGGATCTGAAGTGAGATAGACCGGGAGTGAGCTGGGCTCCACAGCGTATAAATCAGACATCCTTCGCACCCTGGTTTCCTGGTCTGCAAATGGGCAGCCGCTACAGCGGGCCCTGGGGAGAGTTAAGTCTTCTTCCAGGCTTTCCACATGGCAAGAACGAGTCCGTATGAGAGCTGAGGGTCCAGCTGCCCCTCCGATGTCCCAACCTCAAAGTAGCGGTCCCCAGTAGGAAGGATCTAGAAGCTGTCCCGAGCCACACAGAAACAACTTGCCTGTTGCAGACTGTGTCGTTCAGTGAGTGATATCTACATGGCTCCAGTGCAAATCTTTTAACACACAGTGGCTTGTGAGTAAAATCTCTTTAGAACACCTCAGGTGAGCCAAGCCAGTTGGAAGTTTCTGGGCCCCAGGGTACACACAGGCTGCTCCCCTTGCCACGGGTGCAGTGCTGGTGACTCCTCGGTTCCACCCTGGCCGCCTAGGAGCACATCTCTCTGACTACACAGCCTTCGTGCCCTATCGGTCTCTCAAAGTTTTGTTATCGTTCTGCGTAATGTGCTCTTTAGCCAAGCTTGTCAGTTTTTATAATGTAAATTTAAAAACTCATACTGACTCATACTGAAGAAGTTGTTCAATCCCTCTTTTCTAAAAAAGAAAAAAAAGGCTTATTGAATCCCTACATTTTACTACCTGTTTATCTGAAATTTTACTGTCTTAGTTTTTAAATCTATGTTTTTATTTGTTGTTCCCTTTTATGTATTCACCTCCTTTTGTTTATGTGTTTTCCTTAAGTACTTTTTCTCTCTTAGTTTCTTTTTCCCCTACTTCTATGTTTTCCTCTCAACATTTTGCCTCTCCTCATGTCTTTTAAAAAATACATTTTTTTTATTCTCCTTCTGACATTTGATTAATTTTATTTTTGAACTTTTTTCCACTAATAAGAAAGGTTTTCAGACTGGGAATAGGGCTTCCTCAAGACCCAGCTGAAGGAGAGATAAGCCTGTTTTTTAGGATTCCAAGTGTGGGATCAGAATGGTCTCATGAGAGAACAGGTGAGGTTAATTCAATAGACGAGCAACCACCTCGTGCAGGAGCTTAATTGTTGCCAGCTGAAAAGATCCCATGAACAGACTCTGGGAGAATATATATAAATGAGCCAGAACTGGAGGCAGGGCTTTTAGAGACTTGGGATAGTATTGGCTGTTCATCGCTGCACTTCAAGAAGCTCCTAGAGAGAACCACTAGAGGGAAGGCTTTGGGGCTCCGGCTCCTGCTGAGGTTCTGGGTTCTGGCTGCCCCAGGTTCCAGCAGAAGAAATTCTGCGGCTCACACCCAGAGAATCATTCCTCAGAACTGATATCCTTAAGGTTTTGTTGTTGTGTCCATTAATCCTCATTTCCTATTGTTTTGGTTAGTCGGGTTATAAGGGACATATGCTCAGTCACTAAGTTGTTAATAAAATATATTGGTTAAGAAAATTAAGCCTACACCCAACTATTCTACTCCTTGGAATATATTCAGAAAAAGCTCTGCCACACAACAAGGACATATGCTCAACCATATTCATAACAGCTTTATTCATAATAGCCAGAACCTGGAAACAGCCTAAATGTCTCTCAGTTGAAGAATGGGTAAAGAAACTGGTACATTTACACTGTGGAGTACTACTCAGCTATTAAAAATAAGGAAATCCCAAAATTTGTGGACAAATGGATGGAACTAGAAACGATCATCCTGAGTGAGTTAACCCAGAAGCAGAAAGACTCACATGGTATATACTCACTTATAATTGGGCCCTAGCCCAAAAGGCATGACCCACGAAAGTCTTCATTTACCAGGAGACTGGGATAGATGTGAGGACATCCTACTGGGACTCCAGGTAAAGAAATATAAGAGATGGGCAAATAGAAGGATCCAGAGGGTCCTAGAAACCTACAAGAAGAACATCATGACAGGTAGATCACGGCCCAGGGGGGTCTGCTTAAACTATTGCACTAACCAAGGACAATACAAGTAGTAAACATCGAACCCCTACTCTGACCTATCCAATGGACAGGACATTCTCCACAGTTATGTGGAGAGTGGGGACTGACTCTAACATGAACTCTGGTGCACCATATTTGACCACCTCAGGATACCAAGATGAAATTTGATAGCCTATGGCCATATAGTGGGGGAGGATGTCCCCCTCAGTCTTAGACCTAGGGGAAGGGAATAGGGTGAAAACAGAAGGGAGGGAGGAACAGGAGGATACAAGTGATGGGATACAAGTAATCTGAATAAATTAATTAAATTTAACAACGATTGAAAAAAAAAAGAAAGGTTTTCTGCTTTGCTTTTTTTCTTGTTTCTACTCTTTTGTTCTTTGTTCCCTCCTGTATAACATCCCCCTTTCTTTTCTTTCATCTGTCAGTTACTAAACATGGTAGCCACTTCTGTTTCTCACATCACCCACCCTTTCCTTTGTCTCAGTTACTATTTCTATATTTACCACATGTTTAAAAAGTCAAAGCACATTCTATAGTAGTTCACCATCTTTAGTTTAATGGTGATGTATTAGTGGCCACAGTTCATTTTAACTGCACCTATGTCTCTTGCACTGGTGGATGTTGCTGCTCATACAACAGATGGTTTCTCCTGTTGCCAATCCATCGGGAGAATCCCTACATTAATCTAGTAAATCTAAAAGAAGCAGATGAAAATTTAGATCCATCTAAAATATCATAGAAGAAATTACCAATTTGAACAGGCCCATAACTAATGAGTTCAAAATGATGATTAAAACAAAACAAAAGTCCAGGTCAAGATGGATAGAAAAATTCTACCAGACTTCCAAAGAAGCTCTATAACCAATACTTATTATATTATTCAAAAAAATAAAAATAGAAGGAGCTCTCCTAAACTCCTTATCTGAAGCCATTATTGCTCTAACATCAAATGCAGTAATAACAACAGTGACTGCTACAGGCCAAAATTCCTGAACACAGGTGCAAAACTTCTCAACAAAAGCTTTGTGAACACGGTACGATCAAAAAGACACCCACCACAATCAAGTTGGCTTTAGCCGAGAGATGAAGGGTTGTTTCAATATATGTTAGCAAATTATATCAATGGATTTAAGTACAAAAATCACATGATCATCTCAATAAATGCAGAAAAGGTCTTTGACAAAATCCAACATGCTTTCATTATAAAAGGCCTTAAGAAGAGCAAGGCTGGAGGGGACATACCTCAACACAATAAGGAATATATATGACAAATCCACAGTTGACATCTTCCTAAGTGGAGAAAAAGTAGAAGAAATCCCATTAAAATCAGGGATGAGACCGGATAGGCCACTATCCCCACACAGTTTCAATCTATTGCTTCAAACGGAGCTAGAGCAATAAGAGCGAGAGAGGATGAACTTTAAGGGATGCAAGCAGAACTCGTTATGCTCATTCACAGATCGTATACCACTACACATAAGACATTCCAAAAGCTCCACCAGAAAATCTCTAGGAATAATTAACACTATCAGCAAAGTGACAATATATTAAATCAATTTGCAAACATCAGGATCCTTTCACATACCAATAACGAGCGTCCTAAAATGAACAAACAGAAAACATCACAACATTCCCACTCAAAAAAAAAAACTGGGTGCAAACCAAACTGGGGAGGTGAAAGATCCCTATCATGCAAACTTTAAACCTCTGAAGGAAGAGAATAGAAAATGGAAAGACTCTCCCCACCCCAGCCACATCACCCCCCCAACCCCACACCCCCCCCCCACATACACACCACCCCCTCCTGAACTAGTAGATTTAACATTGTGAAAACAACTGTAGTGATTTGAATAAGAATAGCCCCATAGGCTCATAGACTTGAATGCTTGGTCATTGGGAGTGGTGCTGCTTGTCAGCACAGTTAGGAGGCGTGGCCTTGATGGAGGAAGTATGTCACTGGGGGCAGGCTTGGAGGTTTCAAATGCTCAAGGCAGAACCAGTGGCTCACTCTTTCTTTCTTTCTTTCTTTCTTTCTTTCCTTCTTTCTTTCTTTCTGTGTGTGTTAATTTTATTTTCTCTATTAACTCTCAGTTTTGTTTTTACTATTTTACTTTTATTGAAAATAGTTCTTTTCAGTTTTACAATTAAGCTTAGATGTTTAGGGCTTAAGATGCTTTTAGGTCTAGATAGATATTTTAAGTTGATAATGATGGGCTATGATAGATATTGATTTACATTCAGAATTTTAGATGCACCAAGATAGGAAAGACATTTTCTTCAGGGCTGCCAAATACAAATAGCCAAAACACTAAGAATGTAACATTTATATAATTCCTGACTGTGTCATGGTTCTTCTTGCTACTGGTAATCTATTGTATATATGTGTAATAATATAAAGTATATATAAAAATAAAAATAAATTTCTGATTAAAAAATAGTTCTTTTTAAAAAATTTATTTATTTACTTTACATCCTCACCTCCCAGTCCCATTCTCCCTCCCTCTTCCCCCTACTCCTCAGAAAGGAACTAATCCACCCTACCATATAAAGCCACATCAGGACTGAGCGCATCCTTGTCCCCATGGCCTGGGGAAGCAGCCCCTCTGGGTCCTTTTAGCCTACCACCACTCTTCCACAGGACTCCCATCCATGTTTGTCTGTATCTGTTTCTCTCTGCTGCTGGGTAGAACCTCTCAGAGGACAGCTATGCTCAGCTCTGGTCTGCAAGTATAGCAAGTATAGCAGCGTTTCATTACTAGTGTTGGGGGTTAGCTTTCTCTCATAGGGCAGGTCTCAGGTTGGGCCAGGTATTGGTTGGACATTCTCTCAATCTCTCCTCTATCTTTATCCCTGCACATCTTGTAGGCAGGGTAAATTTTGGGTCAAAGTTTTGTGGATGAAGTTGGTGTTCCCCTTCATCGACTAGGAGTCCTGTCTAGTTAGAAGGCATCCTCTTCAGTTTCCATGATGCTTGCTACTGGGAGTCTCAGCTAGAGTCACCCCAAAACCTCCCGAAAGTATACCCTGTCATAGGTCTCCAGTTTGTCACAGAGATGCCCCCACCCATGGTTTCTTTTCCCTCTGCAGGCCCTCTGTCCTCTTGCCCTGACTCTCCCCCGATCTGATCTCCATCCTCGTTTCTCTTTGACACTCCCTCTCCTGCCCTGTTTCTTCTCTTTAACTGTTTCCGATGTCTATTCTATTTCCCCTTCTGAGTGAGATTTAAGCATCCTCCCTTGGGTCCTCCTTGTAACTTTTCTTCTTTGGGTCTGTGAATTGTAGTATGGTTATCCTGAACCATATGGCTAAAATCCTCTTATAAGTATGTACCATGCATGTCATTCTGGGTCTGGGTTATGTCACTCAGGATGATCTTTTCTAGTTACATCCATTTGCCTGTAAATTTCATGATGTCCTTGTTTTTAATAGCCGAGTAGCATTCCATTGTTTAAATGTACCACAGTTTCTTTATCCATTCTTTAGTTGAGGGACATCTGGGTTGTTTTCCAGTTTCTAGCAAATAAAGCTGCTATGAACATAGTCCTTGTTGTACGGTTGAGCATCTTTCTGGTACATGCCTAGGAGAGGTATAGCTGTGTCTTGTACAGCTATTCCCAATTTTCTGAGAAAGTAACAGATTGATATCCAAAGTGGTTGTACAAGTTTACAGTCCCACCAGCAGTGGAGGAATATTCCCCTTTCTCCACATCCTCACCAGCAAGTGCTGTCACTTGAAATTTTTATCTTAGCCATTCTGAGGGCTATAAGATAGAATCTCAGAGCCATGTTGGTTTGCATTTCCCTGACATGCAACATTGAGCATTTCTTTAAGTGTTTCTTGGCCATTGAAAATTTATTTCCTTCACCTATTTGATTATATTTCCCTGTGCTTCTTTATGTGATTTATTCATTTCCTTTTTAACAGACTCTAACATTTTCATAAGCATAGATTTAAGGTCATTTTTCTGTGTTTCAGCTGTGTTATTCAGGGCTTGGTTGTATTAGGATAGTTGGGATCTGGTGGTACATATTGCCCTTGTTTTTTGGTGATTGTGTTCTTATGCTGGCCTTTAGCCATCTTTTTGTTGCTGATGTTGGTTGGTTGGTTATTCCTGGAGCCCACTGGACTTCTCCAGTTGAGGGGGTTAGGGGGATAGGGAAAGGCTGGGTCATGGGCTGTGGCCTGGATCTCCATGTATTCATGGAGCCTGCAGCTCTTCTCTGCTGGTTGTGTCCCAGTTGGACCTATTGGCAGGGATGGGGATATGGGTGTCTAACCTGTATGATCCTGAGGTCTGGCAGGTCTCCTCAAGATGGCTAGTAGAGCCATAAACTGTGGGCTGGATCTGTGCATCTGTGGGATCTGGAGTTGTCCTCTGGATGGTAGGAATACTCAGGAGGTCTGAGGCTGGAACTGTGAGTGTCTGGCAACCAGGATCCCTTCCTCTCTCTCTGTGGAAACACAAACACACACTAGTGTTTCAGAGTCAACAGCTTGCTCACTTTGAAGTCACTGAACTCCTGGTTCTCAGACTCCATGGGTTCTGGACACTGCCATCTTGGATCAAGACCCTGTGTGCTCAGATTCTCAGGCAGGTCTCCACAGGGAGATGGGTAGAGTCATGGACTGGAGGTGGGCACTGTGTCCCTGGAATCCCCTGGGGAGGTGGGAGGAGTCAGGTGTCTGGAGACTAGAGGCTGGAGCCCTGTGTCTCTGGAACTCAAGGGTCATGTTTGAGGGGAAAGGAAATCCTGGAACTGTGCATCCCTAGCTCCCAGAATGCCTCCTCTCATGCAGGAAACTACATTCCTTTCACTACCATGGCAACTAGGCTGTGGGGAGGAGACTTCCTGGTGAGTGCTGACTTGATTTCTCCATGTCATGTGAAAAATGTGTATGATGTCGTCAGCAATAAGATCTTAGTATCAAGTTCTTGTGTGCAATCAAAAGCAACAGCAATAGCCTGTATCGCTTTTATGTGTAGGGGAGGCATCTCCAGTATAACTCTGACCAACAACTGGAGGGGAGGTACCCCATACCTGATACTAGTATTTTAAAACATTATAAATATTATATTATATGTGTGTATACATAGTGGCAATTTTCGAGTTCTAGGAGGAATATAACCCCCTTGTTTAGGACGACATCAGTTAAACATTTTCATGTGTGTGTATGTGTAGAAAAGTTATAAAATAGTAGGTTTCCATATGGCCTTTTCATATATGCTAGTGTTAGTTACCCTTTTCCATAACTTACATCTCTTTCCCAGTTTAATCAATCTTCCCATACACACTGTGAGAATATATATTAAATAGACCTAAATCAGAACTTGTCTACTTCCTGGGCCTTCAGACATTTTGACATAAATCCCATCTGCAGCCCAAGGACCCCATTCAGCTGTCACCAAGTCCACTTCTTTAATGCATTCCTATTGGCCAAAGACTGTAGAAATTCCTATTTCAATCCCTTTATTTTAGCTTGTCAATATCTCTGTGCTCATAAATTCAATCTTTAGAATAACATAGTTCATACTACTGATATATTTGAATTTATTTCTGGCATGGTATCGCTGGTTTATTTTTACTTTATTAAAATCTTATTTTTCATTTCTTTACATTTTCTGTTTATGAGTATGTTGTCTGCATGTATGTATTTATATGCATATGTGTACCTGGTATACATGAAAGCCTAGAGAGTGCCTCAGGTCTCCTGGAACTGGAATTATAGACAGCCGTGAGCTATTATGTGGGTGCCAGGAACCAAACGTGGGTCCTCTGCAAGAGCAGCAAGTGCTCTTATCTGCTGAGTCATCTTTCCAGCCCCACATATTTTTATTTTAAGCATTTTAAAGTGTAGCTGGCTTTCTCCTTCCATCTTCTCCACTACTAGTTTGGATGTTACATACTTTACTTTTGTTTCTTTCAAAAATCATCCTAGCAAAGTAACCATGTATTATTACTTTATTGAAGCCCGTGGCTGGTAACTCCATCTTCTGAAATTATAACAATATAAACTTCATGATTCTATCTTCTCAAAACACTCCCAATTGTTACGTTTTTATTGACTTATGTTTTACTGCTACTTTGCAACCTCATCATTTTTATCACTCATCATACAGTTAACCTTTTCTTAGACTCACTTATTGTTTGCCACTTATTAAAAATTCTTTCTACTGGGCCAGCAAGATGGTTCAGTGGGTAAAGGGTTTGAGGTTTAAGCCTGATGATCTGAGTTCGATCCCTGGACCCAACATAAACATGGAAGAAGAGAACTGATTCCACAAAGCTGCTCCATGACTTCATATTTATGCCAGCAGCACACACACACACACACACGTGACAAAATGGTTTTTAAAAACTTTTCTATAACAGCTCCAATTCCTTAACTGAGATTACTTTCTTCCAGCCTTAGGAATACTCTTTAAAGGACAAACTCACTCCATATTTGTTTATCAACACTGCTTCATTTTTTCTCTTTCCAAAAAGCACACTCAGAGAATATAACATTCTAGGCCCTCCCGTGCTTCGGCACAACACCATTCCACACTTGTGTGGCTGCTTCTGAGAAAGTGGCTCGCAGTCTAATTGTGATACCTATACAAGTAACCCTTATGTCTTGAACTCCTTTTTTATTTTCAAGACAGAGTTTCTCTATGTTATCTTGGCTGTCCTGGACTCGCTTTGTGGGCCAGGCTGGCCTCGAACTCACAGCGATCCGTCTGCCTCTACCTCCCAGGGATTAAAGCCATGCTCCACCGTGCCCAGCTCACATCTTGAATTCTTAAGAGCCTCTTCTCATCTGTCTTGTCCTGAAGTTTCCCTAAGATGGGTCTGCACGTGAATGGCCACCTCATTGTTATTCTCAAGAGTCTTTGAAAGCTCCACGTCTAAGAATGTATTGCCGATAACTTTTGGAAAATGTACAGCCACCATTTCATCTTTAATTTATAATTTTGTATTAATTAAAATATGATTGCATCATTCATCCTCCTCCTGTGTTAAACCCTTCCCTAAGGTCCACTTTCAAATTTATGGCCTCTTATTCTTTAAATATTATCCCTATTTTTTTAGAGATGGCCACTTGGGTTTGGATAACCTTCCAGTACATATGTCTAGGGAAAACTAATTCTTCCTTTCAATGCAATTTCGATAAGAATGGGGCCCCAGTGACTTCCCCTATCCCCTGTAGTATCAACTTGTGTCATCCCTGTTCAGGTCTTCTTTAAGCGGCCATATTGTTGAGACTTCGTTGGCGTGGCTTTCCTGTTATATGTAGAAGACTCGGCTATGCAGCCAACTTCCCACTCTTCTGTCTCTTACAGACTTTCTGCCCCCACCATGCTGCTCCCAGAGATATGGATGTAAGGGTTGGGAGAGGTTGTACAAAGAAAGAATTGGGAAACGTCCGGGGAGACTTACATTGGGAAGTAGAAAGGATGCCAATACAGAAGGAGGGGGGGGAAAGATGAGATAAATGACGCCAAGAATTCTTGAAAAGGCCATAAAGAACCATATTATTGTATATTTACCTAAAACTACATATAATACATTTAAGTACATGTGTATATAGTTTAAATGACATTATGCCACTTGGAATGATAATGCTCCTCTGAAGAGCTGTAGACTATCTTAAAAATATCCCAACAACGGGCGTGAGAAACCCTCTTTGGAGTTATTGGTCAGGCGATTCCAGAAGAATGACAAAACAGTATAGGCTATTGCTGTTGCCATTGCTGCTTCCTAGAAGTTGAATGTAAGTCATTTATGATGACAAAACGACACATTTTTGGATACAGTACTCTAAGGCATGGAGCTGGATCTGACCTAAAAGCTTCCTCACTGACAACAAGCTTTTAATACCAGAAAGTTCTATGAAGATGCCAAGGGAGGAAAGCATCCAATAGTCCCACCTAGCTGAAATGTCTATGAGCCACCACAATGATCAGCACAGCAAGATATCTCTAAAAGTGCAGTAACGGCACTTATATCTTGGGAATAAACAATTGCTATCTAACTGAGCTTAAGGCCTGCTCAATAGGAGGGAAATCATGCCAGGTACTTGATCAACCAGCCATGGCTAATAAGGTCATTGGAGGTGAACATATTACTGACATTTTATTAAGCCAGTATAATTTCGTAACTGTATTTTAAATACTTATATGCACAGATAAATGCAGTTCTTGCCCTTTATCAAAGAAGCCACTTTTTGAGACAATAAGACAATTATAGAAAACTACAGTTGATCAAAAGACAGAAACAAACTCTGGTGGTTTGAATGAAAATGGACCTGAGAGGCCCATGTTATTGACTACTTAGTCCCCAGTTGGTGGAACTGTTTGAGAAGGATTAGGAGGTGTGGCCTTGGAGCAGCTGTGTCACTGGGGACAGCTTTGAGGTTTTAAAAGACTGATGCTATTTCTAGTGTGTTCTCACTCCTGCTTGTGGAAATGAGTTCTCAGCTGTTGCTCCAGGCACCTGCAGCCATGCCTTTGTTCCACCATCATATATTCCAAACCTCTATAGCTATAGGCCCAATTAATCTCTTTCCTTTACACGTTGCCTTGGTAATGCTTTTTTTTTTTTAATCACATCAATAGATAAGTAACTAAGACAAAAGCTGGTACCAGAGAGTGGGCCATTGCTCTGTGGTTTTGTTATTTGTTTGTTTGTTTGTTTGGTTTTGTTGTTGCTGTTGTTTTTGCTCTGTTCTGTTTTGTTTAAAGACTGTGTAATATTTGGGGGCTTTGGACTAAGAAAGTGATTGAATGCTATAAGCTGTAAGCATGCCATCCTGGTAGAATGAACGGTGGAGCATCAGCTCAAGAGATTTCAGAGGGGAATGATATTAGCAACTGGGCTGGAGACTTGTGATATTTTGGCAAAGAATGTGGCTGCCTTATGCCCTTGTCCTAAACATCTGCCTGAGGCTAAACTGAAAAGCATGGACTACCTTCTTTGGTGGAGTAGATTTTAGTGCAGCCTAATACTGTTGTTGTTGCATGCTTATCAGCGATCGCTCTTCTGCAGGTCTACTGTGAAAAAGAGCAACTGGGGTGAAAAGAAACAGAAAATGTACAGTTGGTTCCACCTACCCACCCAGCTTTATGTCTTCTCATTTTTATTTAACCTCTTCGAGCTCAGTTTGTGCTGACTATGTATTTTTTGGATGTGTGAACTTCCTCTGGAGTTTATCAGAGGCTTCACTCTTTAAAAAAAACAAAAACAAAAACAAAACTGGTCCCCCTCTACCGGCACCTTTCTATCAGTTGCCCAATATCTCCTCAGCTGTGGTTCCCCTAGCTACCAGCTACTGCCCACCTCACCCTCTCATGATGGGATGCTGTCTGCCGAGATCTTGTGCATGCTGTCACAGCCACTGTGAGTTCATATGTGGACTTGCCCTGCTATCTCTCTGAGATACTGCATCTTTGTAGCGATCCACCATTGTGGCTTTATTTTTCAGCATCTGTACACTTTGTATTGCCCAAATCCAAATGACCCTTGACTCTCCAAAATAGTTATTAAAAAAAGATTTTTATCAACATTATAGTCTTTAATCTTTTGAATGAACATAGACCTCTTCAGAATGAGTGTGAAGCTAACAGACAGCTGGCATTAACCTTCTAGACCAAGACTCTCTGAAGCAAGGCACATGCACCTCGTTAAACACAAAAGGTGCCTTATTTGGAAGATATAAGAAATTGTATTCATGAGTATTTTATTTTGAAATTAGAAAGCATTGAGACTTGAAAACTTAAACATTGGAAGGGGCACTGGTATCATTACACGACCCACAGAAAGGCCAGCCCACAGCATGGGTTACCCAGTAATGGATCATGAGATCCTCACGCCCTTCCTTCTCCTTCAGCCCATGGGATAAGTTTAAGTCATCATGTAGCTACATTACATGTTTCAGCAGAGAGTCATCCCCAGATTAATGTGTGGCTTTCAAATATTTATTTCACACATACTGGGGAATATATGCTGTGAACATGAAATCAACTGAGAGAACACTTCTGTTAAAAGCTTCTGTTGGCCACTTTACAAAAAAAAATAATAATTGCTTTATCTTATCTGATAAGATATTGTTGTGTCCTCAAAGAAACATTATTAAGAAGGCACCCTGCAGCCATGAACAATTAAAGATTGATGAAAGAACATCACTCTTCCCCAGGAATGAGCCCCAAGAGGTTGGCCAATTACCAGGTGTCAGTCCTAAAACCATATATGTACAAGCAATACTAAATGGGCTTGGAAAGTTGTGTTTATATATCTTTCTATATAATAACAATAAAGAAAAAGAGGAGTCAGGGGATCAGGGGGAAGAAATATATAAGGGGTTGGAGGGAAAAAAGAGAGAGATTATGATATAATTATATTTTAATTTTTAAAAATTGCAAATAAAAATGTTAAACTAAAAAGAAGCCTTTTTGAATATGACTTAGTTTATATGTAATGCATGGTAAATAAACATAACTATATTAGTGATAAATTTGTTTAGAAAAATCTTAATTCTACTGTCTGGGAACCCACTCAACAGTATCCCCCAAGTGCTATTTCTTTCTGATAACTGCAACTGTGTTGAGATTATATATCTAGGTGGATGACTCCTAGTCTTTCAGGGTGACAAATCAACCCTTCCTCCACACTTTCAGTCATTTCACCAGCTCTATTTTATTTCAAAACTTTCCATGACCTCACCCTATACACACTTTCTACCATCTCATTGCTCTTCCTTATAATTAGACATGACGCAGTAAAGACATCTAGTCAAGTGTTCCAACGTTATACACATCTCTTCTCTTAATCACCCTAATTTTCCCACTCAATGCTTCTAGTACCTTTTACTACCATGTGGGAATTGTCTGAAGTGTTCATCATCACGAAGTCAAGCCATTCTTTACAGGCTCCCATGGTCACCATCCTGCTGCTCTACAGGGTCCCTGCTACTGACCACGCTAGAGAGCTATGATCCAAGGTAAGCATACAGCTCATAACATGATCTATCAATCTTTAATTAATACTTCTTATTGAACGCTTGTCGTGTTCACAAAGCTGATCCACAGATAATGTTGGTTGGACTCCTGATCATGATAAAAGGCAATGCCAACAAGTACTACATGAGAAACACGGCACAAAAGAGGCTCTCAGAGGACACAAAGAGAAAGCATCTTTCTATGGATGCCTCTTTTGTAACTGTGCCTGCTGCTCACTGGTGCATAGTCCCCATTGTCAACACAAGGGGGAAATTACAGCCTGTGATTTACAATCAACTGATAAACCCAGTACGTACGTATTTCCATGTCAGTGTCTCCTTCAACTTCTCCTCTTCTTTCACTTCCTTCTTCTTCTTTTTCTTCCTCTTCTTCTTCTTCTTCTTCTTCTTCTTCTTCTTCTTCTTCTTCTTCTTCTGTTTATTCTTTAGAATGGCTGTTTCTCGTATTCTACCAGATAGACATAGAACTTCTCAACTTGGTTTTCTCACCCCATTAAAATGAAATTAAAGGATCATTCAACAATGTGTTCATCGCTTTACTATTCACGTATTTTTTAAAGTATTTTAAGCCTCTTGGGTTGGTGACCTGGTATGTGATAATCACCAGAGCTGTCCCCCAAGCTACTTGCACCGTATCGTAGGTGGGCATTGTGGGCCATAACGCTTCTGTAGGCACAAATTGCAGAACAATTACTGATGAGAGAAAGGTCATAATAATAGGTTACAAAAGTCTGGCTGGCTTTGGGACCATTTAGAAGGAACCATTTTGCTCTATTGTTGTAAAGATAAGAAGGAAGTAGTTTCAGGTAGTTAGAGACAAGCAAACAAAAGCCAGGCCAGCAGAGCTATATCCCTTGTACTTTCACTTCCTGCCTACTCCATTACTTCTAGTATTATTGGAGAAATAGCATGATTGGAATGACCTAAAGGTTAGGGAGTGGGCAAGTCCTACCTGGGAGGGAGGAGACGGAACACTGTTGGTTAAACCTGTGTAGAGTGAAAGGAGTAACATTTAACAGAACTCTGAACTGATGTTAGTGGCGGGAATGGACATTTAGTTGTTGATTTTTTTCTTCTTCTTCCTAAGTGGGTACCTTTTATTAAAGAAGAGAGATGGAATGAGGTTCCGCAGGATGGGGGAGGGTGGACGGGGGTTGGCGGGAAGACAGACACAGTGTCCACTATGACCTGCCTTCTGCAGCTTTAGTGGCTCCAAACATTATAGCAAAAAATCAATAAGGTACTGAATTGTTTTCAATCAATAAATATTTCTTGCGCATTTATTCTGTGTCAGAAATTACTCCACAAAGCTCAAATCTCTTTCCTTTTAGCACATACTGAGCTCTACGGATCTTTAAAAGGGCTGTATAAATGGCATCTGCTTTCAGAAAAATTAAAAGATTTGATAGCAGTCACTATTCTTTAAAATAATGTTAGTGACATTAAAGAAAAAAAAAAACTTCTTAAAAAGTCACACAAATCCGAAAACACCAGAAAGATGAGTTAGACATCACCAGCGTCAAAAATGAGCCTTTTTAACTACTTGCTATACACTTACTTACTGAATCATACTTATGATATTAAGTTACCTCTACTATAAACTGTGTCTTTTACTTAATGCATGCATAAAATAATGTGAATATGACCATGAAGTGAAATAGAAGTGAACAGTAATCTATCATGAATTTCAAGTCTAAAAGATAATATTTCCTGGTTTCAGATATAAAAAGGCATTGAAATTGGTCTTATAGCTGTGCAAGGTCCATGCCTGTAGGAAGGTCAGGGTCTGCTGCAAAGTCACTGTCTGGTTCAGGGAAACATTGAAGGAATGAGCAAGAACATCCAGTTCTCAAAAATAATTTATTCATAAAGAGCAAGTAAAAATTAGGGCTGATTCAAACAAAACTACTATCATGCTTTCTTCAACGGTAAATATTAATTCACATATTTCTCAGACCATGGTTGTTTTCAGAGCCTTAATCTGAAGCACCAGCTTATGACCGCTCTTAAAACATATTGACAAATATGCTGGTAACCACAAAGCCGACCAAATCAGTTCAGTTTTTCCTCTGCTTCCACAGTCCTATGGTCATCTTGAGATTTAGATAAATAGTTAAAATTCCAGGTGTTAATTAAAGTCACAGTGGTTCTATTTTATCTATCATCCCTGTCGTAGTCAGGGTTTCTGCTGCTGTGATAAACACTATAACCGAAACCAGCTGTGTGTGTGTGTGGAGGGGCTAGTATTTCCATTAGCACTTCTATATCACAGTCTATCATGAAGGAAATAAGAGCAAAAACTGAAGGCAGGAACTAACACAGATGCCATGAAGGAACACCACTTACTAGCTTGCTCTCCCTGGCTTATTTACTTTATTTTGTTAAACATCACAGGACCACCTGCCCAGAAGTGACATCACCCTCTGGGCCCTCACATATCAGCCATCAATAAAGGAAGTTGCCTACAAACTTTCCTACAGGACAAGCCTATGAAGGCATTTTCTTGATTAAGATTTCTTCTTCCCAAAGGATCCTAACTTATGTCAAGTTGACATAAACTAGCCAACATAATGTGGTGACCCACAAACACATCATTTATTAAAGCCATAACTTTTCCTCTCTTATTGTCCCCAAGATATCATATGAATATTGATATCATAATATAAAGCATTTCAACTTTAAAAATTCAAACACATAAAAAATTCAGTCTCTCTAAAATATCCACAGTACCTCTAAGAATTTAATGTCTCTCAACTGTGGGCTCCTGTAAAATAAAAATAAGTGATAAAAAAATAGACTAGTAGTTGATAGACATGATTTGATCAACTAACAATTAATTTGTATCACTTATTTATCCCAAACAGTCTGCAATAGCAGTTTCAAAGTATTGGAAACAAACCTTGTATTATAATTGAGTTATATGGGTACAACACCCAATATTAGCATAGTGTATATATAATGTGTGAGGAATAATCTTACATTTGAATTCTATACCACTGCATCTAAAATTAAACTTATTTTGTATTTATATACAAAATTCTATACCAGTGAATTAAAAATAACCTTGTGACTGACAATCAAGGCATTAAGTTGAGGAGTGGATTCACTAATCTACTTTGTGTTCTATCTTCCATATATATTTCTATATTCCCCCTTCTTTCTTCTCAACCCTTTTCTCCAAACCTAAGAATGGAAGATAAAGGAAAAGAGAGACATCCCTGAGTCCAACCTTGTTTTCTCTCTAAATAAGACCAATAATAACTTATAACCAACTATTTTTATCACAAGAATATGCACCTTAGGTGCAACAGATACTATGATTCTATAGAAAGATAAGGTAAAATAGTTAGATAAGGTCTTCAAAACCCTCAGAAACATGCAGAATATGACATTTAAAATATATTTATTATTTTAAAGATTCATTGACAATGAGAAAGGTTAACTCTTAGCAACACCCAGCCTAACTCAATGAGAATGATGAGCATCAAAAAACCTCTATGGAGATGGCTTCAAATGTGGCAAACAAGCCTCTGGGCAAAATATCCTCGTTTCTACCACAGACAGAATTCTGTCTTAAAAAAGGGCAAGCTCGGATGCAGGTAGAGTTGATGGCCAAACTCTGCCAAGACAGGGTAAGCAAGTCCTCAATAGTTCCTGTCTCACAAACATGTCTGTCAGATATATTGGGCCAAAAGACTGAAGATGATGCTCCAATGTTATGGAGGGTTTTGGGTGACTGCTCAGGCAGCAAACTGTCTCTGTCACCTTCTCATTGGGGAACCTACCAACCTGCACTCCCTGTACACACTGGTAATCAAGTTTATTCCTTCTAAAGTCTCTGATGGGGTTGAAGAGTAAGCTTAGTTGTTTAGGGGTTAAGATGTTTTTAGCTCTAGATAGATGTTTTAAGTTGATAGAAATGAGATATGATAGATATTGATTTACATTCAGAATTTTATACTCACCAAGATAGATGTGGCATTTGCCAAATGTAAATAGTCAAAATGCTAAGAATATAACATTTATATAATTCCTGATTGCTTTGTGGTTCTTCTCGCTTTAGGTAGTTTATTGTATATATGTGTAATAATATAAATGTATATGTAAAAAATAAAAAATTATTTTAAAATAAATAAAAATAAGTTAAATATTTTCTTACTCCAAGAGGGAAGAACCAGGGCACAATCACAATTAAATCAAAGTAAAACCAAAGTCCAACCGTTTAAAAACTTTAGTGCTTATTGTCTGGGGCTCACACCCAATCCTCTGGGCTCCAAAAGGCCTAGGAGCTAGCTCCACTTCTCCTGTTCTACCACTCTCAGCACTCATAACTTGTCTCCTAGGCTCAGGCCAAAATCACTTTACAGCAGCTACTGTCCATGACAGTCATTCCATGACACTGGCATCTCTAAAATGTTTGGGTTTCTTGCTTGCAGCTGGGCTGTCCTTTCATTAATAGCCTTTCCTGGGCTCTCTTCATGGTGCCAAGATTCAAATTCTTTCCAGGACACCTTCTACTGCAACTGTGGCACATTTGCCACGAGCCTCTCCCATCCTCTTTTTCAGCCCTTCCACACAGTGCTAAGCCTCAGCCTATCTCTATGCCTCCCTTACACCTTCAAAACCAGTACTACCAGGGTGGCTCTTAAACGTTACTCAATTCATCTGACAACCTGAGATCCAGCCTCGGACCCTCTGGACCACAGGTCCTGAGTGCTGACCCTGAGGAAATACCCCCAGACAATTTCACCTCAGTGATACTGGTGTCTTCTTTATCACTTCTAACTCTTTGGATCCAGCTGATCACAACCACAGACATATCAGATGACCATGACAAGGTCTTTAAGGGACTCTCAAACTTTACTCAGGAGTTTCAGCAGCGGAGCTTCCATTGCCCACACTGCTCTCACTGTGCTTATCTTTCAAGCTCCCAGAAAACAACCTACTGACCTCTGAGCATTTGATGGCTTTTCCAGTCCAAAGTTCCAAAGTCCTTCCAAAAACCACACACGGTCAGTTCTGTCACAGTAATACACCATGGAATCAACTTCTGTGTCATATGCAGGGTCTCTACTTCTGTGATAAAAACACCATGGCCAAAATCAACGTGGGGAAGAAAAGCTTATAGCTTTTAAGTCCGTAGCTGAAGGAAGCCAATGGAAGAACTAAGCATAGGCCCTGGAGTGTAACCACTTACTGGCTTGCTCTCACTGACTTACTTGGTTTATTTGCTTATACACCCAGGACCACCTAGCCAGGGCTGACACCACCAACAATGGGCAGGTCAGGGCCCTCCCATATCAATCATCAGCCAAGAAAATGCTCTACAGACTTTTCTACAGGCCAACGCTGTGGAGGCATTATCTCAACGAAAATTCCTTCTTCCCCTACCTTATGCCAAGTTGACCTAGGAGTGGTTAAGAGCGCACACTGGCTGCTCTTCCTAGAGGTCCTGAGTTCAATTCCCAGCAACCACATGGTGGCTCGTAACCATCTGTAATGGAATATGATTCTTTTTCTGGTGCTCATAAAGACAGTGTACTCATATACATAAAATAAATAAATCTTAAAAAAAAAAAAAAGAATTAGACAGCATAATCTGACCCACCTCAAAATTACATGTGCCCTTCTAGTGAAGGTCACAAAAAGCAGACCACCACAGATATAGTACCACACCCTAGCTATGGGAAATCTACACAGTGAACTACAAGATGAGTAAACTGGCTTCATCAACAAAGAAAGAGAGATAGAAAGGGAAGGGATATAGGGAAGGAAGTTGTAAATTGAGAGATTTGAAAGAGATATCAACCAATCCATGAGTGGACATTACTTTTCTTAATTCATGATTTAACATGAGACCTTTTCAAATTATGACTTTTTCAAGAATTTGAACACTGAATACTGAATGTACGTTAATCATATTAAAATTGTCACTTTTTTAGAGTGATAATAGGTCATGCTTAGGTTTTTATAAGGCTTTCATCATTTAGAGATAATTACAGATAAAATATGATGCCCAGGCATGTTTCAAAATGGGGGAAGAAGTTGGTAAGATTAAAATAAAGTAATTGTTCCTTATAAATTAATCATTATCAAAGGGTGATGGATAGCTTGGAGTTTCCTTCGTGATTTTGACCTACTTTTGTGCATACAGCTGAAAATTTTCATAATGAAAATTTTTTCTTTTAAGAATCATCAAGTGAGGGGGCTAGAGTTGGTTCTGAGGTTAAGAGCACTTATTATTCTTACAGAGGACCTGGGTTTGGTTGTCAGCACCCACATGGTGGCTCAAAACCATCTGTTAACTCCAGTTCCAAGATACTCGATGCCCTCTTCTGGCCTCGGGCACCAGGCATGAACATGTACAGATATGCATTCATACATATAAAATAAAGATGAATTCATCAACGAACAACAGCAAAAGAATCATCAGGAGACCTGAGATTCGGCAAAGAGGCACAGCTACGGGGGCTGGGGAGATGCCTCTGTCAGTAAAGAATTTGCATCTCAAGCTCAGGGACCTGAGTTCAGTTCCCAGCACCCATGAACAGAGAAGGCAGGCATGGTGTGGATATCTATAACCTTAGTGCTAGTGGCAGGGGGTTGGAGGGATGAGGGGATGGGGGCGGGGAGCAGGGACAGGAAACCTCCTGGAACTCATTGACTTAAAGGTCTAGCTGATGTGTAGGCTCCAGCGAGAGACATGATCTCAAAAGGGAAGGAAAGACCACTATGACCTACAACCATGACCTGCCTGGAAGATGTACTGGCCCAGTAGTGACTGTCTTAGGGTTTCTATGGCTGTGATGAAACACCATGGCTAGAGGAAGTGGGAGAAGAAAGGGTTTATTTGGCTTATCCTTCCATGTCACTGTTCATCATCAAAGGAAGTCAGGACAGAAACTCAAACAGGCCAGGAATCTGGAGGCAGGAACTAATGCAGAGGCTGTGGACGGTGCTGCTTACTGGCTTGCTCTCCATGGCTTGTTCAGCCTGCTTTCTTTGTTGTTGTTTTTGTTTGCTTATTTATTTGTTGGAGACACTGTTTCTCTGTGTAGCCCTGGCAGTCTTGCAAGTCACTCTGTAGACCAGGCTGGCCTTAAACTTACAGAGATCTGCCTGCCTGTACCTCCCAAGTGCTGAGATTAAAGATGTGAGCCACTTCAAACCAGCCCAGGGATGGTACCACCCACAGTGGGCTGGGTAATTAATCAATGTTCATTTTATGTACTTATTTCTCATCATTTATTTATTTTTACAACCTAATCAGAACTTCCCCTCCATTCTCTCCTCCTAGACCCTCCTCTCCCCTCCCTTCCTCCTATGTCCCCTCCCTTTCTTCTCAGAGAACGGGAGACCTCCCATGGGTCTCAACCTGTCTTGGCATATCAAGTAGGACCGAACACATCTTCTACTGATGCTAGACAAGGCGTCCAGTTAGGGGAACAGGGTCCAAAGGCAGACAACAGTCAGAGGCAGCCCCTGCTCCTGCTGTTAGAGGCCCCACATGAGGATGAAGCTGGACAGCCTACAGCCAGGTCTTAAGGAGACACTTTCTAAACTGAGACTCCCTCCTCCTGATGACTCTAGCTTGGCATGATTAAATACATAATTAAAAATTTAAAAAAAACACTAACCCGTCCAATGGCACAAATGTTGTGAGAGTAACCAACGGCTTTTGGGCTGGATTTAAGGCCTACTCCATGAGTTGGAACTTCAGCAGATCGGTTACATGGCTGCTGAGGTCAAATTCGGCTCCTTGTGGCAAGCATTTTACTGCAGAACCCACATCCTAGCCCCCTTCAGTTTGTGTCTCTGTATCACTGTAAACACAAGAACTAAGTATCCATGTCCCACAAGGTCTGTTGGACATCCATGAATTCTACAGCTTCACATTGGCTTGGCCATGGTTCTGCATCTCGGGTAATGCATGTAAATAGTGGCCATTTTATACATGGTAATACGACCCCTGCAGTGAGAATCAAGTCTCCGCAGCACTAGTGCCTCTGTACAGCAGGAGTTGTCAAGTATTTAGGTATCTTTATTGCATTCTGTACTTAAAATTTCATTTAAATAACTGAAAAATAGAAAAACTAATACTGGGGATAAGGTATGTAAATGAAATGAAGATGCTGCCTGGTAGGGGAGCACAAGTCCTCCCAGCACTCAGGGGGCTCAAGCAGGTGGATCAGGGTTCTTGGCTACAAAGTGAATTAAAGACCAGCCTGAGCTGTCTCAAATTATGAACAAAATATTCAATTGGATTGAATGCTTCCTTAAAAGAATAAAAATCATTAAGCACTGGAGTCCTCAGCTTGGTCCGGAAGGATTCTTGAAAGAGTTGGGTATGCTGAGAAAAGGAACAAAAGTAAAACTATATATGAAGTAGTAGAAATGGCACTACTAAGCCTGTGTCACAAAAAATTGTGTCATTAAACCCATGTCCATGTTTGTCTTTAGGTCTTTGAGACTGGAAATTCATTTTACCTCTAGGACCATTGCTTAAATTTTTCACATTCAACTTACACACATATTTTTAATATGTGTACCCTAGCCAGAAAGGGGACAATTATAATAATGAATTTAAGTAGATATTTTCCCTTAAGAATGTATTTCTAATCACACATTTTTAATTCAGCCTTTTCTTTGACAAGTGGACTAATAGCTGAACCTTGGACCCCAAGCAAAAAAAAAAAAAAAAAAAAAAAAAAAAAAGTCATTTGGAAGCCAGAAAGCATTTTATTTAACATTGCTTGCTACCTCTGATTTGAGCATGCAGCTCAGCACTTTCTAATTTTAGCTCTGTCATGTTAGGGTCATGCAAAAACAGAAACAAAAAACATGGTGGGAGACCGGCCTTAGAGGTTATGACACAGAGAGAGCCCCAACACTCAATTATGCTCACCAGGAAAATGCACACCTCACTTCTTCACAGCCCAAGACCTTTGCACTTGCTTTTTCCTCAACTTAGAATGATCTCTCTACAGTGCTGTGAATGAGACCTAGGACTGGTACCTCACAAGACACATTATCAAGAGAACATCATTAAGGAAGCCATTGTATAATATCATAAAAGACACACATCCTAACAAATGAATAATTCCCAACATAGAAATACAGGAAAGGGGGGGGGGGGGAGGTGAACCACATGAATAGTTAAACAAGTTAAGGAAGGTAACAGGGTCTGAAGAAGAACTGGTCAGTGATTATGGATGATATGAGTATTTCTAAAGGTCAGATAGAAAGATTCGCTGGCAGCCTTGGTAACAGATTAGATCACACAGAAGAAAACCCAACAGAGCTTGAAGACAGATCTCTCGAATTGTTCATGCCAGAGAGAAGAAACAAAAGAGAAATAAGGAATAATATAAGGTGAAAATGCAATAGTGCTGGGATACCCTAAAAAAATCAAATATTTGTCTCTTTGGAGTGGTTGAGGAAGAAAATCTACAAGTAGGGGGCATTAAAAAAATGTCTTCAGCAAAATAGCAACAGAAAACTTCTCAAATCTAGAGAAAGCTCTGTACATTCAAGTACAAGAAGCATTTAGAACCTCAAATAGGGCATCACGTCATACTATGAAGTTGTTAAAAGGTTCAGGACAAAGAAAGATTACAAGTCTGTCGGGTGGGAGGGCATCCAGTAACATTTAAAGGCAAAGACATTAAACTAACAGCAAATTTCTCTGGAGGATTCTAAATGTCAGGAGGGCACAGAATGATGTACTTAAGCCTCTGAAAGAAAACAACTACCAGTCAAGATTGTTGTATACATCAAGGTTGTTCTTCACAATTGAATGAGAAGTTAAAAAAAAAAAACTCTCATTAAAAAAAAAAAAGATAAATTAAGGGAATTCATGGCCACTAGGCCAGCATTACAAAATCCTATACCCAGAAAAGGAAGAATTAGTAAATACCATTTTTAAGAAATTCTGGTAGAAAAAAATGTTGTGTCAATGAGAAATAAGGGGGAAATTACTAATGCAGTAAACTAAAGTTTACAAGAAAAATAGGGAGCAATAAGCAGAATATATTCAAAGCTATTTGAAGAAAATAAGAACGAAATAAAAATGTATATGCCCCCAGTGTTGGAGCAGGACCTAGGTTTGTAAAAAAACAAAACAAAACATGACTAGGCAAACAGAGGAGCTTTAGGCCCCACTAACAGTGGGTGATTTTAACACCAAGGATAACTTTGTATAACTGTGGAAAACATCCCAAAGTCCATATAGGGGCACAAAAGGTTTCAAGTAGCCAAGGAAACCTGAGCAAAACTATGCTGAAGGCATAACATTGGAGCCAAAATGAGACATACGGCAAACACTTTAGGATCCTGGCATGAGTATACTTTCCAGATAAGGTTTCAAAAGTAGAGAACACAGGAAGGAACTGACAACTAGAATTGAAAAGAAAACTTCTGCCAAGTTCTGTTACCTTGCAGAACAAAATGGCCTGGGATGGTTTGAATCATAATGGCTCCCAACAGGCTCATCTGGTTGAAACTTGGTCTCCACTGGGAAGTGTTTGGCCATGACTGAGAGGTATGGCCTTGTCACTGGAGAGCGCTTGAATTTTCAAAAGCCCACACCATTACCAGCTAGCTCTCTGCCTCTTGCTTGTAGAACAAGGGTGACCTCTCAGCTGTTCCTGCGACTGCGCCTTTGCTCCACCCTCACGGACTCTAACTCTTTGGAACCATAAGCCTAAGTAAATGCTTTCTTTTGTTAAAAAAAGCAAGCAAACAACACTTCTGTCGTTTGTTTCTACCTCATCATGAGGTAGCTAAACCAATTTCTCCTTACCTGCCCCTCCTCATGAAAAGCAGCCGTTGACTTAGGTGTGTCTACTTTGGTTTTGTTGTTTGTTTGTTCATTTTGCTATAGCTTCCAGGCTGCTCCCAAAGCCACAGCCCTCTTAGCTTGTCCTCTAGAGTGCTGAGATTATATGCATATACTATCATGCCCAGCTGGTTTCTTTCTTTATTTCTTTGTTTCTTCCTTCCTCCCTCCCTTCCTTCCTTTCTTCTTTTTTTTTAAATTTTTTTTTTTTTTTTTAGTATAGTCTCCTGTAACAGTTACCCTCCAACTCTTCTGTCATTCACTTTTTGTGTTTTCTGCTGCCCCTAGGTGTGGAAAGTGGAGAAGGGGTCAGACTATAGTTGTTAACAGAGTGAGAAGGAATTCTCTCCTCAAAACCATGCCTCTGGTCCTTCCAGCACCCTCTGTATGGTGCAGCACCCACTGTATGGTCTACAGGCTGCCTGCGGTCCTCCCAGCACCCTGCTGTATGGTGCAGCACCCACTGTGTGGTCCATAGGCTGCCTGCGGTCCTTCCAGTACCCTCTGTATGATGCAGCACCCACTGTGTGGTCCACAGGCTGCCTGCGGTCCTTCCAGCACCCTGCTGTATGGTGCAGCACCCACTGTGTGGTCCACAGGCTGCCTGCGGTCCTTCCAGCACCCTGCTGTATGGTGCAGCACCCACTGTGTGGTCCACAGGCTGCCTGCGGTCCTTCCAGCACCCTCTGTATGGTGCAGCACACACTGTGTGGTCCACAGGCTGCCTGCGGTCCTTCCAGCACCCTCTGTATGGTGCAGCGCCCACTGTGTGGTCCACAGGCTGCCTGCGGTCCTTCCAGCACCCTCTGTATGGTGCAGCACACACTGTGTGGTCCACAGGCTGCCTGCGGTCCTTCCAGCACCCTCTGTATGGTGCAGCGCCCACTGTGTGGTCCACAGGCTGCCTGCGGTCCTTCCAGCACCCTCTGTATGGTGCAGCACACACTGTGTGGTCCACAGGCTGCCTGCGGTCCTTCCAGCACCCTCTGTATGGTGCAGCACACACTGTATGGTCCACAGGCTGCCTGCGGTCCTCCCAGCACCCTGCTGTATGGTGCAGCACACACTGTGTGGTCCACAGGCTGCCTGCGGTCCTCCCAGCACCCTGCTGTATGGTGCAGCACACACTGTGTGGTCCACAGGCTGCCTGCGGTCCTTCCAGCACCCTCTGTATGGTGCAGCACACACTGTGTGGTCCACAGGCTGCCTGCGGTCCTCCCAGCACCCTCTGTATGGTGCAGCACACACTGTGTGGTCCACAGGCTGCCTGCGGTCCTCCCAGCACCCTGCTGTGTGGTGCAGCACACACTGTGTGGTCCACAGGCTGCCTGTGGCAGAGTGAGCACTAGGTCTTGCAGGGCCTAGTCTGCCTCACAGGCTATTCTACCATCAACTCTAAGGTCACAAACAAGTCATTTCTGTGGCGCCCGTGCCACTGCAGTACCGAGTCGAGGGTGAGGGGCTGCAGATTTAACTCATGCACACACACACGCGCACACACACACAGGCACACACACACGCAATAACATAGAGGGTACTTCATGCTAAGAAAGCAGCAGCCGCAGCAGCAGCCGCAGCAGCAGCCGCAGCAGCAGTTTATTATTAATCCCTAGAGTTCCAAAGAGCCTTCTTATAGGCAGCCAAACAGGAATCCTCCTCTCACGTGAAATCCCTCAAGAGGTGATCGCACACAGGAGGAAAAGTCTCGAGGAAGGGAGGGGCGCGTTCTCAGAGCAGTAAACACGACTAGCTAACCAAGATAAACACAGACATGGAAGCTGCTAGAAACAGGACATGAAACAGCAAAGCAGGCAGGCAGGCAGCCCAGTCGGGCCTGGTTCCTACAGTTTCAATTTCCGGTCTGGGTGAGGATTGATGAGAATACAGCTCTGCCCAGTGCATGGACATTCATCCTGGATGCTTGAAACTGCCAGATTCAATGTGCGGCCCTTAAGAAGGTTCCCGTGATTATGCTTAAGAATTCCTGAGAGCTGGGAGTGTTACTTAGTGAACCTCTCTCGCCTGCCCTCTAGTCTTCTGGGCTCCTGTTTTCTCAAAGATGAGCCTAGACCCTCTCTCCCTCCCCCGCCTCCCTGTCCCCCTTAGTAATAAAAGTTACTTCTTCCTGATTACTTTATCTTTAATTTCAGGCCATCTTTCCTTGCCCTCCAGTTTCTGAGCCATTGTCTCAGTTGAAGCTACGGACACCACAGCGAGAGTCTCCTAGTGGACGCCTCGGGCATGTCTCTCAGCCCCGCTCTTGGCATCAGGGGAAAGGATAAGTCGGCCTGCTGCAGTTAACAGAGTTCCTCCCTCGATTGCCCTGCAGCTGAGAACGTTTCCTCATGTGCATCCTTCGATTCTCTCTTCGCATAGGGTCAGTAGCTGAGCATCAGCTTGGGCGCATGGGATTAAAACTCCACCCCATCATTTGCTCAGATTCCTTGAGCATGCTTACACACCACACTGATTTGGGGGCATTTACCACAAACAGACCCCTCAGTCACACTGCCAGGGTGTACCCACCTGTTCACTGAGGTGGTCCTTCACAAGCCAGCAGAGCCCAAGACCTGAAAGGCTGGGCTTGTCTGAGAAGGGGAGATGCTTGGTTCACAATCACATCAACTGTGCAATGGACCCACTTTCCCTGATTAATGGAGTGGCAAAATGTTAGACCACATTTTCTCCAAAGGTGTGGGCTGTACAGTGCCCCCAAAATTCATTCATGACCTTAGAATTTGACTGTATTTGGAGTTGGGGCCTTTCGGTGGGCACTTAAGTCAAAGTAAAGCAGTTAGTATGGACCCAAACCAAATCTGACTGGAGGGGGTCCTTAAAATAAGAGGAGATTAACACACGTGGAGAGGACCCCAAGGCTATGAGCATGCCAAGAACAGATTGGATAAAGAAACAAACAGGATAGCCAGAACATGGAAACAGCCTAAGTGTCCATCAGTAGAAGAATGGATAAAGAAACTGTGGTACATATACACTATGGAATACGATTCAGCTATTAAAAACAAGGAATTCCCCAAATTTGTGGATAAATGGATTGAGCTAGAAATGATCATAATGAGTGAGTTAACCCAGAAGCAGAAAGACTCAAATGGTATATACTCACTTATATCTGCATATTAGCCAAGAAGCATGTCCCACGAAAGCCTTCACTTACCAGGAAACTGAGACAGAGGGGAGGACATTCTATTGGGACTCTAGATGAGAGAAGCATGGGAGAATGGCAAAGTAGAAGGATCCAGAGGGTCCTAGAAACCTACAAGTAGAACATTATAATAGGCAGATTTGGGCCCAGGGGTCCCGCTCAAACTAAGGTACCAGCCAAGGACAATATAGGCCGTAAAACTTTAAACCCCTACCCAGATCTAGACAATGGACAGAACACTCTCCACAGTAGAGTGGAGAGTGGGATATTACTTTCTCACATACTCTGGTGCCTCACCTTTGACCATGACCCCTGGAGGGGGAGACCTGGTGGCACTCAGAGGAAGGACAGCAGGTTACCAAGAAGAGACTTGATACCCTATGAGCATATACAGGGGGAGGTAATCCCCCTCAGGAACAGTCATAGGGGAGGGGAATAAGGGGAAAATGGGAGGGAGGGAAGAATGGGAGGATACAAGGGATGGGATAACCATTGAGATTTAACAAGAATAAATTAATAAAAAAAGAAAGAAAGAAAGAAAGAAACAGGAAAGAAGCCCTCAGAAGGACCCAGCTCTACTGGCATGCCCTCTAAGCTTTTTAATCCCACGGCTCTGACATGGTGCCTGGTGTTGAAGTGCTGGCCAATGGTGGTCTCTTTTGGAAGCCTGGACAACAGATTAGCCAAGAGGTGTCAGGTGTGGCTGCGGCAGAGACCCAAAGGTGTGGACATGGCTGTCCAACTGGGTAGAAAGAAGAGCTGGGATAGTGTTGAGGTGAAAGTTCCAAGCAATCTCGCTTGCCTTGCAGAGACTGTTGGCAGAATGTGGACACTACGGCAAGGAGGAAAGGCAATTGGGTAGAGGATAGAGTAAGTGTTAAAGAACAGGGCTCAGTGGTGCCCTGCAGTTCTGTGGGAAGGTAGAAATGGGACGTGCCCAGGGACGTTTTAAGAATAGCATAAAGTGTGTGGCCTGTGAGAGGTACATGGGTTTAGTGACCAGGGCAGAGATAGAATGTTCTGGACTAAATGTTTGTGCCTATCGAAAATTCATATGTTGAAATTCCAGCCCCTCTTTGTAATGGAATTTTTGAAATGGGTCCTTTGGGCGGTAATGCAGTCTTGGTTATAGAGTGGCTATGAAAAAGACCTGGGCTCTCACAGTTAGTTAGGAGAGGAGCTGGTTATTGTCTGAAGAGGATACAACAAGAAGCCAGCAGTCTGCCGAGCTAGAGGAGACTCAGCAGAACCCATCTGTGTGAGCACTCCCACCTTAGACTCCTGGGGGCCCACAGCTTCAAGCAAGGAACCTTTGATGTTTGTAAGTGATTCAGCCCATTCTGCTCTGTCACAGTGCAGTGAACAGACCAGGACACCATGCCTGGATGGATGTACTCCATGTTCTGATCCGCCTTTACCTTGCTTGTTCTATTTTGTCTTGCTTACTTTCAATTTTGTTTTTTCTTTTGTTGTTTTTTTTTTTCTTTTGTATACATTGCATTTAACTTGCTGTGTTCTTCACACTTTTGTGAGCTGATTGCTGCCCTCTGAAATAAGACTACTGTCAAACTATGAACAACTTTTGTACAACTGTGTTCTTGACTACGGTGCCTAAGTGGCCTCTGGAACCCAAATATAGGAGGTCACTTTGTGGGGTTTTTACGACGGTTTTCATTAGGTGAACTCAGAGTCTTTCCCAAATGTACTCTCTTGTCTGTTTCACGTGGCCCCACCATTGCACGGCTCTTTCTCTTTCATGGTCTGTGTGTGACTGATCCTTGCTACCAGAGGGACTGGTTGTGACTTTAAGGAATTAGCTTCTAGCTACAACTTGAGATAGGAAATGCAAACAGCTTTTTAAATATTTAATCTTTATTTATGTGTCTGTGGAAATGCCTGCTATGGATTGTGAGGGGGACCCCAGGAGGACAGAAAAAGGCACTGAATCCTCACAGAGCTACAGTTACCAGCCCCAGTGAACCACCTGACACGGGTGCTGAGGACCACAGCTGGATCCCGTGAGGAGCTGTGCGAACTCTACCTCCCAAGCATCTCCCCAGGCACTTAGCAGTTTTGTTCTTTTTTGTTTTGTTTTGTTTTTATTGTATGTGCATTGGTGTTTTGCCTGCATGTACGTCTGTGTGAGAGTGTCATATCTTGGAGTTACAGACAGTTGTGAGCTGTCATGTGGGTGCTGGGAATTGAACCTGGGTCCTTTGGAAGAGCAGTCAGTGCTCTTAACCGCTGAGCCATCTACATTTCATGTAGAAAATGCTCAGGGTCAATGAAGTCACAAAGAAAATGAGAGTGTCACTACAGTCAGAGAAACAAAGAAAGGGACATGGGACTTTAGGAGAGATGCAATTCAGGGCCCACATGTGTACTTTGAAGGCCTTCAGTCTGTGACTTGACCTAGGACAATCTCAACAGCTGGCCTCATGCAGGATCCAGCTGCCCACACTGGCAGAGGTGGACTACCCCAGGTCAGCTTTTGTGAAAGGTAAGCAGATGAGGGCTCTGGTGCAAGATGCATAAAGAGTGATGGAAAATCACTCACAGTATTTCCACTGCCGAGACGAGGCGAGCTCAGATCTGAGAGCCTTTGCAAAAATTGCCATCGAGGTGTGTGGTACAAAAAAGATAGCCTTGTCCTTTCCAAGTAATACTGGCTTGGAGACACTCTTATCATTTACTTTGGGGAAATGAAGGCAGCTCAGTTGTCATTATAAGCTTCAAAGTAAACTCATTAAACTAGGATGACTTCTGAATGGGGTGAGGACAGAGAGCCTCGACTGCCATGTTGCTTGAGAGGGCCGTGCCTCCTTTTCCTAATGTTTCTCTTCCGTCTTCAACCACGTTGTGTGTGATAGTTCCGAGCAGACTGTATTATACGGAACCGTGTTCTTTTCTCACCTCCAGCTGTGGTAATGGGAAATAAACGAGGCTGATATTTATAACGCCATTTTCTTACTTGCTGGAATATTCTGTGATTTTTGTTCTCTGATTGGATTCACAAAATTACTGGTTTGCTATTTCCAAGCTATTGAGTTCAGGTTACAACCGGATCAGAATTCGCCCGCTCACAGCAACACCCTCCTGAGGTGAGATTACCACGTCGCTCTCACTGCTTTCCAGTCACAAAGGGCAACCTCGGTTTCTTTTTTGGAGGGTGGGGGGTGGAGAGAAAGGGGTTGTTTGTTTAGTTTTTCTTTTTTCGATATCACACATGTTTATTACACATAACGAGGGAGAACAATTGAAAAGTAACTCTGGAGAAACAACATACCATTTGCTCATGCATTTACCAGCCAAAGAACTCTTGAGGAAATATTTGCATCTTCCAAAAATGTTATAGTGATGTTAGGCAAAAGGGTAAGTGACATATGTCACTCTGTGATATACTGAAAACCTTTATATTAAGTACCATAGATAAGAAGATATTAGAATATCTGTAAAGAGAATGCAATAAGTTTTTTAAATTAGTGTTACTGTAACAAACTACCTCAGGCATGCTAACTTTCTAAAGCATATGCATTTCCACTGATTTTGCATTAAAATCTGATGGGGAAACAAATGTAAACTTAGACACTGAGTTACGAATTGGAAACAATGGGGCCACTGCCTCTTCATCTCACACAAAGCCCGTGGATCTTGCTTGGTCCACTGCCCACTGGAGAACATCGGCCCCCTCGTTAGTGCTCTGGGAGACTGGCTTTTGGTTTTCTTTTAACTATGGAATAACATCAGATCACCTCAAAGATCACTGTGACCAGCAGCAAAAAAGTCCAGAAGCCACTGTTTGACACATGTAACTACGCTTGCAAAAGAAGCAATTACATTCATTCTGGGACTCATCGTGGTGGGCATTCTTAGGCCTGGCTAAGGGGCGTGGCCTTTATAATGTCTTTAGTGACTAGACTGGAAAAACCAGCTACATACCACAGGCAACAACTGACAAATTCTCTTTATTTTAGCATGCTGTAGTGCAATCTCTGGAATACATTTAAAGTGGTGTCAAGAGCCACCGGATGCATTTAGAAACCTGTCTCCCATTCTAGTGGGACTCTAGATGAGAGAAGCATGGGAGAATGGCAAAGTAGAAGGATCCAGAGGGTCCTAGAAACCTACAAGTAGAACATTATGATAGGCAGATTTGGGCCCAGGGGTCCCGCTCAAACTAAGGCACCAGCCAAGGACGATACAGGTGGTAAACCTTAAACCCGTACCCAGATCTAGCCAATGGACAGAACACTCTCCACAGTAGAGTGGAGAGTGGGATATTACTTTCTCACATACTCTGGTGCCTCACCTTTGACCATGTCTCCTGGAGGGGGAGACCTGGTGGCACTCAGAGGAAGGACAGCAGGTTACCAAGAAGAGACTTGATACCCTATGAGCATATACAGGGGGAGGTAATCCCCCTCAGGAACAGTCATAGGGGAGGGGACTAAGGGGAAAATGGGAGGGAGGGAAGAATGGGAGGATACAAGGGATGGGATAACCATTGAGATGTAACAAGAATAAATTAATAAAGTAAAAAAAAATAGAAACCTGTCTCCCTTATTAAAAAGTTCCATATCATGAGCCACTTTTCAGTCTGTTCTTTGCTCCGTCTCCTGTTCGTACATACAGCTAAATTTAAGTTTTAAGCCATTGTTTTCCATGAAGCTCAAAATGAAAGGTATTTATTTCACATTCTTGAGTAAAACACTTCAGTAACATATATTAAAATCAGTTTTCCCCAAGGTGTAGAAAAAAACTTATTGTAATTCCAAGTTGATAATATTCCCTTAAACTCTTACAGTTTTGAATCTGTTGCTTACTCTTCGTTTTTCAAAGCTTGTGGTTCAGTTGACAAAAATTGCATCAAAAGACACAAATTCTTTCTATAACTTTCCTACAGCTCCATGATGAGCCGTTCCAACGAAACCGCATTTCTTTGAGCTAGATTTTCTATTGTTGTTGGGGGAAAAAAATGAGTAAATAAGACTGGAGTGGGAGGGGGGCAAAACAATTAAAGCTAGAGTTGTTGAGTAATAAATTTTAGAATGTCCTTCCAAAATAATTTTTAAGAAATATCAGTGCTGGGGGCTGGAGAGATGGCTTAGAGTTTAAGAGCACTGGTTGCTCTTCCAGAGGTCCTGAGTTCAATTCCCAGCAACCACATGGTTGTTCACTACCATCTGTTAAGAGATTTGGTGACCTCTTCTGGCCTGCAGGCACACGTACAGGCAGAACACTGTATACATTTAAAAAGAAGAAGAAGAAGAAGATAACAACTTAACAAAAAAAAAGGAGGGAAGCTATAGTGTCCCCTCACATGCCTTTGTAATATGAAGGTGTTAGTAACAGCACTCCTTCCTTCCATTCTTCCTTCCTTTCTTTTTCCTTCCTTCTATCCTTCCTTATTTCCTTCCTTCCTTCCTTACTTACTTACTTCATCCTACCCTCTCCTTTCTTTTTGAGACAGGATTTCTCTAAGTATCCCAGGCTGGCTTTGAACCTCTGACCCTCCTGGCTCAGCCATTAGAGTACTGCCTCTCCATCAGATGCCACCATACCCAAAGTCAAAAGGTCAATAGTATAATTTCTATGTCAGATGTTCTGACACACAAACACTTTATTTTGTATCCCAGTGGGATGGTGACGTATTTTAAATGAAGGCTTTTAGTCTATGGCTGCTGCTCATAGTAAGGAGTCAGTGCACACCTCTGAGATGTGGCGTGTGAGGTCGCCCTAAGGACAGAGGTATATTTTACTCCTAACTATCCCTCCCTCTCTTCAGTCTGGCTCCAAGTGCACAGGGAGTCCTCAAGCAATGTTTGTCCCATGAATGAATCCATCTCACCTTGGACATCACAGGCACATTCTTAGAGCTCGCTCCAAAGTTTGCCTTTTCTTAACTTGGTGGTTAAATTCAAGATTCTAAAACTCCTTTGAGGTTCTTGAGAGATGGCTCAGAGGTTCAGGGCACTGGCTGACCACATGGAGGATGCAGGCTCAGTTCTCAGCACCCACTTAGTGGCTCAAAGCCATCTATAATTCCAGTTCCAGAGGATCCAGTGCCCACGTAGATGGTGCAGAGACATACATTCAGGCAAAATACTTCTACATCGAAGATAAAATTAGTAAGTAAAAATTTTAAATTCCTTTGGAAACATTTAGGTTTCAAAGAATGACTTCTCCCATTCCCAGACTTTATGGTAAACACCCCCAATGAGAGTTAGCAGGCACTCCTGGCAGTGGTGCAGCACACTCCTGACCGTGGTGCAGCACACTCCTGACCGTGGTGCAGCACACTCCTGACCGTGGTGCAGCACACTCCTGACCTCGGTCTAGCACACTCCTGACCTCGATCTAGCACACTCCTGACCGTGGTGCAGCACACTCCTGACCTCGGTCCAGCACACTCCTGACCTCGGTCTAGCACACTCCTGACCTCGGTCCAGCACACTCCTGACCTTGGTCCGGCACACTCCTAACCTCAGTCTAGCACACTCCTGACCTCGGTCCAGCACACTCCTGACCTTGGTCCGGCACACTCCTGACCTCAGTCTAGCACACTCCTGACCTCGGTCCAGCACACTCCTGACCTTGGTCCGGCACACTCCTGACCTCGGTCTAGCACACTCCTGACCTTGGTCCAGCACACTCCTGACCTCGGTCCAGCACACTCCTGACCTCGGTCTAGCACACTCCTGACCTTGGTCCAGCATACTCCTGACCTTGGTCCAGCGCTCTGCATGGCCATTCTAATGCAGCAAGCACCATGAGAAAAAGATGAGATGCATGATGTCATGTTCAAAGATGTTCTCAGAGCTGGAAAGATGACTCAGTTGTAAAGTACTTACTGTAATGGAAGTTTTGTGGGGGTTTTTGTAATTTCAGTTATGTTATATAAATATGTTTGTTTTTTTTTTTAGTCCCAAGTATGGGATACTAGTTTGGGCTTTAGTGTGTCCACAGCTGATAATTGCCTCCTGTAGAGTGTGGTCTTTAGCAGCTGGGAACAGCCTGCCTTGGGAGGCATGGAGAGGGATGTGGTCTGGCACTCTGAGGAAGATAATAGGAGAGCCCAGAGAGAGAGGGGGGGGAGGTGTGTGTGTGTGTGTGTGTGTGTGTGTGTGTGTGTGTGTGTGTGTGGCATGTGGCATGTGGCATATGGCATGTGGCATGTACAGTTGGGAGAGACCAGAGATGGATGCTGTGGCAGAGAGGTGGAGATAGACAGAGAGAAATATTTCAACACAGCAGTATGGAGGAGACTGCTCATTGTGTTGGCTGTTGACGGAGATTGGTATTGCCCAAAAAGAACCCATTGACCCGAAATAGTGGGAGAAGTAAAGGGGTCTGCTCCCCTCTCTTCTCTAAGCCTCTTCCTCATACTCAGGGTTAAGGGGTTGGCGGAAGGGAGGCAGAGGCTTCAACACCCCCAAATAAAATAGAGTTTAAAAACAAGTGTCAACAATTTACAAAACCAAATGCAAATTATGGCTTCAGGGGTCAAATGTCAAAGTTGAGATAGACCAGCACAGGAACAGTGAGCTAGGACTGTGGAAAGTTCATGTGTTCCCAGAAGATAAGGCCTTTGATATTGACAGCAAATCAACCAGAACCCCACAGGGAACTGCGATCTCAAAGCTGTTTGTTGTTTTGCCTGCCTTGAATGACAGCACTAACCTTTTATTAATATGAAAGCACTAATGCTGTACATTGAAAGGTTCTTAGGGGCTGAGTTAATCCGGGTAGTCACTCAGTAGGTTGGGAGCTTTAGTGTTAGTAAGTCCATGGGGGAAGAAGTTTCTAGAGCTTCATGGCTTGTCTTTGTAGCATGCTTCTATCACAAGTAGAAATGACTGTTTTTGTTTTATATCTCAGTGAAATTACATCCAGAAAACATGTCTAGCAATAAAATTAAAATCAACCTTAGGCAGCTGTCTGGTTCATGACAATTATGTGGGTTGAACTCAAGGTCAGACAACACAAATGCAAGCCCTCAGCATGCACCGCTACAGCCATGTAACGCATAACAAATGCCTTCCACAATCAGCATCAATGATGTCTCAGTGAACTCTAATGTCCCTGGTCCAGACAGCAGAGGAGGAAGGAGGGAACATCATGGATCATGGCTGCCACCTGTGCTCCCCATCGCTCCAGCTTCCTAGGCCCTTTGTTCCACTCAGCCCTAAGGACCCAGGAAGTCATCAACTCAGAAAAAGTATAATCTCTGACGTCAATAAGTTTGTTTGTATAAATACTTCAAAGGGCCTTAACTGTTCCCTAACACTGTTTATAAAAACGTGCGCTGCTGTAGCTGCTTTGTGGACTTTGCTTTCTCTTGGGAGGACTCGGAGGCTGTTGTGCTCATGAGCATAATAAGACATGGCTGCTGCTTGTTGTGTGTGAGGTTTTCTTGTTGTGTCTCTGTGTCCTTGAAACTTTTAATTGTTGTGTTCCTTGTGGAGCTGGCCTGCTCCTGTGAGGATGATTTCCTGATAAATATGTGCTGCAATACTGCACGAACGCCGTAGGTATGTGCATGTGTATAACACCTAATAGGTCTTGAGTCTAATACACTACTTGTAAATTTTATGATTCTATAAGTATAATACGTATCTGTTAAAAGCAACTTAATAAAAAGTGATTTAATGCTTTGTTCTTTCTCATGGCAGAAGTAGGTAATATATCTTAGATATTTAAATATTTAAAGGATTTTTGTTGCACTTAAGCTTTTCAAGGAGTACTGGAAACATTTAAAGGCTGATTTCTGCCCTGAAAAACGCTTTTTGCTTCAGCGGGAACATCGAGAGCTGGTGCTCCGCAGCCTGATTAACAGTTCCCCACTTACAACTGTGAGGTCAAAGGGAAAGGAAGGCAAGAACTGAGAGGGTGGAGAGAGGGTACAGGTAGGGGAGGGGGAAATCACAGAATTGAAAATCAAAGTAATCTGCAAGTTTTCAGACCGGAGTTGCTTTTCCCTCAATTCTCAGCCCTTTCCCCATTACCTTTTTAGAAAGTTACCCAAACGAGATGCACAAAAATCATTAAGTACTTTCTTAATTCTGCCCCCTCCCCACCCCAGAAAAGCCTTAAATGGGACCACAAGTGTGAATCACTAATGGCTGCTTCCTTCACACCATGGGCAAAAGCCACAGAAAACATTGGTTATAACATGAATTTCTGGAATGGGAAGCATTTGAGTTTGTTTTGCAGTAGAATGTGCTCACAAATCAGAAGCAAGAGGCTAAGGTCCCTTTGAACACCTCCAAGTACTCGATTAACAGGTAAAAGGAAAATCACACTTTTCCTAGCTGCTGAGCATGTGGCAACACGTGGCTATATCCCCCCAAGGCTTTGGAGTGATGTAGATTTTACCACTTCCTTTAATGGTGTAATTTCATATTTTTGACATGAGTAAAATAAGCCCCCTGACAAAAACCATTTGCTTTTAAGCAAATCCAGTCTGTTTTCAAAGATTGGTGTGTGCCTCTCACACCTGACTTCTCATAATGGCAATAAAATCCTGGTTAATTTCCTTCACCCTCCAGTACTGGAGGGGGGGGGGCGGGGGCAGGAGAAGGGGGGGGAGGCAAAGCTCCTAACTTGTGAGGGCGTTTGAATGTATTGTATTTCGCCTCTGACTGCCAACCTGGATTCTCCCCGTGAGTGCTCTGTATAAACTGACTGAAAGTATGCAGCTCAGAGTACAGTGCCAGCCCCTCCCCTGCCCTCCCCTCCCTCCCGGTCCCCCTCCCCTCCTCCTTCCTTCATTCCATCCTTTCTTCCTTCCTTCCACCTTCTGTTCTTTGTTCTCTTCTCGCTTCCTTCCATCCCCTCCGCCCTTCCTCCCTCCTTCCTATCTTTCCTTCCTCCTCCCTCCCTCTTTTCCTCTTCACTTCCTTCCCTGCTTCGTTCCTTTTCTCTCCCGCCTTTGTCTTCATCTCTTTTCAACATTAAGAGTCATTATCACTGTCTAGACTTTTGTCATAACAGTCTGTGCTTTTCAGAACAGATGTTTTGTTAAAGTTCCAGCCCTGATAGTAATCGTTTTGATCCCTGCTTTCTGTACTGTCTGGCATTCAGACCTTATATGAAAGACATTAAGTCAACCTACACTTTTGGTTTTGGTTTTGTTTTGTTTTGTTTAATTTGCAAGGTGAGTTTGGGTCCATCTAAATTTGTTCATTTCGAAATATCTTTCATATTTTTAAATATATCACACACACACATATATATCATATATATATATGATATATAGATATCAGCTTGAGCTTAAGTAAATCGAAGGAAATGGGATTGGACTCTCCTTTTCAGGTGCGGTTTTGCCCAGACAGCAGATGGCTGGAAGGTGACAATGTGAACAATTGAATGGGTGATGACGGAGTCCTGGAGTTTTTCCAGTTGTGTCTACCTTTCTGTTGCTGTCCTAGTTGTTTTTTGTTGTTTGTTGTTGTTGTTTTGTTTTGTTTTGTTTTGTTTTGTTTTGTTTAGCTTTACTCGTGTACCTGGTCAGTTGGCGTATTTATTTCTTCTAGTTCCTCTCACAAGCTAGTCTCCACTCTGATCAGGAGCAGGGAGCAGACGAACTGTCTTGAGGGCAGTCACTCCAACTTGCACTCTGGAGCGTCAAATGACAGCCCACCTGAGCTCCAGAGTAACCCTAGGAGTCACGGTACCACTTTGTGGTATCTTGTACCCATGGTGACCACATATTTGGAAGGCCTGGTAGCGCTCTTGTAAAACAGTTCATTCTGAGTCTGTGTTAGTTTTCTTGTTTTATATACACCATACAAACTAACGGTTCTCATTAGAATGCCCCCATGTGCTCATACACTGTTCTTTGGTCATAGTTTCCTCTAATACCCAACCTTATGCTCATGGCCCCTTTCCCCTCCCACAACCCAATCATTGTTTTGATACAGTACAGTCATGTATACTATGAAGAACGTAAAAAGCCTGTTCACCAGGTTGATGCTGCCTCTCAAGGAAAATGAAGCCCCACCCACCGCCACATTAGTCAGGTGAGACACCGGCTACTCCTAGGAAACTGGATGTTTCCAGCCCAGTTACTCCCCCTCCCTTTCCCCATTAATACTTGCAAAAATGTCACTTTACAAACAAAGAATAAAAGTATAAAACTTGAGCCACGGGCAAGTAAATGTTCCCTCACTTAGGGAACCTCAAAAAGAATGAATACTCTATTTTTTCAGGCATTGGGTGGTGGTTAAAAATCCTCAATGTCCTGATGACCCACTGTCACATGAAAGCACACACTCTTGCAGTGAGTCCCGCCCCTTGGTCACAGGTGTGCCCTATCCGAAAACCTTTATGCACTCAGACCAGGCAACAGAACTGGCCCTGGGCTGATACCCAGTCTCCGGTGTCTTCTGCAGAGGCAAGGCCTTTGCGGGGCATCTCGATAGTAAATGAGCTCATGGGAGCCCTTGTTAGCGTCTTGCTCCACTTCACAGAAAAATTGATTCCTTTAAGAAGTCAGATCACTTTTGTATTTCTTTTCTTTTTTTATGCACGGTTCTGTTACCTGGTCAGTTCCTTTAAGAAAAACTCGCTTACGGGAGCTGCGTCTGATTATCTCCTGCCACCAATGCATGGCGCAAAGACAATTTTATTCTTAGGGAGAGAGGCATTTAAGTGTGACTTCTTATATGAGCCTGTGTGCTTTCTTATCAAGCACCAGGAGCTAGCAAGGTCTTTAATTTGTCTAAACCAGATTGATAGCTTGCATTGAACATATAGTGCCCACTGTCTTTTCCATCAGCTCAATTATTCCCAAAGCTCTATGGCCAGCTTTATATAACACAGATTCTTTAGCAAATGTCCCTAAAGACAATGTCTAGAGGAGTTCAATGGCTCCTGGGAAGACTGCCCCTCAATTAAAATGATTTTGCTGAAATGCACACTATTTGCTGTAAGGACAATTTGCCTGGTATGAACTCATAACTAGTGCAGGTTTATGTTCACTCTGGAGCAGTGGTATCGAGTGGTCCAAAACAGAGAGCATCATAGTTCCAAAGCTGTGCCTCCACGGGCAGGCTTAAGGTCATTCTCCAGGCCTTGCTGTGTGGATTTGCTGATAGAGTAGTGTGGCTATGAAGAAAAGGAGGGTTAAAACATTATAGTATATATATATATATATATATATATATATATATATATATATATATATATATATATATATACACACACACACTAATACGAGTTATTGTACCCATATAACTCAATTATACTACAAGGTTTACTTCCAATACTTTGAAAGTACTAATGCGGGCTGTTTAGGATAAATAAGTTATACAAGTTAATTGTTAGCTGATCAAATTATGATCATGTCAACCACTATTCAATTTTTATTACAAGAATATACATCTTAGGTGCAACAGACAGATATGATTCTATAGAAAGATAAGGTAAGATAGTTAGATAAGGTCTTCAAAAACCTCAGAGACGCACAGAATATGGCATTTTAAAATGTTTTTATTATTTTAAAGATTCACTGACAATGAGACAGGTTAACTCCTGGCAACACCCAGCCTACCTCAAAGAGGATGATGAGCATCAAAGAACCTCCTTATGGAGATGGCTTCAAATGTGGCAAACAAGCCACTGGGAAAAATGTACTTGTTTCTGCCACAGACAGAATTCTGTCTAAAAAAGGGCAAGCTTAGATGTAGACAGTGTTTACTGCCAAACTCTGCCAAGACAGGGTAAGCAAATCCTCAATAGTTCCTGTTTCACAAATATGTCTGTCAGATATGTTGGGTCAGAAGGCTGAAGAAGATGCTCCAACATAATAGAGAGTTTTGGGGCGACTATCGGGTAGAAAACTGTCTCTGTCATCTTCTCATTTGGAAAGCGACTAACCTGCACTCCTGGCATACTGGGGTAATCAAGTTTCTTCCTTCTCAACTCTTTGATGGAGTTGAAGACCAGGTAGGTTAGTTTTACAACGAAGCTTAGTTACATAGTGGTAAAGATGTTTTTAGGTCTAGATAGATGTTTTAAGTTGATAATGATGAGATGTGATGGAGATTGATTTACATTCAGAATTTTAGATGCACCAAAATATGAAAGATGTTTTCTTCAAGGCTGTCAAATACAAATAGCCAAAACATTATGAATGTAACATTTATATAATTCCTGATTGTATCATGGTTATTCTTGCTATAGGTTTATTGTATTTATGTGTAATAATATAAATATAATATAAATAATATAAAAAATATAAATAATATAAAATAAATATAAATGTAAAAAAAATAATATAAATAAAAGTATATGTAAAAAAAAAAAAGACATACAACCCATACTAGATGCAGGCTATGCCTTCTCACAGGACACAGCTGAGCCTTTCAAATGTAGGAAGGTAAACCGAATGTTCGTATGGAGAACAAGCAAACACATGTGTGAGAGAGCCTTTATCCACCTGACCTTGTTTAGAGGCTGCAAAGATGGCTCAGCTGGTAAAGCACTGACCCTGCCAGCACGAGGATCTAGATTCAGTCCTCAGAAGCACTGTGACATGCTCAATGCATTGTAATCCCAGCCCCAGGGAGGCAGAAACAGGAGGATCCCGAGGGCCCCCACTGGCCAGTCAGCCTGGGCAGTCTTGGGGGGTCCCAGGCTGGTGGCGGCAGACTCTGTGTCAAAACAATATGGGCATGCATGAAAAAGACAAATGAGAGTGTCCTCTGGCCACATAGTCACATGAACGTGCATACATGGGTACACATATACACAAATGCCATTGTCTTCTTAAATCCTAAATATGCAGAAAAAGTCTACTTTTTTTTTTCCTTGAGCTGCCCAAAGTTCCAAAACCAGAAAGCAGAAAAGTGGAGATTTGGTCCATTTAGTGTCTGTGACCATAGCCACCTCTGGCTGTGTGGCTGCAACCAGGACTTTTGAGCCCTGGAAGTTGAGGCAGGGATGGGGAGAGGTGCCTCACAGGTAGCACGCAGGCCTAACAGCAGAGACGGAGAACAGAGGTAAATTGTGCTAACGTGCATTTTCTGGCCTGGAAGCCTGTTGCAGAAGTGTGCCTCACAGCCGTCTCTACAGTGTAGTCATTGGCTATGGCCAGTGAAGCTGAGAATTGTGGGAAAATAGCATTGCGTGTGGTGATCAGGAGCTTCTTTTAGGGCTTGTAGCTTTAGGGGGTAAAGCGTTTGTGGGCCAAACCTGTCTTTTGTCAGAGACTGGGTTATGGTGTTATCCTAAGGTTCAAGTTGGTATGGGGACACAACAAAATAAACGCGTAGAAAGGCCCTCTGTTTTTGGTGACCTAATCACAAAACCTCTTGCAAAGACCACATAGGCTAGACTGTGAACAAAAGAAACCCCAGGCAAGATGTGGTGAGCACCCCTCAAGTTAAAAGGGACTCATTTCTCTGAACTCAGGTTAATGTCACTCAGCAAAGCTGAGAACTGGAAAAATTTATCACTGTTGCTCTAACCCAAAAGTAATAAAAATAATTAAAACAAAGGCATTTTTAAATTTTCCTAGACAACAGCTCTTGGAGGCAAGCTCTGAGCCCTGCAGTTCACTAGGGCACTGCTCCGCTGGGCTTCCAAAAAGCTTTGTTTCACAAAACTTTGTAACATCAAACCCTATTGGAGGGCTGCCTGGGCTCTCACTGTGGGCCTGTCTCCCTCTTGTTCTTGAGATTTCAGCTGAAAAGTTGAATCTTAGGAAGGCATTTTGTAGTCGGACACCAGCACTGAATTCTCTCAGTCAGCAAATGCTCGGGTTTTCCAAAATATTTCTCCTGTATTCTGGACTTTCTAATGCAATCCCACAGTTCCCACGTCTCTTTGTGACTACTAAAGGTAAAATCACATCAGTTTCATTCACTACCCTTCAGTGGGGCCTGTTGTGGGAATATGCTTCCTAAACATTTTCTCCATGGTAAAGCTAAATAATATTTACAACGACGAGCTCTGTCTCATGCCCTCTTGCATCTAGCTTCTGCAATCACTGTTGGAAAGCCTCCTGGTAGCCCAGAGAATTGGAGAAAATGACACAGACTTCATGAGCACAGAACCCAAAGCAGGGGTCAGGCTCATGACCCATGAGAAACAGGGTGAGAGGGATTCCGAGGAAGGATCCCCAAAACTTCAGCATCTTCCACTTCAGCTTACAGGTCAGACACACTAGGGAATGCCAACTCTCATGTTACCAGGAAACCCACACAGTTCCGGGAAGATATCAGCAAGGGAGGAAGTGATGCTGACTGCCTGTAGTCCACAGCAGCGTCTCTCCTGAAGCCGCCCCAGCCTGGTTTCTGACAGCTGTAGCCTTGACCACTGTACAAACTTGCAGCAGACCCTAAACCAGAAGCATCATCCAAGCTACCCCTGAGCTGACTTGCAGAAGCTGAGATGATCATCCTGTGCTAGTTTAAAGCACGGCAAGTGGAGAAAACTGATTACGCAATAACAGTGACCTAATCCTCCAAATGTCAAAGGCAGTGGCAAGTCCTGCACCTGCTTTCCTAGCCTAGCCACCTGTCCCAACTGCCCAGCCTCCTGCCAAAGAAATCCAGGTGAATGTGTACAGTAAATGTAGGACTGATTACAACGCATTAGATGTGCTCAGAAGGTCCTGCTCCCTCTCAAGGCAGCCTCGCCTCACATATAATCATCTTAAAGCAAAGAGACCAAACAGGGCATCCTGGTGGCACATGCTTGCTGTGATAATCAGCATTGATTGTCACCTTGACAGAGTCTAGAGTTACTCAGGAGATGGGCCCTGGATGTGTGTGTCTGCAGAGTGTGGTCTGTGTTACCTTAGCTGGCAGAGGAAGACCCATCTTAATTTTGAGTGGGACCATTCCCTGGCCAGCAAATTCTAGGCTGGGTAAATCAGAGAAAATGAGGCAGGCATTCATTCATGGCTCTTCGCTCTTGACTGTGAACCCGATGTCCCCCACCCTTAGGGATGTCAATGTAGAACTGTGGGACATAATAAGCCTTGCCTCTCTTAAACTACTTTTGTCAAACTATTTTGTCCGGAGCAGAAGAGAGTAAGAAGACATCTTTCATACTAGATTCTCAGAAAGAGGAAAGAGACTGACGAGATGGCTCAGTGGGTAAAAGTGCCTCTTGCCAAGCTTGACCTAAGTTCAGTCCTGGGAACGCATGTAGCTGAAGGCCAGATCTGATTCCTAAAGTCATCTTCTGTCCTCCACACATGTGTACTGGCACGTGTGTGTGCATGCACACACACTCATACACATGCACACACACTTATACATGCACACACACAAATACATGTGCACACACTCACATATGCTAACACACACATGCGCACACACATGAAAATGCACATGCACACACTCACATATGCTAACACACACCTGCGCACACACATGAAAATGCACATGCACACACAAATAAAACTTAATTTAGAAGGAGAATAGATGGTGAGTTGGAGACAAGCCTGGGTAACAAATAAGACCCTGTATTTAAAAATAAATAAGTTAAATAAATAAAAACAATAAAGGTGACATAGTGAATTCTATTGTCTTTCAAATTATAAAATGAAGAGAGAGAAAGACAAGTGGGGAAGGGTAGCAGGATTCAGCTGCCCCTTTCCAAAGTCACCTGTTAAATCTTTATCAAGATCAAATAGCTCCTGGGATAAACCCACAGGTCCCAGGAAATCTTTTACATTAATTTTTATATCAAAGTGTGTGAACATGCTGTAATTATAAGCTTACTTAAAGACCTAGGCAGTGAGAGGTTAAAGGGCGCAGTGGATTCAGGAAGGACACAGTTCGACATGAGATCAGGCCTTTCGAGGACAGTACATTCTCATTGTCTCACTGAGGGTCTGCCTCAAATGCCATTTGCACACCTACATCATGGAAGCCTGCACAGGCATGTTTATTCATTAGTGCTCTAAATCATACTGAGTGTGAACTTGCCTAGTCTGTCATTCCATGATTTTGAACCCACACTGCCCACCTAGCATTGCCTAGCACCAGTACCACAGCCAGAATTCCAGGCCTTTCCTGCTCTTCCAATTCTTCTCACCCTCCCTCCATGCAGCTCCTCAGAGAAGCCCTGGAAAATGTCTGTGTGAGCCTAGTCTATGCTCTCCCATCCCCCTAAAAGTTGGCCCAATAGTGTGGGCTCACGGAGGTTGGCTCTGGACTGTTCCTCAGCAAAAAATGCTAAAGTTATGCAAAGCTTCCCAGCTGTTTCTCCTCTTCACAGGAGTTGAGTCTTGACTGAAGACACAGATTCACTGCTTACAAAGGTAAGCTCTCCCTCTCCCACTTATGGGGTCCCCAGGTAGGGTGGACTGGGGAACACAATTCACTAAGTCACTGCATCGCTCCTCACCTTCATGATTTCCAGATAGCTTCTGCCAAACAAAAAGGATCGCCATGGTCTCTCAGGAAGACTCCCAACTCTACTACCCATACTCCATGTGATCTGGGACACAGCGTTTCATTTCCAACAATCCCAGTTTTCATGTGCAAGTACTTACTCTGCCTACCCTGCAGCGCTGGAACTAGGTAAATATCTTAGTGTAGGAGAAAATGGATGAGGAGCATGTTATGAAATACATTCAGCAGCTGAGCTTTCCAGGGATGGCCATAGCAGGAAGAAGTAGAGAGCCACTGGCACAATCACTACGGCCCTACAAGCTTCAGCTGTGGTCCTGTACATGGATACATGGACTCACCTTAGTTTGTAAAAGAGGCTCCCAGGTGATTCTAAAGACTACAGGCAGATCAAACTACTGCACTAACCAAGGACAATACAAGTAGTAAACATCGATCCCCTGCTCTGATTTACCCAACGTACAGGACATTCTCCACAGTTATGTGGAGAGCAGGGACTGACTCTGACCTGAACTCTGGTGCTCCATATTTGACTACCTCCCCTTGGTGGGGAGGCCTGATGGCACTCAGAGAAAGAATAAGCAGGCTACCAAGATGAGACTTGATAGCCTACGACCATATAAGTGGGGGAGGAGGTCCCCCTAGGTCATAGACCTAGGGGAGGGGAATAGGATGAAAGTGGGAGGGAGGGAGGAATGGGAAGATACAAGTGATGGGATAACAATTGAGTTGTAATCTAAATAAATTAATTAAATAATAAAAATAATAAAGAAGACTACAGGCAGAACTACCATGACTGCCCAGGCACAGAAGCTGCTGTCAACATTCTGCAGAAGCACTTGCACCCCAGCGTCTATGGCTGACCTACCTGAAGTCAATATGAAGCCAGCTGAGTTGTTGATAAGCAGAGGATTGGATAGAGAAAGTGTGGCACATGTACACTGTGTATTTATAAAAAATGAAATCATGACATTAGTAGGAAGGTGGATGGAAGTGGACATCGTCGTGCTGGACAAAATAAGCTGAGCTCAGAAATATAAATATTACGTTTCTTTTATATGTTGAGTCTGGATATAAAAAACCAATACAGTGGGCAAATAGGCTGGGGTGGCTTGGACACAGTGCTTGCTCAGCACTCCTGAGACCCATGGCAATATATATATATATATATATACATACAAAACACACACACACACACACACACACATATATATATATATATATATATATATATAATTTTTTAATGATAGAGAAGCACTGGGCCCTCCTTGAACTTGAGTACTGTTCACTTGCATTCAGCAGACATGCCAAGCAGGTGTTTCTACATTCCAGGAAAAATTAAAATGAGTCAGTGGGGAAGAGAAGGTGATAAGAAGTAACTTTGAAAAAATGGTGCTCTGAGTGGAAATTGTGAGGCTAAAGTAAATAGAGCGGGGCTGTGTTTACTCTAGAGAGTACATTTTCTCACGGGGTATAAGCTGACAATTATGAAATTTCTGTGCACACATACTAAGGCTGAGCAAATAGCAAGGGGAAAATGTATGGTGGACCCTACCTCTCTCACACTGAGACACACATTTACAGTTACACATAGAGAGAAGGTACAGAAGACCCTAACTACTGCGTGGACTCAGAGAAGTCAGTGTGTACAAAGGCATGCAAATAAGAAAGAAGGGCAATAGCATTTGTGTAGGAAAATGTCACAATGCCAGGCAAGGACAATACAGGCCGTAAACTTCAAACCCCTACCCAGATCTAGCCAATGGACAGGACATTCTCCACAGTTGAGTGGAGAGTGGGGTCTGACTTTCACACATACTCTGGTGCCCCATATTTGACCACGTCCCCTGGATGGGGAGATCTGGTGGCACTCAGAGGAAGGACAGCAGGCTACCAAGAAGAGACTTGATACCCTATGAGCATATACCGGGGGAGGAAGTCCCCCTCAGTCACAGTCATAGGGGAAGGGAGTAAGGGGAAAATGGGAGGGAGGGAGGAATGGGAGGATACAAGGGAGGAGATAACCATTGAGATGTAATATGAATAAATTAATAAAATAAAATAAAGAAAATGTCACAATGAAACCCATCACTTTGTATGTTGACTTACAAAAAAATAAAGTAAGGGGCAGGAGAGATGGCTCAGCAGTTATGGCCACTGACTGCTCTTTCGGAGGACCCGGGTTTGGTTCCCAGCATCCACATGACAGATCCCAACTGTCTATAACTCAAATTCCATGAGGTCTGATGCCTTCTTCTGGCTTCTACAGGCACCAGGCATGTATGTGATGCCCAGACATAAATTTAGGCAAAACACTTGTACTCATTACATAAAAATAAGTAAGTTTTAAAAAAATAAAGTAAAACAATTATCTGTGCATCTATGCATGAGTTTCTGTAAGCACATATTTCTGGCTCTCTTTACCAAAGGGGCGAGGACACCCCAGGGGCAATGAGCACCCCAGCTCCCAGATCTTCTTTCGATGCCATGTTTTAATTAAAGCAACCAGGACTCTTAATGATTCTCCGGCTAGGGCAGGGCACATACAAGATTAGCCTAGAGTGGCTTTTAATGTCAGAAAGTAAGGACATGCTTAAAGCACAGAAGAATGAGATGTCATGATACCCAGGGCCCAAGGTAGAGCCATTGAACAACAAAAGAAGCAATTGTGCAGGAACTCCAGTGTGACTGCATATTAGCGCAGCCATGTTAATAAACGGAACTGGGTATGCAAATGGGTAGAAAAAAATACCTACATTTCCCATACCAGAAAAAAATTTCTAAATGATTTATGTAAATATTCTCTCACCCCAGCTTACCGGCCCATCCCTCGGGATGTAGGCTGTGGCTAGTTATTTGCTTCTGAGATAGGGAGCTTTGGTCAGACTGTTACATTAATATTCCACACTCTGGGTGTAATGCCTGAGAAAGACACTCTGCTTGGAAGGTTTTCCTCCCCAACAGGCACAACCCAAGCAGAAGCCCAAGAAAACAAGAGACAAGGCCAGATGGATGGATTTTCTACTAAACACCTGCACAACACTCCGCAAAACTGTCAAGCACATCAAAAGCCATGGAAACAATCTGAGGAACTCCCAAACTCAGGGCCAAGGGGGAGATGATGACTGGGTGGTTGGGTATGCCAGACATGGTCCTGAGACCTATCAAACAAACAAAAACACATTGAGTAAAAGCTGATGAGCCTCAAAGAGTATGGTGCGCAACTGCCAATACTGTACCAGTGCACTTCTCTGGCTAGACCACATGCACCCAGTAACTTGTGTAGAATTTCACAGATGCTGGGTACAGAGCACATGGGAGACACCTTTATGGTCTTCAGGACTTCCCCATGAATCTACAGCTTGTCTTTTAGTAAGTTTCTCTCTAACACAGGCCAAAAAGTCAGAGATTAGGGCAAATTATTCTAAAACTTTCATCTAGTTCCCAGACTGGTTGGGTCCCAGGCGTCTGTGGAAGAGGGGGCTGTTCTCGGGTTGGACCCAAAGAGTCCCCCTGCTTCAACAGAAAAAGAGAGAGGTGTGGTCAAACTGGAGGCAGAGAAGAGACTCTCTGAGAAGAAAGCATTACAGTGCATCCAAAAGACAGGAATACTTACGACACGGAAATCCAAAACGTAGAGAAAAAGCGATGTCGTTTTCAGGGGTAGTTAAGGCAAGGGGGTTGCTGTGCTGTCCCTGGTGACATTGTTGTTTTCCTCTTGAATACAATTTAAACCAAAAAATAAAGGCATTTTAATCATTTTTCTCACTACTTAACAAAAACAAAGCAAACATAATGTATGATGTTTAAATTATATAGAACTTTAGCTTAAATCTAAGACAAGACCTGGACGAAATGTTTTAGCTCTTTTCCATTCTCAACTCACAACGCTTCTAAACCACAGAGCCACACACACACACACCACACACATACCATACACACAAACACAGACCACACACATGCATACCACACACATACATACATACACATACCACACAGATCAGACACACACACCATACACACAAACACAGACCACACACACACATACACCACATCAGACACACAAACTATACACACACACACATACTACACACACATACATACCACCACCACAACAACAACAACACACACACACACACCACACATATACCATACACACAAACACAGATCACACACATGCATACCACACACACATACATACCACCACCACCACAACAACAACAACAACCACACACACACACACACACACACACCCCATACACATACCATACACACAAATACATACCACACACATACATACATACACACACCACACACATCAGACACACACACCATACACACAAACACAGACCACACACACACACACACACCACACACCACATCAGACACACAAACCATATACACACACACACACATACTACACACACATACATACCACCACCACCACAACAACAACAACAACACACACACACACACACACACACACTGTCGAGTAGTATGAATTCTTGGCCAAGGATGCATCATAGGACGATTTTTCTCATTCATAAAGCAGCTAAGGCCACAGCTAAGAAACCTCTCCTGTACACAGCCATGAGGACAATGTCCCCTGTGATTAATAATAATAATAATAATAATAATAATAATAATAATAATAATAATAATAATAATAATAACTCTCGAAGCTTAATCTAAACCTGGCTATGGTGTGCTTCCTGTGAGAGTTCTACCAGGGGAGTAGAAAGGGTTAAGTCTATGAAGAAACTCATTTTTCAGCTACTGGCTGCGGAATCCTGGGTAATTAGTGGGGCTTACTCCAGACCACACCTTCGATAAACCTGTAATGCTGGAGTTTTCTACATTTTCTTTGCTACAAGCTGCAGCTTGCCTTTTTCGTATGTTTGCCCTGTGTTTCCAAGCTGGTTTTCCAATGGCTGCTTTATCCTCGGTGCAGCCAACAAACAGGTCTGCTGACTTGGCTTCAAGTCTTTAAGGCATTTGCACCAGACACGTGGCAACAGATGGTGCTGGGCTGCAGAGTGCTTGCCTAGTTTAGGAAGGGAGGTGGGTTTCAAGTAAGGTTTACACTTTAATTTTTCTTGTTCCCAGGCTTTGTTCGGGGCTGCAGTTTTAGACCCACTTGACTTCTTAAATGTGCATTGAATTCTTCTAAGTTTACGAACTATCCTGTGCCCTGAGGAACAGCATGGTCTCAGGACAGGCATGGGCTACCTATGAAGCGAATGCTAGCCTGGTGCATTGTGGGAAGTGGAAAAGTAACAGGAGATCGTAATTAGGCCATTTCAATCTAGAAACAACTGTGTTTGGGTTTCTAGTTAGCAACTAAAAAGTTACTTCTTGAGGTGGCATGGTTCTTTGAGTGTAAAACAAACAAACAAACAAACAGAAACCTCATGTGACACCCAGGTTGATGGGGACATGCCTCAGCTCTTTTTTAAAAATGCTTTCTAGTCCTGTGCCCTGTCCCCCTCCTCCCACCACAGTTGTCACCACCAGACCTCAGATAAAGCAAAGCGAACCACAGGTTAAGAAGTGAGACGCCTTTCACGAATTTTCCGAGTCCTGTGGCGTAGCTACAGCGGGAGTGCTGTCTGGTTTGGGTGTTAGGTAACAGGTGCAGATAATCTGAAGTGACTGGCCAAACACTTGAAAGGAGGCCACGGACGAGGCCTACCACTCAGGCCAACGAGAGTCACGTGGCTCGCGGTTGCTCAGGAGACCCGTCAATGTCAATAGCCCCCAACCGTTCTCACACATGCACAAGTGGAATTCCTGGCCCAAGCACCAAGTGCCTAGGGAAGACAGAGCTGTCAGACATGGAAAGAAAAGCCACTTTTTGGACAGAAGCTTTGAAGGAGGAAAACTATAGAGGAAGAAAAATACACTTATTACCTTTTTACATTTCAATAATAATGTAAGGCAATAACAAACACATGTTAAGTTTTTAAGCATTTTCCCCTGTCTGCCATTCTGTACTTTTCTATCCTCGTGGGTACTTGGAGGCAGCCTTGGGATGTCAAAGCGAGGGCTTGACAGCTAAGAACACTTGATGCTTTTGTGTGGGATCAGGTTCGGTTCCCAGCACCCACGTGGTGGCTCACACCCATCTGTAACTCCAGTTCCACGGGATCTGACACACTCTACTAACCCCAACAGGCACCAGCTACGTGCATGGTGTACTTACATACATGCAGGCAACAATTCGTATACATTAAAAAATAAAACTAAATATTTTTAATCCTTCTATAGGTTTTTTTTTATGAATGAAACTCCTATCCTGAGACTGACCGGTGTTAATAGCCTGGTGCACGCTCCTGGCACCTAAAATGCAGCAATGGAAATATACAAAGGATGGTGGAAGCAGATGGATAAGATGGGAAAGAGAAGCATTGTACTCAAGAAGAGGAATGTTGGAGGCACCCTTTCCGGTGCTGAGCTGAGTCCTCAACCTGCCCCACCACAGTTAAGAGTGATAAATTCCAAGCAGCCAAAACTAAATTCAACCTTCTACTGGCCAGAGTCATTAACCTGCTTGTCCCCGTTAGACACTCGTGAAATCCATTTGAACTTACTGTTTTCCTATTAACTGCTGTTTCCCCTGACCCATCCCAAGGCTGCCTCCAAGTACCCATGAGGATAGAAAAGTAGAGAATGGCAACCAGGGGAGAATGATGCTCTCCTGTATGTCTCTGAGAAGATGCTCTTGGCAACATCTGGCTTCCTTGGGTCAACCTGAGCCCTCGGATCATTGGCCTTCCAAATTTTACTATTCCCCCGGCAGCCAGAGCAGCTATAGAGGCAGGCTCGGCAGCTGCTCATTGAGCAAGCAAGCCAAATGTGGCTCCAGGCATTGCAGGCCTCGATGGGGACTGGTGTTGTCGACAGCGCCCCCAGATGCTAAAGCACAGCTCATCGTTGCTGTTCTTTGAATTGGAGTACAGCAGAAACATCAGTGGTAAGTTGCAACCTGGACTGATACTGATGTTACCCGAGGCTGGCATCTTTTTGCCTCCCCAACACACGCGCACACACACACACGTACACACACACACACACACACACACACACACACACACACACACACACACACATGCATGCACATACTTGTTTGGACAATCTACCTCTTTTTGGTGGCATGCCTACTCAGAGATCCTGATAAAATGCCTCTTCCGAAGTCATCCCACTGGTGAAGCCTTGGGGTACCACAGGAAGCCAAGGTTTACACAGCAGATGGGTCAAAAACAGAGGCAGGACGGATGGAGTTGCAGAATGGTATCCATGGAATACAAGACCTAGGATGGACGTGTCAGCTGGGACAGGGAGTTCCCAGGCACAGATGATGTTGACTTTGAGGGACACAAATGATGACAGGACCCTAGAAATTTCTTCCTGTGGTGAATGGAACTTGGACAGTACTTACTGGCATGTAGTCAGGGACAGAGCTCGGCCAGCTGTGGACGGGACTGTGGATTTTGTCTGCCCGTATTAAGTGGAACACAAAGGAGAGAGGCCATTCCACAATGATGCGTGTGGACAATATTATTTCTTATTTCTGGCACTTTGATTTCATCTAAGAAAATGATGACATTCTTCAAGCTAACTTTTGGACACTGGTTACACCAGGTTTATCACTGGAGGCCATTAGTGGGGATAAAGTACTGAGTGCCAAGTAAGGTCCTTTACCTCTGATTTACTACCTTGGATCCCAACATAGCAGCCAGCAAGGCCCTCCAAAGTGGCCTTTCAACCTACGTCCTGCACAAATAAACATGCCAACCTTCTGAGGCCAATAGAGCTATGCTTCATACATATACAGTCTATAATCTAAGCCTGCAAAAACAAATTGGTTTTTTGAGACAAGGTTTCTCTGTGTGGTCTTGGCTGTCTGGGACTCCGTTTGTAGAGCAGGTTGGCCTTGAACTCACAGAGATCCACTTGACTCTGCCTCCCTGAGTGCTGGGATTGCAAGTGTGTGCCACCGTGCCTGGCTACCTGCTAAAAAATATTATTAGCTGCTTGCTTTTCCTCTCTCAATTAATTGACATGTGGAGTTTTGCCACGAAATTGCTACCAAGAGTTGCCCTTGGGATGGAAGGGCTGTCGGTTCTGCCTGCCAGTAGAGAGCTCAGACATCTGGAGGATGGACAGGTGTGGCTAAATGGTACTTGATGCAGAGAGACTCAAAGGTATAAGAGGGTTGCTAAAGACAGAGGGCCTAGTGAGGAGTCTGCGCACTAGGAGGCGGGGCCAAGGGATGTCCTTGGGAACATCTGGCAGTTCTGTCCTCAGCACCTGGGGCTACAGTGTGTCCTTGCATACTAAACTGTCTTTGGTGGTTCTGGGTAATGAAGTCAACATAGGAGATTGCCGGAATGTGCAGCCAGGACAGCCCACTGCTCTTCAAATATTTATCTGGGCTTAGATTCCAGAAAGAGCTGATCCTTCCCCATTCTTTCCTCTGTCTAAAAGGTTATGTGAGGATTTCCTGGTCTTTTGCTGACAGAAGTATTTTTTTTGGAAGCCTGTAAATGGGTTCTATAAAATTGAATTGTCACATAAACCATGTCATATAGAATATCCTCTTCTGGAAGTATATATATATATATATATATATATATATATATATATATATATATATACATATATATACATACATACATACATACATATATATATACACATACATATATATATACACACACAATATTATAGTCATATTCCATTTGTGCCATTCACTTCTCACTAAGAGAATATCAGGAATAAATATTTTATCCTTTAATATTAAATTCTTTTTTTTAAGCTGCCTTCTAGTAAGAATGCTGTGAATTACAGTGTGAGAAAACCAGAGCCATGTGGAACTTGTAGAAATTACTCAATAATGAATAATTCCTGGAAACAAAGAATTGACACAGGCAGGAGCTTCGGGAATAAAATAAAAAGTGGTCCATTAGCAGGGAACGCAACTGGATTCTAGTGGCAAGAAAAGCAGGGCAAAGTGCACATGGTTGAGTGTTCACAAACTGTGAGCATCTCATATTTGCAGTCTATGATGAAGCTATCACCATCCACAGTGCCTGAGCAGGAGTACAGATGTGTCAAGGTTCACCGCCAAGTAGTTGTCAGGTAAATGTGTACATCAGGTTTGCTACAGAAATCTTACCATGCTTTTCACCATGCTGTGGTATCTCTCAGGCATGAATATTACATATTCCACTGACTGCTTTATAAATGAGAATTAGTTTAAGTCTGAGATTTCCCATAATCCTTCTCCTGACAGGCTCATCAGCTTAGAGCGCTAAACTGCAATAAAGAGAAGGTGTTTTCTAATACAGGCAGCCTCCCCAACCTTTGAAAACACAGAATGGCATATGTGTAGAAAAAATAAAAAGTGATAAAATTATCAAAAGAAAGTTCCTGAATTGTCTTAAGATATAAAAGAATTAGATATTATCAATGAATCCTTAGACTGGACAATCAGAGTCCCAGAAAGATACCTTGGATAAAATGTGTTAAATTATTTCCAGAGTCCTAATGCTAACAATGTTAAAGGGGTCATCCTTTGAGTTAAGAGAGAAAAGGGGAGAGAGAGAGAGAGAGAGAGAGAGAGAGAGAGAGAGAGAGAGAGAGAGATGCTTATGAAATAAATAATGAACCACAGCAGTAAGGACTGACCACACTGTGTTGGCTCAACTGTTAGGGTTTTCTGTAAAGTGAAAGGTGGCAGAAATATGAGCTCATAAAATCATAAGGCAGCAGGTGACACCACCTCAAGAATAAAGTGCAGCTCTCAGTGAGCGCGCAATCTAGGAGGGACATTTGGCCCTTTGGGGTGTGTGTGTGTGTGTGTGTGTGTGTTTAGCTTTTGAGGACTATTGGAAGAACTCAATGAATATCCTTAACTAGTCATTGACTCGGCGCAAATACTGCTTATGTCCCACTAAAGAGCTCTGTTTGCCTCAAACAGCGCATCCCCATCAGCAGCGGTGATCTGTGTGCTGTCTGTGGGAGGGTGAGGATGCTCTGAAAGGCAAATTTAAAATAACCCATCATTTGGAAGGAATATGAGGTAAAGGAGATTGATTTACGTTTAGGGAGAAATACAACCCCAAAAGGACACTGCCATGGGGAAACACGGGTCAAGAGGTGTTGGATTTCAAACCATATTCCAGAATGAATTGAGACAGCTTAAACCTTGGCTTGCTCCTACAAAGCTGGTCCCCCCCACTCCCCCTTCACACTCCCCCCTCCCCCTCCCCTCCTCCCCCCCTCGCTGGCCCTCTGCCCCGACACAGTGTGTGTGAGTCTGGGGGAGTAGTTATCATATGGCACTATTTCATGGGTAATCATGGCCCAGGTATTTAGCACTCTTCATCTTCAAAGCTCTTAACAGTTGCTAATTAATATAAACACCCCTCAGGAGACAAATTAATCACACCAGAACAGGCCCTGTTTCTACCAAATGAAAAACCGAGGTAGGGGTGGGGAGCCACAGTGGGCAGTGATTGCCGCAAAGCCATGCAGAATGGCACTGGAAGACAGGAGTGGCCTGAGGAGCTTCATCTCCATCTCAAGCGTTAACAAAACATCTGTTTTACAGCACGTGCCCCTTATAGTGTGGGCAAGGCCAGCCTGCCCAGGGGCTTTCTCCAGCCCACTCAGTACAGAGCCGGAGAGGATGCAGGTGCTTACGTGTAGAGAACCAGCCTCACTCGCTATGGTGCCAATGAAACTGGTCCCCAGGGACCTCAGACATTACCGTCCCCAACCGCAATCTGCGGGCAGAATTTTACCTATGCTTACTGGATCTCATAAAAGCGTCAAGCTCTCTACTGCCACACCCACCGGATGACCCGCTCCTCGCCTCAAGTATCATGGGAAAATGAGGATCATGGCCCACTGCTCCTCCCACCACATGCTTAAGATGATGTAGAAGTCATGACAGCCAGCGCACCTGAGCTCTCTGGACACACGGCCATTGTTCAGCATTTAGAACAAACCATGCTGTCTGACTATTGGTAGAAATGATTAATTAATTCCATATATATTATATGCAAATTAGTGGCCCAGCATGTAACTAGAAAGTGGATAACTAAGCTATATTATTTTCCCATCACATATTCACACATGAAGATATTCAATTTCCTCTTTGATAGTAAAATCTTGGAAAGTAATCTACATGGCAATGTTCTGCTAAGACAACAGCCTTGCCTGGGTATGGTGACAAAGCTCTCTTAGTCCAGCACTTGGGAGACAGAAACAGGGCGATCTGAGGTTGGAGACGAGCCTGGACTACATAGCCAATCCCGTCTCCAGCTGAGAGAGTGAGAGAGAAGGACAGAGGGAGGCACTTTGGGCATTGCTACATGACAACCACTAGATACTGCCCCTGTGCAGTAGTTCCAGCTCTTTCTGTTTACAACTCTGTCTGCATGGCTGCCCATGAAAAACCCCAGTACCACAGTCATCTGAAGGGCTGCCAAGGAATTGGCTTTTGCCACCTTCACCACCTCATAATATTTCAGGCCAGAACATAACCTACTTTCTGTTGTCCTTATTCTCAGGAGTGGTGCGAGATCTTCTTCCTTTTCATCACCCCACCGTGCAGTCGCTGGGGGTGATGGAAAGACCACCCACCTGTTGGTGAGAACAGTTCTAGCTGATCAGAACCATCTCTTCCTTATCCTGGGCTTTGGCCTCTGTCTTTTCTACAGCCTCCCAGGGTTCAACATCAACACTGTGGTCTTCCAGGTAAGAGTTTTCAGAAAAATTTGTACCTTGGCAGCAGTTGCTCCACAGATGGTGGGTGGAAATAGACCCCTTTGGACAAGGGACACAATTATGTTTTGAGCTACCAAATCTGTGGTGCCTCATTCAGGACACACACACACACACACACACACACACACAGAAATATAGGTCACCAATACCAGAGATCCTTGTCCTTCTGATAAGTACAGTAACTGTCAAGCAAAAAGCAATAGTTAACTTACTGGCCACCTAGCAGACCATGAGAGGTGAGGTTGAGAATTGTTCTGAATCTTCCAGTGTAGTTTTCACTGGCAATGTTAGCACTGGGACGCAGACAGGACAGCCACTGTGCTTGTGGAAATACCACTACCATGGAACCTTTAGGTGTGTTGCTGAAGGAATCAAAATCTCCACACTAGTCACAATAAGGAAAGTATAAGATCAGCCTAAGTGTCTATCAGTGAATGCTTGGATAAAGAAAGCAGATGGTTATTCAGGCATAAAGAAAGGCAGAGTCATTCACTGGCAGGCAAGTGAATGGAACTGCAGACCATGACTACGCAGAAAGAGCCGCACTCAAGTACTGGGCAGAGTCTCTCGTCTATGAAACCTACAAAACAAAGGCATAAAATTAGGACGGGGCTGACTGGAGAAGATGAGATGGCTTAGGGAAGGAAGGAGAGGGTGGCGTGTGGTCCAGAGAGGACTATAATCAAGGTGCATCCCAAAAACATGTCACAAGGGAGTCAGTGTTTGTATAATTGATATATAAAATCATTACATCAAAAACATGTTTGGAAAAAAGTAGAACCTAAACGTTTCTACCTGGAAGGGAATAAATAGAAACAATTCAAACGTGTACAAAATCCTTTTTTTAAAAAAATTTGTTCAGCCCCATTGCACACACCTCAAATCCCAGCACTCTACAAGCAGAGGTGGGTGGATCTCTGTGAGTTCCAGGCCAGTCAGAGCTACACAGAGAGAGGGATTTCCGTCTCTGCACCACCCTTCCATGCTGTCACCACGGTGGGCATGAGTGTCCTGACAGATGCTCTCCAGAGCATCAACACTGCTGAGAGGGAAGCGGACGCCAGGTCCTCAGCAGGCCAGGCCCCAGAGTCATCGCTCAGTTCCTAATAGAAGCATGGGCAAATTTGACATCAGTGATGATCACAGATCCAGGGACACTGGGAAGCTCACAGGGAGGCTGAACCAGTGTGGAATGACCAGCCCTAGATTGGATGCCCAGCTCAAAGACCCGGACAAACGGCAGAACAATCTGCTCCCGTCCTCTCATTTTGGCTTCAGTGTACTGACAGCCTCAGCTGGTATCATGGACATGGAGAATCGAGATGAAACGCACAGGAAGGAAAATTCTGGAATTCTTTTTATAGAGCAGCGTTTCTCAACCTTCCTACTGCTACGATGACCCTTTAATACAGTTCCTCGTGTGCTGACCCCAACCATAAAAGCATTATGATGCTACTTCTTGTCCTTTTGCTAGCGATATGGATCATAATCTAAATATCTGAAATGCAGGATATATAACATGTGACGCCTGTGACAGGGTTGTTCAACACCCCTCCCAGGGGAGTTGTGACCCACAGGTTGAGAACCACTGTTTTGGAGCTCTGAAACATATATAAATTCTATATACGTGAACACTGGGGGTGAGATTTATGTCTCATATTGTGTGTATATGATATGGCGTGTGAGATGTGTTGTGTGTATGAGATTGTGTAGTATGTTGTGATAGGTGTATATGTGTATGTATGCATGATACATGTGTATGTATGGTGTGTGGGATGTGGTATGTGTATGTGATGTGTGTGTGGTGTGTATGTGTGTATATGTGCTACATGTATATGGTATATGTGTGTATGTGTGATATGTTGTATGTGTTGTGTGTGTGATATGTTTATGTGATGTAGTGGGTGTATGTGTGCGTGCATGTGTGTGTGTGTGTGTGTGTGTGTGTGTGTGTGCATGTATGTGTGTGATATGCTGTAGCGCTGGGGTGGAGTCAGATAAAAACTTTGCAAAACTACTTGCTTCCCCAACTTTGTGTGGCTCAGGTCCCCCAGCTTTCACCAGCCCCAGCATTCATTTTATCTTTACTGTGTTACACAAGAGTTTCTGAGAATGGTACCTTTTCAAGAATAAAGATGTTGTTGTTGCTCTATTTCCCCCCAAGTAGTAGTAGTAGTAGTAATTAATAATAATTATTATTGTTAGTATTTATTATAATTAATAATAATAATTGCTATTATTATTAATATTCAAGGATTAGTAAATCATGAATATTTTAGCTTTAGCAACTCTTGGGTGCCTGTAATTTCTATTATTGTAAAATATGTCTCTATAACGAGAGCACAGCCAGTTGTCTCAGCAGAAGCTCTTCCTGTTTCCCACCTTGTTTATGTTAAGTAACTTTCCAACCACCTGCCATTGTCAGTATGCATCCTGGTCGGTAGAGATCTGTCTGTAGCCAATTCCTATCGTCTGTATGTGTGCAGTTCATGTAGACTACGGATCATTTGATGCTATATACTCATGTATATATCCATATACTATTTTAATATGGTTGTTGATTTAGATGCTTCCATGAATTCTCATAACATAGCAGAAATCTACCTTCTTCTTTTTCAGAGCTAGGAATTCCATCGCAGAAAGTTCTAAGGGGAAAAAGTAAAAAGATTTCCATGAAGATGAAAGGGCCATAAAGTCCGAACTAGAGAAACCCCAAGTCAGTGGACGAGGGCATGGGAGGCAGGGCCAATGCCTGACTCCGATCCATCAATACTTCCCCCTCCCCTCCCCTCCACCTCTGTGTTACTCTCTTGAGCTTATTTGGGGTGCTTCTAACAAAATGGAAAACACCGTCAACTCCTCCGTTCCAGTACCCCTGACCATTTCTGCCAAGCCCCTTGAAAGGATTCACTGCCTTGGTGTTCATTTCTCCACTTTCCACTTATCCTGTAGTTAAAGCAGTTGGGCAAAGCATCACTGGAAGCTGCTCTTTCTGGGGCATGCTCACCAGGGAAGGGACCAGCCCTCCCTGTGCCTCTCCGTGGCCTGGCTGCCTTCAGATCTGGATCCCTGGGTTTGACTGCTTGGCTCAGGGAGGATGGCCTGCCTCCTTCTACCCCTGCAACTCCATTGCTGCAAGAGGGTAGGTGACTCAAGCCTAAGAAAAAGTTAATAACAAACAAACAAAATAAAAAACAACTCACTGTCTGCCTGTGGAAGTCAGCCTACAGCAGCTGGAATAGGGTATGGAAGTCAGCCTGCTGTAGGTGGGCTGTGGGGGGTGTGGAGGTCAGCCTGCTGTAGGTGGGCTGTGGGGTGTGTGGAGGTCACCTTGCTGTAGCTGGGGTGGGGTGTGTGTGGAGGTCAGCCTGCTGTAGCTGGGGTGGGGTGTGTGTGGAGGTCAGCCTGCTGTAGCTGGAGTGGGGTGTGAGGAGGTCAGCCTGCTGTAGCTGGGGTGGGGTGTTAGGAGGTCAGCCTGCTGTAGCTGGGGTGGGGTGTGTGGAGGTCAGCCTGCTGTAGCTGGGGTGGGGTGTGTGGAGGTCAGCCTGCTGTAGCTGGGGTGGGGTGTATGTGGAGGTCATCCTGCTGTAGCTGGGGTGGGGTGTTAGGAGGTCAGCCTGCTGTAGCTGGGGTGGGGTGTTAGGAGGTCAGCCTGCTGTAGCTGGGGTGGGGTGTTAGGAGGTCAGCCTGCTGTAGCTGGGGTGGGGTGTGAGGAGGTCATCCTGCTGTAGCTGGGGTGGGGTGTGTGGAGGTCATCCTGCTGTAGCTGGGGTGGGGTGTGTGTGGAGGTCAGCCTGCTGTAGCTGGGGTGGAGTGTGTGAGGAGGTCATCCTGCTGTAGCTGGGGTGGGGTGTGTGGAGGTCACCCTGCTGTAGCTGGAGTGGGGTGTGAGGAGGTCAGCCTGCTGTAGCTGGGGTGGGGTGTGAGGAGGTCAGCCTGCTGTAGCTGGGGTGGGGTGTGTGTGGAGGTCATCCTGCTGTAGCTGGGGTGGGGTGTGTGGAGGTCAGCCTGCTGTAGCTGGGGTGGGGTGTATGTGGAGGTCAGCCTGCTGTAGCTGGGGTGGGGTGTGTGGAGGTCACCCTGCTGTAGCTGGGGTGGGGTGTGTGTGGAGGTCATCCTGCTGTAGCTAGGGTGGGGTGTGAGGAGGTCAGCCTGCTGTAGCTGGGGTGGGGTGTATGTGGAGGTCAGCCTGCTGTAGCTGGGGTGGGGTGTGAGGAGGTCAGCCTGCTGTAGCTGGGGTGGGGTGTGTGTGGAGGTCATCCTGCTGTAGCTGGGGTGGGGTGTGTGGAGGTCAGCCTGCTGTAGCTGGGGTGGGGTGTGTGGAGGTCAGCCTGCTGTAGCTGGGGTGGGGTGTCTCTGGAGTTCATCCTGCTGTAGCTGGGGTGGGGTGTGTGGAGGTCACCCTGCTGTAGCTGGGGTAGAGGTGAGGAGTGTGGAAGGCGTCCTGCTGCAGCTGGGGTGGGGTGGGACGTGGGGGTCAGCCTGCTGTAGCTGGAGAACAGAGTGTGGAAGTTCAGCAGTGTGTAGCTGGCTGGTTGGTTTTTTGTTTGTTTGTTTGTTTTGTTTTGTTTCCAATTATCTATCTTTTATGGCTGATATGCACTTGATCTTTTAGAGCTCTGCAGTAGCTCCCAAGATTAGCAGGACCATATTGTACCATATTTATCAACAATGTTCCAGAAATAGGTGATGCCTAGGCTTCCTTTCACATCATCTAAACGTTCGGAAGCAGCTGGTTTCTTACCATAACAGAGTCTTTGATGCCCAAGAAATACGGACAAGACAAAAGCAATAAATTAGGTAGATTACTCTGAAGAAAACTTGTACTTTTACCTTATTAACAGAACCTATAGCTGGGCGTGGTGGCTCACAGCTTTAATCCCAGCACTCAGGAGGCAGAGGCAGGTGGATCGCTGTAAGTTCGAGGCCAGCCTGGTCTACAAAGCAAGTCCAGGACAGCCAAGGCTACACAAAGAAACTCTGTCTCAAAAAACCAAAACCAAAACAAACAAACAAAAAAACCAAACAACAGAACCTATAAATGACTTATATTCTTCCAGCGAGAAATGTTTAAATAACTAAAGGAATGGGCTAGAACGCTGAGCAAACACTGCTAAAGAAATGGATGGTAGAACAGTATATTAACCCTGTGTTTGTTCACTAAGCAAGAGACCGACTGCAAATGGAAGGAAACGGAGAGGCATCTCTAAGTAAGGCTGAGAACAAAGAAGAAAGCCTTGAGTGGATAAAACTAATTAATAATTGCAAGGAAAAGTATTCTTCGTAAATCCCAAACTCATATTCCGAATGCTCAGTTCAGGCAGAAGCCATGTCTATCTGCCGTGACCAACCTCAGCGCACGTGTAGTGAGGACACATCCTGATTCCTGCGTCACCCAGCGTCCTCTGCTCACACTCTAGCCAAGGACTCCACCTGCTCCGGGGAGATAGTGAGGTGCAAACGAGGCGCAAAGACAAGAATGCAGGAAGGAATGGATTCCAGAAACAGGTCACACATCAGCCTCTGTTCAGCAGGAACATGAGAGCATCCAGTACTGCAACATAGCATCATGAGGAAACAGGAGATGTGTGGCCACTGCAGAACACTGGACTAAGAGAGAGCTTCATTTCTTGTGAGAAAAGTGGACGAGGCGGGTAGGAGAGGACCAAGAAAAACATCATTTCTAACTTTGCAGCCATGGTGTCTGAATGAAGGACCAATGGGACCAGCCCTGCCTTTGTTCATTTAGACCACTGAGCAAGCCAGGCAGCTGGATGCCCTAAAACACAGTTTTATTATCCATGAAAATGAAGTAAGAGATAGCATGACAGTTTAAAACTAAAACTTAGGGGCTGGAGATGTGGCTCAATAGAAGCACGCATTGCTCTTGTACAGGGCCTGAGTTTGATTCCCCAGCATGCATCTCAGGGTGTTCAATCACCCGTAACTCCAGCTCCAGGGACCTCCACAGGCACGTATGCACTCACGAAGCCCCCACCACCACCATACATCTATATACTCATGTGTGTTTATAAACACATATGTGTATATATATTTTTTTCATATGTGTGTGATTTAAAATAAATCTTTTTTAAAAATCAAAAGTTAGCTCCCAAAACGGTTTTGGGAGCCTACGCATGAACACACAAAGCTCTGTGTGAAAGAGTCCTCTGTGAGCAACCTCACCCATGGTTGCTCGCTGGGGTGAGCAAGTGGACCCCAAGATAGCTGGACTGCAGAGGCCCGCACTGTGGTCATCCCAGTATTCACTTTAGCCCCTGCACTTTGCTGCTCTGCTCTGGCTGAGCCAGTCTTTCCATATTGAGATTTAGGAATCAGCACATTAATAAAGCCCCAAAGATTACTATCAATTTGAAAGGCAAAATTCACACAAAACAATTAATTATGAGCATTAAAACAAATGTATTGCCTATGGCAGAATTGAATCCCATATACAAAATGGGTTTAAAAAAAATTTTTAAAGGGATGCTCTAATTGAAAACTGGCGGCAGCCAAAGACACAGATAGTTAAAACAGTATCTTATCAGAAAATTAGCAGAATGTAATTTTTATTGGGTTTTACAGATGTTATTTTTAACCACATCAAAAATCCCACCTCATGGCTATTGGCACAAATTGTCATAATTACTGTAATTCGAAGTCTGAGCAGGGAAGGGCTGTGGAGATAGCTATCTCCTCTCAGGCGGCGACTGCGTTCATGGAGCAGCCAGGAGAAGGAGCCCGTGGTTTTGTACTTGGTCTGGATTTCATTTGTGTCTTTTATCCAAGCTCATTCTTACGAATATTGAAGAATAATTTTCCCCCACCTGGAACACTGGAGGAAATCAAGAGGTTAGTATTAAGAGTGCCGAGGTCACCTTTAATTAACACGCCAGCCACCTCTCCTCCGTCTGCTAGCACACAGAACTACGGTCTGTTCTATTTTTACATTTTTCTGGCGAACATGATCATATTTAATGCACATAGTAAGTTCTGTGTGTAACAAATTCAACTACCTTCATAAGTAGGGATGATGATGCCAAGCTAAGAAAAAACAGATTTTAGGACCCTGGTACCGAGATTAGCAAGGTGAAACCTAATGAGGACATGTTGTGAGGAATATTCTGTAAAAACTCACATCCAGAGAGTCTCAGGGACACTGAACAGCAAAAAGCATTGCAGCAGCAGGCACGTGTAGACTCAGTGAGCCTGGGGGCCCTCAGCTCAGCCAGTGTGGAGAGCCGGTTACAGAAAGAGAATTAAACAAAAGACTAAAGAATCACTTTCAAACAAACAAACAAAAATGCAGAACTAACTGTTGAGGGTTGGTCTGATGTATTTTGATGCTAATTAATAAAAGGCCATCACCTGGGCAGGGCAAATGAGATGGGCATGGCTAAGGTTCCCGGGCTTGGGGAGACAGAGAGAATCCAGGGAAGAAGAGAGACCAGGAGGAGAGGAGAGGAGAAGGCTGCCATGGGCTAGACAGAGGAGGATGACATAGCCAGTGTGGACAGAGACTTGGCTCAGATGAAGAACGTTAGCAAGTATTTGGGATTATGGGTGGGAGGTAGCTTGTTAGAAATTATTAGAGCATAGATGTGAGGACATCCTACTGGGACTCTAGGTGAGAGAAGTATGGGAGAACGGGGAAATAGAAGGATCCAGAGGGTCCTAGAAACCTACAAGAAGAACATCATGATGGGCGGATATGGGCCCAGGGGTTCTGCTCAAACTATGGCACCAACCAAGGACAATACATGCAGTAAACTTCGAACCCCTACCCAGATTTAGCCAATGGACAGGACATTCTCCACAGTTGAGTGGAGAGCAGGGACTGACTCAGATGTGAACTCTGGTGCCCCATATTTGACCACTTCCCTTCGGTTGGGAGGCCTGATGGCACTCAGAGAAAGGATAAGCAAGGTACCAAGATGAGACTTGATAGCCTATGATCATATAGTGTGGAAGGAGGTCCCCCTTGGTCACAGACACCGGGGAGGGGAATAGGGTGAAAGCAGGAGGGAGGGAGGAACAGAAGGATACAAGGGATGGAATAACATTTGAGATGCAATCTGAATAAATTAATTAAATTTTTAAAAAATTTTACAAAGAAATTATTAGAAGCAGATGGCGTGGGATTGGGACAGGTATTCCGTACCTGCCCCACTATGGGAAATAGTTTAGGGAATTGATATCTGCCCCACCCCAGGTTAACTAAGGCCATTTTAAAATATAACAAGTATCTGTGTCTTGAATGATTGGTAGCAAGTAATACTGATGTAATAATAATAGGTATAGGCCTAATAATAAACAATTCTTGGGCCATACAGATAATTTAAACTAACAGCCTACCATAATGCCATCAAAGCTGAGTCCTACCACTGTTAAGCCATGGAAAGTTTTCAACATGGTTTCTTGGCCTCAATTTGAAGTCTCTCAAAAGAAGGGACATGGACTAAGCTGAGACATCGACAGATAAGTTGTGTTGGGACCTTATAGGCCCCGGGGGACCATAATGAACAGAGAGAGTGCATCAGGAACAGTAATTCAGGTCAGATCTCACAGGAAATAACTGTAAAAATAAGTAGGAAATACAACTCTAGGTAACATACACTTTAAAGAGAAGTTCAGCAGGGGCTGATGATGGAGTTCTGGTGGTACTGTTTATCTGGCATGGGGTTAGATCCGCACAGTACATAAGTCAGACTTGGTGGTGTACACCCGCAATCCCAGCACTCAGAAGGTGGAGGCAGGAGGATTGGAAGTTCCAGATCATCCTTGGTGGTAGGAGAGTTCAGGGCCAGGCTCAACTAGACACCAGAAAAAGAGGCAGATAAGTGGGGGAGGGGAGGACATGGTGGTGGGGTAAAGAAGTGGAAACGGGTGGAGGGTGCTCGTTCAAACAAGAAAGTCTGCTTGAGTTAGGTGAGACGAGACTGGAGACCAGAGGGATGTGATGGAGAAAAGTCAAGCAGGTATATTGGGGAAGGATATGCCAGACAGGAGAGGAGAGAGAGAGAGAGAGAGAGAGAGAGAGAGAGAGAGAGAGAGAGAGAGAGAGAGAGAGAGAACCTGCAGTGCAAGGCACTGGGAGCTCCCGGGAAGCAGCAGGACACAAGGTAAAAAGAGGTAGTGCGGCATCATTTGCATCTTTCTCAGGTATTGGAAGCCTGTGCGGGTCTTGTTCCAAGTAAGGCTGGCAGCCCCTTGAGGCTATGAGTAGTGGATCAGTGCAGTTGTTAGAAAGAAAAAAAAAGATAGAAAGAAAGGAGGAAGGAAGGAAAGAAGGGAGGGAAGGGAGGTCAATGTAGTATCACAGCTGGATGAAGAGGAAGAACGGCCAGGTAAGATGAAGGCCTGGACCGTAGGGGAAGAAGAGTGCTCAGACTGAATACATGGGGGGTGAGGTACCAGTAAGACTTGCTGACAGAGGGGGTGGGCGGGTGGGGAGAAAGGAATCAGAACATCTCTGGGCTCCTGCTGATGAGGGAAGAGAACGCGTGGTATTACCCCCTCAGAAAGCGGGCATGGAAAGGTGCGAAGGCTGGAGATGTTGGTGCGGGATCCAAGAGCCACGTGCCAGGCTGTCATCAGCTTCGCTGACCTGGGAGGGTGAGGTGCCCTTGGGCATTCAGTCAGCATGCGAGAGTCTGAGTTCAGGGAAAGTCAAGGAGAGCCACACAAGGGGATGGCATGAGCTGTGAGGTGTCACCTAAAACCAGAGGGGGGGATCAGCTCAGCAAAGCAGAATATGACAAGTGGGGCTGGAAAAGTAGAGCTCCTCCAAAGTAAGGGAAAGGTCAGCTTGACCAGACGACGCATGTCATGAGGTATATTGGACTGGTTCTGAGCAGGTAAGAGAAGACAAAAGTCAGAGCGGACTCCAATTTCCTTCTCAGCAGCCACTTGCTTTACCATTGTTCTTTCCCTTATTTTGATACTAAGTCAGATACTGGACACACAAACACGTGAGTAAGTGATAAGTAAGTCTGTATCCGGTGTGAGTAGTCAGTGGGTCACGTTTTCATAAACAACTTCGAAACATGCAGCTCAGAATGTGGTGATAGTTAAAGGAAAAGTTCATATGGTCTTCCATAAGTCCTGAAAGTCGAAATTCAAATATGAATAGGCAGGACTGTGTCTCAAAGGAGGTCAATGACATCCCTGAGGGTGGCACTCAAGGCTTTCCCCTAGCCTACATACACACACACACACAACGCACACATCCACCACACACACAAATACACACATACACCACACACACACACATACCACACACACACCACACACACATACACACACACCACAAACACACATACCACTCACATATACACATACACACACCACACACACATACACACACTCATACACACACAATGCGCACACACACACATACACACACACACACACCACACATCACACATATACACCATACATACACATACACACCACACACACACACACACACCACACATACAATGTACACACACACAAACATACACATCACACACACACCACATACCACTCTCTCTCACACACACACATACACCACATACACACACACACATCACACACACACACATACACTTTAAAAATAGGTGCTTTGGAGCTTACAGAAAATGGATGAGATATGAGCAGATTTTGGAAAGGTCTGGACAGAAGACTGGACAATGACTGACAGTGAGCCAAGAGTTGGTGTTGTCCGTAGACTCTGCTGGAAGGAGAGCCAAGCCCCACTTGTGTGCTTCTTCAGACCAGCGGGAGCAGGAGCTGAGGTGGCACCCTAAAGCAAAGGGAGAGCTGTGGGAGAGCCTGGAGGAAGCGCATAGTCTCCCCTAAAACAACCTACAGTCTAATGCTGACAACTTCACTCCAGACACAATGCCTTGAGTTTTGCTTGCCGATTTAAATCATATATTTGTTTTTCCTTTGGACACAAAATTAGATCAGAAGGAATTGTAAGATGTACAGATCAACTGTGGTAGCAACCCTATCCCCTAAAAAGGGAACTTTCTAGAAACATTAAATAATGAGCATTTTGAATGGAATCAAGTGCAGAGGTTTTTTTGGTTTTTGTTTTTTTTTAAGTAAGGCTTTCTGTCTTTAAAGAAAAAAGTCAACAATTAGGAAATGAATAGTTAATGGCAGTACCTAAAGTGTGCAGCTGGGCTGGAACCAGCTGGCTTTTGTGCTGAGGGGGAAGAGTGCAAACAGCTCTGAGAGTCAAGGAAAACATCTGCCTTAAGAGCCAATGGCTAGAGCTGGAGAGATGGCTCGATGGTTAGGAGCACTGCATACTCTTCCAAAGGACCCGGGTTCAGTTCCCAGCACCCACATGGCAGCTCACAACTGTCTGTAACTCCAAGATCTGACACCCCCCACACCAATGCACATAAATTAAAGTTAAATTTTAAAAAAATTTTTGAAGAGCCAATAACTAGCTCAACAAGACACCAAAAAGAAAAAAGATAAGGAATGGGAAGTGGCAGAGATGGCAGTCAGGGGCAGCCCTGAGGACACACCCCCACCTCCACCCCTGTAGGGTTCTGTCCACCTCCAAGACGTGACAGCAGTCACACCCCTTGTGCCTGGTATCTGAGTGAGGGACACTGACCAGGACAGTGTGCATCCCTGATCAGCTTTCACACTGCCCTCAAAACACTCCTAGACCTCAGAAGCCATGCAGAATGATGCAAACTTTGAATGTTTTCCTTGTTACAAGGGAAATGGTCTCTTTCCGAATGTTTTTCATGATGAAAGGCACACCTGTGCAGGACATGCAGCTTGAGGCTTCAGCATATGGAGGTGGAGGGCTCCCAGTTCTCAGTGATTTGGGGGCTGGTGGAGGTTGGGGCCTGGATAAAGATGATCACAATACAGGATGATGTGCTGGTGCAGGGCAGAGGCCGCGGAGAGAGGGAAAGAGATTTCAGAAAAGGGGGCATTGACTCAGCCTTGGCTTGTAAACCATGCAGAAGGTGAAATGGTTTAAATGCTGAGATGTCTGCTAACTGGAAACACTCTGTTTCTGAAACATCCCATTCCCCAGACTTGGCCTTTATTCTAGAGAAATTGGTCCTGGAAGCTTTTGTTGCTGGAGTAAAGTTTCATGTATTAAGTCAGCTTGGAAAATTAACCAGATTTCTATCAACAGCAAGATTCCATGTATTAGACACAAAAGTGTTCACTTCTATAGAATAAAGTAAAATACTTCCCTCTTTCAAAGAGGGGTGGATCATGAAATCAAGTCACCTCGATGTTTCCTCTGCTTTGGATGCTAACTTACAACATTGGGCAACAAGTATATGTTTCATGATTCATATTTCAGCTACCAACAATGAGAAGCAAAAACCAGGAGGAAGGCAGATGTGGTGCCGCACGCCTTTACTCCCAGCACTTTTGGGAGGCAGAGGCAGGCAGATCAATGTGAATTTGAGACCAGCCTGGTCTACAGAGCAAGCTCCAGGACAGCCAAGGCTACACAGAGAAACCCTGTCTCAAAAAACTAAGAACCAAAAACCAAAAACCAAAACAAACAAACAAACAAAAACAGGAGGAATCTAAACCTCCTCACATGTTCCAGGCGCTCTGTTTGTCATCCTCAGTGACGACCCCTTTTGCTATAATCAGCAAAGGAGACTGTCCAGCTGCTTTACCTCTCATTCTTAACCTGGTTTACATGTGCATAGAAACAAACAAACCAAAAAAAAAAAAAGCACAAAGGAATTTCAAATAAAGTACAGTTAATGGGTTAGAAAATGCCATGCCGTGTGCTACAAACACTTCAAAATATTGCGAACCCGTTTTCGTATTAAGATATTCCCAAGACAAAGCAGGCGAGGGAGGGAGAGAGAATGAATTTTGTTGCAGAAGCAAGAAATATGATAACTAGTAAGAACAATTATAATTATTTCCTTGGTGTGCGGCAACTGTGAATGACACATGTAAATAGCCCCGGTATATTCATTTAATATTGCTGATAATTAACGAGAGCACTAAATTAGAATTGCCTTTATCAGTCAGCGTTGTAGAGCATTGCGGCAGCCTGGCGGGGACGAGAGAAGCGGATACCTGGGTGAAAAATAAGCCCAGCTTGCTGATAACAGAGGAGGGTTCAGACTTTTAATTGCACAAATAAATAGAGTGTTCCCATGCATCAGCCTTCATCAGAGTGTCGCTGAATTAATTGGGATGCAATGCCCTGCGTGCTGGCCTGAAGTTTTCCCTCTCTGCAGGAGTCGGTACGTTTCTGGCATGCGTTGGTGAGGTGGAGAGTTGCGCTCGTTTGGACATTTGAGCAAGTCCTACAAAATGCATTGGAGGCGTTTGTTCAATGATGTTACGGTTTTATCATGCGACAAAGTGATTTGTCCAATATATCTCTTGCCTTCTCGGATATCATAAAAATAAAAACTAGGGCAATTAACCAACTTATGATTGGTTAAAAAATGTAGCGAGTGTAGGTCATCGGTTATAGCAGTTGGACAGCATGCATGGGAATCAGGGTTCGATTCCCAGCTCTGTCTAGAACAAAGTAAGTGACTAAATAACAGACACACGTAATGTCAGTGTCAGTTGTCAACTTGGCACAACCTCAGATCACTTGGCAAGAGAGCTGCAGTGAGCAATTATCCACACTGGCATGGCCCGTGAGCATGTCTATGGGGGAGTATTTCTAACTGCCGTGGGAAGGTCCAGCCCACTGTGGCCAGCACGATTCTTAGAAAAGGGGCTCTTCAACTGTGTAAGAGTGGAGAAGCCAAGCAGTGGTAGTTTGAATAAAAATGGCCCCTCTAAGCTCATAGGAAGTAGCATTACTTGAAAGGATTAGGACATGTGATTTTGCTGAAGTAGGTGTGGCCTTGTGGGAGGAAGTGCGTCACTGGGGGGGTGGGCTTTGAGGTTTCAGGAGCTCAAGCCGGGACCAGAGGCTCACTCTCTTCCTGCTGCCCACCAGTCCAGATGGAGAACTCTCGGCTCGTTCTCGAGCACCGCGTCTACCGATGCAGAGTCATGCTTCCTGCTTTGATGATGATGATGGGCTAACCCTCTGCACTGTAAGCCAGCCCCAGTGAAATGTTTTCCTTTATGAGAGCTGTCATGGCGCCTCTTCGCACCAATCAAACTCTAAGATACCTGCAATGGACTTTGTCCTGGACTTGGGAGCTCAAATAAATCTCCCTTTGCTCCACTGTTTTTTGTTTCTTTGTTTGTTTGTTGTTTGTTTGGTTTTTTGTTTTGTTTTGTTTTGTTTTGTTTTGTTGGTCTGGGCATTTTATCACAGCAACCAAAATGAAACCAGAGCCATATGTTAAACAAGTTAAATTAAGAGAACAGCACAGCTGCGTAGTCTAAGCACGTCTAACTCCTGTTAACTGTTCAGTAAACTCTAAGCCCAGCAAAGCCGATGAAAAGAATGTAGAGAACCTCCAAATGGAGAGATAAAGGCGCCTGATCTGAATGGATGTCGGTTTCTGTAGAGTGAAATCATGTTTGTAAGCTCACTGCTTTACTATCTCCAAAAAGTCCGAGCTGGATTTGGAGGCCAGCACCTGTAATGTTCATACTCAGGAGTACGAAGCCAACCTGCACAACACGGTGAGTTACAGAGCAGCCTGGACAATACAGGAAGATGCCATCTCAAAAAAAAAATTCTAATTAAATTAAGTTTAAAAAATAATAATTCCAAGGGCTAAGGCTTATGGTCCTTCCTCTGAGCCTGTGTAAATTCACGCCATCACCTCCTGACTCTTCTTGGGCAACAGAGGTCACAGTCGGCTGCCTGTCCTGTGCCCACCTAACACTTGCCACTCTCCATTCTAAAAGTAGAGTGACCTCTTTGTAAAACTTTGCCTACTTTCCCCCATGTCCTCAGCACACAGCCAAAGCCACAGCCATTACCTCGCTTTCCCGCTCCATGACCCAGGCCTCCCTCTGTGTTCACTCTCCATAGGTTTCTTCCATGCTGCTCTCACCCTGGGGTGTCCTGCTCCTTCAGGTGGCAGCCACTGCTCCTCCTCCATCCACTGTCCATCCTGCCATCTGCCTTGCCCTAGCCGTCTTTATGGTTTAGTTCAAACACAGTCCTCCCTAAGTTCCCTCCTTACCCCCTCTGCCTCCCTCAAGGCTAGGCCAGTGCAACACCCTAATCCCTTTACCTCCTGAGTCATGACATGGCTTACGCGGTACCACCATGTCACATCAGCACCTCACAGAACACCTGGCCTAGAGCAGGCAGTCAAAAAAAAAAAAAAAAAACCAACCAAAAATCCTGTGGACAAACCAGGAAGAACTCCAAAACTCAACTGATCTCCTTTTATTCCATCGTTGAATCATAAAATAATGAGGGCAAAGCTATATTGCAAATGATGGGGCGATGTGATGAAAATACCAGAAGAAGAGAGATGAGCCCTCAACCTGGTGTCTGGACCTGTCTGTCATCTACAAAATAGGTGTGCTTTCTGACTTTCAAAGTCTCCAGAAAGGAAACCTGCTCTGGGAACAGTAACGCTCCAGCCACGAGGCATGCTGCCTTTGCTATGGATGATGGTCAGTGCCAGAAGAGCTGTTTCATGCTGCCGTTCCTCCTGGACAGCCTCAGGACCTGCACACTTCCACACTCCGCCCACACCGTCAGTGGCTGACACCTGGGGTCCTGCTTTCTTAGCATGGTAATTTCTGCCCAAGAGCTACCTCAGGAGGATTTCTTTGCTCCCAGTGGTAGACCCTAAGTTCTGGTTGGAGTTGACCCTGCTCGGGCCTCCAAATAGGCGTAGGCTAAAGGATATCCTGCATCCTCCCGGCCAGTGGGCTTGGGTAAAGGGGGTCCCTATGCAATGACTGAGCTGTCCAATCAGAGTGAAGCCTGGGAATTCCACAGAGGGTACTAAAGGATCCACTGAGCCCGACAGGTGGCAAACAGCAGTGACCAACACGCTAAGCGAAGCCTCCTGGGCTGAAGTCAATGCTGTTGACAGCAAACAGCAGCAGGTGTCCTGAGACACATTGGGGCTGCTCACCAGGGGCCTTGCTGGGTGTTCATTCTACACAGTGTCAGCCCCAAAGGAGGGCTGTCTTCTACATCTTGACTGAATGTGACATCTCTGCGTTTCTCATCTTAGAAAATGGCTTATAAAAACAGCTGTCTTCTTTATGAGGATGCTTGAAAAGGGAGTTAAATTTTCCATTTATATTCAACTAATGCTCATAGGGGTCAATTTTGTGACAACAGGGTCGGGTTTCTAAGTGAGGGACTTTCCTAACATCCTACCGTGTTGTAAATGGGATCACCTCAGCCAGGTTCTGGCCTTACTTGTAGCTCTCATGAAGTTAAGCACACAGGAAGATTTTTGTTCCTACAAAAGCCACCTCTGCAAGCAAAAAGGACTGAGTGATCAGGGCCACAGGGGAAGAAGCACTTTCTTGCTAAAACCTCAGCCTCACTTTTGTATCTAAGGTACATCTGAAAGATTTCGGCTCTCTGGTTTTGGCACAACCCATGTTGACTCAAGTTGATCAGAACTGCTTTCTTCAGCAGTGAACTGTTAGAGCAGGAAATATACCACAGAAATTCCTTAATTGCTAGTCACCTGAGTGTGGGCGAAAACAACAAAATCCACCGAAGGAAACTATACCTGCCACCTTTTCTTGATTATTTTTACATACAAGCTTAGAAGAAATATCACTGCCACCAGAGGGGTCACAAGAACAGACAGGAGACCACTCCCCACACCTCATCTCTAGGAAGAATTGCTAAGCACATGCTGTGCACATCATAAAATAGTGAGATGACCACTGTGTCACCAGCATGACATTTAGTCTCATGTGCTTTAACAACTTGTCCTGAGGCCTGTGATACAGCTATGGCCCAGCACTTACTTGCCTAAGATGAGTGGGGCTCATCACCCATACACACACACACACACACACACACACACACACACACACACACACACACACCCTTGAAATGGCCTCTGAAATGGCTGAGCTACTCCCTGGGAACAGATTTCTAATCATCATTTGGTTAGTAACTGTTTGCGTTCAGAATGAATTCGTGCTTCCACTCGTGGGATCATTAGACACCTCGCTGGAAGCCAATGCTCGTGTGCACTCTGGGTACAGACGCCATCTGCGTAATTGCCTGGCCTAGGTGAAATAGTCCTCTTAGAAAGTCCAGACAAGCAGCCCATGCTTAGTGACTTCAGAGGCCAGACAAAGCCAATCATCAGCAGAATCAACTGATCAGCAAATAAACCCTTGAAACATCGATGGTAAGGTTGCATGTTTAGTTCATATGGGCCAGAGACGGTGCCAAGAGTCATATATGAATGTGTTCATACATGTGTGTGTTAGCTATTATCTTCTCAGGACCCTTCTGCAGGAGTAACTAAGCCATCTACATGTGTACATATCTGTTCGTGTATAGGTAAGTCTATGGAGGGGGTGAGGAGGGGGCTAAGAACAGCCCCCCCCCACCGAGGAATGGTCTACCCTGCTTTTTGGATGGGATCTTGCGTTCTCAGGGAGGTGTCATGTGGGCTACACTCTCTAGCCAGTGGGTCCCGGATAGCCTCCTGTCTCTGCTATACTCGGTGCTGGGATCGCAAGCCTGTGCCACCACTGGGTTTTAAAACTGATCGACAGGAAGAAGCTGAGGCTTGGAAGACTTCAGGGATTTTCTCAGTTATCAGCATTTGAGCTAGACTGCCCTTATACAGCAGCTATAATGCAAGTGACCCCGTCAGATAGAGCCGCAGTGCAAAACTTAGCTTTCTTTTGACTTTTCTGGTTATTACAGCTTCATGTGTTTGTTTGTCTGTGTTCTTTCTTAAATGTGTACAGCAACAAGCCTGAAGATGCGTGAAGGTGTCAGCACTGTCATTCGCTATTAATGTCTGATTTGAAATTAGTGTTGACTTTCAAGTAAAATTCTCTTGGCATTACCTTCTGAAGGTAAGTCTCCAAGGCAAAACCTACAGAACAGCAACTGAAACATGGCCGAGAACACTGTACCTTCCAGCCAGCCCCAGGGGCTCCCCCCAGCTGACAGTGTGACATCTCAGTGACCCATAAAGGTCATGGAGACCTCTGCTTGCATAGCTGCTCCTCTGCGATGATGCACACCATGGCCATGGGTGGTCTAAGACAGCAGTGAGTGATGAGACATAAGGTGTGGTTTATAACAAGTCCGTGGTGCACTCGCTCTGTAGTGTATGCACTAGCATCCTGCTTCTAGTGTGACCCAAGTCAAGTCCACCTCCTTTGTGGGAAGTCATCCCTCAAAGGCGCGTTCAGGCTGTAAAAGCCCTGGTTTCAAAACTCTGTCTTTCCCAATTGGGAATTCTCTGTGCTAACACAGGGGTCAGTATGTCAAAATTTGACAGCTGTGCTCCTGTTTCCTCAAGCTTCTTGGGGACACTGGTGACAGATAATTGCCCTTTATGTGACCATTGCTCCACTCATTTGAGGAGTCTTCAGTAGATATGGGAAATCTCCCTCTATGTGTCTTTGCACTAATGTCCCAATATCAGGTGAGGTTCTACTGCAAGCTCTTCAGTACTGCTCCTGAAAAAGCGGCTTCCACTCTGAATAAAGAGGTCTTTCAAGGGTACTTAGCTATACTGCAATGCCTTTCCCCTCTAAGCACCTAATATTTAGTGTTAGCATATTAAAATAAATATGAATTTAAATTGTTATGTAAAACAAATTGTGAAGGCCCATCAGAGACAGAAGACATTGTTATTTTCTTTTTTTCCTTAAAGACATATTTATTTATTATGGTGTATACAGAGCTCTGCCTGCATGTACACCTGCATGCCAGAGGAAGGTATCAGGTCACATTTTAGATGGTTGTGAGCCACCATGTGGTTGTTGGGAATTGAACTCATGACCTCTGGAAGAGCAGTCAGTGCTCTTAACTGCTGAGCCATCTCTCCAGCCCCTACATTGTTATTTTCTAACTTTTTATTTTTTGTCCAAGTTAATGGAAAGTTGAAAATTCCAAGCCTTCTACCATCAGATTCTTCAAACCTGAATTACAGTAGAAGGATAAGGAAACTTCAGTGACCCTGAACTCCACTGTCTTGACCCACTCCACAGAGGCCTGGGTGTCCACTCAAAGTACAGCAGGAGGGATTACCCCATATGATGCCCAGCCATCCGTGAAAGTCCATACTCCACGGCTGCTATCCTGTTGAGGGATTTTGTATGAGATTAACTGTCTAAGAAAAAGACAAAAATCTCTGATCCAGGCATGGTGCCACACACCTTTAATCCCAGCACTTGAGAGGCAGAGGCAGGCGGATCTCTGGGAGTTTGAGGCCAGCCTGGTCTACAAAGTGAGTCCAGGACAGCCAGGGTTACACAGAGAAACCCTGTCTCGAAAAACTAAAAATAAGTAAATAAATAAAAGATCTCCGGTTTTCACTAACAACATCACATTGCTAGTCTTGTGCCTGTGACCACTGGGCGGCTGGGAAGGCAAGGGGGCTTCTTCTAGGGTCTCCTCATTCGTAAAGAGCAGCCGTGTTCTCCTCTGTTGCTTTCTGTCTGACAATGGTCATCCGTCCCGCTTTCTGTCATCCACGGAGACTCCCTGCCATGCCATGCTGATGTTGGCACGTCAGGTCACCAGCAGGTCCTTGGCAGGCTGCCCACACCTTATAAGCACCTTCTTCATGTTTACATTAGTAAACTGCTGAGATAAAACATCCCCCACATCCCCGGGACTGCTCTTTCCCTCTACTGCACGCTTTGACAGAGGAGTGGACTGGACACTGAATCATCAAGCTATCCAGCAAGATGGAAAGGTATGCTGTCTTACACGTAGCAGCCTTTGTGAGACAGACAGCTGGCTCACAGTGATGGTAATTACAAGCAGACCCACGACAGACAGCTTCCGGCACTGTTGTTTCTCAGAATTTGTTGGTAAAGGGCAAACGCCTTATAGAGCATAGACCTTAAAGACCCATCCCCCCCCCCCCCCCCCCCCGGTCTTTCATCTCTAATCTGTCACAACAACCGAACACACTTTTTCCTGGCCTCAGAACAGTTTCTATTTGCGGTATGTGCTTGAGATCCTGTCCATCTTCAAGGCTCAGGTTAGGCACCCCTTGCCCTCCTGAAGGCTTCTTGGGCCACCAGCACTGAAAGGGTGTGGCTCCTTCTCAGGTTAGCCCCTAGCTTGACTGCCCCCTAACAAGCAGAGGGAAGATGCATTTGACACCACCAGCTCTAATCGGGATAATTGTCCTGTGCTGTAGATGAGGCAATAAAGCTCAGTGCACGCAAGAGCTCAATGTAAAGTCACAGACAACAAATGGCAGAGCGACGTCTGAGCCCAGAGTGTGGTGGTGTATGAATCCACCCCTTAAGTTTTGCATTAATGGGACTCCTTGGGTTGTGAGCTGCCTAGAGCTGGGATCAGTTTCTCATTTGTTTCCTATCACTGTGAACAAAGGAACCTTAATAAAGAATTGTCCCTGTCAAAGCCTCCAAGACCACACTCGGCAAGTGAAAAAATAATTTTTTTTTTAAAAATCTCTCAGCCCTGTAAACCACCAAATGCCACTCGGACACGTACCAGCACCAAACTTTTCCATCTTCCTATCGCATCTGTGGCAGTTTCTTGCTTCTACTAGCTAATGGATTAGTGCTGATCTGCACTGATTGCTCACACCTGTGAGTCAAGCTAACCCCTGTTCCGCTTTGTGCAATCAGCCATGCCCAGGTAAGACCATGGGCTTCCCAAATGACAGGCAAAGAGACCCACCTGACAGGTCTGACCAGACACCTGTGAGAGCTGCGAAGGGGGGAGGGGGGAGAGGGGGAGGAAGGAGCGAGGAAGACTGACACAATGAAATCACTAACCAGGAGCGCCAACGCAACACGTGTGCCATCTCCTCCTCGGACGTTAGGAGCGCTGGCGAGAGAACGCATCAAAGGTCTCCAGCGGATGGGAAACAAGCCAGAACTGGCTGCAGCACAGCCACAGCCATGTCGATCTACTAACTACAGCTTCTCTGAGCTGTACGCTCTAGTCAGAGAGGCCAAGTAAACTGTAGATTGTAAACATTTCTGGGCACAATCATGTTTTGATTTCCACAATCATCTCATAGCAGCCAGCTGTATGTGTCAAAGCTGCCCTAAATAATCCTTATACAACATATCCTGGAGACAAGGAATATGGGTGCAAAATGCATTCCACTAGGACAGTGGTTCTCAACCCTCCTAAGGCTGTGTGACCCTTTAATACAGTTCCTCATGTTGTGGTGACCCCCAACCATAAAATTATTTCATTGCTACTTAATAACTATAATTATGCTGCTGCTATGAATTGTAATGTAAGGATCTGATATCCAGGATGTCTGATATGTGACCCCCTGTGAAAGGGTCACTCAAGGGTCACAAACCACAGGTTGAGAACCCCTGGTCTAGGCGCTGGAATTACTCACTCGGAACATCTGTGGCAGGGCCAGATGTGTCACTCCTGCTACAAAGGGCCCGGTTTTCTCAACTGTTTCCCATTCAGGATTTTTGGGGTCCTCTTTTTCAGTACAGTGACACTTCTGGAAACACGGGCTTGTGACTAGGTGCACACACTTCTCTAAGCTCAGTCACAGCAGCAAATATCACGTGCACATTTCTCACACTCCTGCCTTTGGCCACTGATACTGCCTCCTCCCAGGAAGAAGTAGATCCAACAAAACAATTCCACTGTCACCCACAAATAACCAATTGTCATGTGTCTCCTCTTGGGGGAGAAGAAAAACCCCTCTTTCTATGCATCAGATGTTTGTAGAAGTTTGTTCAAACTGTATGATTAATGTTCCCCAGGGTGCAAACAAAAATGATTGGAAACACTAAACGGAAAGCCTTATTTGGAGCAGGGTGGTGGCATACATCTTTAATCTCAGTACTCAGGAGGCAGAGACAGCTCTCTGTGAGTTTGAAGCCAGTTGATCTACATAGGGAGTTCCAGGTCAGGTTATATAGAGAAACTATGCCTCAAGTAAAAAAAAGAAAGGAAGGAAGGAAGGAAGGGAAGGCAGGCAGGAGGGAGGAAGCCTTACTTGAATATAAAGTGTTGCTTCCAATCACAAAATATTCTCTTTAAATTGATATTTTTGGCTCATAACCACATTTGCTAAAGCATTGAGCCAGGAGATTATTTAATTCAAGGTTGGTTTGAGACGAGTTGAGGCTTAGGCTATAATCCTAAGGGCTCTGATTTCTTCTGAAGAAATTGGTGGTGATCTGAGACAGCTGTGCCCCAGGGCTTCCACATACAGCATTCCATAGACTTTTGTTTATGGCAAAATGGCTCAGCTAGTGACCAGGGTCTTCCTACCTTTCTCTTTCTTGCTGTTGTGGTATTTTGAAGACAGAGGGTACATTTATGCCTTTGTGGTTTTTAAGTTCTGATGCAGCGCCAAAGCTTAGATACAGACCCCTCCCTCTGATTGGCCAGAGCCCAGTGGGAGGGTGTGTAGTGCCTCACTTGCTTTAGAACTTAGCTACAGGAAATCATGCCAAACCACGCAAGGCCTTGTACACAGCGTTTCTCCACACTGCCTGTCCCACAACTGTCTCTTAATCATGATTTCTACTAGGCAGAGGAAGGAAAGAGGCTTCAGGGGTCATCAGCTTGGAAATACATGACAAAAAATCATTAGGGAACTATCTGTGAGGGTCTGTGGGGCTTTCTCAGTGCATAAAGTGCATGTGTATGCACGAGAACCTAATTATGGAGCCCCAGAACCCAGGTCAAGGAAGCAGGGGAGCGCAAAGTTGTAATCCCATTGTTCCTAGTGAGAGACAGGAGAAATCTTGGGAGGTCACGGGTCATCTAGCCTGAAATATGTAACAACAGATAACAAAGAGACCCTGTTTCAGACCCAAAGACCCCAAGGTGTTTTCTAACACATATGAATGCCATCCCATGCCATACGCATTTCCATACATACATGAATATGCACAAACACCACACACACACACACACACACACACACACACACACACACACACACGAGGGGGGGCGGTGCAGCCAAAACTACCTTTAACCAAATTCTGTCTCCACTCTTCTTGGCAAACTCTCATAGTAGACCCTTTCTTGTAAGGTTCCTGAATGAACTCAACGGTGGAAATGATCTATCCTCTTGCCCGGCAGACACATCGTGAGTGCTCAATGCCAACTGAGCATCACTGTTACAATAACCCTAGAGAGGTGTGGCATTAGCACCAGGTCATAGAGAAAGAGGAGAAATGCAATCTTCACCCCCATCCAAGATTAATTAGAAACATTAGCAGCAGAGTCCCATTAAAGTGTGGGAGCAACACGTTCATCAAATGTGGCAGCCCCGAAATAGTGAAAGCAAAGGTTCAGTCTGTTCTTCCTACTGCATACACTGTAAATTCTGTGGTGGGTGGGGCCTGCAGGCTTTCCCCTGCAACACTGATCCCACCCAGCTGGAGACCGACCATGGTTCTGAGTTCCTTTGAGTCCAGCCTCTGTTCGGATTTAAGAATCTTGTCTCCTTTCCCCAAACCTAGAGCTTTCGCCCAGCAAGGAGATCTTGGGCTAGCAGGAGCTATGTTGAAAGACTGTATTGTCATGTCGAGAGCTCACGCTGCCTGTTGGCATTTCCTTCCAGATTTTCTTTTTTTTTTTTAAGGTTTATTTGTTTATTTTGTATACAATGTTCTGCCTGTATGTACACCTGCAGGACAGAAGAGGTCTGTAAGAGCAGCCAGAGCTCTTAACCTCTGAGCCATCTCTCCAGCCCCAGATTTTCTTTTTAAAACTGCAATGAAAACTGACGACAGAGGCAGTAGGTACAGCCAGCCTCTCAGCTGGCTACCAAGTATGCACCTCGTCTAGGGCTATTCAACGTGATAGGACAGCTGACAGGTGCGGAGGACAGACGAAAGCCCCATTCATCACAAGGACTTCTCCAGCACTCTTGAGAGCAGCGCAGTCGCTGGGTGAAGGTTCCAGAAGCTTGCCTTCAAAAAGGCATGTGCTGGCAAACAAACAGCCTCAAACTTCACGCCTTACATTCCAAAGTGAAAGGACCACCAGGGGAACCTGGTCCTCAAGCATCGCTTCCGTCAGCAGCGGCTCCTCCCACGGTCACTGTGCCTCTGCTACCTTGACCACAGCAGGAACCAAAGCCTTTCTTCACAGGCTTTTGGACCATCCCTTACATTTGACCCTGAGGGAAACATCTAGAACCCTCCAGAGAACATCTTAGAAAATTATGTAGCTAGGCCTCCCAGCCTCTCAGGGTGGGTTATGAAGAGTCTCACACCTACCTTCCCTTGTCATGGGTATTTCTCCGTGGCTGAAGTCACTGGGAATTAAAGATTTTCCTTTCTGCATTCCCACAATGCTCATCTTCCCAGATACCACCTAGATGGTGTCCCGGGTGTGCCAAGGTCATATCCTATGCCCAGCCTGTGGGACATAGACAAAGTTCCTTGGCCAAAGCCCCTCACAGGATGCGCGATCAGCTGCTTCACATTTCCTTCACTGACTTCCTCCAGCCGCCTCCGCATCCAGACGGACCAACTCAGAGGCAGAACCAAACCAGAGGAAGTGAGCTTTCACTCCTCAGGGGCTGCTCTAGGAATCAGGTTGAATTCCCTTCTACCTGAGCAGATAACAAAACAGCTGTGTGGCGATGAAGCCACCTATCAATATATGCAGTACGCATGCACAGAAATACCGCAGTAAAGCTAGGTTGCGCCATGTGCCCGGGAATCCCAGAGCTTAGGAAGAAGAGATGAGAGGATCAGGAGTTCAAGGTTATCCTCAACTACTTTGCAAGTTAAAGACCAGACTGCCCTGCATGAGATCCTGTCTCAAAAGACCAAAAAGAAAAAGAAAAAGGGAAACATCAAAATGATATTTATTAGTTTGTATAACTAATACATTAAAGGAGAGGAGGAGAAGAGAAACAGCCACAGCCAGCAAGCCAAGAATCCAGTAGTTTCCCTAGACAAGACACTGCCACGCTAGCTTTTCCTTTCACACTTGGGGTCAACGTAGGAGGTGAGAGAAAAGAGAAATCCCACTACGTAACATCACGGGCCACCTCTCGAAGCTGAGTTATAGACATGGAGCCTGCAAGCTTAGGAACCAGTGGCCTCACGCTGGACACCCACCTTAAACCCAAAGGATGAAGATGGCAGAAGGGACTGAAAAATCTCCCTTCTGCTAACCTGAGGGCTAAAGCCAAATATTTCCATTTTAATGACTGTGTTCTCAGCATCTAGGCAGCAAAGTCCCCACAAACTCAGCACTGTAGTTCAGTCTTTGAAACAACTGTCCCATCTGTGGAAACAGACACGATTGACATTTGGAAACATGGAAAGCTGAAACTTTCCCTTCGTCTCTCACCAAGGCCACAAGTTTAGAACAATCCTTGCCCCTGCTCCCCACCCCCGCCCCGGAGCTACTTTGATGAGCCTTACTCGGAGTCCGTACATCTTACCCGTTAATGTAAGCAACGGATCGCGATGGACTCTAAGCCTCCCCCACCCCCACGCCAGTTGGCACAGGCAGCCTTCTTTCTCTCATTACCAGAGAACCCCTGAATAGAAACATTCCTTCCCTGACCTTACAAAATTCGAATGTGCTATCTGTCAGGCCCCAGTCTCACAGCAACTGTCCCCAGATTTGGGGTGTCCTACTTCCTGTTTTGTTGTTTGAAGACGGTCTACCTTTCTTCAAAGCTGATTAATTTCAGGGGCCTGGAGCGAAGGCCACAAGGCCACGGAGCATTCAAGCACCAAGAAACTTCAAGGCCCAGAGTATCTGCAGTGCCCAAAATTAGAACACCCTCCTCCTCCTTTGATTTTTGACAGCCTATTTTTTTTTTCCTGCCACAATTTAGTTCTTCCTCCTCTAACAGTTTGAGTTAATTTCTGCTCTGTGCAGTCAGAAGTGAAGGGGCAGGCTCTAAGTGTGGCCTGAGAAGGGCTAAGGAGGTAAAAGACAAGATAGGATGCTATGGCCAAGGTGAGTTTTTTTCCCTGTGGCCAAGGTGAGTTTTTTCCCCTGTGGCCATGGTGGGTTATTTTTCCCCCTGTGGCCACAGTGTTTTTGCCATAACTGAGTTGTGGAGGGTAAGAATTGAAGACATGAAAGATGTAGGGACTTGTTTCTCAGAGGTGGCAGTGGGAGGTGCTCAGAGAGAGAGGCAGAAGCTTCCCCTCCCCCACAGAGGCAGCTCAGAGCACACAGTGGTCCCAGGACTCTGGAAATACCATGCTCCTTCCGACAACAGCTTCTACACATGCCTTCCCACGGCACAATGACGCCCCTAGATCACACCATTTGAATGCACAAGCAGCATTTTGAAAATATTTTTCATTAGAGTCTACATACACATTTTATTTAAGAATTATGTATCGAGTTGGGCGCCATGGCACATGCCTGTAATCCCAGTACTTGGGGAGGGAGGCAGGTGGATCTCTGAGAGTTCAAGGCCAGCCTGGTCTACAAATCAAGTCCAGGACAGCCAAGGCTACACAGAGAAACCCTGACTCAAAAGAAATTATGTATTACTTGTATATAGCTATGGCCATTTACATCCACTGTCATCACTGTGTTTAGGCATCACTTACATGAGATGACAAGTTGTTAACTCTTGTGTTGGGATTGTGAGAAATCACAGGCATTCGTATCCTAAGGCTAACAAGGGTTTTTGTTTTTGTTTTTGTTTTTGTTTTTGTTTTTGTTTTTTGAGAGAGGATTTCTTTTGTAGTTCTGGCTGTCCTGGACTTACTTTATAGATCAGGCTGGCCTCGAACTCACAGAGATCCGCCTGCCTCTGCCTCCCAAGTGCTGGGATTAAAGGCATGCACCACCACGCCCAGCTGGCTAACAAGGTTTAAGTTGTCTCCTTCCTTTGCATGTGATACTTCCAAGGCTCTGACTAGCCCGGACCATGGCATGATGTGTGCTCGTCCACTTTGCTCACCATCCTGGGACAAAGAGGATTTCTGACTATGCCTTTGTCACAAAGCAAAGTTGAAGCACCCTAAACAGGAATACATGCTACTGGGCCCAGAGCCGCAAGACGGACAAGGAATGTGAGACAGACAGGAATGCCGGTGGAACTGGGAGGAGAGAGAAAGTGTTTGGGAAGCTTCTGCCATCACCATCGTCAGGTCCTTCACACTGTGAAGCTGGTATGTGCTTGTACTGACCTCTGAGCGCAGTGGACAGTCCCTCATCAGCTGCATGTGTGCAAGCCTGATGGGTGGCCTCTGGGCTCTAGGACAGGATGCTTTGAAAATCGCATCTGAGATCTTCAAGCCTTAGTTTATTTCTTTGTGAGAAATGAACATCAGAGAAACGTGCAGCAGGGAGAACCCCTAGAAGTGCACAGAGCATGTGTAGCTGTGGCATCATACACTGGAGCCAGTTCACCCAGGCATCCCCGCTCAAGAGAGCAAGCATCACTGGAAACACAGAAGAGCCTTAGGCAGCAGGCAGCTGCTCACACCAGCACCTCCACGCAGGAGAGAAGCACTGTCATCATCACCAGTGGGAGAAAGCTCTTCCCCGCTGCCCACATTTAAATGAATAAAACCAACTCAAGGAGGGAGGGGGGAGGGGGAGGGGGGTGGGGTGGGGGAGGAGGGAGGGGGAGGGGGAGGCTGATGGGAAGCCCCTGCATTTGCAAGTCTAATCTTTCCAAACACAGGGACACTGGAGAGGAAGGGATACTCTTTTGTTGCAAATGAAGAAAACAAGACTGTTAGAAACAAATGCCACAATGGGGTCATAATTCTGATGATAAACCTTGCTCCACTCAGCACCTGGGTCTCTGCGGAGGAAGAGCTTTGCTGTGGTCTGGAGATGGGAAGACTGCACTGGCCACTCTACACACACTGTGTCTCCAGCACCACTAGAGAGAAACATTAAACATCTACGTTAGTTTAATACATAGTCCACATTGATCACTTTTGAAGAATGCGCAGAGAAGCCCCCAGATGTCTTCCAAATAGTACAGGCTGCTGCCATTGCTCCGGGCTGCACACCAGAACTAGACACCCTTTTGGCTACGGGACACAGGAAAATCAAGATGGAAGTGAGCTGGAATTCTCCTGCCTGCTGGCTATATTGCACAGTGTGGGAAAGCACGGTGCAGCCTGCTGGTGGAAAGCGTCACCAACTGTCTCCCTCGGTGTGACCCCTGAGTGCTACAAGAACAGGTGAATTCGGTGAGAACGGCTCTCATACATTTGAATGATTGGCCGCTGCTGGGTGGACTGTTTAGAAAGGATTAGAAGGTGTTGTCTTGCTGGAGGTGGAGTGTCACTCGGGGGTGGGGGGTGAGCTTTGCGGTTTGAGAAGCCCACGCGAGCCCAGTCTTTCTTTCTCTGCCTCCAACTTCAGCATCATCAGGCTGTAAGCTCTCAGCTAGTCCTGCCCCCCCCCCCCGCCTGCTGCCATGCTTCACAACATGGTGGTGGAGGCTCACCCTCTCAAACTGTAAGTCAACCCCCAATTAAATACTTCCTCTTATAAGTGGCCTTGGTCATGGTGTTTCATCACCACAATAGAAAGGTAATTAAGATAAATACTGACCTTCCAGGCAAGATACGTTCACAGTTGCAGTAATCACAAGACTGGTGGTCAACCGATCACTTTCTGGTCGAATATGAGGCCTGTTCCATGGGAAGGAATTCATGCCTGGCACTATATAAGCGGGTCAAACACCTATGGCTGAGGAGGTCAGGTCCTCCTAATAAGGAAATGTATCACTGATGTTTTTGCTAAACAGACATGTAGTCAGACTGCCTTCTAAATGCTTATATGGATGCCCTCAGACTAGTGGCTTCTTTCAGCCTTGGACAGAGACGAAGATATGTATATACACATATTATGTTTTATATATACTAAGAAAGTATACATGGTAGTAGTCAGTACAGAGTTATAACTGCTTGGAGTGATACAAATGAGTGCTGAGTACACAAACCAAAACTGAGGCATCTAGTGATTTGCCAAAGCTCAGGAAACATCCCAGATGTGGGGCAGAACAACTGGAGGATGGAGAAGAGTGCTTCTGGACTAGACATGACGACTGTAATCATAACCTCACAGCAGGTGGGGCTGCCTGGACAGGACCTGTGTATCCGTTTTTTGGTTGGTTGTTTTGAGGTGTATTCTCCCTCTCCCTCTCCCCCTCCCTCTCCCTCTCCCTCTCCCCCTCCCTCTCTCCCTTTCCCCCTCCCTCCCTCTCTCTCTCCCTCTCCCTCTCCCTCCCCCTCCTCTCCCTCACTTGGGTTACCTCTCTTACTGTTATACTTTTCTAGGGATGGAAAGATGGCTCAGCCATTAAAGGCTAGGCTCACAGCCAAAATACTTTTCTAGTCCACCCATTTTCCTGAAAAAAAAAAATCCCATGACAATGCAAATTTGTTTTGAGACAAGTTCTTACTATGTAACCCTTGGCTGGCCTGGAACTCACTATATAGACCAGGCTGGCTTCAAACTCAGAGAGATCTGTGTCTGCCCCCTGAGTGCTGGGATTAAATATCTCAACATGCCCAGACAAAGATGCTTGGGTTTTATGTATATGAGTGTTTTTCCTGCCCGGGTGAGCACCACTTGGGCGCCTGGTGCATATCAGATCCTCGAGAACTGGAGTTACAGTTGTGGGCCTCCATGTGGGTACTGGGGTCCCCTAGTAGTTCTGAAGGCTGGTCCTCTAGAAGAGCAGACAGTGCTCTAAACTGCTGAGCCATCTCTCCAGCCCCAATCCAAATTTGGAGTACATTGTGAACAGTCTCCTGTAATACAGAATTGTGTGACCACAAACACAGTCATGTCAAATATCAGATTACAATGAATTAAGCATTAAATTTATTTTAAAATTCTTTGCCAATAAAACTGTGATCAGACCCCACACTGTATGGCTTCTTTTGCTATTCTCTCCAGCTTGTCTGGTCAGATACTCAGGGTTTCCCACCAAACAGGGAGAGGTCAACAACGTGTGGTTGGAGCTCCTGCTTGACTCAGCAGAAATGATGGGCCTACCATTCTGCTGAAACAGTGGAAGTCAACACATCGATTAGTCACTAAGGTAGCAAGAGCTTCTGGGACCCATGGCCCTGGAACTCAGAGACCACCTGTGTCAGCGCACATGCTTCCAAGGAGAGCAAACATTTTTACTCCTGGGGGAATCTCAGGCTTGGTGAAGGGCCCAAACCAGGAAGAAGTCAACCTTGCTGCCTTATTTTTGGGGGTGGGGTGGGGGATGGGCAGGGAGGGAGATTGGTGTTTTGAGACTGAGTCTCTACATAGCCCTGGCTGACCTAGAACATACTATGTAGACCATCGTCTCTTTATTTTTAATTACAGGCTATGGGACATGACTATGAGTGTTCCTCTCAGCTGGAAGACTTTTCTAATTCTAATGCACAAAAGGATACTACCCTTGCGGAGGTAAGTCTACTCTGTGTGATGGTTTGAATAGGTGTGGCTCCCATAGACTCACACGTTTGAATGCTTGTCCGAAGGGGAGTGGCATTATTCAAAGGTGTGGCCTTGTTGGAGGAAGTGTCATTTTGGGGGCAGGCTTTGGCTCCTATGCTCAAATTCTGCCCAATAGGAAACACAGTCTTTCCCTGCAGCCTCGGGACCAAGATATAGAACTCTTAACTCCTTCAGCACCAAGTCGGCCTGCCATGATAATGAACTAAACCTCTGAACCGTAAACCAACCTCAACATTTTCCTTTATAAGAGTTGCTGTTGTCATGGTGTCTCTTCACAGCAATGCAAGCCCTAACTAAGTCTGTTTACATCCAGACCTCTCCTTATCCCCATTTTATTAGTGTTTTTGTACTTTGAACACACAAAGCTCTATGCTCACTGCCCCCATAGTAGTTGTAGTAGTGGCTTTGAGAGTATTCTGTATAACGTTGAGGCATCATCTTCAGCCTTCTGACCCAATATAGCGGACAGACATATTTGTGAGGCAGGAACTACTGAGGACTTGCTTTCCCTGTCTTGGCAGAGTTTGACCATCGACTCTGCCTACATGCAAGCTTGCCCATTTTTAGGCAGAATTCTGTTGTGGCAGAAACGAGGACATTTTGCCCAGTGGCTTGTTTGCCACATTTGAAGCCATCTCCATAAAGAGGTTCTTTGATTCTCATCATCTTGAGTTAGGCTGGGTGTTGCCAGGAGTTAACCTCATTGTAAATGTATCTTTGAAATAATAAAAATGTCTTTAAATGCCATATTCTGTATGTCTCTGAGGTTTTTGAAGGCCTTATCTATCTTACCTTATCTTTCTATAGAATCATATCTCTTACATCTAGGATGTATATTCTTGTGATAAAAATAGACTAGTAATCGATATGACCACGATTTGATCAACTAACAATTAATGTACATAAACATCTCTGTCATCTTCTCATTTGGGAAGCTGCTAACCTGCACTCATGTATACTCAGGTAATTCATTTTATTCCTTCTCAAAACTCTGATGGGATTGAAGACCAGATAGTTTAGTTTTACAATTAAGCTTAGATGTTTAGGCATTTAAGATGTTTTTAGGTCTAGATAGATGTTTTAAGTTGATAGAGATGAGATATGATAGATATTTACATTCAGAATTTTAGACTCACCAAGATAGGAAACATGTTTTCTTCAAGGCTGCCAAATGCAAATAGCCAAAACACTATGAATGTAACATATATATAATATATCTATGTGTATATATATATAATTCCTGATTGTCTTGTGGTTCTTCTTGCTGTATATAGTTCATGGTATATAGTGTGTAATAATATAAATTTATATGTAAAAAATAATTCATTGAAAAAATTGCAAACAACTTCCAAAAAACAAGAAAACAAAACAAACAAAGATCTTGGAAAAACTGAGTCCAGGAGGGATGGGATGAGCTATGGGCAGCTAATGGCTGCTGGGGGAGGGGACAGTCATTTTTCTTCAATGGCATAGGTACGCATGTCCAGTAAGTAACTCCATACCAAAATTAAATCCTGTGGGTCATAAAAGGAAAAAAACCTTGGAGGTGGGCTTGTAGGAAGACAGGGACACAAAGGGACTGAGAGGGGATGGGGGGGGCAGGTGTGACCAAAACACATTATATACGTGTATGAAATTGTAAAAGAATCAGCTTTAAAATACTAGAGGAAAAAAAACCCAACTTTCTCTTCTTACATTGCTTATATGTAAAAAGGAATTAAGATGTTTTTTGATGACAAAACTGGCTATGGCATGAAATAACTGAAACTTGGCTCAGCTCATTCTCAAGAGGATTGCTTCCTGCCCTTGCACCTCAGTCTTCTGATCTATGGTTACAAACCTGTACTTGCTGCTCTCCTCTGATAACAGTGCCTGGACCGTGGTAGGTCGAGGACCAAGCACTATCGGTTTCCTGCCCACCATTGGTGAGGAGGTCCTGGAGGGAACCGCTCAATGTTTATCCCCCAGCAGAAAGTACCAAATCGGTGTTCTGGGGAGCCAGAGAAGCAGTCCTGGGTTTGGGGAGGGTCTGTAAGCTATGAATTTAAAACTCCAGCAGACACCGAATTATTTAGAGCTCTCTCCCTGGAATGGAAGAGTCCCTTTACGTCATGAAAAGATGGAAATACAGAGTTTTTCAGATGGATATTTATACTTCACAACAAACTGTGTAATTTCAAACTAACCTTCCTATAATTGTGTATATAATTATGTACATTATATACACACTTCCAATTATAATTCAGCCATTACTGACATGAAGGTGGCAGGAGAATGCAAGCCGTGGATGAGAAATGACAAAGGTGAGATGAAAATGACAGGGGAAAGCTAGTTCCAGTGAGCCAGCATCTTCAATTTAAAGAGCTATAGCATGCCCTTGCTCAAGGCTGCTCCGTGATACTGTACAGCCAAATAGTCAAGATCAGAATCCTCTTAAGAATACCTGAGGAACAGTCCCCAAGCTCTTCAATGGTTCAGTTTATGTATACAAGTCTTTCGCCTGCATGTATGTCTGTGGACCGCATTTGTGCAGTACCTGAGGAAGCCAGAAGAGGAAGTCAGGTCCCCTGGAAATGGCGTAACAGACGGCTGTGACCTATGGGTGATGGGACATTTTTTATAAGTCCTTCATTTGTTCTTGCCTTTCCTGTTTCTGTGTCTGCCCATCTCTACCATTCCAGCACCTTCCAATCATGCCCACCCACATCAATCACTCCATTGTGCATAGAACTGATATTCATCCCATATATTTTTTATATTCCTCTCCATGTTTCTCCAGGCTAAAATAGTCTTACACAGACACATACATATGTATGCATATACAGTTTTTTCTCTGTGTTGTGACTATGCTTTTGTTTTGGTCCCAGGTGTGGGATATGGGGCTGCTTCAGATTGTCCACGGCAGCTGACTACGATTTGCCTCGTGCTCTGGCAGGGGCATGATTTTGTCAGCTACAGATAGTTTCTGCAAGTGTGTGACATTTGTGATTCTGGCAACTCGTGAGAAGGCATATGGATGCTAGAGCCCTGAGACGGGCCATGGCGGCTCCTGCTGCTGTTGCTGGTTTCTGGTTGTTCTTGTTCTTGTTGGCTGTTGTTTGTCAAGCGGTCATGTATAAAGAGACAAGTAGAAGAAATTGAATATCCCAACAGCAAAGATCAAGGCACTTGATACCCTTAAACAACAGGAAGTAGCCTAACAACGTGGATGCCCTCTTTCCCCTCTAACCTTCTCTTCTGACTAGTGTTGAAGGGGCTGGGAGGGTAGAATAAATGTGGAGAAAGGTGGTAGATAAAAGAAACCAATAAAGTAGCCACAAGCCCGGCTACAGCACCTTGTCATAGAGAGCTGAGTGTTCGAATCCCGTCCTTTGGTTTACCAAGAATCTTTTTATTTTACTTATTTTCTGCCTTGTTCTAATAAATGCTGTCTACAAAGATTGCATTCACCATGGTATATGTCTGTTCATGGAAAAGCACCACAGTCCACAGACGGCCAGGGAAGGAGTGAAAAGTCACAATAAGTGGAAGTGTAGCGTGTCAAGAAAAATACACCACAAGAATCTCCCTCAGCAGGATACGCTGCAGCTGCCCCTTGGGTTCAGTGATTTTAGCCTGAGCTGGAGTCTTCTTTGCTTTGGAGCCCTCAGAAAAGCCCAAAACACAAAAACAAAAATAACAACAAATAGGAAAGAAAGAAGGAAGGAGGAGGAGGAAGAGGAGGAGGAGGAGGAGGGGAGACATTTAAAAATGAAAAAGAACATCTCCTATCTTCTCATGTGCCCAGTGCCCTGCAGGTTTCCTGTCTCTTCCTCTTAAAAGCCTGACTGAAAGGGAAAGAGGGAAAGGCTCCACTCACACTAAGACCCAAGCAAAGGAGCTGAAAACACTGTGTTCACCTGCATTGCTTGCACTTTAAAGTCTAGAATTTTTTTTAAGCCCAACAATAGAGTTGGTATCAAGAATGAGAGAAGAGGCCCTGATAGAGTCCAGCAGAGAGACCTGGGTACACAGCTGAGGAGCAAGAGCCTGCCCAAGCTCAATGCCTCCGTTCCCCTGTGTGGGTCCCAGTTTCCACATGTGTCAAATGAACATATTGAATATCCAGCTTTAGAGGCGCACCCAGCTCTGTCTTGCATTCTGATCCCCACAAGTCCCTGAGTGGACTACACCGTTTCCTCAACTCCTCAAAAATAGTCCGGGCTTGCCAGAGTCCCTGAGAGGGTCTTGACAGATGCAGACAGGGAACTCCTACACTGCATTGGGTCCCTCCCTGCCCTAAAATGTCCCCATTCACCCAGAAACACATGGCTGTATAGCAGAGAGGTAGCATCTGTTCATGAGGCTGTGTGAATTCTCATGACACCATTTGCTTCCAAACAAAACCAAACTCTACCCTGCCCATAGGGTTTTTTTCTTTTGACATGGCAGGCTGATCCTGAGCCCTGTGGCTCACCCTGCTATAAGAGTGTCCGCCATCTACCCCAGCACACAGGTTACTCAACAACTCACAGTTACTGATCTGGGCTTTCTGGCAGAGGCCCTCGCCTCTTCTAGCATTCTCCCCCTAGACAAAAGCTCAAAGAAACAGGCTCATGTAACCTGACCCTGACCCCAAGACAAGGCTAACACAGGGTGCATGCATGCCCCTTGCCAATAAATGGTTTAGAGCTGGATATGGGGCCCACTTCTGCCACCGGGGGCCTCAGGATGAGTCTGACTGGCGTCAGGTTTCTTAAAGACTTTTCCTCACTGAGGGAAAAGATACTAATGAAAAGGAACAGTTAAGTATCTCACATTTGTTTGCTTTATGACCAAAGCACAATGTATTAAGAAGAGAAACTACTGGGGACCAGGATCATTGAGCCCTGGCCAGCACTAAAGTCCTCAATGACAGAGGTGAGCCACTGAAATCTGGGACTGGCCCAACTTGGAGTGTGAAGATTATACTCAGGAGTTTAACACAGATGAGTGCTGGTTACTACTCCTGCAGTTGAACACACACTAACAGGTCCAGAACCTAAGCAACAGACTCTATTTGGCATACACGACTCCCACACTCTAATTGTTTCCTGTTCGGCATTATATGTTTGGCCCCGCCTCCCAAGTAGGGCCGCTCCTCAACGGTCCACCCCGGGAAGCATCACCACTTATCCCTGCTGATCCATTGAAAGTGCGCACATGCCCTGACCTCCCCGGGTTCAGAACACATCAAACACACCTCTTTTTTTTTTTTTTATGCCACTGCCGCACACCTGTCAACTGCACTAGACTGTGAACTTCTTGTGGGCAGCAGTGTGGAAGCCCTAGTTTCCTTTACCGCCAGCCTGTGCCTGAGGCTCACTCTACATAGTCCAATGCGCTGATTAACAATACCCGCCCCCCTTGCTACCGCATCAGGAATGTATTCCTCCCTCCTATTTTGGTGCGGGTACTTTGTATCTTGATGTGGCTGGGGCCTTGTCAAGAAGGAATGGCTTCTAAATGCCTTTCACCGTCTAAAGTGGAAGTAGCACTTTGAGAGGCCACCACGGAAAATGGCTCCCAGCTTTGGGTACATCCTCATGTTCATATCATTCGATGTGGTTCCATCCAAAGGTGGAAATGAGACCTGTTATGTTTGGAGAGTAAAGGAATCTGGTCCTAAAGCTCAGCTCCAAGATGCACAGATGCTAAGGCCTGGGGAGACTGTCTGCCCACACCCTCCCCAAAAAACACACAGCATCAGTATGGGACTGGTCTTCAGCGACCCGCACTCTTCAAAGGGAATTGTGAAACAAAGGCTCGGACCGTGGACCCCACCTGGATCAGCCCTACTGAAGCTCTCTTCTCTTAGCACTGCATGACCAGGCACCCAGGCAGATGTCTGCACTGTGCGCTTGCCTCTGCCCCCCCCCACACACACACTGCCCCACCCCCTATCCTGTCACACACTCACACACACCCGCTTCAATCTCTTCCTGCAAAGAAATGCAGTGGTCCCAACAGCTCAATTGAGTGTCCAGATACACAAGACGTGGAATGTAGCCAGTACCTTCGAGCACGCCTCCTCCTTCAGGCTCAGGGTTACCTTTTTGGAAAAGTAGCTCATTGGAATGCGGCGGTGTGAGCCATTACACCAAAGTCACGAAGACTGTTTCAGTAGTGCCATTCAAATATTCTTTTTCTCTTGCTATCGAGCAAAACTTCCAAGGGGTTGCTCTACTCCTTGTAAGGAGAAAAAGGTGACAAAATGAGAGAATAAAGTGTCCAGACAGGCAGGACAGGCTACTGAGGTAAGTAAGCACCACAATGCTGGCTTGCTCTAAAAGTAAACCTGAATGAGCCTTCAAACAGGAGGATTGCCCTCTACTCTTTCAGGACTCTCCTCTGACTCTTCACTGCCTGAAAAACACATGAATGCTAGACCGGAGGCATTCCACCGTCACACGGTACTGAATGCTATCTGTATGCTAGCATTGGGCGGCAAGAACAAACCGCTCTTCCTAACACTGTGAAATATGAAGGTAGGGTGGGTGACAAGTGTGAGAACGCAACAGGGGAGACTGTGCTGCCAGGAAGACTGATACCACTTTCAAGCACCCAGGTAAGGCTCCTGGCCCTGCATCTAAAATGCCTTGTGGAAAAGAAGGGTCTCTCTCGGGCCTCTAACGTTAGTCTCAGGGACAGGGCAGTGGGCCCAAAGGCAGGGGTCCGACTCTACACTGGGTGGGCTGAGGCACCCTGGGACACAGAGGTGAACTTTTACAATGAAACCCAGTCGCATGCTGCTTTTTTATGGTGTGCCCTGGCACATCCCCGGTGCCCGCAGTATGCCTTCCAGCATTCCTTTTCTGAACATGAGTTCTGTCTTCCACCACCCCTGCTTCCCTTCCTGGCCCTTCCTCTCTGCCTAGACCCTTTGCATCCCTAGGAAGTCTTCCCCAGACACAAGGTGGGAGATACAATGAGAAGATCCAGACATGAGATTCTTGCGTCCTCCATGAACAGGGAGTTACTAGTGGCCCCACACAGCACAGGTCTTTAGGGAGACCCAGCGTCTCCTCCATTTACAGTGCTCTACCAGGCAGCCTCTTATCATGGGTCTCCAATTTTGGTGCACCATCAGAACCTACCCTTTTGAGGGTGACCTGATTCTTTTCTATTCTTGGTGATCAGAAAACAACACAGCAGCATGAGATGGGGGGGGGGGAAGGCTTTGGCCTTGGGTGGAACTGGGTTCAGATCTCGGCAACAGCCAATTGGATGGCTCACTAGAAAGACTTGAGTAGGTGAGGACATTTCATTGTACCACAAACATTCTACGAGCCCTAACTCTTGAGGATACTAGCATATCCTAGGACGTCACAGGGTGGCACCCATCTTCACACTTAATATCTTCTGTCCTGCCTCCCATTGCCCAACGAAGCTGACAAGTCCCACCAAAGTCTGGAACTACAGGGTGGCATTTGTGAAGCAGTCTGAAAAACAGAGAGGCTCTGTGCCTGTGGGCCACGCAAGAAGGCGGCATGCTGCCAAGTGAAAAACAGGAGTGGCAGAGGAAGCAAAGTGCTGATCCTCTTCTCACAGGGAACACATGGCTCCCGGCATTTGGACTACAAGGATCATGACCAAGAGATAGTAGAGCTTGAAGTAGACAGAGACTGACACGGCTATTGGTTCCTGGGAACAGGCGGGGCACTGTGTGGGGTGGGGGAGGGGTCACTAGATACAGCAAGTGACTAAACCAAAGCACAGGCTACCCCTTGAGGACAAGCCATGTGTTACACAAAGAACTCTGGCCATGGCCTCTGAAGCCCTGGGCTCCATGATTTGCAGTCCACGAGGAATGTCATCTTAGTACTCCAGTCGGTCCAACTGTAAAGTGAGATGCCTGGCCCTGTGCTGAGTGCCGGTGCTCAGGTACCACTGCCATCACCCAGGAGAGAAAGTGACGATAGAAGAGGGAAGACACATGTCTCAACCTTTTCTTCATAGTGCCAACATTCACACCTGATAGCCAAGAGACATCAAAATTTGTATCATACAGCAGCTCGAAAGTTAAGACAATTTTTTTACAGATGTTCCTATTGTAGAAACAGCTGTTCAACAAAAAGATATATATATATTTCTGGATCCCAGTCTGTGCTAGCCATGTCAGGTAAAGTGATGGGTGTGTGATGAATTTTCTCAGACACTCATCTTCAGAAATGTTTAGCTGAGGACGGTGTGCACGTGCCAGAGTGGTGACCCTCACGGAAGATTGGCTTCCAAATCATCTGAGGCTGAGCCTTGAAGAGGAAGTGTCGTCTCACCAGCATCTTCTCCTGAGACTCCACAAGGACTCTAGAAACAAGCAGGTAACACATTATAAGCAAATGTTTGCCAAAGGCATCAAAATCCAAACTCTACCTGTGATGGATCACTTTGGTCCCTTTTCCAGATTCTAGAAGCTGAGAGCCTAGGAGATTCACAACTACGGAGAAGAAGATCCTGACTTTGGGTCTGAAAAGAAACTCTAAGAATGGAGAGTTCAAATCTGCCCTCCCAGCACATCTGGCTCTTCTCTGCCATGCATGACTTAGCACTTCTTACTTTGCCCCAGATTTTAGCCTGTCTGACTCCCACAGGTTAGCGACCATGTCTGCTGTGTACTCAGGCTGGAGGCACCCAGGGAACATGGCAAGCCCTGTCTTTCTGCATGCTCTTTTCAAAGCACTGAAGGAAGTCCCCTCAAAAGAGAGTCAGAAATGCTCCCCTCCCAGTACCAGGACCAGCTCACCCTGTCCTCTAGGATGGAGGTCTCTTCAAATCATTCAGGGAAACAGTTCATTGCTGCTTTCAGTGCAGTTGTTCTGCCCACTGACCTCCCTCCGGTCCTCAGAAGACTGCTACTCTAAGCCCGATCTCTCAGCTCTGTGCTGGCCTCTGCCACCTGCCTAGCACCCTCAGCTTCTCCTCAGTACACAAGCTTCCCTGGTCCTCCCTACCCTGGCATCTCACAGAACACACATCCCTCAGATGGATGAGCAGGGCTGAGTTCTGACTTCATCATCGCCTCAGAGATGGGAGGATGGGGGATGGCTCCGTGGGTCAGGGTACTGCTGTGTATACATGAAGAGCTCAGTTTGAATGTGAGTATCAGTATGAAGGCTGGGTATGGAAGCACATACCAGCAACTCCAGGGCTGGGAGGAACAGACATAGAAGGACATCTGGGCTTGTGTTCCTTCAGTGTCTCAAAAAAAATTAATAAGTGATAAAGCAGAATACCAAACACCTTTACATTGGCTTTGCTCATAACCACGTCAGTGTATACCTACATGCATGCATACATTTTACACACACACACACACACACGCACACACACGGAGTCAAGAAGGATCACAGAGTGGTTGGCAACACAGGCCTTTAGGAAGGAAGACTGGAGGTCAGTGGAAGAATATAGAAACTTTCCCTTCTAGACTGTCTAAAGTCTTAACTCAAGCGTAAATGAGATTTTTAATGGGAAAATGTGGTCACTGAGTCCTGCTCCTAGAGATAGCTACTTTACTGGTTGGGGAGGGGTGCCGATACCTGTGTTTTCGCTTAAACAAAAACAGAGCTTTTGAGACAAGACTGTCCTTGTTTTGCTTCCTCAGTAGATGTTTACTGTCCTTTCAGAAGCACTCAGGAGGCAGAGGCAGGCAGATTGCTGTGAGTTTGAGGCCAGCCTGATCTACAAAGTGAGTCCAGGACAGCCAAGGTTACACAGAGAAACCCTGTCTTGAAGAAAAAAAATAAAAGAAAAAAGAAGGAGGAAGAGGAGGAGAAGCAGCAGCCGTATGGGACCATGGTCTCCACAGCAGGCCTGTTTCTCAGGAGAGGCCAGAGGGTCACAGAAAGGGACTAGCAGCCCAAATTTCAGTCCTGGCTCAAATGCGGCTCTGAACGTGTCTCAGCTCACAGCATTACTATGGAGGTCCCATTGGCTATGCGCACTGCCTGTGACACGAGAAGCACAGCGACAGCAGGTGAGCCCCTCATCACTGCTGTACCTCAGCAGCACCCCTTCCTATTGGACCACACTGCACCATTGTCACCCACGGATATGTCTGACAACATCACCAGGCCACACTTGGCATCATCCCCTGCAGCTGCAGCTATCTACATCCCTGGACCTTAACTCCCTAAGAGGTACCCTTGCTAAACACAATCCGATGATCCTGTGTGCCATGAGGTGGCCAAGTAGGGAATCCTACTTTGTGGCAATGGAGTGGCCACAAAAGTGATCCCGTGACGAAGACACCACCTGGCCTTGCAACAGCCTCTCTGCTCTGGTGTCCTCCTACATTCCATCTCTTTCTTTGGGGACAGCTATGTCTCAAATAAGGCTGAGCACTCTCTTCTCTTCTGTCTTTCTAACCCCTGGCTAAGGACAAATACATTTCTACACGTCTCCCATCCTAGAGCTCAATGCCCACATGCACCATCCTTGGAGCTGAAAACACAGATACTTAACTTCATCTAGACACTTAGGGGTTCAGGTAGGAGAACCTGCCTCTGCTTCCAGAATGCCACCCTTGACTGCGCAGGCTGTGCTACCTCCTTCTCCGAGCACTCACCTCCCTCACCGCACTTGGCCCAGTGCTCTTCTGAGGTAAGAAGATGTGTGCTTCCACAGCTATGCTCCCCACTTCCCACCTCAGAGCATTTCTCAGCCCAGCAGAGCATCTGAAAGTCGCTGTGCTTTTGTCACAGGGACCTAGTTACCCATCCCCAGGGCCCCTACAGGGAGCAAAGGTAGAGCAAGGCAAAGGCGGGCGTTCCTCGCAGACAGCTTGTCACATCTGCAGAAACTTGAAAGGAAAGCATGTGTTGTGTCCTGGTTCCGAGGCTCACCCCCCTGAGCTTTCATTCAGACTCCCTTATAACCTTTGCCACGGTATCGCTGTAGCAAATGCCATGGTGGCGGCATCATGTGGCTTACCGCACAATAAAAACTGAGTGTAGCACCGTGGAAGCCTGATAGAGAGAAGCTACATTGAGCTTGATGCTGGAGAGTCTTCTCCCTATTCTGAGTTCCCTTCTCCTGGGCCTGTGTCACAGCCTGCAGGCCCACTGGCTTCCCGCACCTCGCAAAGCCAAAGAAGCCTGTGGGTGGGGTCTTCTGGGCCACAGCTACCAAGTCGTGGTGACACACCTGTCTCCAGTTGGTCTGTCTGCACGGAGGCCAGCACAGCAGGCTTGTCAAACAGGACGCCATCCCAGCCACAGGTGGTGACCTATCAGGACCTCTTCCTACAGAGCCTGTTTCAGCTTCCCAAAGGATGCTTGTCATTAGGGCATTGTCGGTCCTTCTGAAATTCTGCAGTCACTGGGCACAGGTAGAGCTGGTGGCCGCGGTGACCTTTTTCACTAGATTCATCCCTGCCACTGCCACTGCATCTGTCCAGACTGCCCATTGCCTTCTTGGTGGGAAATGGTTTCCGTCTATAGCTTGTTCAACATGGAATATGCCGGGTATGAAGGCCTGCTGTCTGTACAAGCACACTGAGCCTGAGGAAAACACCTCCTTACTCTTTTTTACTTATAAGAGACCAATGGAGGACAGACACCCAGAATGACCTGGCTGAACTTTTTTAAGCTACCTCTGGCGCTTTTGGGAAAACTCTGCCTAGTGACCCAAAGGTCTCCTCCTCCTCCTTCTCCTCCTCACTCCAGGTGCAAGTCACCCACGTACGCTGTGGAGACCGTCTACGAGGTGGCTGTGGTGTTTCCAACATCCAAGCCGAGCTCCACTTCTTAACTCTCCATCAGCAAACCTTATCTTTCTAGAAAATAGATGAAAAGGTCTGAGGGAGGGCGGGCGCATCACGATGGGAAGGGCTTTTATTAATGGAGCATTTTCTCAGACCTTAACTAAACCTCATCCACTTTTGTCAGTCAGGGCCGACAGTTGAGAGCAGTATTAAAGGAGGTAATTGCACGTATCAGTCAACAGCCTTTGTCCCCTGGCCGCCCAGAATTACAGTAAAACGGGCCCGGGAAAGCAGCAGATTGGATTAAAGCGAAGGCGCCCTTTCTCCGGTTTCTCACACTCACCAGCTGTTCTGGGCCGCAGGCACACAAGCAACAGTCCTGTCTGGGGGAAATCCAGCCTCCGAGAGGTCTGGCCATCTTCCCTTTCTGCCTCTACTCCACCTCGAAAGTGATTTATCTTTGACTTTAAAGAGAAGCATTTTCAAAAAGCATTCTGTCTCCCCATAGCAACTGAGCGATTCACTCGGTATGAATTTTTTTTTCCTCCCATTAGAGTATACGAATACACATAAACCCGAGCCTTCTCGTCATTTCTCAGACTGGCCATAAACTAACCGCCCCCAGAGCCTTTGAAGTCGCTTCGTTACAGGTCCTGAGGGTTGCTTAAGTAAACACCATGCGGGACTCGGGCACGTTTTATATGCCTGAGATTGTAAATCGTCCTAGCTTCACTCGCATGAAGTCAGCCTGGGGCTCCGGAATCCACCACGGCTACAGGAGTGTTGAGTTAAGACGCTGAGGAAGGCAGAGTAGCCTCACCTGTGCCTGGGAACTCGACACAAAGTTTCCTCCTAGGCAAGCAATTGTTGCCAGATCCCTGACAATTTCAGACACTGTAGCTTCCAAACTCCAACCTCAAACTCACCCCTATCTCTCAACTGCAAGGGACGGCTACCTTCACAAAGCATAGCAGGCCTGGCCAGGAAAGAGGTGCTGTCTCAGGGATGCACTGAGGGTGTATGTGATAACGAAAGGGACGGTCCTAAAGATGGACCAGGAGACAGATAACAGAAAAGAGCAGGCCAGAGCCTTTTCTGGGAGTCACAGTGAAACACAGATGGGGGTAACCTTAGCAGCTTTGCATGGTTTGGTTAGGGTCTTGGGAAAGCTGTTGGTTAGTAAGTTGGGTCCCTAAACCCATCAGAACAGCCATGGTGTGATAACAGTCTCCCATTGCAGAGGTAGGGGAGCCGAGGTTCCCACAAATCAGGTGTCCCGGCTGCTTTAGAGCAGCCTGCAAGCCATGCAAACAAGATTCAAACTCGGCCGGCTCCTTCCAAGCCATTCACTCTAGGGTAGGCACTTGATTCTGGACAGCAGGGATCCAGAGAGCTCATGAGTGACCTGTGATCTTCCTGAGACATCAGATTTCTTCAGGTAGTACTGGATGTCAAAAGACAGAGCAGGTATCATGGGATAAGGAGACTCCTTACCTTCCAACTTGAAGATGGTGGCCATGTCAGGCGGCAGGACACGGTGTTGACATGCACGCTCTAAGAGATCAGCCGAATCGGTGTGATTCAAAACTCCGAAAAATCACAAAATTGTGGGTATTGGGAAACCTCTCTCTCTCTCTGCTGCCTAATTCTCCTCACTGACAAACACTGCCTGGTCTCTCCGTGCCTACGTGTGTACAAGACAGGAAATATTGTTAAAAACCTATTTTGCTCTCTTTAAACACAAATAGAGCAAGCTAAGCATATTTTTCACAGTTTGACTTTTTAAAGTGTGAACCTTTGACTTCACATCAGTTTTTTTTAACTGTCTCTTGTTCTGGGTGTGTAGCTGCTTAGTGCTAGTGCAGCTGCCCATTCAGGAAGTAGATTCTCCACCTTCTGGAAACACAGCACCACAAACAACACTTCAGAGACTGGCCTTGGTGTGGGTCGGTTTGCACTTGCGGAGAACTCGTGTGCTCAGTGCCTTGCTGGGAGGAGACCCCTCATCTGGAGAGATAGTAGCAGATGTAGCCCTCCGGAAGTCATCCCAGTTGGATGTGAGATGCTTCCAGCGCCAGTGCGATGGCAAAAATGGAATTGTGCTGTAATAGCAATTTACATTTTTCCTAAGAAGGGCTGGGTAGCTTTTCCGGAACATGACAGCCTGTTGTCTTTCTCTCTGCACAGCCTGTACACACCCTTTGCTTTCTTCTTACAGGGTCTACAACTTGTTTAACTGGCTTGTAGAGTTCTTCGTGACACGGGAACTCACTCTCGGCCAGAGACATGAGTTGCAGTTTCTCTGGGCTCATGGCTATTCCTTCCCCTGTCACCCCACCATGGTGGCATCAGCCCAGTGCTGATGTGCCCACCATCTGGATCCTACTCAGCTGCAACCTGGCTAGATGAAGCCAGATGTCAAAATCAAATAATCTGGATAATATATATCAATTCGTCTGAACCCTGATACTGCAAGCATCCCACCACCATGAAGGCTATACATACTGCTTTACACACACACACACACACACACACACACACACACACATACACACACACACACTATAATACAGAGACATTTCACTGATATTATCTTAGGGAGAACAAACTGACCTATTACCAAAATGACATGGGATGTCCCTGAGGCTAAGATGAACTACCTTTTGCTAACTCAAGACAGGGAGAGCTCTAGGTGCTTGAGTTTCAGGTGAAAGCCACATAAATTGCCCCTGAATTCAAGGGCAGGAAATCTACTTAGAGAAAGATGGCTGGAGAGTTGGAGTGTGGTTGGTGCATCCCAGCTATGAGGAGGCAGTGTTACAGGAGCCATCTATGTCCACATCTGTCCTGCCAGCTGTGCTCAGGATAACTCTTATAATAAGTGACCAAAGGACACCCACTTCTAGTGCCCATGACCTTATTTATATAATTTACACTTGCCCATTTCAACACAACTCTCATCAGGAGAGAGAGAGAGAGAGAGAGAGAGAGAGAGAGAGAGAGAGAGGGAGAGAGAGACAGATACAGACACAGAGACAGAGACACAGAGACAGAGATTGGTGTGTGTTCGGTGCTGGGGGTGAAACCTAGAACCTTGCACATTCTGGGCACTAGCTCTATCACTCAGGTGTGTCCTCGGCCCTCGATCTGTACTTCTTTATAACCAATATTCACGTTAAATCTTATCAATATTAACAGATCATTAAAAAAACTAGTCATTTATCATTCTAAAACCATTTTATGGGCTGCTATTCTGTATTAGAGTCTGTTAAAAAAAAATAGCAAGCCAAAAAGGGGGTGTCCGTAAACAAGATGCTTATATACAAGAACTAAAACAGCAGTGGCAGTGAACTTTTGTTTTGTTTTAGTTTTTGTTTTTTAACTTTTTATTGGTTCTTTGTGAATTTCATATCATGTACCCCAATCCCACTCATCTCCCCCTCCCCTCATACCCACCCTCCACCCTTGCAACCTCCCCCAACAGAGAAAAAAATCTGTGGAAGCTGCAGTGTGTCCCAGTGTGTCCCACGGTACACCAGCTTGCAAATATCCATTACAATGATTCATTGGTCTGGCACGAGGCCTCTGGTTTCTGCTAATCTATCAATACTGGAGCCTCACTGGGGCTTCTCTTGGAAGTCCTGTTGTTCCCCTATGTCATGGAGACCCTGTAGTTTTGGATCTGAAGGATGAGCCCCTTCATGCACTCCAGCAGCTCACCAAAGGGGTAGATATTGAGGATGAGCCAATTCAAAGCCCTGCATCTGGGCCTGAGAGGTATCTGGCCTAGTGAGCCCTCTGGCTTTCCCACTCTCATGTCCTTGGGGCCAGTTCACCACCAACCCTGCAACCAGGGCCAGCTCTACCCTGCTGCCCAGGTGAGGTACGTGGCCTCCTCTCCAGAGTGTTGCCGCTGGTAAGGGACATGCTCAGCTCTGCCACTCTCATGACCAGGATCCAGCTCTCCTGCTTGCCATAGATGTCAAGAGATGAGGGAAGGGAGGACGGCATCTCTCCATCATGCACACTACCACCCAGCAAATAAGAGGCAGCGTGGGCTATCCTGTGCTCATGCCCTCACCCGCTCACCTGCAATCTCCACATCCAGAACAGGCTCTACTTTGCTACCCAAGCCAAATGAGGTACAGGACCCTCTCCTCCTGAGTGTTGCAGCAAGCAAGGAGCAAGGACAGCTTTCCTGCTTTTGTGGCCCCAAGGCCAGCTCTCTTGCCTGCTGTAGGTGGCAAGGGGCCAGGGTGAGGAAGGGCAGCTCTCCATCACCCACACTGCTGCTGGGTCAGATAAATTGCAGGACCAGCGCTCCCATGCTCGTACCCCGGTAGCCAGCTCACTGGTGCTGCCCCTGCCCCTGCACCATCAGCGCCGTCTGTCCTGTGCTGCCCAAGTGAGATACAGCACCTGCTCTCCTTAGTACTGCAACAAATGAGGGTCAGGACCAGCTCTCCTTCTCTCATGGCCTCCTCAGGACCAGCTCTCCAGCTCGCTGCTGTTGGTGGCAAGGGCAAAAGGGAGGGAAGGGGATCGCTCCCTTGCTGATGGGCAGAGGCCTTTTAGGGACAGTTACAATGCCGAGGACTCAGTGCTCATCTTAGGGAACTTAAATTAGGAAAACTGCAAAAGAGGCCTGAAAGAGTTGATGACAGAGCTAGGGAGTGGCCACACCCAGAGGCAATAAAAATCTATCTGTGATGGGTTCGTTTGCCCAACCAGGGCATGACAAACTCCCACCCATATGCAGCTACTATGGCTGTGGCTCTGAGAGGCAGGAGTCAGAAGAGGAGGCTCTGAACACTAGAAAACCCAGATTGTGAAAGGTTAGAATCCAATCACCCTGAAATCCTGGAAGACTACAGAAATGTACAAAGCGTGAATGGCCAGGTGAGACTCAGTTGAAGGGACCTCTCAGAAGGCAGAGTGGCTAAAACTGCTAAGCAGAAAGCAGGTAATGTTTAGTCTCCATAACTAAGTAATTTTCTCCCTGCCCCCACCCCTCTCCCTGACTTTCTGTATGGCAAATCTGCTTAGGGAGGAAATAATTCATATTACGGTACAAATGACTAATAAGACTCGGTTATACCTAGCATAGCTGCCCTCTGAGAGGCTTCGCCCAGGAGTGGATCCAAACAGATGTGAGACTCACAGCTAAACATTGAGTGAAGCATAGGGGGGTCTTATGTAAAAGTGGGGGGAAGGATAGAAGGACAAGAGCTCCACAAGAAGAGCAACAGAACCAACTAGCCTCGGCCCAGAGGGGCTTGCAGAGACAGAAGCACCAACCAAGGGCCATGTACGGACTGGACCTAGGCCTGCTACATAGATTTAGCCAATGGGCAGCTCAGGCATCATGTGAGACCCCTAGTAAGGGAAACGGGGGCTGTCTCTGATAGGGACTCTGTTGTGGGCTTTTTGATCACAGCTCCCTGGTGGGAGAAAGAAGACACGCTCAGTTCTGATGCAACTTGATGTGCTGGGGTTTGTAGGGGTTCCCTTTTCTGAGGAAAAGGAGAGGGGGGCTGGGGGAAGAGGGAGGGAAGGGGCTACAGTCAGGACGTAAAGTGAATAAGTAAATAATTTAAAAAGAAGAAGAGTCTGTTATGATTTGATGGGACAAATGTTAAGCGTGAAATGAATTCAACTGTGGAATTTTCAAAAATCAAATAAAATTAACAGAATACCTATCTGGGTGGGAGGAACCAAGCAGCATTTTCTAATTTAAGGAGCTACCTATCACTTCACATGTACACGCAGGCACCTGCAAGCACACACACACACACATCACTGCCGCAAGAAGGAAATAGGATGCAGAAAGGCACACTCTCTGAGGATGCTGTGAGGGGACAAACACACTATGCTCATGAGTGGAGAGATCTGACCTCCCAGTGACAGAACAGACCGTCTGCTATAGGTCAAAACCCCCAGGAGGAGCCCACTGTGCTGGGGAGTGCACAAGGTGGCAGCAGCTATGTCACCTGGCACATCCAAGGAGGTGGCTTGAGAGGTCCTGCCCAAAATTTCAAATAAACACATTCCGGGCCCCAAAATTCTACTATTGGGATTTTAACACGTGAGCACACGTAAAACATCTGTAGATAAGATTATTCATTAAAATATTGTTTTAACACCGCATGGTGAAAACAACATAAATATTTAACATTTGAGATTTAATTAGTGATTTGAAAATAGGATAAAATACCATTCAGCTATACACTGAACAAATTTGTTCATTGGTTATAAAAAACAACCTCTTCAATACACAGCATTAAATCCAAAGTAGAAAACATAAAGCAATTCATTAGTGTTTGTCAACCAAAGGCGTTGGGGGAGGTGTTGGGGGAACAGCTGACCACTGGTGACAAGTAAATGGCAAGCTACAGGCAGCAGACTTTACTCTATTCATTTCTCAGTTGATATTTTTCAGAAAATCAAAAGAAAAAAAGCATACCTTTGACTATGAATAGCTCAGAAAAAAGATAAATAATAACTATATACCTAGTCATGATTTTTTGATGAGGTACAATACAGAAGAAATGGGGGTTTGTCCTTTGTCCAGAGAAAAATACAATTGAAAGGGGTGTCATTCATTTTATTTCACGCAACATGTCAGTAGTACCAAAAATCCTCAAGGTGTCTTACCACAGGCAAGGAGAGGTGACTGCTAAGGACTGGGGCTCCCTGCCCAACGCTGTCACCCTACAGGTGTGGAAACTGGAACCCAACAGCAAGAGGGAACTTGCTCACATGGAGCAGACGTTGGTGCCCCACACACAGAGGCCTGGACTCCTCTCACCTGGTGCCAGCATAATCTGTGTGGCTTCCATCAACCCTACACCTTGTGTAAAATGCTGGGGGCAACTGTTATTTTCAGGTCCTCAATAGCTGAGCACAGCGGGGTTCAAACCCCAGACCCTTCAGCTGGTCGAGTCCTGTGCTAGCCAACCGAGTAGCTCACTCCGTGTGGTAAATAATTTCAAGCTCCCCTTTCGCTGTTAAGCTTTCGTCTGTCTTTTCCAAGGGTCCCCACTTTCTCGCTAGCAGCCCAGTTTTCCATACCTGCGGGCGGCAGGAGGCTGCCTGCGCAGCCTGGGCCAGGCAGCGGTTCTCCACGATCTCTGAGCCCTGGCTTGCTAACAGCGCTCTAGTTCTCCAGCTGAAGTGCGCTCCCCACCCAGGACTTCCCTCTGGCCTGCAGCCCCGTGCAGTTAACCCTGGCCTCCCTTTGGCCTCTTTATTCTGCTTGTGCCTCTACAGTGGGTAGCAGTGACCCAGACCTAAAAATAGGTCCATCTTCATCCTACTGTCTCTTTCATCCACAATGCTGCTCCTTTCCCCGGCTCCTGTTCAAATGGGGGTTGGGGGGGAAAGACCTTGCTTCGCCAAATTTAATAATGACAATATAAATAGTATTTTTGAGCTGGCAAGTTGGGTCCACAGGTAAAGGTACCTGTGGTGAAACATAAGACTGAGCCCTAGAATCCATACAATGGAAGGAAAGGACCGCTGAATGTTCGCCTCTGACCTCCACTCAGGCCTTGATGCATGTGTGCAACACACACACACATAAATAATAAATGGTATCCTTATGCTGAGCACTGAACTAAACACTTAACATGCAGCACCAGATAAATAAAATTTGAGACAAGCTGGTTTTATTCTTATGCTACCAAAATTGACGTTTCAACATCTGTTCCCACAACCTCATACTCTTTCCAAGAAGCATGAGCTAAATGTGATGTGATCCAGCGCAATAGAGAGCCCAATAGGAAGAGTTGGGGAAGTCGGGCGTGGTGGCGCAGGCCTTTAATCCCAGCACTCGGGAGGCAGAGGCAGGCTGATCACTGTGAGTTCGAGGCCAGCCTGGTCTACAAAGAGAGTCCAGGACAGCCAAGGCTACACAAAGAAACCCTGTCTCAGAAAACAAACAAACAAACAGAGTTAGGAAGACAAACCGTGAGAAGATGTGCTCCAAACTTCTCTCTTATTACTGTATAAAGTTCTCACCAAGCTCAGCAGCCTGGGGTAGGACTTTTTGAAATGTGGTCCTGTGGGAATTTCAGCAGAAGACTGGTCAGTGGGTTTGTGAGCTTGTACTTTCTGGGCCATGGTGGTTTGAATGAAAGTGATTCCATAAGCCAATATGTTTGTCCCCAGTCGGTGGAACTATCTGGAAAAGATTAGAGTATGGTCATGTTGAAGGAGATGTGTAAATTGGGGTAAGCTTTAAGGTGTCAAAAGTCCATGCCATTTCTCTGTATCTCCCCCTGCCGTGTGTGTGTGTGTGTGTGTGTGTGTGTGTGTGTGTGTGTGTGTGTGTGTTTATAGCTCTGTCTCCAGCTTGCAGGTCAGATGTGAGCCCTCAGCTACTGCTTCAGCACCATGCCTGGCTGCTGCCGTGCTCCCTACCATAATTGTTCATAGAATTTACCCATCTGGAACAGTGAGCCCCTAAATTAAATGCTTTCTTTTGTAATTTGCCTTGGTTGTGGTGGGGTTTTTTTTTATAGCAATATAAAAGTAAATAAAACATTCTATTGAGATAAAACCCAAACCTGCCCCCACCCCACCTGAAACCTGTCTCCTCTGAATCAGTCTTTCCCCTTATCCTGTCATCGCCATGTCGTTCATTGAAATAGCTTAATAAAATTGCCAGATTTATCACTTACCTGTTCTGCGCATGTGTGTGCACGCACACACACACACCACACACACACACAGACCACCGCACACCACACACACACACACACACACACATATCTCCCAAAGACAAGAATTAATAGACCAGTGAGCAAGTAAGAAAAGTATGTGTTGTGTGAACTTCCTGTGAGAGAACAAACTTTTGCTTGCCCTAGTTAGGAAACCACTGACAGAACAAAGAGATGATTCCACATAAGGGTAACTTGAGGAGCAGTGGGTTTAACAGGGGTTATCTTCAGGAACCTAGGCAACTTGCTCAGAGACTGAACACCACCAAAGAAGAGCATCTCTCCCTCAGCAACTGTTAACTTCTTCTAACAGCTGGGCAGGAGCTCCACCTTTTTGGGGGTTAATCATAGGAGCTGAGATTCAAGAGAGCAATGGTAAGCCGGGCATGGTGGCACACGCCTGTAACCTCAGCAATCAGGAGGCAGAGGCAGGCGGATCGCTGTGAGTTCAAGGCCAGCCTGGTCTACAAAACAAGTCCAGGATAGCTAAGGCTACACAGAGAGACCATGTGAGAGAGGTGGGGGGGGAGGGAGGGAGATAGAGAGAATGCAATGGTCATGTGACGCTTGACCCCACAGGACCCATCCCACAGGACCATGAAAGAGGAACAGGATAGAGCTTGGTGGCAGTGCACATACTAAGAGAGGTGTGGGTCCCACGTGCAATGACAAAACAACAACAACACAAAGAAGAAGAAGAAGAAGAGGAGGAGGAGGAGGAAAGAGAAGGAGAAGGAGAAGGAGAAGGAGAAGGAGAAGGAGAAGAAGAAGAAGAAGAAGAAGAAGAAGAAGAAGAAGAAGAAGAAGAAGAAGAAGAAGAAGAAGAAGAAGAAGAAATGAGAAACTCAAAGCAGGAAGCCCGTTGCTGTCTCCCATGCTCTCTGGTTTTGACTTCCTGGTGAGCTCCCAGCTTGGGAGTGTAGTTAGTGGAGCACCTTCAGGTTCTACACAGCACAGCTTTGCAAAGCATCCTTTTTAGCCATTGGGAATTAACACTATGAGAACCTCCTAGCTGACATGGGGGGGGGGGGGCAGTTATCACAGAAAATATTTGCAAAACTTGAAATGAGTAGGCTTTGGAGCTAAGAGAATGTTAAGCGTAAGTACCTTTTTGTTGTTAATATTATAACATGCATGTGTGCGTGAGTGTGTGTGTGTGTGTGTGTGTGTGTGTGTGTGTGTGTTTGTGAACATATTCTTAAATACATATGTATAGCCTCCTCAGTCTGGATGTTATCTGTGCTGTCAGGGCTAAACTGTATTGAATAACCAATTGGTGTACGCTTTCCTCTCAGCATTTCTTAGTTTCTTGTACTTCTCTGTGCAGTGTTCGTTCTCCTGGGACTCCCCCCCCACACACACACCCTGGCACCTGAGCATGTGTGCTGGTAACACCCTTGTTCAGCTCACGTTTAGGCATCTATGGTGGCGACACGTTATATTCCCCCCCCACCCCCCCTAGCTTCAGCAGGCAGGGAAGGCAGCAGGCTGACACTCTGCTTGTTTTCAGACCCAGTTTGTCCTGTGCCTTCCCTGTGTAGAATTTAAAACGCAGCCAGTGGAGCTATGTGATTTAATTCCTAGGACAAAGGCTACACCGAGTGGAGAGCCAGGATGGCGATGAAAACCTCTCACAGAGAGACCGCTGTGCAGCATGGGGCGCCTCACTCCACCACAAGAACACGTCCTGTCCAGAGACCAGTCGTTCTGGGCAAGGTGTCTGCCTCCATTACTTCCCTCGGGCTGAGGCCCTGCGAGCAGATACCTGCCATTGTGCCAGCTCCTTTGTACCCTTCTACAGTCACCCATCTCCGATTATATAAATGCATGTGACGACAGCATTTGGCTGTGTGGACGCATTACAGGAAAACAGAGGTTAACGCTGAGAGTCAGTTTTCTGACAAAACCAATCTCGAGTTCCCATGGATATCCAAAATAGACTAATGCCCACTCTCTGTCTCCTTACATTGTTTCATTAGACAGAACATATCAATTTAATAAAAGCAGACTTGGACTCTGTGGACTGCTGAGGAGAAGTCCTCTGCAGCGTGGTGGCAGGTTTCCCACCGGCCTCTTCTCTTTCTGATGAAATTAACTCCCCGCAGTTGGTCAGCAGGGATAATCTCATTTTAGCCAATCAGCGTGGGAGCTGCAGTTGACCTCACAAAGGGATCGGAAAGTATGTGCAGTCATAGCAACCGCAGCTCAGCCTCCCGGCAACCCTGGACCCTTCCCCTAATGACAGACACCGGCTGGCTTCTTCGATGATTAAACTTTTCCCCTGTGAGCCTCTTTGAATACATTAGCCAAACAAGTCTGATAAATTTGTTTATCCCAAGACAATCATTAGGAAATTACCTGCAAAAGTTAATTCTCAACAGAGCAGTCTGTGAACTGAAAGCCATATGGCGCAGAGAGCCAGATGAGTGATGAAATCTTTCACTGTGCATTCCAACAGGTCAGGCAAGGCTTTCCCTTCAACTTTATTATCGTGAGCAAAAATCACAAAATCTCAGTAGCCCAGAGGCCACTTCATTTCACGTGAGTGAAAGTACTCTTCTCTAAGCACAAGCGGTCCTCCACCCACACTGTACCCCTACTATGTGTTGGGCCTGGGGATCAAGGGTCTTATGCAGTGCTGTCGTCTTCTGGGAGGAGGCAGAGATGTCAACGAATGACTACAGCTTACCATGAGGTGTGGGGTGCAGCCAACAGGGGAACAAATGCATAATCCAAAAGGGCTTGCTCATGGTAACATATAAATAAGTAAATAAATAAATAAATAAATAAATAAATAGTCCGAGAATGACGTGTCCAAGACAGAGACACTCTAGGCAAATGTACAGCACTGGAGAATTGTGAAGCTGAGTTCAAGGCAACCAGAGAGCTGTCCCATCTGATTCCAGAAAATGAAGCTGGAAATTGGAAGGAAGGGGATGAGCATACTATAACCTCAAGAAGACCAAGACGGGAAGCCGAGGAGGAGCCAGTCTCGAAGCTGCTCCCCATAACGACGCCAAAGAATCCCAAATCATACTTTTCACTTTGGGAAAGGAGCCGCCCAGAACCCGCTGCTGACTTAGCCACCCGGTCCCCACTCCACCCCAAGCAGGGAAGCACCCTGAGGGATCCTGAGCAGGGTCCCCATAGCTGGAGTTTGAAAACAAAAGAAAAGCATTTCTAGAAGTGGGTGATCCAGATGTGATGGCCCAGATGTGAGTGTGACCTTGCTGACCACCGGCCCCACCCCGCAGGTTTTACATAAACCAACACTAGAGAAACTTCATGAAAAACAGCAGTTGGGCCAGCAAGCAGGATGGTGTGAGACCAGATGGTGGCTCCAGGGGTGGTCACACCATCAGACCCAGGGCCATGTTGAGGCAGGTTTTAGCTCAGACTGGAGCGTAGGGGCCCACAGCCAAGCCTGCCATTGTTTGCATTCTACAATGGATGGTGGACATGTCAAGACTGGACATGCCAAGGACCCCCTGTGTGCATACTCATCTTGACATCTCGGCATGTTCTACAGTAGACCATCTCCCTATAACTTTGCTGCAAGGGTGCCGCCCAACAGAGCTGGCCATGACAACAAGAACTCAACAGTTTCCAACTTTTCAACAGTATATATTAGCTTTTAAATTAAAATATTATTTTCTTCAAAGATAGAAATTGTAACAAAATTTACCTTAAGAGCGGTGTCTCTCTACTGGCAATTCCACAGAGAAATGTGTGTGACCATCACATGTGCCGGCCAAGCCCCCATCTATGCTGGGCCTCTGGCTGAGTCCTGCACAAAAGAAGGCATTTCTTTTTTTCATTAATGTATGCTTTGACAGCTTCATACCTGTGCATGGTGGCATCAAATCCCAGCTGTGTGCTCAGTACCAATGAGCAAACAGCCACAGACGTGCTTCTGTGGAGAATAAAGGGTGCTGGGCTGAACAAGGCAGTCAGAAGCACTGGCTCAGAGGACCTCAGCGTTCAGCAGTGAAGAACACTGGCTACACACTTTGGAAATCTATCTGGTGCTATCTCAGAAAACTGGGAACAGGGCTTCCTCAAGACCCAGCTATTCCACTCCTTGGAATATACCCAGAAGATGCTCCAGCACACAACAAGAAAGTTTGCTCAACCATGTTCATAGCAGCCTTATTCATAATAGCCAGAACATGGAAACAGCCTAAGTGTCCCTCAGTAGAAGAATGAATAAAGAAACTGTGGTACATATACCCTATGGAATACTACTCAGCTATTAAAAACAAGGAATTCCCCAAATTTGTGGATAAATGGATTGAGCTAGAAATGATCATAATGAGTGAGTTAACCCAGAAGCAGAAAGACTCAAATGGTATATACTCACTTATATCTGCATATTAGCCCAAGGGGCATGTCCCACGAAAGCCTTCACTTACCAGGAAACTGGGACAGAGGGGAGGACATCCTAATGGGACTCTAGATGAGAGAAGCATGGGAGAATAGCAAAGTAGAAGGATCCAGAGGGTCCTAGAAACCTACAAGTAGAACATTATGATAGGCAGATTTGGGCCCAGGGGTCCCACTCAAACTAAGGCACCAGCCAAGGACAATACAGGCGGTAAACTTTAAACCCCTACCCAGATCTAGCCAATGGTCAGAACATTCTCCATAGTTGAGTGGAGAGTGGGGTATGACTTTCTCACGTACTCTGGTACCTCACGTTTGACCATGTCCCCTGGAGGGGGAGACCTGGTGGCACTTGGAGGAAGGACAGCAGGTTACCAAGAAGAGACTTGATACCCTATGAGCATATACAGGGGGAGGTAATCCCCCCTCAGGAACTGTCATAGGGGAGGGGAATAAGGGGAAAATGGGAGGGAGGGAAGAATGGGAGGATACAAGGGATGGGATAACCATTGAGATGTAACAAGAATAAATTTTTTTAAAAAGGGAAAGAAAAAAAAAAGAACACTGGCTACAGATAGAGCAGAGACTGAGGGAATGTTGTCCAACCAATGCTGGACCCAACCCAAGACCCAGCCCATGGGAGGGAGCCCACCCCTGACACTATTAACAACACTCTGCTATGCTTGCAGACAGGGCCCTAGCCGAGTCATCCTCTTAGAGGCTCCACCCAGCATTGCTTCAAAACAGATGCTGAGACTCACAGCCAAAAACCGGGCAATATATAGGGAGTCTTGTGGAAAGGAGGGAGGGATAAAAGGACCGGGGGTTGTGACAAGAGCTCCACAGGAAGACCAACAGAGCCAACTAAGCAGGGCCCAAAGGGGCTTCCTGAGACTGAAACACCAATCAAGATCCATGCATGGACTGGAGCTAGGCCGCCTACACAGATGTAGCCGATGGGCAGCACACATTTCATGTGGATCCTCTAATAACGGGAGCGGGATTGTCTCTGACGTGGACTCTGTTTGTTGCCAGCTTTCAGACTGCTTCCCCCAGGCGAGACTGCCTTGCCAGGCTCAGGGGAAGAGGATGCACTCAGTCCTGAGGAGACTTGATAAGCTGGGGTGGATGGGAAGAGAGGGGCTCCCCTTTTCTGAGGAATAGGGGAGAGGGAAGAGGGAGGAAGAAGGGTGGGACTGGGAGGAGAGGAAGGATGGAGCTACAGCCAGGTTGTAAACTTAATAAACAAATTAAAAAAAAAAAGAACACTTTCTGTGCTTGCCAAGGACCTGTTTTTTGATTGCCAGCACCCACATGGTGACTCACAACCATCAGTGACTGCAATTCCAGGGTATCTGATTCCCTCAATGTCTAAAAAAACAGAAATAAGGTGCTGTTATATCCTCATTTGACAAAGAAGGAAACTGGGAGTCCTGGAACCCTAGCACTTGGGTGCTAGAGGCAAGAAGGTTGGGTCCATCCTTAGCTACAGTGTGAGTTTGAGGCCAGTTTGGGTTACAAGAGAACCTTGTCTTGAAAAATCCCGAAACAAACTGGGAGACGGTGGCACACGCCTTTAATCCCAGCACTCAGGAGGCAGAGGCAGGTGGATCTCTGTGAGTTCAAGGCCAGCCTGGTCTACTGTGGACAGCTCTGGACAGCCAGAACTAAAACAGAGAAACCCTGTCTCGAAAAACAAAACAAAGCAAGCAAAAAAACACAAATCCCCAAACATGAGTCAATAAGTAAAATTAGGAGGAAAATGATGGAACAAGTGAACGAACAAAAAAGGTAAAGAGAGCCAGTCAAAGAGGAGAATGAGTGTAGGAAACAGAGATGGAAAGAGGCCTTAAAAGAGGAGCACAGTCTTCTCAAGACTCTGCCTAGAAGTTTTGTAAACACTGAAGCAAAAAGAATGTTCTGGGTGGCGGCCATATTCTGAGTGCCTGCGTGGCAGCCTATGAAAGCCAAGACAGACACTGGGTGTCTCACCGGGAAGCGAGCTCATGCACAGTCGCAGCTAAGGTGTGTGATGTGAGCCTTGAGACCCGTGGCTAAGGACACCGGACAGAGGAGGCAGGTGTGCCTGTGGGGCACATCTCAGTGAGCTATAGTCCTGAATCCCTGAGGCCAGGCCTTCAGCTCTGGGGTGTTTAGCACTGGTTCCCAGTGCATAGGAATCGGCAGAGGCACAGTCTCTCTAGGACAGCATCCAGGTGAGGACACAAAGGCTGGATTTGGGGTGGCACATCTAAACCCCAACAACTGCCCCGTGATACCTGGGATGGGAACCCAGGTCTGCATAATTCTGGGTGCTTTTCAGTGACATTACAGAAATACACCATATTCACATTTTTTTAGAAGCCAATTTTACAGGGCAGGACACACTTCCATAAAGGGCCATTTGTTCCTCACCGCTTCTCTACTCAAGGAAACCCAGAGTCAACTGTTTCCAGCAGATGGGAACAGAGACTCCATCCTGATTCCAAAGACTTTTGTTTTAGTTCTCAAAGACATGACCACACATTTGTGTAGATTTTTCTTTCTCCAAACCTGGAGAGTTGATACACCATAGCTTTGACAGTTTCTTCCATCTTCTCTCTGTGTCTCTGTGTCTCTGTGTCTCTATGTCTCTGTGTCTCTGTGTCTCTGTGTCTCTGTGTCTGTGTCTGTCTGTCTGTCTGTCTGTCTGTCTGTCTCTCTCTCTCTCTCTCTCTCTCTCTCTCTCTCCCCTTCCTCCCTTCTCTCTCCCCTCTCTCCTCTTCCTCTCCTCACTCTCCACTCTACCTTTCTTCAAAGGTGTTCTCTACCTATCCTTTTCCTCCCTGAAATCCACATTAGAGCAATCAACCTTAATCTTGTCTCTTCAAAGGTAAAATTCTGCAAAGACTCTGCAAGGGTTGGAGGATGTTTAAAACCCAAGCAGAGGAGATCCAAGGCCTGTTATCAGAAGAAGAAGCCTGGCCCCTTAAGCCAGAGCAGCACAGACTCTGAGGACCACAAAGGACCCAAACACAAGCTCTTCCCCATTTCCCTCTCCATCCACATTAGGTAATGTGTTAGGGTGACTCTGCCTGAGCAGGAAGTCAGCCTTAGTAGCACTTGTGCATCCCTAGTGTCTTGGCTACCTAAAATTCTCCACGGGAACCACCACCAGGTCCAGGGTGGAGGAACCCCCCCACCCACATGGGTATGGATACTTTAGGAGCAGAGTCCTACAGTAAAGGGACTGATTTCAGTGCAGGATCCTGCATGAGCAACCCAAAGCTTAAGAGTGTCGAACACCTGGCCAGAGGCTAGACACCCTAAGAAGAGAGGAAGGCACGGTCTAAGAGGGGCACCAGTTCTAGTGGTGAGCTAGAGAGAAAACCAAGATCTAAGGCAGAAAGATAAATAGACCAGTGGCGTCCCAGGCACAACTTCCTGTCAGTACTGTGTGTCGCAACTATACCTATGATTGTATAGTTCTACCCTCCTGCTCAAGAGCCTACCATAGCTCCTTCTTGCCTCCTGTTGCTAAGGTGGCCATGAATCCTGGCTTGCTCAGGTGGTCCAGCTCATAATTGTTATGGAATCTCTGATTATTCTCTAAAAGTCTCCATTTGACTGATCATGCAGTCACTGCATCGCCTCCTTACTTCAGAATACCCAGCCCACCTCTTATGCTTATGACACTCTCTTATGCTTAGGAGTTCTTCAGATGGGTCTTCTTAATCCCAACGATTCAAGGAGAAAGACCACTGACTCAAATCTTCCTGGTCAGATTTATTAAAGCAAGCAATTAATTCAAGCAGGCTTTCTTATTTGTGTGCACCCTCCTCTTAAGGCGGGGTTAGAGAGATCAGCATTAGACATGAGGAAGACAAGTGTAACAAATTAGCCACAATGACCTCCTGAGACAAAGACATGATTGCAAGGTGGTGGTAGCAAGGTAGCCATAACAACAGGTAGTCATAACAACTTTTTGAAACACAGATAAGAGTTGCAGGATGGTTGTAAGCAACTTTTTTGAAACAAAGGCATTGTTATCCTTTCCTGGAACAGGCAGTACAGAGCCACTTGTAGTGAATGTTGCCGATGGGGCATATCCTGATCCTTGAGAAACAAATTTAATCATGAACGGGAACGAACCTAGTTTGTCTTTACAACCTTTCAAGCCTAAGGCAGCGGCAAGCTGGTTCATCCTCTTACTTAGCTATCCCTGTGTTAATGTGGTTACCCCTCAAACCTGAGCAAAGCCATAGCTATGCAGCAAACAGCCTAGCAAGCTGCCTCTTTGTTCAGTACTACATTCTAATGAGCACAAACGAGACTTTGGAGCCGTGAAGGTAAGCACAGCTATCTGCCCCGCTGGTGTCACTTGCAGCCTGTGTGGTCATCAGCAGTAATATGTTCTCCTCCATCTTCCTCATTCAAAACACAGTAATAATTAGCCAACTTTGATCCGGGATGTCTGGGCGTCTGACTCACATATGTGGAGTAATAGTGAGAGTGTCGTTGCTGCCACTGTTGGTCTCTAAGCACAGCGTTCTGACAGCCAGTGTAGCCTATATAGCATGACCTGCTCTGTAGCACAGACACCCACGAGCAATAGCCACAACTTGGGGGCATGTCTGAAGATAGAAGTGCCCTAAAAAGCAGAGCATAAGATGAGGGTGTTTTCCCAAGTGTCTTACTGAGAGAACATTCCCAGGACATCGACGATGTTTGTAAGCGAGCGCGAGAAAAGCGAGACAAGTTGCGGAGATGGAAAAGATGCTATGCAAGATGCTGCCTCAGCTCAGATGAACTTCCATCTTATCCCATGGGGAGACCCTGGTGGCCAGCATGTGTCGGTAGGACCTACCTTAAGCAATAGGGATCTACTGGTGTGTGACAACTATGTGGAACCATAGGGTGTTCAGGATACCAGACAGCCAAGCAAGACTCTGGAGTCTTGGAAAGTTCTGGAGTCACGGCCTCTCTAAGCCATAGCTCATTTATTGGCAAGACGGTTGACACAGGACTCACCTTGGCGGTTAGGAAAATTTAAACATAACTTTCTTAATCTTACAGGAAATGGACCCCTTTGTCTTTCCCATGAGACAGAGGACTCTAGGTGCATCACGGGTAGCAACTATGTTCTTATGTTCTGTCCTTACAGCTCTCCCACCCCAGACAAATGTCTCACATGCACACACGTGTATTCATGCACATACAGGCATGCACACACATGTGCATATGCACCATTGCTTCAACCTGCTTTTACTCCAAATGCCTTTACATGTCCTTTTCTTTACATTATTCATTTCCAGGTCCTGGTTTGTATTTCAGTTCCTCCATTATCTTCTCCAAAGTCACACCGACTTTGTTCATTTCTAAAAGCCTTTTGTCACACAATTCCGTATACCTTACCATTTAATTGACGGGCTATGGTTTGCTTTTTTGTTTGTTTGTTTTTGTTTTTGCTTTTGCTTTAAGATAGGATCTCATGCATTTCTGACTGACCTTAAAGTCACAGAAATCCACCTGCCTCAGCCTCCCCAAACTAAGATTTCTTACAAGCATGTGCTGCCACACCCAATTTATTTCACTGGTTTCTAGTTGTCGGTGTTTGTTTGTTTACTGGTCCTTGATGCCCAGCACCACCACAGGCCTTGGTGAGCTCAGGTTATGGGTGTAGGATCCTGTTCATCGCTCTGTTTTAATTAGCGATGCTTTCTCTCATCAGGATAATGAAGTACCTGGGTTGACCATTTCAATTCTCAGGACTCTCCAAGCCAGCAAACTCCTTCCTCTCGAGTCCAGAGGTGACAGCGTGGGTCACCGGTGCATGTAAAGTGAATGATAATGGCTCCCCCTGCCATTTAGGTCACAGATGAATCTTAGGTGAGACTTTTCTATTGGGTTCTCACAGTTTCTGAAAATTGGCGCCCAAGGAGGTGCAAAGTGAACTCCCCTGCACAGCTCTGATTACCAACACAGTTTATGCATGCATTAGGAGGCGGCTACAGGCCTGGCTGCCTCCTGCACCCAGAAATCACTTGTTAAATCATGCCTGAAGTATTTAACAAGTGTAGTGCAACCTAATTTATGCAATAAGTATATATATATATTTTTGGGGGGGGGCGGGGGAGGAGAGTTGATGCAAGTTGAGTTCGGTGGGGGAAAGGTCACATTGTATTTGAAATTCCCTTGGAGCCATCGCAAAGTGACAGTATCATACTGAAAATTTTCCTCATAAATATGACTCATTGTTTAATCAGTTTTAATGCAGAGATTTTAGCTGCCTTTTTCTTTTCCTTTAAATCAAGCTATTACCTGTATTTTCTCTCAGGCTTTTTAAAAAATAAAATTTAAGAATTCCCATGAATCAATCCTAATCTACTTTCACTCTCTTCTTTGTCATTTAAATAAGCTACCTCATTGATTTCAAATAACTACCCAATTTTACATCATAGCTCCTTTTTTTTTTTCTTGTAAGAAAATAAAAATTTCAGAGAGATCAAATCCCCCAGTTACACTATTTCTCAGGGCTGAGGCGAAAGTGGCTTGAACAACAGAAATACATTTTCTCAGAGTTGTGGCTAGAAGCCCAGGAGTACGGTGTCTTCTGGCAGTTTCTAGGCTTGGGGATGTCCCACACCAGCCACAGTCTACATGTTTGTAGCCCTTTAAGCCCGGTTGCTGGAGACTTGAGCCCCAGTGTGATGGTATTTGGAGGTGAGGATCTTGGTAAGTTGCTTGGTTTACATGAAGTAGTGAAAGTGGGGTTCCTGTGACGGATTAGTGACCTTTGAAAACAGGAAGAGATTCGACTGCTTGCTAGCGCTCTCTCTCTCTCTCTCTCTCTCTCTCTCTCTCTCTCTCTCTCTCTCTCTCTCTCTCACACACACACACACACACACACACACACACACACACCACATAAGGACAAAACCAAGAAAGCACATCCCAAGATCCAGGACATGCTGCTTTCTCAACCTCTCAGAACTGTAACCAATAAAATGCTTGCAGTTGAAGCTGCTCCCTGCGACGTCATTGCAGGAGGCTGAGCCCAGCCAGACCTCTCTTAACCTGTGTCGACAAACTCCCCACACCTGTGTCCTACCCTTCTCTTTTTACAGGGACACCAATCACAGCAAATTGGGACCATCGGATTTGTAGCCTTGGCTACTCTGAGGGTGTCTAAGAAAGCCTCCTGGCTCTGCCACATTCTGAGGCGCTGCCCACTGGGCTTTCCGTTTGTCAGTCTCAAACATAAGCCAGTCCCTAACTCATAGGTGAGTGAAGGTTCAAGACTAGAGTCGCCCCATACAAGAGTCTCTGCCTGTGCACCCACCTTTCTATAGCTGATCACGGGCATTTGTGGAATTATTTCATTTGCATTTCTAAGGCCCTGCCTCAGTGACACAATATACCTAACACATGCTATCCACATGCGTGCATGCACACAGACACATGAACACACACACACACAACACCTTGCCTTTCACAAAATTGTCTATGAAAATAGTAGAGCTTTTTTGGGTTGTTGTTTTGTTGTTGTTGTTTTGTTTTGTTTTCTGTTTTTTGTTTTCTGGTGAGGGGGCTTGGTTTTTTTGAGACAGGGTTTCTCTGTGTAGCCTTGGCTGTCATGGACTCACTTTGTAGACCAGGCTGGCCTTGAACTCACAGCGACCCACCCACCTCTCCCTCCCGTGTGCTGGGATTGCAGACATGAGCCACCACATCCAGCGAAAAATAGTCAGGTTTATGGAGAAAATTTCAAGAAGATGGCTGGGTGGACCATCCATTTTCACAATCTGTAAATTTTCATAATAGGACAAGAACCAAAACAAACATTAACCAGATTCAAAATCTGTTAGCAGAACTGGGCATGGCTGCTTGTTCCTGTGACCCCAGCAGTAGGGGACAGGGATGAGAGGGTCCCAGGTCCTGAGAGCTCACTGGCTAGCTACCCTACCCAAAAAGAGTTGCTGACTCAGCGAGAGACTATCTTAAGGCAACAAGACAGAGATGGACAGAGGAAGACACCCAACATATGCATTCATAACACACACACACACACACACACACACACACACCACTCTCAAATTAGTATTTTTCTAATTCCCTAGCAGCTAAGTGTCCATTAGCATTTGCAGGTCACCTTATGACAGCCCCCTTCATTTGTATCCTTACTTCACAGCTTGCAAGCTGCTCCCTCAAGATGTACACGCAAGCCTTTTCCCCCTAATATACACAGTGTTTGTCATATTTTTAAAATATGACTCTGAGCTCAGGTTTCATCAAGACAATTTCTTCATACTCCCCTTGATGTCTAGAGAGCCTTGCTCACCTGAACTAGTGAACCCCGAAGCTTCCTGACCTGTGAGGTCCCTAAGCATTGTCAAAGTAATAACTGTCACAAGAATGTCCACCGTTCACTAGTGCGTGACAGAGAAAGCTTGCGTCCCAGCTGTGTGCCAGATATTCACTACCCTCCTGACACTTCTTTCTGCCAATGACATGGAGCTTCAGGGGAATTGTGGGGCATCTCTAACAATAAACGTCTGGTCTACATCTGAATTTCATAGTAACCTGTACAAACTATTGGTATGTTGCTTTGTACCATCGCCCGTTCTTTGAACTCTATGCATTCTGTGCTGCCCCTCAGTTGTGAGCATTGGCCTAGCGTGGGTGGGATCTTGCGTCCTGTCCCCATCACATCTGTGCTGCTCTGTAGGGTTAGTGAAGATTACATACATCTGTTCATAAGATCTTCAGTAAGGGGCTGGAGAGACGGCTCAGAGGTTAAGAGCACTGGCTGCTCTTCCAGAGGTCCTGAGTTCAATTCCCAGCAACCACGTGGTGGCTCACAACCATCTATAATGAGATCTGGTGCCCTTTTCTGGCATGCAGACAACACATGCAGGCAAAATACTGTATAAATAATACATAAATGAATCTTTTTTTTTTAAAGATGTTCAGTCAGGACACTAATACGAAAAGATTGAACAGAACCACATCATTTTGAAGGACTCTGAGACCATATACATGCAATAAATAGTTTTACTCATATAACACTTAATGTTATTTTATAAAGTATATAATTCTCTATAATTGTTTAAACTAGCCAATCCGAGATGATAACTTTACCATGTTAATGTAAAGGGAGAATAATCTATCAATTAAAATATTCACACCATTTGCCAGATGCTATGCTGGTGATGTTGCCTATTCTGGGTCTCAGTCACATTTTTAAACTCTAAAATTCTAGGTGCAGGCCTAGAGAGATGGCCCAGAGATTAAGAGCACTAATTGTTCTTCTAAAGGTCCTGAGTTCAAATCCCAGCAACCACATGGTGGCTCACAACCATGTATAATGAGATTTGGTGCCCTATTCTGGCCTGCAAGTACAAATGCAGGCAGAATGCTGTATAAATAATAAATAAATAAATCTGTTTTTATAAAAAAAAATCTTAGGTGCTTGGCAAAAAAAGGCATTCTTTCAATATAATTTTCATTTGTAACCCGTGTGAATTTGAAGAAGGGTTTAATCTTTTTCATATTACTATCAAGTTATCCTGAATTCACCAAAATATAAAGCTAAAAGGGATTTGATTTTTCAAATGCTTAGTGCTTTTAGTAACTTTCTTAAGATTGTAGTCAGTACAAATGAAGCCTTGTGAGAGCTGGCCTTCATGGTCAAGTGGGCAGGAGGGAGTTAGAGTCAGTCAGAAGGTAGACCTCTGAGCAGATCCCTGGAAGTGTTTGCTGAGAAGATAAACTGAGGCAGGAAGGACCCTCTCAGAGGGAGTAGGCCCCTTGTCAGCCTTCTGACAGGGAGTGAACACCAGAGACTCTCCAGGGAACTCTCAGGCTCTCAGCTCCCGTCTGGGACTACTGAGGTGTCCAGACTCATTGGCTGAGCAGGTACCAGGCTCTCAGCCTCTCTACCAGATCCACCATTGAACTATCCTGCCAAATATCACTCCTAAATACAGAATATATTTTTCAGATGTCCAGGAACTTACTGGTGCTGAGGACTAGCCATAAGGCTTTCCTTCCTCTTTAAACAAGTTCAGGTTGTGTTTGCCCACACGTCTATACACAGAAGACAACTACCCTGCCATTCTCCCACTACCCCGCTCCACAGCGAGTGAGCATGGGCATCACAGTGTAGGAAGCGTTAGGCTCAAGGCACAGAGGACAGCAGGAAGGCAGGCCCGTTAGGGATAGCCCTCAGAGCAGAAGGCCCCCTGAGAACCGAAGCTAACCTTGGCTCGGGAGGTCACCTCTTCAACTTTGTGTCGCTGGTGCTCAACATGCCACTAGATCCTTGTGAAGTCTTCATTAACAAACACACCAGTGCCAAACAAAAAAATATCGTAGCAGATGTGTTGGCGAACGGAGGCTCCCATGGCCCAAGCGGTGGTGGCCTCAGTGCCACCCACAGGCATTTTGTTCAGGTCAGGAGGGAATCTGGAGCGTGGCAAGGCTAAGCCTAGGGAAGGTGGGTCTCAGGATGCCAGCAGTGGGCAACAAGTACCCACAGGAAGATAATCCATGGGATGTTGGAAAGATGCTTCAGAAGCAGCTAGCCAGAAAATGAACAAAAATTCCCGATTTTGTATCATTTGTTGATGTTTACAGTGTCAGCGCTTGGGACGGAGTCTAAGATCGAGAGATGATCACGGTGTCCCTGAGGCAGTGTGGGCTGCGTCGACACACAAATGACAGGCTGACAATGTCAGCTCTGGTCCAAGACTGTGTGCAGCATGTGTGAACACGTGACTGCATTAAAATAAGAAAGGGGACTAACTTTCAATGTCCCACCATATGTAAATGTAGTCAGTGGCACGACAGATGCAGATTAATTGTCATGGGACATCCACCTATAATATTTAATATCAAAATATTTAATGCAGTACAAACAGTGTATTGAAAATATAAACATATAAATGAATTCATAGTCAAGGTAGTTGAGAGTGAAACAAAAGAGTATTAAAGGCCCAAATACCACAAACGATATGGGAAATTTGACATTTTTATCTAAAAAGAAGATATGGATTCCTCATAATTCTAACTCAACTGTCTTCACAAGAGTGAAAGACAAATAAGAACCCAGAAACCACAACACAACTCATCACAGACAGAAACATGAAAAGAATCTGAAAGAACTACTAAAAATAAAAGATAGAATAAGTAGGACACAATAATTAAGGAGCAGATAAGCTGATGGTACAATTTTTAAATAACTGCTGAAAATCTATAAATAGAATATACAATGCATATCCCTGTGGAGAAGAAGGCAGCCTAGCTTCTGAGAGCATGCGCTCTAAGGCAACCCTACCTTCTACACGTTCTCTTGGTCACGGTGCTTGACCACAGTAATAGAGAAGCAACTAAGACAAAGATCTTGGGAGGACAAAACGGACCTGGGAAATGGAAGTGGGCGGGTGGGGTGAGTGCGATCAAAACGGAGTGTCTGAACCTTTCAAAGAGCTAATTAAAATATGGATTTTAATTCATTGTGAAAGTCAATCATTAAAAATATAATAAATGGGGGTTGGAGAGATGGCTCAGCAGTTAAAAGCACTGACTGTTTTTCCAGAAGACCCAGGTTCAAGTCCCAGCAACCACATGGCACCTCCCAACTGTCTGTAACTCCAAGATCTGACACCCTCACACAGACATACATGCAGACAAAACAGCGATGCATGTAAAATAAAAGTAAATACATTATTTTAAAATAATAATAATAAAGGAGAAAATAGATGTACATAACAGTCAGGCACGGTGTCTCGTGCCTGTAATTCTAGCATTCCAGAGACTGAAACAGGAGGATTGCCATGAGTTTGAGGCTAAGTCTATGCTGCAAAGCAAGAACCAGTCTTAAAAACAAACTCCCGCAACGCAGAGCATACTGAATATGTCTGTGCTGTGTGTCGGTGGAAGAGGAAGCAGCACGCGAATGTGAGGCCCAGGTTCCAGAGAAAGCGTACTAATGGACAAGGCAGCTTCTCAGACCAAGCATATAAGCAGACGTGCAGAATAATAGAAGTAAATCTGTAATCACAATAAATTCATCTCGCTCATTAGGACACAGAGATTGGGGAAGGGGTTAATAATGTACATTCGAGAGGAGCATCTAAAAACAAATCCATATTTTAAGGGATTTTTTCCCCTTAAAGACAGGGTCTCACAAGGTAGCCTCACGCGTTGGTTACTTTCCTAGGGCTGTGGTTAAACAGTGTAACCAAGACAACTTATAAAAGAAGCAGTTTAACTGCACTTATGGTTTCAGAGGGTAGGCATCCATGCTGGTGGAGCAAAGGCGTGGCGACAGGAGCAGCTGAGCTCTTGTAGCTCCAACTGCAAACGGGAGGCAGAGAGAACACTGGATGTGGCACAGATCTATTGTAACCGCAGTGACACGCGTTTTCCAACAAGGCCACACACCCTAGTCTTCCCCCCGCCCCCGACCCCTGAAAGGTCCACCAACTGGGGACCAAGCATTTAAAATATGAGCCTGTGGAGGCCCTGCACAATCAAAGCACCACACCCTGGAAGGCCTGGAACCCATCATGTAGACTAGGCTGGCCTTTAATGCAGTGACCCACCAGCCTCCACCTCTGGAATGCTGGGATGAAAGGCGTGCACCACCACACTGGGCAAGTTGAAAGGACTTTAAAGACCTAAGATCCTGAAGCTCTAAGTACCTGTACAGCTGAAGTTGACACTGACAGGCCACAACCTCTGAGTAAACACTTAGAAGCATTATTTTTTTTTCCTTTGTGTGTGGGGGGGGAGGGGGGGAGGATTATTCTGGGTTTTTTTAATAACTAAAAAAATGTTAATGTGTTATATGCATGTGACTGAATCTATGTATGTGTACAACTGAAATCAGAGAAAGCCAAAAGAGAGTGTTGAGCCCACGAGAACCAGAGTTACAGGCCATTGTGAGCCAGGTCCTCTGGTCTCCAGCCTGTTTGTTTGTTTGTTTTTTAAAGCCAGTGTCTTGAGAACTGCAGAACTGCATCAGCCATTAGAACATTCACTGGACTGCAACTCTAGCTCTGATGCCTTCTTCTGGCCTATGCAAGCACTACACACATGCAGCACTGCATACATGAAGACCAAACACTTGTATACATTAAATAAAAAGAAAACGACTATTTAAAAGAAAAAGTATCTTACTATGTAGCCCAGGCTAGCCTGGCTATCACAATCTTACTGCACTAACCTCCTGAGCGCTGGGATTCCAGGGCTGTACCATGCAGCCTGACTAGAAACTAGATCTTCTCAGAGTACTGCGTGCTCTGTGCAGCCCATGTGTACACACTGGTGTAAGTAAACACATGTATGTGGCAGACCTCGGATTGACAGCCACGTCTCAGCACCCGAGGTTTGGGTTTTCCCTTTTGTTCATTTCTACTGGAGTCGCTAGTTCTTAAATGCTCAGACAGAGCCTCTTGGTCAAATAAGAAATAAGCTGAATAGCCACTACCACCCTTTTTTTTTTAATCTAGAGGAACATAAAAGAGAAAGAGAAATACAGCTGAGAACCATAGACTGCCACACCAAGGGCCCTGAGTGTTCCTCAAGTAAACAAGTCTTCTAAGACCTCAGATCCCTTTGCAAATGTGAACGACCTCTGGGTCCGGGAAAAGTGGAGCACTGCAAACAGACGCGCGCACACTCTGCTCAGGGGACTTATAGAGTCTCCAGCTCCACTTAGTCCCAACCCTGAACATCATACTAACATCGCAAGATGGATCACAGATCACAAGTGTCCACTGACAGGGCTGAAAGAGAGTCCCTGGGAAGAAAGACCGCCGTTAGGTGTGACAGAAGGTGGCCAAGAATGGGGCACTGCACTCCTTGTGCTGTGTGCTCTCTGTGTGGCACATCTGCTTACAGTGTCACTCCCAGCTGTCGGGGAAAGAGTGCATTTTCACTGAGGGAGGAACTCAGCAAAAATGCAACTAGAGCCTCCTCCTTTTTCCTCTGTCTTCAGATCGGGGTAAATAAAAAGCGCAGGCTAAATAGACAGTTGACTATTATTGTCTTAATGTCTCAATGACCAAAGGGTCACATAGAGTCACAAGTACATTGAAAGGGTTAGCAGAGTGTACAGTCACGCAATATGGAGGGAAAGCTTGGAGCAGTTAGGGAAAGGCAGGTTGCCCTTCATAATAAGGAGCTTTCTGGAAGACAGAAAGTCATCTGCCTCAGAAAAATACCTGGAGCCATCAGGGAAATGTGTGTCTCGTGATCACACGACATCACCAACGACACATAGACTCTTAACAAATGGTGGGATCCCTTCTGGGAACTCACACGGGGCTGGTCACAAAGTCTTCCTCTAAGAACATTTTATACAAGGACTTGGCGGGTGATACAGACAGAAGCAGAAAAACTGCTTTGATTGAGAAACTCGTTCTATTTCTTTATGGTTCTATTCAAAAGTTGAATTTTCTTTTTTTTTTTAAGTTGAATTTTCTATTCTCCGCTTTCAGCACTTAAAGATACTATGATTAAATGAAAGTGACAAAAAAAAAAACCCAAACAAACAAACAAACAGAAAAAAACCCAGCCTTTTATATGAGAGCTGAGAAATGGTGGTTCCCATGACAAATGTCCCCCGTGGGCTCACATATTCGAACATGTGGTGCCCGGATGGTGGCGCTCTTGGGGAGGGAACGGAATCTTTAGGAGGGGAGCTTTGCTGGAGGAAGTGCAACCCTGGGCTTTGAGGCTTTGAGGGCTTCTGGCCTCCACCGCATCCTTTTTCTTGCTCTCTGCTTCTTGCGTATGGCTGAAAACGTGGCCAGCCAGCTTCCGGCTCCTACACTCAGCTCTTGCCACGGACTCTTCCTGGGACCATAAGCCAAATAAACCACGCTTTCTTCTATAGTTTGCTTTTGGACTTGGCGTTTTAGCACAGCTGCAGAGAAGTAACAATACGGAAAGGAAGTATGCCAATAGCGTTTCCGCTTCCTAGCTCTGGAAACACTCCACCCAGTGAAATATGCTCAAGTTGGGAGACAAATAAGCAACGCTATTTCCAAAAGGATGCTGTTTGGGGTCATAGATTCATCAGCTTTCACCAACCGATATCTGCTTGTCAAAGCCTAGTCTGGGGTCAGGGTCGGTGGGGGGGGGGGATGGGGAGGGATGGGATGGGACAGCTGGGGATGGGGAAGGTGGTGGGGTGGGGGTGGGGGGTGAGGGGGGGAGCAGACTTAGTTTGGGAATTCTGAGTGACTGCAACCAAGACCAATTCAGTCTCTGACATTGCTACTGACAACTGAATTTCTGAACTTCAAGTAATAGATGAATGAATCTAAGACATGGCGAACCAAGCAAATATTCTGCTTGAAAATGTACAAGTAGAAATAGGAAGTGAACTTCCTATAGCCCTTTGACTATAGGACCTTCTCCTTGGGACCTGGCATGGCGGGCTACAGAAGTACCCATGAATACATTTTGTACAACTCATCTTGCTTTCTGAAGTATTTGGGCTGCAGTTTGTGTAAGAATTTATTTACAGCTATTTTGCTTTGTTTTGTTTTTTTAGATAAGAGACAGAGCCTCCAGGTGACTATAGTACCCTGGTCTTCTCATGGAGGCCTGGTCCTTTTCTCTGTTCCTGAGATTTGGGGCAATACTCAAAGTAATTAGTTTCTAAAATAAATATTTTTAAAGGAGAGTGAAAACAAACCAAACAGGCGACGTACACTCCGTGTCCTGAGGTCGGCTCTTGAGAGGCGGAGGCAGAAGCATCTTTTCAGCTAGAGGCAGCGTGAACCATGCAGTAAGACCTTGCCGCAAACCAAGACACACTACAAAGAAGTAGGAGGGAACCCCACAAACAACTGGGTTCTAGGCTCATCTGCCCTGAAGCTTTTCTCTATTGGAGTGCGAGTGGGGGGATCAAAAGCCGGAAGCCCAGCTTCCCTGAGCATCTGAGTCCTGCACACTGGCCCTCCTTCCTTCCCCATTGCCCCCCCACACACACACACTGAGTGCAAATCTTCCATGCCAAAGCCACTTTGGACATAAATAGTCAACCGGTATGCACCTGTGTTAGAGCCATGCCCAAGTTGGCGCAGCGTTCTCACTAGCGTGGTCTGCTGGCAAACTGAAACAGGACGTAAATTCTCTAAGAGCAGATATCTTGAGGCATCAGAGTCATGTAGCGAGAGTCAAAGTTAGCATGAACCAACTGCTTGTTTCTCTTTCACGTGTAGGTCAATGGTGTTAAAGCGTGACTTAAGAGCCCAGATGGAGTCAGGGAGATGGTGTGGTTGGTGATGTGTTTGCTCACAAGGCATAACGGTATGATGACTTCAGTCTCTGGCACCCATGGAAAAAAACATGCAAAGTAGTACATGCTTGTCATTCACAGCTGTCGACATGGAGACAGGATCACAAGGGCTCACGGGCTAGTCCGCCTAATGCAGTGAGTAAACCCCAGGCTAGTGGGAGACCTATCCTAAAGAAAAAAAAAGCAGTGAGAGCCAAAGTTGATCTCTGTTCTGTACCTGTGTGCAGGCACACAGACAGACACACCACGTGTTTACACATACACCTGTGCACATACACACACGAATATATAAAGGAAGCTCAAAGCAGCATCACGACCAGACCAGTTCATAAAACCTCAGGCCTGCTTATAAAAATTCAGAAACCTCCTTTGCTCCTCTCAGAGCCTCAACTGCAGCAAGGCCTGGCTGAGGAAGGAGCGATCTGTGCAGTCGAGAATGAAAGGGTTGGTTCCTCGCCGTCATTTCGCCGTAATTTTTCTTCCTTATTCTTTATGGAGTTAAGGTCTTTGACCCTTTTCATTTGGGAAGAGTTCCACTGAACACAGACATGCTTTAAAGTATTGAGGAGAGAAATGAAAATCACTAAGTATCCCAAACCTCAAATAGATTCATTTTAGGAAGAAAAACACAAAGAATCAAATATTTTTCCATAGCAATAAAATAGCATTTTCCTGAGGGAGTTTGGAAAATTGCCTCCAAAGTTCCGATTGATAACTTTCGCAGGAGAAAGAGTGCATTTTGGGGTAATAAATCGCCAACTGACATGTTCCACACAAAGCGGCAGTGTTTGATACCAAGCTGTGGGGATAGGAGCACAAAGACATCAATTATCCCAAAATAGACTGGGGCAGAGTCCAGTGAACTATTAGTTCTTTAAGCTGCGTCCACAGGGGATGGAGAGCAGGGGGGAGTTGGCAATCAGCTGGTTAATTTGATCACTGTAGACAACTGCACTGTATAATTTAGGTCGGAAACAAACCCTGACCTGGAGTTCCTAATTTGGAACATTCATCAAGTTAATCAAATAATTGTGAATTCTCAATTTGACTGAGTCCTGAAACAGGGTTCCAGGAACACAGATCAAGTGCCTACTTACTGTCCTCAGCAACATGTGCCGCTGCACCATCTGGGCATCTGGGTCTTTCTGCCCTGTGCTGCTTCTCCCCCAGGCTCTGCGGCCACCTCCTCCTGTCCCACCCCTCTCAGCCAAAACAAGCTTGTTTGCTGCCCTGGATGGAAATGGATCCATGAGCCCCAGCAGCCTGTGCAAGCCCAGTAGCACACCCTCCATGGTTGCTGCCTCTCCTGTCCTAATACAACCAGCTTTTAGCATCTTCTCCGGAACCCACCACTCTACAGCTCGGAAATCTTTGTTGTCTATTAGATCTTTCCCTTTGTACTGGTACAGGCAAACACACAAGTGATCCCACCTAGGGGGAAAAGACAACTTCACACACTGTTGTTAGGTTGAAATTAGCAGAAATGGCAACAGGTGTTGATGTGGATTTTAGAAGTTCAGATCATAGACCCTATAAACTCTTGGGAATCAGGATTTTTGATTGTTTTTTGAAATATGTAAGGAGGGGGCTTAATTTTAAAGATGAGCTTGGGGCTGTTGTTGACTGTGAGGGGCAGTAAAAGCAGCCATGAATGGACACGTCTCAGGAGGGTTTTTAATGTTGAAGGCAAATATCACTGACTTGTGCACAGGAAGTGTGCCCATGTAGGGGGTGGGGGGGCAGGGATGCTTAGTACCTGTTAACTATGCAGGTGGAAATGAAGCCCCTCTGTAAATTAGGTCACTCCATCATGCCGGGTGGTATGTCTGTCTGTCATAGGCTTGCCCCGCCCCTCAGCAGCAAGCACAGTCTATGCTATGGACAAGTAATAAATCTCTGCTGAATGAATGAATGAGGAGTTTTATTTCTGTCTAATTAAATAACCCCATATGGAGAAATACCCGGGGAGCAGTGAGGAGACAGGGTCTCGCCAATTACATCAGCCAAATCAACCGTGGCAATTAAGTTGGGGCAGATGCTAGAGCCAAATCCTGCAACGCAAAGGCAAAGCTGCACTCATTCATTTAGTCTCTGCAGCTAAAGTGCATGGAAAAGTCTAGAAAGGCCAGTGAGGACCAACAGCAGTTTCTGATTATCGAGATGGAACTGTGGCTTTTTAACACTTTTCAACTAGGTCCCAATTTCCTACCTATTTACTTGGGAGGAAGTTTCAAGTCTCCCCCTCTTGTCTTGCTTACCTGTCTCACTTCTTGACTGCCAGGCCTCTTCAAAGGCTCCTTTGCCATCTAATCCTGATTCACTTTGCTGAACTCAGCACTTCTAGCATTACCATGGACCTCAGAATTGTTACATCCAGAATTGTTACATCCAGAATGTCACCCGCTGCCCTCATCTTGGTGACCCTTACATCATTTCCTCAAAGCCTTTTCCTCCTTTGGACCCCAAAACAATATTCCTGCCTCCCATCCTCCTCCTGTACCCCGATGAGTGTCATTCATCCCTCCGGCTGCTGATAGTGTTTAGTTGCTCTCACACAAGCTGCCATCAACCAAGTGTTCAAACAACTCTGAATAATTTCTCTAGAGATCCAAAGCTCCCACATCACATACCTAAAAGCTAACACCATGTCCCACTGAACCCTAGAATCGCCACGTTGAAACGTAACAACAGCCTGCCTTCTGTCTGTAGGCCTCATCTCTGCTCGTGGCATCACCCCAAACATGAGCGATCTCTGGAGATCCCACAGGCAAACAGTCATGTCAACGGGTCAGCAGCTGAGCTTACTCATGAGTGTGTCCTGTTCCTTGGTTCATGTGTGTTCTACCCATGTGGGTGAAAGCTAATTGGGACCAGCTCTTGCCTTATTAGGATTCACCACCTAACGGGAGAAGCAGACAAACGAGGCATGGACAACATGTTCACAGCTTGGGGGTATACCCAATGCTGTGGGCGTGAAGAGTGGCTGCCTGAGCCAGGAGGGCTTGCAGCCAGGGATTCCTGAAGGCAGGCGGGGTAGCAGGAATGTGCAAGAATACACAGAGCCTGTGAATACTCCAGACAGTTCTTGAGAGTCTGGGTGCTAAGTCCCCAGTTAGCACCAGTGTGAATGCGCCTAACAAGGAAAGAGGACAAGCATCTTTAAGAAGCAAGCAGTACTTCACTAAAACACAGGACCTGCTAGATGCCAAAGAGACACCCCGTGTCTATAAGGTCCATTTTCTTCATTCCCGAGGTGAAAAAAGTACAAAGCCAGGCACTATGCATGACCTACTAGTTGCATTAGGAAAGGAGTAAGAACCCAGATTCTTATAAAAAGTATAAGTACAGAAATATTTGTGTTGTGTGATACATGCAGAAAGAACCCAGAAGGATACACAATCAACAAAAAAAGGTACCAGGCCTTTAATCCCAGCACTCAGGAGGCAGGCAGATCTCTGCAGCCTGATGTACATAGCATTGCAGGCCAGCTAGGATTACACAGTGAGACCCTGCCTCGTAGAGGAGGCGGAGGCAGAAAAGGCAGTGTGATAAAGCAGCGGTTCCTTCTCAAAGAACAAGGTTTATTTGCTCTTGTCTCTATTTTCTGAGCTTGAACGATAAATTACTTTTTTGTTTAATTGCCTAGTGGGGATAGTCACAAAGCTAAATGAGATAAGGAGGTCACAAGTGACACAGTGACAGTAGTGCAAGTGGTCACGAATGACACCGCGACAGTAGTGCAAGTGGGCAGTGGACAAAGGTTGGGGTCTGGAGGAGGAAAAATAGGTCCCTTTTCCAATGCAGGAATGGAAGTGAAAGGGGTTCAGGGGTACCTCCGAGGGATGTTGCTGAGAGGTTGGGGAGGGGAGGGAGGTGATTGACCAGGGCACAGGCCTCCCATACACTCAAGTGCCCCCCATGCTCCGTCACCCTGTGAGAACACTCCATACGGTGGTTTTGCCCCCCTGCCCTCCTCCCTTGGCGATTTTCACCTTTGAAAGGCTAACCTGCTTCTTAGTGTGCCTACATTTCTGCTACTTTGCTTTTGTTTATTGAAAACCACCGCCACCCACCCTCCCCTCAGCCACGGTGCTCATCTCTGATCTGCCTGTGCATTTATTTATTTTATCAAAAATAACAACCACAGACTTTTTTTTAAAGAGTTAAAAGACACATACGCATTCTTTCCAGGGCCTCTCACTGCACTGCATCGGAAGGTTGCGGGTCTATAGATTAAATGTGGAGTTTATATATGTACCTCATGTTAGCATACAAGGATCACTGGTTCCAGATCTCAGTTATGTTTCCATGCCACATAGCGGAGGTTACAGAGTCAAAAGGTAGGAACCTTTACATTTTTAGTAGCTGCTGTCAAGGGCTCTCCAAAAATGTTCCAACGAAGTGCATGGTTACGGACAAGCTCTTATTAGATCTGTCTGTGACGAGAGAGACAAGAGGAATGAGATGCGAAGGTAGCAGCTGCCGGCCAAGCATAGCACACCGAGGGATAAAAACACACAGCCATGCACTTCCTGGGTTCCGGGTTTCACCCCCAGATCACTCATGTGTCTGGCAACACTTTCCAGTGCCCAAACCATTTCCTGGATAAGCAGGGGGAAAGTACAGGGGGGAAATGAAAATTATTGGAAACAGCCACTGGCAGTCAGATCTTGTACATAAATCACCAAAGTGCCAGTTTACTATCTATGGTGTGTGTGTGTGTGTGTGTGTGTGTGTGTGTGTGTGTGTGTGTGTGTGTGTAAAAATACAAAACTGTCCAAAGGAGGGTTCCCTAAAAATAGATGAATAAAGAAGAGAAACAATGCATTATAATACATAATGTATATATTTGTACATTTTTATAATTCTCAAACATACAAGATTTTTGTTTTGTTTTTCACCCGAGGGTGCTGATTAAATGCATTTCTGATGGTGCTCTGAGGTCATCAAGAACTGACATTGCCAATAGAAAGAACTTCCTGGTGGATTAATAAGAAAGCAAGTAACAGCTGGGCGTGGTGCCGCACGCCTTTAATCCCAGCACTCAGGAGCAGAGGCAGGTGGATTGCTGTGAGTTCGAGGCCAGCCTGGACTACAAAATGAGTCCAGGATGGTCAAGGCTACACAGAGAAACCCTGCCTCGAAAAACCAAAAAAAGAAAAAGAAAAGAGAGAAAGCAACTAACAGGGTAGCTTGAAGAGTGTGAACCTCATTTATGTTTTTCCACCAATATGACTGAAAGCATGTTGATGTGTGCACGTTTGGTGATAAAGAAAGAAAGAAAAAGAGAGAGCGAGATGAAAGGAAAGGTAAGGCAAGGCTTAGAGTGACACTGAACATCAGTATTACCAATGGGAAGGAAAGTGGCGCGGGGGAAGAGCCACATCTAACTCTGTATTTCTATAAGCTTTTATACAGAGCTCTGCGGCACAGATATCTTGTGGTACTCCATCGTGCTTTGGGGAGAATTTTCAAAGTTCTCCTTAACCCTAAAGAGATCCACTTCATGAATTGAAGCTCCCAAGACACTTCTTAATCCTAAAAGGAGAAGTCCTCCAAACAGAGGAGGCTTGTGCTGCCTCGGGAGACAGCAAGCATTCTCAGGAGGGTCCCTGGCCTGGTGATTTAAAATATGCTTCAAGCTGCCTTTCGGTCTCTTAGCTCTCAAGGGGCTGGAAACACCACAGCTGGGCTCAGGTCTACTTCATAGGATATGGCTTCACCCATCCACCCCAGAGCAAAAGTCTTTTCCAGGTATCTGTAACTGTACGCGGAGCAAGTGTCGTGGCCTTAGAGTTCACAGCAGATGAGAAAACATGTGTCTTAGATTATATTGATTTCAAATGGCAGAAGATCATGTCTCTTCACAATGTTCACTCAGGAATGCTTTCAGGATGTAGGCTCGCACCAAGAGCCTCCTGGCATCTGTGAGCAACGCTCTCGCCTACCAGGCCCACCAAGACCTCCTCTCTCCACATCTTTGTCGCTCACAAGCCCCAAAGCAAGCTTGCTCAATCCAGTCAGAAGGGCAAGCCAACTCATGGTCAGAAGAGAAATCCCAGGGACTCTAAGTGTGCTCTTCACACCTGCTCCCACAAATCTCACCAAACCTGAATTCAATTATTGCAAAATCTGATCTAGGGCTGGAGGGATGACTCAGTGTTTAAGACCACTTGTTGGTCTTCCAGAGGCCCTGGGTTTGAGTCCCAGAACCCACAGGGCAGCTCACAACCACCCAGAGGAACTGATGTTCTCTTCTGGTCTCCATGGGCACCAGACATGCACATAGTACACAGACACATATACAGGAAAAACAGCTATGCATAGCAAATTAATTCATTAATTAATTTAAAGTCTGATATGGCCAGACGTGGTGGTCCATGCCTGTAATCTCAGGTATGCTGTAATCTCAGCATGCTGTTGCTAAGATTGCCTCAAGTCCAAGGCACATCTAATCTTCATAGCTAATTTCGGCCAGCCTGGGCTAAAAAAAAAAAAAAAAAAAAAAAAAAAAAGGCAAAAACACTACATTTGACTAGTGGGGTAAAGTGAGTGCTCACAGTCCTCGCTAGCAGCCTGTGAGGCTGAGACTGAGGTCACTGAGCCTAAACACCTAGGGCCAACCTGGGCAACCGAGAGAGATCCCATCTAATCTTATAAAAAGCAAATGATGAAGCAAACCAACAAGATTTGCTGGTCGGCTGTGTACTTCTGACCTCTTTATAATGATGGGCTATCCACTATCCATTCCTAAAACTCAAAGAACAAAATCATGCACCGTCTAGCTCTAAGAGGTTCTGTTTTCTGAGACAGGGACTTGTAGGTAGCACAGGTAGCCTCAAACATGGAGCAATCCTCCTGCCTCACCTTCCTGAGTGCCATCACACTTCATTCGCCTTAAGGCCTTCATGTGTTAGGTGAGCGATGATATTCTATGATCAGCGACAGCACTGAGGAAATTACAGCCACACGTCTCCAGTGATAGGAGCAATGTATCCTTGGAGCTCAGACCACACAAGGAGCCTCCTGACGTCTGTGTGTGGTGCTTTCGCTAACATGGAAACCAAAATGATGATCACAAACAAGTGTAGACCAGAACTATGGTGACCAGGGCCTGGAAGGTACAGTGGGGAGGAATAGACAGAGGACAGGCCTTGGGCTCAAGGATGCAACAGGAGAAATGTATGCTAATGTTCTAGAGAACAGGTCTTAATTGAATGTTTTCAAGTAGTTGGTAGAGAGGATTAAGAAAATGTCTGTGATGAAGGACCTGCTAATCACTCTGATTAGTCATTGCACAATGTGTGTGTGTGTGTGTGTGTGTGTGTGTGTGTGTGTGTATGTGTGTATCTCTGTGTGTGTGTGCGTGCACGTGCGCACACATGGGCACGTACACACTGAACTCCATAGAGTGTCGATTAAAACAAAGTCATACTGTCAGACAACAAGCTCATGAAACAGCTTTGCCTAATAGGGTAAAACGTTTCCCTCATCAAAGAAGCTCTCTTCACAGCAGACAGAGAACTGAAAGCCACAACTGGTCCAACTACAAAGAGCAACTGATTGTGAGGTAGCCAGCCCCAGTGGATGCATCCACAACCCAGGCTGTTGCAAATGGCAGGGAAACTACACCCATTGGACCACAACAGTATGGCTGCCTAAACAAGACCTGGACTAGGACAACACTGACAGACACGCTAGCTCAGGAGGGTGAAGCCTCATGGCGCCAGCCCTAGACAAAGGCAACTGATGACCACCCCTAAGTTCCTAAACTGCTTATCCCTTATCTGGGGGTCAGCTCTGAGATCATGTGCACACAAGCAACACTAGATGGACTTGGGAGGTTCTGTTTATATATTTACATATTAAAGGCACCGTGCTTTTGAGAAGGAATGTGGGCGGAGCATAGAGAGGATTGGAGGATTGAGTGCATCAAGGAAAGACGTTTAATAGATTATACAAGTTTCAGATGGCAGAACATCTTCCCACTGGGAAACAGAGAGGGGAGGAGGAGGAAAGGGGAGGAGTGAATACATAACTTTATTTTACTTAAAATAAAAATAAGGGCTGGAGAGATGGCTCAGAGGTTAAGAGCACTCGCTGCTCTTCCAAAGGTCCTGAGTTCAATTCCCAGCAACCACATGGTGACTCAAAAAACCATCTATAATGAAATCTGATGCCCTCTTCTGGCATGCAGGTGTATAAACATGAAGGCAGAGCACTGTATACATAATAAATAAATAAATCTTTAAAAATAAATAAAAAATAAATAAATCACACCTTTACAAAAAGCCTCACAACCAGATGAGGCATGTCTTCCGGCAAAGTAAAACACGATGTTCCTAGAGAAATATACTTGGAAGTAAGGATACATGCATGGACGCACGCCCTTGTCAGAGCTTCTACAGGGAACGCTTGCTCCAGGTGCACTGAGCAGTCTCCCCTACACCAACCTAGTGAATACTCTCCTGAAAGGAAATTGCAATTTATGTCCTAGAAAACAAACGTGACTTCCTCAGAGGAAGCCTGCCCTAACTCTGCTGAGTGAGGGAGATCTCGCATTGTACTTTTGGAAAGCTCTGGAGGAGATGGTCACCCAGGCCCATTAACCAGCTCAGAGGGTCCCGTGCAGCTGCCCTCGGAGGACACACCAGACAAGAGGACCCAGCAACTCTACAGGTCGAACCTACCGTTACTTCTATCTGTGGCCTAAGAGGGCCCTTCAAAGGACACCAGCTCAATCTAGTCTTCAGAATAATTGGGGAAAATTTTGTCTTGATTTTGTAAAAGTTCCAGAAGGAAATGATAGAATTTGTGTGACCTCGAACCCAGTGTGTGTTCTCAAGGGTGACACCCAAATTGCAATCCATAAATGAAAAAGTTGAAGACTTTCACTCTCCAAATATGGAAGCAGTTAAAAGGCAAGCCACAGCTGTAAGGGAAAGAGTTGCAAATAATTATCTCTGCATACATAACACGTAGAGGTACCACGTCATACACAGAGCGATGCAAGGCTTGTCTCCAGAAGATAAAGAACTCGCACAGATATAAAAGGCAATAGCCCAGGAAACCGTGGACAGAGGACCTGAATAAACACATTGTCATGGAATACATATGCATGCTACAAAGCCACACAGAAAGGTAGCCAGTATTCTAAGTCACTAGGAAAATTAAAATTAAAGTAATGTAACACCATTCCCCAGCCATTAGTACATCTTGTGGCTAGCCACATGTGAGAGAGAGAGAGAGAACCCAGTGTTGGGGGAAACTCACATACATTATGAATGCAAATGAATCAACTACTTTGCAGCATGATTTGGCAGGTTTTTTTAAAAATTCAATTAAATATTCATTTATCATAATACCAAGTAATGCTACTTCTAGCTGTCCAGCCTCGGGAAATGTAGAACTGCATGTCCGTACTAAAATGTGTGCATGAATGTTCACTGAATCATAATTCATAAGAAGCAAAAGTCCAAGCAGCCTTAAAAATAGAACTATACTCCAGGCATAGTGCCGCAGATGAGGCCAGCCTGGTCCACAAAGCGAGTCCAGGTCAGCCAAGGCTACACAGAGAAACCCTGTCTTGAAAAATTAAAACGACAGCAACACAACAAAAAACAGAACTATACAAAGGAATGTACCATGAGACATATGTGATCTGTAACATGACTCCCCAGTGACAGATAAATTCACACAGAAAGATAGGTGAGCCTTAAAAATATGTGGATGGATCCGGGGTTAAGAGCATTGGCTGCTCTTCCAATGACCCCAGATTAGTTACGCAGAACCTCTGTGGCAGCTCACAACCTCCCATAACTGCAGGCCCAGGAGACCTCACACCATCCACTGGCCTCCACGGCCACCAGACACACCCCTGGAATACAGACATGCACATGCATGCCAGCAAAAACACCTATACACATAAATAAAAAGAAATAATTAGAAAATAATCCTCTGGTAAGGAAAAGAAGCCAGGCCCCCAAAGACAACATATTTTTATTCCAGTCATGCAAAACTGAAGGCTAAGACATGACTGTAAAGACAGAGTTTAGGCTGGCGTGTTTGGAGACGATTACAAACAGGTGCAAGAGAAATGTATTCAACCTGGACTATGCTGATGGCCACACAGGTGAAGAAATGTATTTGAAATCACCCAACTACCACTTCGGTTTGTTGTAGTTCCTTCTTTCAGTAGGATGAATGCTAAGTATGCATTCAGCCAGCAAGGTTGCACCGCCAACCAAAATGGCTCCTTCCTCCTCCTCAACTTATGAGTCTCTACCAATAATAAACAGGGCGTCATGAAACCGAAGAGCTTCTGTATGGCCAAGGGCACCATCATCAGACAGCGTGGCAGGCTACGCAATAAAGCTGATGCAAAACCCAGAGGTGGGGGTGGCAAGGCAGCATGGCCAGCTAGGTGCACAGCCCCAGTGACTTCCATCCCCAGGACAGCACTAAGGAGCCATGGCGATGGCTACGCACACTGTAATCTCAACAGAGGTGGCAGAAGCATCAGAAGTTCAAAGGAATCTTTGGCTACACATGAATTTAAAAGCAACTGGAGGTGCGTGAGACACACATACACACACACACACACACACACACACACACATACACACACACATCTAGACATAGATATGTAGATATATAGACCAAACATCAAGCCAAATCCTGAAAATATCTCCTTCACGTCATCTCTAAAACTGGCTTCGAAGGGAGAACGGTGGCGAGAGCTGCTGGAGGCACACACTTCACCACCGCTTCGGCAAGTAACTGGTGTGTTCACGGTCCCCTGAGAGCCACTTACGTAAGTCCCCTACTCCCTGATCTGAGGCGCAGACACCCTGGGAACAAGTGTGTACCCTGGCAGAGCCATTACCACTTACGTCTCCCTCTGCCACTGCATTTGGGCAATGATAACACTGGGAGAAAAATATTTCCTTTTCGTAGGGAACTTCTTTCTCCTGAGTGAGTAGAAAAATGAAGTTAGTCTGCCTAGGGTTGTTAAGTTTTAAACGCAGGAGTGACTGACCGTGTCTTTCAAGAGAGCCAGTGTGAAGATGAGAAACTATTTGAAAGCTCTGTTAGTCATAGATTGTTTTGCATATTCTGATACATATGTATTTATATATATCATATCTATATCACATATATATATATATTTGAGATACGGTCTCATTGTGCAGCCCAAGCTGTCCCAGAACTCACTCATACTGTCTCTGCTTCCCAGTGCTGTAATTACAGGCATGTGTGTCACCATATCCAGATGTGCACATCCTACTTAACAGCATTTATGAATACAGATTGAACAGCTCTAATCCAAAATCTAAGAACTAAATCAGAACGTTTTGGAGTGCTAATATGAAGCCGAATCTTTGAGGAAGTAGCCTCCTGTGATGAGCCGCAGTCAAAATGCAGGCACACTAAAACTACGGGCATAGAATTAGTTCCATAGAGCATCTATGAAGCCAAACTATTTCATGTTTAATCTTACATTGTTATGTATGTGCAAATATTCCTAGAGAAATCTGAAATTCTCTTCTAGTGGGTTTTTTTTTTCGACTTGACACAAGTGAACTTATCTCTTGAGGCTGGGATAATGGTGCACTCCTCTAATCACAGCACTCAAGAGGCATGTGAGTTCAAGGCCAACCAGGACTCCAAACTGAGATCCTGGCTAAAAATATATTCTCTCTGTCTCTGTTTCTGTCTCTATCTCTCTGTCTCTGTCTCTCTGTCTGTCTGTCTGTCTGTCTGTCTCTATCTCTCTGTCTCTGTCTCTCTGTCTGTCTGTCTCTCTGTCTATCTGTCTCTGTCTCTCTGCCTCTGTCTGTCTGTCTGTCTGTCTCTCTGTCTCTCTGTCTCTGTCTCTCTGCCTCCCTCCCCCTTGCCTCCCTCTCTCTCTAAGACAGTTTCATGTCATTGAAACTGGTCTTGAAGTCATTGCCTCTTGGGCTTCTTCCTGAATTCTGAGCTAACAGATGTGTACAATGAACAACTTACAATGTTCCATCAAAGCTCCCACACCCCTCCAAGCCAAACTGGGATTGCCCTGAGCCCCAGAGGAGCTGTAGTCCACTCCTCTTCTGACTGTATTTCTGCACTGTCACCTGCTCCTAGGTCCCAGGCTCAATGTCACTTTCCTCCCAACAGTGACATACACACCGTTTTCTAATACCCAACTCTGAAATGGCAGAAGCCCAAGTCATATTTCGGTTTGGTTTTCAGCTCTATCTGCTCCCCAGTCCACCCCTTCCCAAATGACAGTCTCCTCGTGGGGTCAAATGTCAGCTCCTGACAATTCTCCATCTCCCCAGCTCTCAGTTCTCACTGCTGAGTTTGGCCCACGGCTCCTTACTTTAGTTGCCTTTTTTTTTTCTCCTCAGGAACTTGACTCATCAGTAGAGCCCCAAGGCCAGCCCATCAGTTACAACTGTCAATATCTGAATCCCAACTGCCCAGGCCTTTCCCATGATGCTCGTGGGCACCAAGCCAACCAGAGAGAACCATATGAAGCTTATGTCCCTGGGTGTTCTGTGGTAGTCCAATATAGTTAGAGGAGAGGTTTTCTGGTTAGAGCACAGAGAGGAAAGGAGGGCCAACTAACAAACGAGCCAATTCAAGTCTGGTGATGACCAATAAGTGACCACAATACTGGGAAATTTAGGCATAGGCTTTTTAATTGTGGATGAAAGTCGTGTTGTATAGCACAAGTGGGTGGGACACATTTGTAATAGAGGTTTGGTTGCACACTGGAGAGCTCTGCTGAAAGCTGCTGGGGACTCTCATTGGTTGGTGCCTGTGCTGCTTGCTGAGGTTGGCCTTGGGATGACAGCATCTATCCTTAAGCAATTTATGCACATTCCTGGCCATCCCCACCTCACAAGTTGCTGAAAGTCCTAACAATAACCAGACTCTCTTGTTATTGTTGGATAACCCTTCCTGGGTGTCTGCAAGAAAGTTACACACGAAATAAGAGTCTGTATTGTTCTGTTGGCTCTTTTGAGATTCTTGGTATCTCATTTGAGGCAGCCTTTGTTCCCTCAAGGTAAAAAAAAAAAACAAAAAAACCAGAAACCCACATATTACAGGCCTTTTTACTAGCTGTCACAATAGCAGCAGTGTAAAAGTCGCTATGCGTGGGAGATGATGTTTACGAGGATCACTTCCCCTTAAAAAGGGGTGCTTAATTACTGTTTTAGGGGGCAGTTAATGAGTGGAATGTGTAGAAGATTAAACACATTTGGTTTGGGAGGACCAGTGGGGTGAAAGCAAGCCGCCATCCTTCACGTGTGGAAGGAGAGGGAAGCAGAGTACCACGTATATCTCCAGAGCATCTTCCCAACCGCACCCACCCATGGGCTTATTAACAAAGACTGGCATGCCCAGGAAGCCACCCAGCCCTGAAAGCCATTCCCAGAGAACAGCCCAGTGCAGACTCAGCACCCGACCGCTGAGAACAAAGGGGACAGTGCTACTCAAGGGGTAAGGAAGCCCTGAAAACATCAGACGTTACCAGACCTCATCTCGATACCGGAAAAGAGACAGCCACTCTCCCGGCTCAGGGTGCTCCACCTTAGGGCCAAGCTAGGAGTGCCCACACTTCAACTGAAAGAGAAAAGTGATGTATCAAAACAGAAGTGTGAGCAAAGGATTATGGGAACCCAGAGCCAGAAGTAATGGAAGGCTGACGAGAAGAGGGGTTTTTTGAGTGGGGTATTCGAAGGAGGAAGAAGAGGCCCACAGTTAAATGGATGCTTCAGAGGAAACACAAACAAAACATCACGGGACCAGTGGAGCCAAATCCATAAAGCAGTTTCGACTTGCCATGCGCCATGGCAGTCCCGGTCGTGCTTTCAGATACAGTGTGAGTCATAAAAAGAATGCACAGACAGAGTGTTCCTCCCTCCCTGCTTGGGCTTGAAAACTGAATTTGTACTGCACAGACATTGCCCGACACCCCAAGTTAATGCCCACAGCTTTTACTTAGAAAGTGGGCAGCAGTTAAGACTCATCGTTGGGATATCTGATTGATAAACGGCAAGGACCAGTGCAAAGCCAGGATCCGCGGTCCCATTCGAAGCTGATACTAACTAACCAGGCTCCCTCAGCCTGTTCGGCACTACACAGTGGTGCTCTGCAGATGTGTTAGATGTGGCTTCTCCATCTGGAAGCTCAGTGGTAAGGAAGGGAAATGCACTGGCTGGGCCTGGGGCTCAGTGGGTAAAATGCTTGCTACACAGCAAGAGGACCTGAGTTCAGATGGCCAGGCTTCATAGAAATGCTTAGCAGAGGTGGCTTGCCTGTAATCCCAGAATTCGGGAGGCAGAGGGAGGAAAAATGAACTAGACCAGACTAAGTGGGAAGCTCTGAATTAAAGTGAGAAATATTTCCTCAATATATAAATTTTCTTCAAAGGATAGATCTGACATGAGCCTCTGGCCTTCACAGACCTGAGTACCCCTACATACGTGAGCATGTGTACACTCATGAGGGAATTCACGCCATGTTCGTGGGCACACATGAAAAGGAATAACACTGAAAGCCATGCCTTGCTAGGGGGCCGCCAAAGCACTGGAGCTGGGTGTTGACAGTGGTCTCGTGAAAAGAGCAAACGTACCCTTGACTCTGCCCTCAGCCTTGCTTTTTCTGCACGCCCTTTCTCAGCTCAACACTGCACCAGAAAGCGGGCTTTACTTTTCATACGATGTGCTTACTTCTTTTCATTGCGATGTCAGTCACTTTCTGATGTGTCAGGTGGTAATCTGATTACTCAATGGCTCCCTCACTTCAGCACTGTCCCCCCAAAGATGTCTTGCTACTTCCTTTTAGCACAAAAGAAAGAAAGAAAGAAAGAAAGAAAGAAAGAAAGAAAGAAAGAAAGAAAGAAAACTTGCACTCTGCAGCTCATGAACAAAATGTTTCGTGAAATTTTGCTTTGTTTTATCCTGTAATCACTTTGGAAATGTTTAAGTTCAAGACCTCCAAAAATTGCTGAAGCTAATGTATGTAGGAAGAGAGAGAGAGAGCACGGCAGCACGGCAGTGCTCGCCTTTAATCCCATCACCTGGGAGGCAGAAGCGGTTCCATTTCTGTGAGTTGGAGGTCAGCCTGCGTTATATAGGAAGTTGCAGGCCAGCCAGAAATATGTCATCAGATTGTCTCAGAATGATACAATATAGGGGCTTAGTGGCCAAGAGCACTGGTTGCTTTTGCAGTGGAGCCAGGTTCAATTCTCAGCATGAACATGGTGGCTCGCAACCATCTGGAACTCTAGTTCTGGGGAACCTGGGGGAATCTGAGGTCCTCTGCTAATCTCCGTGGGGCTCCAGGGACACATGTGGGGGGCAGGAACTAGGGACTTCAACATTGAAGAAAGCCAAGCCTCAAAGAAATTAAGGTCCCTAATTCTTGTTTACATTTTTCATTGTATGTTTTATCAGAAAGACAAATATCACACTGTTTTGCTCCTGAGCAGCATCTAAATACTTCCTAAGCAATTAGTAAAAGTCCCACCCCACGCTGATCACATAACTCACGTCCAACGCCGGACACCGAGGTACTGGGAACACAGGTTTCTCTGCAGTGAGACCAGAAGTTACAAAGCCTTAGTTGGGAGGAAGATCAGATTACAGGAAGTGAGACAGAGCGCGATGGGGGGGGGGGGGAGCTGCAGCAGCAGCAGTGAAGATTCCCTGGTTAAACAACAGGAACTGGGGATACCCAGCCCCACTCTCCCATTACTTGGAAGGTCCTCCTGGTGGGGGCCAAAAGTGTGGCTCCATTGGTACAGTGTTTGCCCAGCATGCAAGAAACCCAAGTTTCATCCCCAACAACTCATATTGCAAATCTGTAACCCTAACACTTGACAGATGCAGACAGAAGAATTAGGAGGTCCCAGGTCATCCTAGAATGAGTTTGGGCTACATGAGACCTTGTCTCAAGAAAGACTGGGGCGTGGGTAGCTCTTACTGGGCCAGGAGCCGGACCTGATGCACATATAAGCAGAGCTCTCTCTCTCTCTCTCCCCCAGTGTTTCACACTGCCGCCTAGACCTCCAGCACTGTGCTCAAAGCTAGAAAGTGACCAATTTAAACATACACCTCCAATGTCAGTGCCATTTTGCCATTTGCAACCAGGTATTTAGGCAGCAGGCCACTTCAGGCCTCATCTTGGGGCTGCAAAGCAAAGTGACTTGAGCGGGAGGGTCACCTTGTGGTTGTCTCCTCACTGTAACTTTGTAGTGCCACAGAACCTGCCCCCTCCTCAGTGAGTAAGGTATACATGAGCAATACTGCCAGGCACACGGTGGTGTGTGTCTGTTATCATCCCTGTGCTCAGAAGCCTAAGGCAAGTGGATCTCTCAACACCAGAGGAGCCTGAGGTATATGGTGACACCCTGTCTCAAAAAAAATATTAACTGCTCATTATAACTTTATGCTGTCACTCTGGTGATCAAACGCTGTGTGTGTGTGTGTGTGTGTGTGTGTGTGTGTGTGTGTGTGTGTGTGTGTTTGCAAGTGGGTGCTGGTGCATATGAAAGCCAGAAGCCAACCTTGAGTGCCACTTATCAGATACCGGACCCTTGTTTCTGTTTTTGTTGTTTTGTTTGTTTAGTTGTTGAATGTGTATTTGTATGTGCCAGAGTGTGTGTATGTGCATCATGTGTGTGAAAAGAGCCTGCAGAGATCAGAAGAGGGCACTGGATTCTGGAAACAAGAGCTATAGACAGTGGCATGTGGGTGCTGGGCACCAAATACAGGCCTTCTTCAAGATCAGTAAGTGTTCTAACCACTGAGCCACCTCTCCAGCCCTAGGTTACCTTGGTTTTTTGTTTTTTGTTTTTTGTTTTTCTGATAAAGTCTCTCACTCATCTGGAGCCCCACAAGTAGGTTGGTCTGGATGGTCAGTGAACCCCAGAGATCTGCCTAAATCTACCTTTCCAGTGCTGGGATCATGGACATGTGACTCTGCTTCCTGCTTCCTCCGTGGGCTCTGGGAATTAAACTTGGGTCCTCATGCTTGCAAGACTGAACTGTCCTTCTAGATTTGCCTCCAAACCCCTCCATTTCCTGTCCTCATGTTCTCTTCCTACTGTGCCCTCTGTCGGTCTGGCATGCACTAGGCTACCCAGCCTCATGGGATCCTGGGTGTGGGATCAGTTAGCTGATAGCTTTAACTCTCCTTTCCTCATCTGCACAGAGCAGATAATCCTGGGATAAGCTCACCAGAATTTATTAGGCATTAAATGTGACTCTCCCTACAGATAGTGCAGCCTGTCTGCCTATGTGTCCTTGGAGTGAGTAGCCTTCACCATTTTAACTGTCTGGGTTTTCACTTGTGTAGCTGCATTTCAGCCTTGTCCCTTTCTGTGTTGCCTTTTTGTTGTTCCCTTCCTGTCCTCACTGTCTCTCCTGTCACCCTAGCTATGGTGTCAGGCCACCTGCACTGGAGCCCCCGCTGGGGCAAGCACTAGCTGCAAGCAAGTTACTCCAAGAGCTGGTGGCCCCGCCCTCCTAGGACCATGGAGTAAAGTCTAATCAGACCATGCTGAACCCCCACAGCAGCAGCACCTGGGCCTGGCAGCTGGGGTACAGGAGTCCAGGCCAGAGCCTTCCTGTGTATTCTGACTAGGCCTTGGAGTGGAGAGACAGACAATGTTTGGGAAAACAAACACCAATCCTTTCAAGGCAAAAACAAAAACAAACAAACAAATTTTTTTAAAACCCATCAGCCGTTATCACCAACATGGCCTAACATCTGAAGCGGCAAACTTCTAGATTCTGATGATCTCTGTGGAAGTCTTTCGACGCTGTAGCGTCCTGTTGTGACCACAGAAACCAAGATCAGCTCCAATGTGCCTCTGGAAAGGCTTGGCCTGGACATGGAGGTCAGTCATAGTCCCTGCAAAGCAAGCGGTTACACTCACCACAGCACATATACCACACACAACAGTGTAGTTTACCAGCTTAACAATTGAAAGAAGTTTTAGTGCCAGGCTTAGTAGCTCAAGCCTTTGATCCTAGCACTCAGGAGGTTGAGGGAGGTGGATCTCTGTGAGCTGGAGGCCAGCCGTGTCCACATAGTGAGTTCCAGGTCAGTCTGGCCTATGAAGAGAAACCCCGTCTGTCTCAGAACAACATAAGGGAAACCATAACCAGCCATGATGTTTCAGGCCTGTAAGCCACCATTTGGGTGTGGAAGCAGAAGATCAAGAGATCAAGGCCATCCTCAGCAGCTGCTTGGACCACCTGAGAGCAGCCTGGCTGTCTGCATGAGATTCTGTCTAAAAAGAAAGGGATAAAAATGAATATTATATATATACATATACATACATACATACGCACACACATGCTAATGTCTTTGGTACTCTGACCAAAAAATTCTACCTTTCAGAAATTATTGAAGTTCTCTGGAAGTCTAGTAGTTGGACTTTGGTGCGCTCACTGACAACATATAAGAGGCCTGGGTTCGATCCCAGATCAGGGAAGGCTTAATTTGGCACATACCATTAATCTCAGGACTCCAGGAGGCAGAGGCAGAGGCAGGTGGATCTCTATGAGTTTGAGGCAACCCAAGGCTATCTTATCTCCAAAAGAAAAAGAAAAAAAAACAAACAAAAAAACCAGGAATGGTTGGGGGGTTGGGTACAGAAAAACAATGACAACCTCAAAGTCTATAAATAAATAGGGAATGGATAAATTATGTTAATTCTACTCAAGGACTATAATTCAACTTTTTTTTTTAAATGCTTGAGGTGTAGCTCCCTGACAGAGTGCCTGCCTAACACGCGTAAGACATTGGATTTAAGGTCTGAAAACACACATTTATATTTGCAGCTTCCGAGTGTAAAAGAGCAAAGGGAAGCCAGCTGAGGGAGCAGCTGCCCATCCTGCATAGGGTTCCAAGTTCTGTTCCTGACACAGCAGATGGAAAGGGCCAGGAAACCCTGAGAAAAACCTATTCAAAAGGGGACACAGTCAGGAGGGATGGCGCACGCCTTTAATCTCAGCACTCGGGAGGCAGAGGCAGGCTGATCGCTGTGAGTTCAAGGCCAGCCTGGTCTATGTAGGGAATTCCAGGCCACCTACTCGGTGAGACCATATCTCAAAACAGGGCACTAAGGTGGGGACAGGCTGGAGAGGGGGCTCAGCAGTTTATAGGACCCGGGTTCAGTTCCCAGAGTTCGCAGCTATTTCTAACTCCAGTTCTAGGGATGTGATGCCCTCCTCTGGCCTCTGAGAATACCTGGTGTGTGCACAGATATGCATGCAGACAAAATTCTTATACATGGAAAAATAACTCTTAAAAAAATATGTTGGGCATGGTGGCACACGCCTTTAATTCTGGCACTCGGGAAACAGAGGCAGGCAGATCTCTGTAACTTCAAGGCCCACCTGATCTACAAAATAAGTCCAGGATAGCCAGGACTAAAAGAAAAACCTTGTCTCAAGAAAAACAACAACAAAGTTTTGGAGCCGGGCGGTGGTGGCGCACGCTTTAATCCCAGCACTCGGGAGGCAAAGGGAGGCAGATCACTGTGAGTTCGAGGCCAGCCTGGTCTACAAATTGAGTCCAGGACCACCAATATACCATAGAGAAACCCTGTCTCGAAACAACCCCCCTCCCAAAAAAAAAGTTTTGGGCTGGAGAGATGACTTAGTGGATAAGAGCACTGTCTGTTCTTTTAGAAGTCCTGAGTTCAGTTCCCAGAACCACATGGTGGCTCACAACCATCTATACTGGAGTCTGATGCCCTCTCCTGGCATGCAGGTGTATTGCAGATAGAGCATTCATACATAAAATAAATGAATAAAATCTTAAAAAAGAAAAAATGCACGGCAAACTGGTGATGAAGGTATCATTTGACACTTTCACAATAAAACGCTTGTAAATCATCTAATATAATAATATATCATTACTTATCATTATACTAAATTATACTAAATCATCTAATATAATAATAATCAAAAAGGAAGCAAACAATTTAAATTGTTAGAAGCAATTTTTTTAGAAATAAAGGCAAAAAATATATGAACTGAATTAAGAAAGCTGATCAGAGCCAGGCGTGGTGGCACACGCCTTTAATCCCAGCACTTGGGAGGCAGAGGCAGGTGGATCGCTGTGAGTTCGAGGCCAGCCTTGTCTACAAAGTGAGTCTAGGACAGTCAAGGCTACACAGAGAAACCTGGTCTCGAAAAAAAAATTTTTTAAAAGGAAGAAAGAAAGCTGATCAGTCCCAATCAATTATTACCCTGTATATGTGTGCACTGTGCATGTATACGTGAATATACATATATAGTATGTGTATACTTTGTACTTGTGTATGTCAATGTATTTATTATATGTGCCTTTGTGTTATGTGTATATGCACCTATGCATATATGTGCATTGTTAATATGTATGTGATTGTGTCGCTGTGTTTGTAGGTGTGTATTTGTATGTGCGTCTGTGTCTGTATGCGCACACACAAGTTTTAAATTCTGTTATCCTCAGGTAAATGTACACTCACATTTCACGCATCCTTATCTCAGAATAAGGCCAGCAGATGACCATTTAGCCTCGGCCACAACAGGAATGTCATCACCACTTCCAAGACTTTCTTCAACCTCCCTCCTAGTTTTGGGGCATCCAGGTGAAGTCAGGCTGCAGAGCCTAACCCTCTTCCTGCTCCCTGAGCAGCAGCCTGCCCTGCAGCCCACTTCTCCCCGCAGAGCTCAGCGCTGGCCCTCCGGCTGGCATCTGCCGCCGGCTGCGTGTTGTGTCATGTTCAGGACCCTCAGCAAGCTTTGAGGCATCCTGACTTTCAGACAGACGCGCCACCAAAGTAAACAGCCTGAGAGACACACCCGGCCACACACCTACAAGACCCCCCACCCCCCACCCCCACCCCCGACACGTCAGCCATTAGCACATGTCAGAATGGTTTAAGATTGACTCAAATGATTAGCCCCTTGCCCTGAGAAGCCTTGTTCCCCAGCCCCGACTGAGTTTTCTCTTAGCTTCTATTTCCTGCAAAATACCAACAGTCAGCAAAATCTGGAACAGAAATCTGTCGAAGCCTCCCCTGTGGGTCACCTAGCCACCTCAGGGATGATGTTGTGACAAAGAGGAAGCTCCTCCAGGTAGAACAATTACTCTGAAAATGTTAGCACATGCAGGTGTGGAAGCTTTCTTGGGTATAGCTCAGGAGAGTACAGCTCCGCGTCCGTGGTTTCGGACCCGAGTCCTTACAGAGCCTCTTCCATCTCCCAATCAGTTCTGAGCATCCGAAAAGAGTGCTGAGCCCAAATTTCAGGAAGAAGTGATAACACACAAAGCTGGCAATTGTCTAGATAAACCAGGTTTTGAAATCTAAGTCACAGTAAACAGGTCCTCACTGAGGCTTCTGTGACAGCCCCATTTAAGCTGCCTGGGTCACAAACACAAAAAAAGCCATGAAAGTGGAAGGGGCCCTTTTTTTTTTTTTTTTTGGAAGAGGAAAGGGATGATCGGGAGGGGGCGGGGGACACGACGGGGTGATGGAGTAAGTATGATCAAAATACATGATGCACATGTGTGAAGATGTCATAATGAACCCCATTATTATGTGTAATTAATATATGCTAATTTTTTAAAAGTTAAAGAATTCAAATCACAGAGTTCTCTTCAGTCTAGATCTGCTTTGAAATCTGGGCCCTGACCTAGATAGATTTTTTTTTTCCAGTGAGAGTTTATTGGTTAGCTGTGTAATGTATGAAGTAAACAGAGATACAAATTAGGAAGCAGTTTTCTTTCTGCCTCTTTGGGAATCGGGGAGCTTCTTAGCAAGGAGCTTCTTCAGCCCTGCACCCCAAAGAGAAAGCTCCATGCAGGGCCAGCTCCCTCCATGCTACAGTCAGAGAAGAAGAGACGGTTCTATAGTACTATACACACAGAGCTGTGAGTGTGCTTAGTGTAACTACTGTGCTTTTCAAATTTTTCTCACCACAAAGAATTAAGAAAGGGTATGGGATGATAAACAATGATTCTTTTGAAGGTACTATACATGGTATATAAAATATCACAGGGCCGAGGGCGTAGCTCAGTGGCAGTGAGTGCTCAAGACACACAAGGCCCTGGGTTCAGTCTCCCACACCAAAGACAAAACACAACAACAACAACAATAACAACAACAACAACAAACCAAAGAAAAATTAAACATCATGCAGTACCCATATGTACGTGCAATTAAACTTGAGGTGCAGGGCTGAAAACGTACCTCAGTAGCTAAGAGCACTTGCTCTTCTTACAGAGGACTAAGTTTGGTTTCTGGCACCCATGAACACACTTAACTCACAACCACCCATAATTGCAATGCCAAGAGATCCAGTGCCCTCTTCTGGCCTCTGTGGGCACTGCACCCATGTGCATATACCCCCACAGACACATAAATAAAAATAAATCTTTTTTTTTTTAATGAGAATTAAATTCAAAAAATGTAGAAGTTCTTGGATAGTTCTTAACTACATTTGGGCTAACTTGCTCTGGGTTCTTTTTTAGACAAACATCGTGACCTTCAGTTCCCCTGCTGAGCCGGATCCTCAGAGTGCAGGAGAAGATTAGCTGTTCGCATGAATAGAACACTTGGAATTCCATTTTGCTCTCTGCCTTGGTTTGACTCAAGTCCACTCCAACTACATGGCCAGCACTTCAATTTCTCATTCTCCCTTCAAACTCCTTCTGCTACAGGAATGATGCACACTGGATGCTCAGGGGGGAAAAAACACAGTATTTCAGCATGTACCTCAGCCAGCTTGGTGCTCCAAGACTCTCTTAATTGGTAAGTGGCTTTCCTACATTTTTCAATTGTAAATGTTGACTCCCTTTTTCTTTCTTTGGTTAATAGATTTTTTTTTTTTCTTCAAAGAGAGGCAGGGAGCAATTGGCAAGTACGGGCATGAGAACCCGAGCACAGGAAGGAGCTGGTGGGTACCGGAAGAGGGTCCCGGATCCTCTGGTACTAGAGTTACAGCAGGTAGTGAGACACCAGACATGGGTGGTAGGAACCAGCTTGATTCCTCTGTAAGAGCCACCGTACGCTTGTCACAGCCACGCAACAGAAAACGGGACTTGGATTCCCCTTGGGTTTTTTTGTTTTGTTTTTGTTTTGTTTTTTGTTTTTTGTTTTGTCTTGTTTATTTTTGGATTTTCGAGACAGCGTTTCTCTGTGTAGCCTTGGCTATCCTGGACTCACTTTGTAGACCAGGCTGGTCTCAAACTCACAGCAATCTGGCTGCCTCTGCCTCCCAAGTGCTGGGATTACAGGCGTGTGCCACCACGCCCGGCTGGACTCCCTTTGTTTTGTGCCTCTAAACAAATCTGATACATACCTTTTTTTTTCTCTCCCTCCCATGGGCTGTTGTCCCTTTCTCTCTCTGAATCTCTGTTCACAACACCTGCCTCTCCAGGAAGCACATATCCCATCTCTTCAGCTCCAGGAATAGACATATAAATAAATATATATATATGTGTGTGTGTGTGTATGTATGTGTGTATATATATATATATATATATATATATATATATATATATATATATATAATTTCCCCAAGGGTAAGAGAAAGCTATCAGAACTTGGCAACGTATAAAGTAAATACCCACTAATTGCAACGCATTCATTTAAGTCAGCCTTTATCCCCCATTCACACTGTAGTCAGTGTCTCTCTTTGAAGTCCTGCTGAGTTTGTCCAGAATTACCTCGCCCGAGGCGGGGCAGCTGTTTGGAACATTTGTTCCGAATGATCCCCAAAGCAGTAAGTCTCAGCACTGGTACAGGCTCACACACCACACGGAGCACGAAGAGGAAATGTCCTGGGCAGGGCAAGGATCCCAGCCTGAGATTCCCCACTGTAGGAAAAGACAAGATTAGGAAGAGATGAGCTGCAGCTATCGGGTCGTGATGCTTTGCATTCCCACGATGATGCTATAAACCACAACCCTGTGCATTATCACACGCATAGCCAGCAGCCTGCTGGGAGCCACAAGTCGCCCGCCCCGCCCCCCATGCATCTGGCATCTCTCATATAGAGGTAATTTTATAAGATAATGTTATCATTTCTCTGCATTTTTAACTCACCCCAGCACTTTGCTACCCATATGAAGACACATGTCCTGTCGGTACCAGGCATTGTACCTGCCTTGATGGGTACTGTGCTTGCATGTGATGCAGGCATGCTCTGAGGTCCTCGGACATTTCCAAAGTTTGTACCTAGAGCAGGGAACCCTTCTTCCATCATCATCATCATCATCATCATCATCATAATAATAATAAGCTTCTAAGTGTTCTCTGCCAATGTCTGGGCCCTGCTTCTGTGCGCTGAGAACCCTCTCTGCAGCAGCAAAGGGAGAGACTGGTGCTTGAGTCCACGACTCGCTAACCCACCACCATGGTAGCAGCCCATAGAGTGAGCAGCTTGAGCCCCAGCAGCAAAGCCTTTTCACTTTGCAAAGCTTCATGGGAAACATCCTGGGCACCTGGGAAGCGGCCATGCAGGAGGAGACTGGCCTGCAGCCACAGTGGTAGCCCATCTTCAGGCTTCGGCAAATGAAGCAGAGAAAGAATTACAAGCTGTTGCAGAGTCCTGTGGAGGAGTTCGCATGCTCATCACAATAAGAGGCACGGTAGGCATGATGGCTCAGGCCCAGAGTTCTGGGACTCGGCATCAGGAGACTGAGTCCGGGGACCTGGGAGTTTGAGGCCAGCTTGGAAGAATGAAGGGGACAGCGAGTGAGCAGGAGATTTTCTATTCTCAGAGCAGCTCAGTGATCATCTCAGCAACAGTGGTGTTGCTTCTCTTTCTCTGCACTTGTTACACGATTACTGAAATTATATACAGAATTATATATGTGTATGTATGTATACATGTTCCATAATCATGAATCTAAATTAACAGAACAGGCAGGAACTCGGGGGAGGGTGTGGCACGGTCACATAAACCTTCTTTCTTTCTTTCTTTCTTTCTTTCTTTCTTTCTTTCTTTCTTTTTTCTTTCTTTTTTTCAGACCAGGTTGGCCTCAAACTCACAATGATCCACCTGCCTCTGCCTCCGGAGTGCTGGGATTAAAGGCGTGTGCTGTCACATAAATTTTTAATCCCAGCACTCGGGAGGCAGAAGCAGGTGGATCTCTGTAAATTCAAAGCCAGCCTGGTCTACATAGCAAGCTCCAGGCCAGGCAGAGTTGCATAGTTAGACCCTGTCTCAAAAGAAAAAAGAATAAACAAACCGATCTGTGCACTGGGAAGTCCACTAAACAGTGGCAAACCTGTAATAATAAGCAGCCGTGGCGCCCAGACATCCACTCTATGCTGTTTGCCAGTGATCAGCTGAGAAGCCTTCCTGGGGAAAAGTCCAACTCCAGGTCTTGAATAGGAAAATGAACGTGTTGGCTCTGGAGGGAGGAAGAAGTTGCCCTGGCAGAAAGGATGTTGTAAATACTACTAAGAGTAACAGCTAGTAAGAGAACACCCGGAGTGGTCCTGCCACAGCTTTGCCCCTGTGCCACTGCTCCTGATGGCACTTTGAAAGCTGACACTGCAGTCTCTGTACCTCTGTACCTCTTGCAGAAATCAGTTTTTTTTTTTTCCACCATGTGGTCCCAGGGATTGAACTTGGAGCATCAGGCTTTGCACTGAAATCTCCTTTACCTGCAGAACTGTCACACTGGCCCTCTTATGTGCTTTTAAAAAGTTTCCTCATAATCTTAGAGTCAAATTACACAGGGCTGAGGGTGTGGCTCAGCGAGAGGAAGCATAGCTATCATGCCTGAGGCGCCGGGTTTAACCCTCAGCACACCACACACACACACACACACACACACACACACACATACACACACACATCAACATTTATATGTGATCAGAATATGTTAAAACATAAAAAGAAAATTCTTTGAACTTATCCATGCCTAAGCCTGAACAATTACCCCCAGCCCCTCTTCCAAAAGTTACTGTTACCATAATTCTTAGAGGCACCTTTCAAATTATACTTATCCAAGTACATACATCTATTTAGAGCCATCATTTCTTTAAACACAAACACACATGAGAGAGTTCTAAAGCAATTATTCTGCCACTTTTCTCTTTAAAAGTGCACCAGAGCGGGGCGAGGGAGAAGGTACTGGAGAGACGGCTCAGCAGTTGAAAGCATTCAGTTACCAGGACCCACATGGTACTTCACAACTGTCTGTAACTCCAGTCCAGGGACTAGACATACATACATACATACATACATACATACATACATACATACAGGCAAAACACCAATGCACATAAAAAAGTAATGAATAAAACAAAAATTTTAGAGTACAGAATAGAGTTATTCTGTTCTGTGATCCTCAGGAGCAACCAAGCACTCTTGTGGTATTAAGTACTCCTGTGGTGCTAAGTACTCCCATGGTGCTAAGCACCAGTCACCTGACTGTGCCAGGTCTGCTTAGCCAGCTCTGCCACCGTGAGTGTTGGTCCCAGTTTGGCACTGTTTGTCTATCAGACTTCCCTGTGTAACATCGCATACATCTGCAACTTCCTCCTGGACTTTACATGTGTGTGTAACTGACTTGGCTGTGAATTCTTCATCTGAGCCCCAAGTCCAGAATCTTTTTTTTTTTTTTTTTACAGCTCAGATCCGATTTCAGTACTAAGCAGTTCCCAGCTTCATGTTTGAGATCTGAGAAGAGATGCCAATCATTTGTCATGGTTGCTACAGCAAGGGGGGTGGGGGGAAGCCAGCAGTGCACTTAGCCCTCTATAAATCAGAGCAGATAATTCGTAGGTGGAGAGATCTGTGCAAGAGCAGAGCCCAGAGGCAGCTCTGAATGCTGAAAACTACGCTCTGAGGATCCAGGGTTGGTTTTGTCTTGTAACATCAGATTTCGTCTGAAGTCAGAGGGCAACACTGAAGCTGAACAGCCCCACAGTGCTGCTGCTGCTGCTGCTGCTGCTGCTGCTGCTGCTGCTGCTGCTGCTGCTACTGCTGCTGCTGCTGCTACTGCTGCTGCTGCTGCTACTGCTGCTGCTGCTGCTGCTACTGCTGCTGCTGCTGCTGCTGCTGCCTTTTAAATATCAGTAGTTAGGAAAGATGGAGCACACTGGGGCAGCCCTAAAAAAACAATGGCAGCACATTAATTTTGTTTTCAATCTATATTTATTTGTATCTCCCCTTGATACAGCTTGTGTGAGTAGGAATTTGGATGCAGCATTCTTTGGCTCTGCTGAGAACGCCTAGCCAACAATCCCAGACACTAAAGTAATTTCTCCTGAAGTCACTGTCTTACATTGGTGACATGTTGGTCCTGGCTTCACCTGCCACCCATCTGTTACCTTTAAGATAGCAAAAACCAGATTTACCTATTTAAAAAAAAGCATGCTTGCCTGTGTTGAACAGTGAAATCTTATGCTGGGAAAAGTCCCTATTTTAATAAGCTTTAAACAACAACAACAAAAAAAAATTCTTCCTTAGGTGCTAATTAGAATCTAGATTCAGGTGTGAACCTCTTTGACTGAAAGTGCGTGTTGAGTAACTGCAGGAAATGGGCCAATTTGAGGTACAGCAGCAATTACTGAATTAGTAGAAAAGTTCATGTCAGGCTTCAGGTATCAGCTTATTACAGAGCCTTCTGGGTACAGCTAATCCCACAGCCACTGGGCCCGGAGCACCTGTGCGTGCCTGTTTGAGCGCCGCGGGATGGGCGGGCGTTCTTCCACCTCAAGGAAATCACTCACTCAGGAGAGACTGCAGACTGACTGTCCTCCAGTGCTCAGTGCTTCCCCCACCCCCACCCCCCACCTCCTGCCCCCTTTACTTCAAAACTCAGAGAAAGACTAGCTTAGAATCTATTGCACCTGGTGAGGCAGCTTCGTTCTTAAGCCCAGCATTAGCTACATCCTCGGTGTTTTGGGACAGGACCAGTATTATTCCCAGAAAAGCCCGGCTCTGAAATAGTCTCCACATCCTCAGAGGTAGCATGGGGTAGGGATATCCCAGAACTTGACCATTGCCAAAAGTGGAGAAAAAGCCTTGCCCTGCTGCAGTGACTCTGTAAAGCTCCTGAGGAGAGGCATCAGTGGGAGCCAGGGTGGCCGTTTTTTGTTGATGATCTTCAGTTCCTCGGTTACAGTGAGTTCATCTCAACCTTCCAGTTTTCCGGATGCCTTCTACCACATCCCTGAGAACTGTGTTCGGTGAGTCATTGCTGCACACTGCCAATGACAAAAAAAAAAAAAAAAAAAAAAAACACTGCCTATCAAGACAGCTTCTTCCAGAATCCTTGGGGGACAGCATACTATAAAGAGTGCCTGTTGGCATCCAGACTCGGGCCATCACAATGCTGTGATCATCTTGGGCACTTTGCACAGATGCAGCTCACTCCCTGTCTTTGCTACTGGTTGTCTGTCTGTTTGTTTGTTTTGAGACATGGCTGCAGCATGTAGCTCTGCTGGTCTGGAACTCACTACGTAGACCAGGCCTGACTTCAAGTTTACAGCGATCTCCTCCCTTCTGCCTCTGGGGTGCTGGAAATACAGATGTGTAAGATCATGCCCCGCCACTCACAACTGGTCACTTTGAGTCCAACTTTACGACACACATCATTGGATTTTACTCTACGTCTACTTAGCTCCTCCTTCCCACCAGGTGGAGTGACCTGAGTTCACTGATTTCTTTCGCCCCAAAGCATAGCAAACACCCTACCTTTTGTTCCCATTCGCAGCTAAGTTTGAAGAGAGCTGTAGGCTCGCTGGGCTTCCAGCTTGACTCATCCAGCTTTTCAACACAGACATGAACTCTTGTACCTTGTCATCTATCCTGAGAGCCGTGTCATACTCGGAATCAAACTGAGGAAAGAAGATGCAGCAGCTGGGCGTGGTGGGCGTAAGCCTGTAATCCTAGCACTCAGGAAGCAGAGGCTAATAGATCCGAAGTTTGAGGCCTGTCTTGGCTATATAGGAAAATCCTTCCAAGATATGAGAAGCGGGGAGAAATGAGAGGGAAGGAAGTAGAAAGGGGGGAGGGAGGGAAGAAAGGAAGATGGAGATGGTGGCATACACCTATAATCTCAGCTCTTTGGAGATATAGGGAGGAAGATAAGAAATCAAGGTCATCCTCAGCTACATAGCAAGTCTGAGGCCAGCCTGGGCTACATGAGACCCTGTCCAGAGTGATAGAGAGATAAAGAACACTGAGTCTTCAAAAACAAATGCAAAAGTACCAAAAAAAAAAAAAAAAAAAAGAAAAGAAAAGAAAAGAAAAAGAAAAAAAAGAAAGAAAGAGAGAAAGAAGTGGTTAAAACAAAGCAAAAAAAAATGTGTCCTTGTTTTCTAGAGCTACTGTAAGGAATCTTTCTGGAGGTTGGTAACCTAAAAACCTGAAAGTTGAAGCTGGGCATGATAGTGCACGCCTTTAATCCTAGCACTAGGGAGGCAGAGGCAGGTGGATCAGTGTGGATTCCAGGCCAGCCTGGTCTACAAAGCGAGCCCAGGACAGCCAACACTAACACAAAGAGATCTTGCCTCAAAAAAACCAAAACAAACAAAAAAAGTAAAAAGTTTTTTTTTCTCACTTCTCTTTATTTAGTCACACCCAGTACTCTTGGTTCTTAAAACTGGCAGCTCAGGATGGTGGCACTGGTAGCCTTGTATTGCTAAGGCCTCTCTCTTGGCTTGCTGATGGCTGCTTTCTATGTCTTCACATGGCCTTCCTACAGCATGGGCCTCTTTCTGTGAAAGTGTCAGTCATTCATGTCAATAATCTCACTTTAGGGCTTGGCACAGTAGCACTGAGGAAGCAGTTGTCTGTGAGTTCAAGGCTAGCCTAGTCTACATAGTGAGTTCCAGGACAGGATACATAGAGAGATCCTGTCTCAAAAATCTCCTTCTTCTCATCCTCCTCCTCCTCCTCTTCATCATCATCACCATCACCACCACCATCATCACCACGACCATCATCATCATCACCATCATCGTCATTGTCATCATCTTCATCGTCGTCTTCTTCTTCTTCTTCTTCTCACTTTAACTTATTTCTCTCCAAAAGAACCAACCTTATGTTCCAAGGCACTGGGACCAGGGACATCAAAATAGCTTTCACAGATGTGTTTCATCCCAGCTGCTGCTTTGACCTTTCTGCTGTTCAGCACAGATCTGGCCTGTGAGACTTTCATGACACTTCTGCTGAAGGCTCACACTTAACCTTGCTCAATCTATAATTTTTAGTCTTCGTGATTGCACACAGCCCAGCAGTATCTGTGGTCGAGTTTGCCTTCAAGCAGTTGAAGCCTAAGCATGAAGCAGCACGTTTACAGGTCTTCACTCACTGCAGCTCTTCACAAAGGGCACCTCTTGCTCCCACACAGGACTACCCATTCTTGTGCTGGCTGCCTGTGGGCAGATGCTAAGGTGCAGTCATTTTCCCATCATGCTCTGCAGCCACTCTCCGGAAGAGCACAGCAGGAGTACGCAGGTAGGGTTACGTTCCTAAGAAAATATGGCTATTCAGCCTGGTGGGTGGCCCTTGCCTGCAATCCCAGCACTCAGGGATGCAGAGACAGGAGGATCTCTGTGAGTTCAAGGCCAGCCTGGTCTACAAAGTGAGCCAAGACAGCCAGGGCTACACAAAATGTCTCAACCCCTCCCCTCCCCACGCAAAAACAAAACAAAAAACACTAGTATAGTTCAGCCACATGTTGTAGACTGTAAATGCTAATGTTCCTTTAGAGCAGCAAAGCTCCCTGTGATCACTGAGTTAAAGCCCTTGTGTTCCAGACCTGCTTAAGCCATAGAGCTTAAGCGTTACCTTGACACAGCTGAGCTGGCCACTGGTAACTAAAGGAGGATGTTCCCCTCTCAGTATAACCAAGTTACCCCAACTGCCGGCAGTACCAGGCAACTGTGAGAAAAGGTTACAGGTGACTCAGATGCACACAGAGCTTAAGACACAGGAGAGAGAGATGGGAGTGTAGGGGTACAAAAGACAGCATTTATTTATTTATTTATTTATTTATTTATTTATTTTATTCATCTATTTTTATTACATATACAGTGTTTTGCCTGCACATACGCCTGCATGACTGCACACCAGAAGAGGGCACCGGGTCTCATTAGAGATGGTTGTGAGCCACCATGTGGTTGCTGAGAATTGAGCTCAGGACCTTTGAGAGAGCAGCCAGTGCTCTTAACATCTGAGCCATCACTTCGGCCGCAGGCAGGGTTTTTAATTAAGGTCTCTGTGTAACCCTGTCTGGCCTCAAACTCACCACAGTCCTGCTTCAATCTCTCAAGTCCCTGATTGTAGCTGCACCAAGCTGGTACATGATGGGACTCGGGTAAGCCATTAGAGGATGCTTAGAAGTCAGCAAGCACCTGAATATGGAAATGCCTTTAAAAACTAGAAATAAAGCTACCACATGACCCAGCAACTCTACTTCGGAGCAGGTATCTCAAGGGAAGAAAGTCAGTGTGTGTGTTACAGGCCTCTATCTGAACTCACATAGTGGCTGTAGCAGTATTCACAGAGCTAAGATGTGGTACTAATCTGTCTACCAGCGGATTAAAGGATAAGAAAAAAATGACATATGTATTTATGCACAGTGAAATATTACTCTTCCTTAAAAAGAATGAAATTTTGTCATGGGTAGCAATATGAGTGAGCCTGGAGGACACTATAGTGAGTAAAATAAGTCACATACAGTAAGATGCATATCTCATGCCTTCACGTACATCAGCCACAATAAAACCCTGATTTCCCAGACCAGGAATGGAAAATAGTGGGTACAGAGGCTGAAAGGTATAAAACAGAGAAGATGCGTAAAGGGTGCAGGGCTGCAGTTGGGTAGCAGGAAGAACTTTCAACGTTCTGGGCAAGAAGCAATCAGTCGGAGCATTTAGAATGTTGTACCATCAGCCGGTCGTGGTGACGCACGCCTTTGATCCCAGCACTCGAGAGGCAGAGGCAGGCAGATCGCTGTGAGTTCAAGGCCACCCTGGTTTACAAAGCAAGTCCAGGATAGTCAAGGCCACACAGAGAAATCCTGTCTCAGAAAAAAAAAAAAAAAAAGAATATTGCAAGATCATTTTAGACACTTTCCTTGGTGCTGAGGCCACTGGCAAGATGCACATGCTCTTGAAAATTAGTCTTTCACCCAGGCTCCTGTGAGCAATCCTAATGACACCCGCGTCCCCACTTACACGCAGGCATGAGAATGGAGGTGGGTCAGCGAGAAGGCACAGGAGAAGGTAATAGGATGAATATTGTCAAACTACATCATGTGTGTGAAAATAGCACATTGGACCCCATTAGTGTGTGTGAGTAATATATGCTCACAACATGTTTTTAATCGACAGTTAATTTTAAGGAAATAGATATGCCAGTTACCCTGAATGGATCATGACAGAACAGGTGTAAGGTAAAGTCACCTGCAATGCAGCAACATCCAGCACCTAACATGTTCGTTAAGGGAGCTAAAGCTAACTGGAAAACAGCATAATGTATGGTCCATTGCTTCCTTTGTATGAGGTATGTATGATTTTTCTGCCTATTAAAACTTAAAATATAAATTTTTATATTTGTATGTGTGTGTATGTGGGTGTGTGCGCACGCACACAAACATGCCAAGACATACATGTGGAGTCCATTTGTAGGGGTCTCTTCTCTCCTTCCATCATGTTGGTCCCAGGGACTGAGCACTTTTACCCACTTAGCCATCTCACCAGCCGATCAACTAAAACTTCTAAAGTATGTTTTTAAAAACCTATCATGGCAGAGGTCACAAACTGGCAAGCATTGTAATAAAACGCAATGAGGAAAAAAAAGAAAACTATGCAAAAGAAAACAGCTTTTTAAAAAGTTAGTATTCACCCAAACCCTACGATGTTCTCTTGTTATTTCTAGCTATGAGAAACCCAAGGCCGTCACAAGGTCAGGTGACTTTTAAACATCTCCTTAACTCCTCGGCCATCTTCCCTTAACTTGAAAAGTGCTTGCTTGGCTCCAGCAGCCTGGACCACACGACACTGGGACCCGACTGTCGCTGCACAGCTCTTTTCTCACACTTACAAATGGGGCAAATCCAAGCAATGCCTGAGGTGGCGGTGGCCTGCACACTAAACCGGGCAGTTCTGCAGGCTGCGCAGCGGTGGTAATCGAGGTGGAGCCATCTGTGAGCAGCAGGAATGCAGGAGGCGCTTAAGTTAGCGTAACTAACACCAGGAACAAACGCCTCCTCATAACTGTCTGCGAGATCGAGCTGTCTAGAGTTAAAGGAGCTGCCCAGGTATTCACCTGACATAAAAGGCACGCACGCAAGTGAAGCAGGCCACCAGCTCATGAGACACGAAGATGCTCCCAGAGGAATGGTCCACAGTCAGCAAGGACCCAAGGTTGGAGGAGACAGTCACCTAAATGAGTCACTGCGCATGCTCTGATGGGGTTTCGGACCTGCCTCGTAGAGATTAGCTCTCCCGGTAAGGACCTGTGTGGTGAGACCAGGAAGCAATCAGTGCTTCGTAAGCCTCGGAGAGGACTCTGAGCATCTGCCACGCCAAAGAAAGCTCTCGGGTGTGCTAAAGCTGATGATGACGTGCTCTCCAGAAGGATGCCAAAGGCTGGGCATGTGGCTCATTTGGTAACGTGCTTATCTGGCATGAACCAGAGTTTAGATTTGAGCATCAGCACCACACAGACCAGATGCTGTGGTACGTGTCTGTAATCCCAACGTCAGGGAGGATCAAGGGTTCAAGATGATTCTCAATTACATTAATCATGGCTAGCCTGGGCTAACGTGAAACCTTATCTGAAACAAATAAATGGTGCTTTTACATCTATAATCCCAGCACTAAGGAGACAAAGGTAGGAGGATTGTGCATAAAGTTAGTATGCCCTATACAGTGAGGCACTATCTCAAAAAAATGTAACTTTAATAAAATAAACATGTTTTGATGTATCAAGCAACAATTAAGCATGTTCAAACACCACATTTGCTTACACTTGACTGTGTTTGCAAGAAGTTCGAGGTGAACATAAAACTTTGTGTACCTGAAGTAAGGCCAATGGTGCCCGGTTGAAGCCTCACACACCACCAGTGCCCCAAGCTCACTCTGCCTGTATCATCCTACAACGCCCTACCATGCTACTCACTCAACCGGTGAACTCTCCCACAAAATGGACTCCCTTTCAACATGCCAAATTTGTCTACACCTCCTGGTTGAAAATGTAGAGAAGGGCATTCTACACAGGGCAAAGGCCTCAACAGGAATTATCACACATAGTGAGGGCTGTGAGAGACACACGGTGCCTGCAGCTTTCTGCAAGCCAGCAAGGACACAGACGCCGCAGGAAAAGCTGGAATTGTATGTCCACTTATACAGAGGTGATCTACCCACTGGATCCCTTCTTGACTTCTTTTAGGAATAAATGCTTGGAAGGGAGCTGTGTCCCAGAGACAGCTGGAGACAGGTCTGTTAGAGAGCAAACATGAAACTCCTGGTCCATGCCTAGCGCCACAGGAAGCAGACATGGTGGCACACAGCTTTAATCCACACTGGGGAGGTGCAGACAGGAGGAGCAAAAGTCCAAGGTCATCTTCAGCTACACAGAGAGTTTGAAGTCAGCCTGGGGTGCATGAGACCCTGTCTCTGAAAACAAATAAACAAGCAAGGAAAACATGCCCAAGACTGGAAGCTATGAAAGATGGCTCATTGTGATATTTGGTGCTAATACCACTCTGGGGACAACAAGCCACACTGTCTGCACCTGGGTTACAGCCTTGTGGGCAGCTCAGAAAATGCTCCTCCTCGCTCCTGGCAGCAACTTGAGGGATGCAGGTCCCACTTGCATGAGGAAGCAGTGTGTCTTCAAGTGGAAACGCCCTCTCTCTCTCTCTCTCTCTCTCTCTCTCTCTCTCTCTCTCTCTCTCTGTGTGTGTGTGTGTGTGTGTGTGTGTGTGTGTATGTGTGTGTGTGTGTCTGTCTGTCTGTCTGTCTCTCTCTCTCTCTCTCTCTCTCTCTCTCTGTCCCTCTGTCTCTCTCTCTTTCGGTGTGTGTGTGTGTGTGTCTGTAAGCGTATAGTGTGGATGTGGGCAGTAGACATCTGTATCTATGTGTAAATGTACCTGTGTGGTTATGCGTATGTCTGTATTTGTGCACATATGTGTTCATAAACACAGCAACCAAAACATAAAACACTGCTTCCCAAGCTGTTGAAAGTTGCAGGTCACATAGCTTAACTGAAACAAGAATCTATCTGGGGCCGCTGAGAAGTTCACTCCCATGCTAAGGAATATTCTAGAGACCTGGAAAGGCGCCCAACTACTCCCTCTTTATAAGTAACTAGGTCAACTTTTTCTCAAGGCAATCTATCAGAATAGGGAAAACTGGGGAGGGGTTAAAGGAACCCAGGACAGACACCGAAGTGGCAAATGAACGGTAGTGCAGGCTCCCTGGCATTGCTGTCCTTCTCGCACGCTGCTGTTTCTCCGCAGCTGAGATAAACTAGCTAGCAGCTGGTGCAGAGCACAGCCTGCCCTGAAGGGCTGCACAGTTGAACCACAGATCACTTTCCCACTTCTGTTGCTCCAAGGAAGCCCTGGTCCACCCGACAGCTGCCTCTGCATCCACCGACTGTAGTTGTTTCTGTGCTGAGACTCGTGCAGCCTTTAATCTGGTTTTCCAAAGCATTACATATTTTATCTCACTCAAATAATTTTTATCACATTTACGTTCAGTAAGAAACTTGTGGAGGACTCTTTCTCCCAACAAGTCTAGTTCTGTTGACAGTTATTGAGAGAATATAGCGTTTGGCTGAATATCATGGTCCCCTCTAGAAGTTATTTATGTGTACATGTTCAAGAAGCAAGCTAATTGAACTAAAATAAATTAAACTTTTAGTACTCGAAGCCAGCTGAGATGAACCCACCACACAGCTGCAGCTAGCTGAAAGGGGCAGGATGCTTATCCCTTGTAAGAGAGAGAGACATAAGGGTAAGTAGTTGTGCCCAAGAGTTCAACAGGAAAACCAACATTGTCACAGAGCTTCTGCCTGGGCTATGTACCTGCGTTGACTATTAAAGCCAACAGACAAAAGTTTATGAAGCAGCCAGGCATGGTGGCGCACGTCATTAATCCCAGCACTCAGAAGGCAGAGGCAGGCAGATCGCTGTAAGTTCGAGGCCAGCCTGATCTATAAAAATGAGTCCAGGACAGCCAGGACTGTTACAGAGAGGAACTCTGTCTAGGAAAAAAAAAATTTATAAAGCTAACAAAAGGCATAGTGTCTGACCATATACCCATGTAGCAACCATCACAGTCACACGTGCAACTCAGGCTGCGCCTCTCAAGTCAACAGATGGTCATGCCAGAGGACTAGGCCAACAGTTTCCCCAAATAAACATCCTGCTGCAGCTCAGTGGTGCCTCAGTGACAGAGCAAGAGCTAAGCATGCACAGAGCCATGTGCTCAATCTCCAGTACCAAAAACCAGGGTAAGGTAGGGTAGAGTAGGGTAGGGTGGGGAAAGGTAGGGTAGGGTGGGACAGGGAAGGGTCAGGTAAGGGAGGGGAGCAAGGAAAGGAGAGGGTGGAATTGGTCTTAGTACAAAGCTCGAGGCCCCTAGTCTATCTAAAGTGCCTACTGTCACTCTCAGCAAAATACAACACAGGAAACAAGCCATTATTAACAGGTGTAAAAACCTGTAGATGATGTAAGAAGCCCATTACAATAAACTAGCACAAAAATAACTAGTGTGCTGTAAGCAGTAACTGGTTGACAGGAGGAGGTTAAGCACGTTCTATTTGAAGAATACGCATGTATTTTTCTTTCAAGCACTCACATTCAGTATGAATGAAATGGAGATTTAAAGATAAAACTTACAAGGAGCTATTTAATTTATAAAACAATCCCCTGGATTTCACTAAACACTTAAGTACTCTAATGAAAAAAAAAATGGTTCGGTTTAGGATGTACATTTCCTGAATCTAAGATCTATTTAGGACTACTTTTTTATTTTCCAAATAGCTAATTATTTGAAATTAAATTTAGGGTCAGGGAGATAGCTCAGCGAGTAAGCACACTAGCTGTACAAGCCTAATGGAACCCAAGTAAAAAGTTAGCTTAAAAAAAGGAAAAGAAAAAAAGCTATAATCCCAGCATTCCTAAGGTGAGACGGGAGATGAGAGCAGAATCACCCAGAACTCCGGCTGACCAGGAGTACGGGAACAGCAACAGAAATCAGGGAAATCCTGCCTTAGCGAGACGGAAGGCAGGAACTGACCTAACATTGTCCTCAGCCCTCCACACCAGTGCTGTGGTGTGTACATGCAACTGTGTACGAGTCATTGGTCATACAATAAAATCAACCAATCAATTACAAAGCAAATAAGAGGAAGTGGACTCCCACAGATTGCCCTCTGACCTTCACATGCCCTCCTCTGAACTACGTTCCTCTAGAAAAATGTAACAGTCTTGAAGAACAACAGCTTCAGGCATTCCCATAAGACCTGTCATATTTTGAGTCTAGCTTTAAAAATTTTTTTTTATCTTCTACACTTTGATATTATTACCTCTACACTGAATTGTCATCCATATGGAGCCACAACATCCTCCCCACTGACTTCTCTCCCTCAATATCACTCAATAAGGCACGAGTGGATTTCAAAACGGATTTAAAGAAAGAAATTACAGGGGCCTTGAGAAGTGTCTCACCTGTTAAAAAAGAGTGCACTGCTCTTGCCCAGAACCTGAGTGCCATTCCCAGCACCCATATCAAAAGACGCAAAGCCATCCATAGCATCCAGCGCCCTCTTCTGGACACTGAGGTCACCCACACATAGTCCCCCCCCCCCAGGCCCCACCACCACCACCACACACACACACACTGACTCACACTAACACAAATATATACTTCTACATAGTAAAAGTATGTAGCTGTAGTACTAGTAGTAGTAATTAGTAATAATAAGTTCTTGTTTGCTGGCACAAAAACTTCATTTCCAGCCCAACTCCAGATGAAGATTTGGAGAGAGTACCATTTTGTTTTGTTTGTTTGTTTGTTTGTTTGTTTGTTTTGGGTCTTGTTTTTTTAAAGATTTATTTGTTTATATAGTATTTAGCCTGCATGTGAGCAGAGGGCACCAGATCTCATTATAGATGGTTGTGAGCCACCATGTGGTTGCTGGGAATTGAACTCAGGACCTTTGGAAGAGCAGCCAGTTTCTTAACCTCTGAGCCATCTCTCCAGCCTCTGTTTTGTTTTTTGAGCAGCATCATTCTACATAGCTCTGGTTGACCTAGAAGTCACTATATAGACCAGGCTGGGCATTAACTGGCAGTGATCCTCCTGCCTCAGTCTCTTGAACGTTAGAATTATAGCCATATATCCCACACCCCAATGTGAGGAGGTATTTTAATTTATGACCACTATATGATACTTTCTTAAAAGTAGTGTTCATTAGCCGGGCGTGGTGGTGCACGCCTTTAATCCCAGCACTCAGGAAGCAGAGGCAGGTGGATCGCTGTGAGTTGGAGGCCAGCCTGGTCTACAAAGGTAGTTCCAGGGCTACACAGAGAAATCTTGTCTCAAAAAAAAAAAGGCAAAATATCATACATATCTATACATACCTATGTGTATGCATATGTAGGAGGAAGAACGAGGGGAAAAGGAGAAGAAAGAGGAGAGGGAGAAGGAAGTGGAGGGGGACAGGAAGGAGGAGGAAAAGAAAGAGGAAATGGAAGCCGTTAGCAGGTGTGTGGGCATATCATGTGGTGAACGACAGTCGCTCTCCTCTCCTCTCCACTGAAGACGCTGGGATTTCTAGCCTTAGCGGTCTCTGGCCGTTAATCCCAATGAGGATAACAAGCTCTTGCTCTGTTCCGCATTCTGCTTCCCCCTCCCCCCATCATGCATTCCAGACTTCAGCAGAAAAGGACAGACGTGAGGCACCCCCAAAGCTACCAGATACCTATGCTGGGATAGACTTACCTCCTTGACAATTTTGCCATGGGCCAGTGTTGCCTAAACACTTGACCCTTGAACCCCCGAACCCCAACATCTCACAACACTGCGTTGGGTCCTCCATAGTTAGGGGTGAGCTCTGGCCTTCCTTTCCGCGTCAGCTGCTGAGCACCTGACTGATGGCTAAAAGGGTATTACATACCTGAAAACCAAACACCAACCTCCCGGACTCAGATCCTCTCCTCCCCTCGAAAAGCCAGCCTTAATCCAGTTTACATTTTCTCCAAAGCAGCTTATTCACTAATGGAACAGCCAGATTCTTGCAATTGCACATCTGTTTAAAAAAAAGAGAGAGAGAGAGAGAAAAAAGCTGAAGGGGGGACCACCTGTATCGGAAGGGCAGTGGCTGGAGGCTTATTTTCTCTGAAAACAGATTTTTCAAGAGCCGCGCGTACCGGAGTCTCACTTTCCTGTGTAATAATGCGTGGCTTCCACAAGCCGGTCCGTCACTCCATTCCGCAGAGACGTGAAGTGAAACAGGTGTTTGCCTCTAAGACTGGGAGGTTTCCCTCGTACCGCTTCTGCACAGCACAGATTTTTCCAACCAAGCCTTCCATCCCATCCAGTGGGACTCACCCGTTCAGAAACCTGCATAAGCGCCCGACAAGGTATAAAGTGACTTCTCAGGCTTAATGCCCAGTGATGCTAAGAAGGAAAAGGGGAGGAGAGGGAAGAGAACAGAAGCCGTTGACGCTGCCATCCTTCGGGTGGAGGTTAGGAGGTGCAGACGGCCAGCAGAGGTTGAGAGCATTGGCTGATCTTGCGGAGAGCCCCTGCCCACTTTCCAATGCCAGGTGATGGGTCACAAAACACCTGTAACTTCAGTTCTAGAGGATTCGGACCCTCTTCTGGCTCGTCAGACACCAGGCCCTCCTACCAACACATAAAATAGACATGGGTGTCAGCATGGGTGTCAGAGACAAAGTACACAAAGCTGCAAAGATAAAATGCATTGTGTAATTGATTGACACACTAGGTCTCTGCAAGGTCACTAATAAGACCCCTTCACAGGAAGATTACACTTGTAAACACTTCCTTCGCTCTTCTCTTGATGTTGGCCAGTGGGGTTGCAAATAAGAAACTGTTCTCAAAAAAAGAAAAAGAAAGAAAAAGAAACTGTTCTCTAAAGTCGGGGGCTTATGATAGCAAATGGTTCCTATAGGAGAAAAGAGGAGCAGGAATATTGTGTTTGTGTGTGTGTGTTTCATGTATGGGTCCCTGTGGGCACGCGTGTGCAGGTCAGAGCTCAGCCGCAGATACCCCACTTGTTTTGGTTTGGGTTTCGTTGTTTGTTTTGTTTTTTGAGGCAGGGTTCTCACCGGCTTGTTTTTCACCAGGCAGTTGGGTTAGCTAGCCGGCCGGTGTACTTGAAATGACCCAGTCTCCGCCTCCCCAGCACTGGGATTCGAAGCATCTATCACATGGTGGGCATCTTCAAGTGGATTCTATAGATCCTAGAACTCAGGTCCCAGGCGCGGGAGGCAAGCATGTTAGTGACTTGTTATTTGCCCTAGCCCGGGAAATGACTTCTTTAAATAGGAAAATTCCTCCTGCCAGCTTCTTTGCCTAGAATGACCTAAGCCTGAATTAAATCCTGTTAACCAGAGACTATAAACCAACGTTTTTACTCAAATCAACCCGAGCACTTAGACATGAGTGTTGCTTTCTTTCACTTAGAAGAAAGTCCACCCAACAAAATTCGTGGAAATGTGTGCTTCATAACAAGCTTTTCCGATGCCTCTGTGGGAGTTTGAGGAGAGGCATCTATATAGGCAGCATCTAAGATCTCCTAGGCCAGTGTACAGCCCTGCCCAGGCCAGGGTGGGGACATGGGGCTGGGGTGAGGGTCGGGGGAAGGGCCAGTTACAAGGGATCTGTGATACTGGGGAGGCATTCGTGGTGCATTCAGAAGCGCTCTTCTTGTTTTCATAGCTTTCCTAGACACTAAGTCACCTCCACATTCCTCTGCCTCCCCCTATGAAGACTGCTGGATAACGGTTTAATTCTGTTCCTTGCCTCTTTCGTTTTGTTTTGATTTTTTTTTTCTGTTTGTTGGTTTGGTTTGGTTTGGTTTTTCTTGGTTTTTGTTTCTTTGTTTTCGAGAGAAAGTCTGTGTAGCCTTGGCTGTCCTGGACTCACTTTGTAGACCAGGCTGGTCTCGAACTCACATCGATCCACCTGCCTCTGCCTCCCAAGTGCTGGGATTACAGGCATGCGCCACCACACCGGGCTTCCTTGCCTCTTTCAGATAGCTTACTTACCTAATCTGATTTTTCACTGGTGACAAAAATAAAAGATTCCCCTTTGGCATAGTAAACTTGAGTATGTGTAGCCCTGGGCAGCATGTGCCGACTGAGGATCAAATTCAGGATTGCACACTTGCCTAGCATCTTCAAGGCCCTGGGTTCGAACCTCAGCATTACCAAATGAACAACTCTTTGGCTCATGGAAAGAACATGAAAAAGGCCAGTTGATGAGGAGACTCTGCAGACTTCTGAGGAACACAAAGGGCCTACTGTGTGTTCCTATGCTCACCATGTGCTGCATGTACAGAAAGGGGGCTATGACCTCAACTCCTGGCAGACTTTGTGCCATCAAAAGCTCCTGAGGCCAAGCCGGGCGTGGTGGCGCATGCCTGTAATCCCAGCACTCAGGAGGCAGAGGCAGGAGGATCGCTGTGAGTTCGAGGCCAGCTTGGTCTACAAAGTGAGTCCAGGACAGCCAAGGCTAACACAGAGAGACCTTGTCTCGGAAAACAAAAACAAAAACAAAAAACAAAGGCTCCTGAGGCCAAAGTTAAAGGAGAGGCCATTTGAGCTGCACAATGTCTCCCCTGAGCTTTGGTCAGCAGGTTCCCCATCCTGAATGAGGGGCACCCCTCACCTGGACTTGGCAGAAGCCAGATATAACAAAGCACACAACAGGCCTGGGCTTAGGGCCCATACAGTCTGCTAATTGCTGGAGCGTGATCCACCATAGAGGCCCCTAGACCTCAGCACTTGTGTTTCTAAAATGACAGACTTGACGTTGCAGTCCTCAGCAAACTTCAAGATGAGCAGCTGCAAAGGTTACAGGCAACGCTCTTTAAAGCTTGCGTTTGTCCTGAGTGTCTGGTGGAGGCTGTTCCTATGGACCAGAGTCACAGTTCAAAAGCTCCTCTGGCTTGCCATATGTAGCTGCACAATGTCTTCTCTCTCTGTCTCTGTCTCTGTCTCTGTCTCAGTCTCTCTCTGTCTGTCTGCCTCTGTGTGTGTGTGTGGGTGGGTGGGTGGGTGTGTCTGTCTGTCTGTCTGTCTGTCTTTCTGTCTTTGTCTCTCTGTGTCTTTGTTTCTCTCTGTCTCTGTCTCTCTCTCTGTCATGTGTGTGTGTCTGTCTGTCTGTCTGTCTCTCACTCCCTGTGTATATGTGTCTCTGTCCCTCTGTCTGTCTGTGTGTGTGTGTGTCTGTCTGTCTGTCTGTTTTTGTCTCTCTGTGTCTCTCTGTGTCTCTGTCTCTCTCTCATGTGTGTGTATGTCTGTCTGTGTGTGTGTGTGTATGTGTGGCTCTGTCTTTGTCTGTCTCTGTCTCTCTCTCTCTCGTGTGTGTGTGTGTGTGTGTCTGTCTGTCTGTCTGTCTGTCTGTCTGTCTGTCTGTCTCTCACTCTCTGTGTATATGTGTCTCCATCTTTGTCTCTCTCTGTCTCTGTCTCTCCATCTCTCTCTCTCTCTCTCTCTCTCTCTCTCTCTCTCTCTCTCTCCTACACACACACACACACACACACCCATGATCTGCCCTCCCTCCCTATCATTTGTTTCTCTCTCTTCCCTTCTCATTTCCTTGTGTGTTATCGGTCCTTTCCTTTTCTACAGTTGTATGTCTTACTCCAAGTGTTTGATTACAGAAATTGTAACACAAAACATCTGGCTTATAACCAGGCTGTCAAGAAGCTGGGCCAGGAGGCTCCTCAGAGGTTTAAGGCCAGGCCTCGTAGTGGCGCACATCTTTGATCCCAGCACTCGGGAGGCAGAAGCAGGCAGATCTGTGTCTCTTCAAAGCCAGCTTGGCCTTTGAGGAGTAACTTCACGTCCATCCAGGCCTACAAGTGAGGCCCTGCCCCTAGATGAATAAAGTGAAATACAACCCCTAGTATCCCAGAAAGCATTTTCAAATACAGTTTTATTTCCTTTCAGTCTGTTTACAACAAAGTATTTCAGTCTTTGTAGAATCAGTGTTTACAGTAGTACATGCTGAAAAAAAAAGTATAAAACATACACAACCATCAGGCTCCCATGGACAGGGACGGAGGGAGCTCACAGGCTGAGTGGGCTGAGCGCTTAGAGGAGTTTCTAAGTCCTCTAGGAAGGATATTTTTCCTGAACCTAGTCCAAGGGTTGGATTCTAAGCAAAATACAAAGAAAAATGAGTTTAGCCAAGCTTTGTCCCCCAGTTACAAAAATTCCCCATAGCTCCATCACTGGAAATTAGGTCTTTGTCCTCCAGTGTGGGCCTCCGGGATTGAGGTTGCTGCTATGGAACCACCAACATTATACAAACCACATCTCATGGTCTCTGAAGATGAGTCCTCGGTAATGGCAAACTAATTATGTGGTCACCAGACCCTTCATGTGCCGTTAGTCAGAGGAGCCTGAAATATGCCTGTTCTCAAGGCGAATGGCTCATCTTCTATTGTGCCTCAAAATGCAGAGTCTTTGGGTCAAAAATGGGAAAACGCAAGCCAAGTTTTCAATTAAAACTTTGAACAGCAAACCTCAGGCAGGCCCCAGTCCTGGTGACTGGGCAGGCTTCTGTGACATCTCCTCAACTCCAAGCGCCTGGAGGCTGGGGACTGAAATTATGGCCACCCCAGATTTGGTTACAGTTTTCATCCAGCTACAATTTCTAAGACCAGATATGAATTTCACTGAATTCCTGCCATGTGCCAGGAGGAGTGAACTGCTAAATAGCTTTAGCCTTGTTACGGTGCATCCCCAGGAGTAGGGGAGAGACCAGGACAGAGGCTCACTGAGCCCAGCAAGCCTTGCCATGCGCACTCGGGAATCAAGGTGGCTCTGCCTTAGATCTGAATGGGGTGCCAGTGCCATCCATCCAGCTAGGACCAGGGCTACAGTTCACGCTGCAAGATGCTCCCTGAGGACACAGCATGCACCCGGCAGCAAAGAAAACGACACAGAGTTGTTCTTCAAGAAACGTCA